>NC_079192.1:16932764-17585264 GCF_029499605.1 Hyla sarda | reverse complement strand
AGCCAATTGACCCATGTGGGGTCAGGGTGACCAGCCAGAACCCGAGCCAGAGCCTGTACCTGCACCCCAGCTAGTCACGCCTGATTGCCCCTCAAAGTACAAATCGTGCTGGGATGAGTCCTATTACAATTAAAGCACACGTGGAACAGACGACAGTTGCTGTACGTACAAGATGCCAAGTTGAAATTATTACAAATCTGAGTCTTACCCAGGTATCTCACTGAAGAAGATTTCTGCGTTGGTGCACTGGCAACGGTAGGGGCTTTACTTGTGCTAGCCTCGCTCTGCTCGTTTACCAGGGAGCACCACACAGGTATGTGCGTATGTGCATTGCAAAGTCTGCTGGACTGGCTTTTTAGCCCGGCAAAATGGTCGCAAAACAGCTCAGTGTCCACTGCCCCCCAATTCGTGATAAAATTGAACTGGGCGTACGCTGCTGCTACCTTAGCAGCGAAAGACTTGTGATACTCATAGAAAGCTGTACCCCCATATTTATACGCCAACTGAGAAATCTCGTGCAGGTACAAATCGAGCTCCGCCCTTCGCTCAGGTTTTGCTGAACACACCACGTCCCTGTACAATCCGAAAGCTATGACGAACTCTACGATGCTCAATTTCCTGTTGAGTCGCGCATCTTTACTTTTAAACACCACCGAGAGCTCGCCACAAGCCACAGTCATAGTCTCATTGAGATCTTTAGTCGCGATCAACAATGAGGCCAAGTTCACATCTTTCCCCTCCAAGATGTCCTTTTTGATGGCAGCAGGGATGAAGTGTGCTGTTGTGACATTGGGGGGACATAGCGGCGTACCTGAGTTGGCAGCCTGTACAGTAGGTGGCAAAGGAGGAGCGGGGGTCGCGGGGGGCGTTGTGACCCTGTCATGTTCCACCTCCTCCAATCTGGAGCTGAATGCTGTCATAGAGGTCATCGTAGTGTTCATCATAGAATGAAGTTGGGTCAGGGAAGTGTTCATGGTCTGCAAGGAAGGTGTGTCCTGACTGCCGCCTGGGACAGCATCAGAATTCAGGAGACTATACAGCTCCCCTTTTCTGGCGGAGTGGAACCACTTAACGTCTGGTATAACAAACGAAGCCTGTAACCTGTAAAACAGTGGGAAATTGAACTGGGCATACGCTGCTGCTGAAGTGAAAACACCTGAACACACCAACCAGCCACCCTCTTTTAACAATGAATTACCAAAATTGATTAACCTGCGTCTAGATTCTGGGTTATCAATGCAAGCTGAGACAAGGGTCAGCCCAAATGTGTTGTTGTGCTGAAGACGAGTCAGAACAACACATGCAAACAGGCACCATCTGAGTCAGACACGGCGGTGGCCTTATGCAATTCACGAATCGTAGTATTGTTCTGAAGATGAGTCAGTAACAATAAGTGCAGTAGGCCCTATCTGAAGAAGAGTCAGATAACCTCACTGGAACATGTTTGTGCGTACCCACACCGTGAAGGGAGGACGCCTGCGGGCGCATGAAAGCGCCACTGCCCAACTATGGAGTGCCCACGCCCGCCCGCAGACGGTCGCACATGCCCACACACACGAACATATTATAACTGTTAAAGTGCTCTGAAGACGAGTCAGTAGTCACTGCGTGATTTTTATATATTTTTTGCTCTGAAGATGAGTCAGTAGCAAGGTACTAGAGATGAGCGAACTTACAGTAAATTCGATTCGTCACGAACTTCTTGGCTCGGCAGTTGATGACTTATCCTGCGTAAATTAGTTCAGCCTTCAGGTGCTCCAGTGGGCTGGAAAAGGTGGATACATTCCTAGGAAAGAGTCTCCTAGGACTGTATCCACCTTTTCCAGCCCACCAGAGCACCTGAAAGCTGAACTAATTTATGCAGGAAAAGTTATCAACTGCCGAGCCGAGAAGTTCGTGACGAATAGAATTTACTGTAACTTCGCTCATCTCTACAAGGTACTCCCAAACAAGAGTTTAATCAACCAAGTGAAACAAATACTGTTGATACCGTAAGACATAACCAACCACAATTACCTAAGGAACTAGCAACTTCTGAATTGACTTGGAAGAAAACAGACACAACCGAACCACACCTGCAAGGAATAAATATGATTGTAGAAACAACCAGTGTAAATAGTTACAGCCTGTATGAGCATCACTACGGCGACAGGGGTGCTATGAGCGCCTCGCCGGCGGTGAACCCCCTACTGCGTGATTCTAGCCCCCCCCCCCTACACAACAAAGCCCCTACCACTATGTCTAATTTATTGAGCACATACACACATATGTACACAAATAGAAGATACACATTTTTCATACATTTTTTTTTTTTTAATGGGGTTCTGCCTCAGGAGCATGGGATTGAAACCTTTGAGCCACCCTTGCATGCCAGGCAGCCCTTCCCCCGAAACATGCCCCAAGCAGGGCACTGACAGGCCTAACTAGTGAGGACACTGTCCATGTCCTGCTTGCTGACCAGCGACTGCCGGCCTGGCCAGTACCGAAGTACACCAGCAGGCTGCGCTGTTCAGAGTAGACAGGCGTTCTCCACGTGACCCTGCTGTGTCACCCCGGCAACCAGACGCCGGAACACGCCGCGGGAGTGAACGGGAGCTCCGGAGGAGACCAGAGCAGCGTCCCGTGCACGTGACCGACCTAACACGTGACCCCACCACGCCGCACCGACAGCAGAGAAACCGGCCAGGCCGCGGACTGCGGGATGCCGGCCGGGGCACGAGGCATCGCATGGGCGGCTGCGAATTGTCTTCAATCACTCCCTCAAGCGGCTCCACTCCTTCGCGGCAGCGGTGAAGGAGTGGAGCCGTTTGAGGGAGTGATGGAAGACAGGCAAATTCCCCGATGGTACACCGGGAGTGTGGCGCACGGAGGTGCTCGGTGAGGGGGGCATGAGGACGTGGGTAAGTGCCATGAACCAGGATAACCCGAGCTTACCTGCTTCTCCACGACACTGCCTGTAGCCTGGAATCGAGTGATGACCACCACCACTCCTGACTCCTGGGGACGTATGAGCTCACAGCGGCGTTCAAAACAAAACACCGCCAAACGCACCATACACCCCTAGGAATGAAAGAGGGAGGTATTTAAAGCCCTTGCCACTCCCACGAAAGGCTTCCCACTTGTGGTCATTGCTCGAAGAGCAGTTTGACCTGTGACCTAACAATATACCGACATCACAATTATTCATACTTACATCTCTGGATACCAGGAGCTGTCATATTTATATATATATATATATATATATATATATATATATATATATTATTTACCATAGTAGTACTGCACTCAGCATTGTTACCATCACGTCCTCTGTGTTAACAGTAATAGGATCGATAACATGAGATCAGCAATATTTACTACAATACCACTGCTGGACTCAACCTATTCCCCGACAGCCAACCAGAGGTCCCACTACTGTAGGCTTTATAAGCAAAAACAGAGAAAGGTCTCAGAGGCTAGCCAAGACACTACATACACCTGCTCAGAAAACAAATATCATACATGATAGGTTTTAGTACACCGACACATAGTATTACCTATGATACACATAGTATTACCTATGATAGTCTTAGACATACAGCAATAAAGAGTATCATAGATAATAGATGTATTTCAGCAGGACACTGTCGTAAATACCATATTATTGGGCCAAAGTGTCATATTCCACTCACCTCATGTTTCTCTCCAAGTTTCCACTGGAATTATCGCACACTCTCTTTATATAAGAAGCTCTCGTCCATCCAGGGAATTATATGGACCATTGAGCATTTATTCCCAGCACGGACATTATCTCCTTCAGATTATAGGAAAATTACATAATTTTATTTAATGATATAATAAGATAAACAGCAGTGTGACCCGAGGGACTGTCTCGCTTTGTTAGCGTAATAGGTAATAGTAGTAGGAATCTCACGATTAAATAGAGAGCTTTATTGTGTATCCTAGGTTTTTAAACAAACTTTGGGTGGAATGGGGGTTTCCAAAACTGTCTGTGGTGAGCTAAGAAGTATGAGCAAATTGATTTAGCACAAATCTCACAAATTATATTCAATCCAAACATTTTGCGATATATTTACAGTGATAAAAAGACGGATCACCTGACTGCAGTAGGCCCCATAGGCAACCGGTGTAGGGTAAAGACACATGCATCAAAAGATTAATTAGTCTGCCTCCCTAACTGAGGTCCTTTTCCTTCATTTTCTTCTTTAAAAACTGAACATAATTGCTCATCAAGGCAGTCAGCTGATCTTTCTGCCTAATTTTAAAGGGATACTCCGCTACTCAGAGTTTGGAACAAACTGTTCCGAATGCTGGAGCTGGCGCCGGGAGCTCGTGGCATCATAACCATGCCCCCTCATGACGTCACGTCCCACCCCCTCAATGCAAGTCTATGGGAGGGGGCGTCACGCCCCCTCCCATAGACTTGCATTTAGGGGGTGGGACATGACGTCATGAGGGGGTGTGGCGTGACGTCATGAGGGGGCGGGGCTATGATGTCACAAGCTCCTGGTGCCAGCTTCAACATCGGAACAGTTTGTTCCAAACGCTGAGCAGCGGAGTACCCCTTTAACCACTTCTGCTGAGTACCACAGTGGTCTCTCCCTTTTTTTTTTTGCTTTTACTGACAAGCCTAAAGCAATTATCTGTTGCCTTCTATAATGCAACTTTTAGTAGTCCCTTTCTCATAGACTCCATGTAAACTGTTCCAGTCTGATAGCGACTGATTTACCACTAATATAATTTTAGAAAAGTCAGTTTTTCCAAAATCTAAAACTTTTGTTTTTGTATAATGTGATTCACTGTTTTTATATTAAACCACACTGACTGGTGATCACTAAATCCCACAGTAATATCATATACTGAATTCCAATTTGTGATTAATAAATCTAAAATGGCCTTTCTTCCTAGTTGGCTTCTCAATTTATTTTGGTTTTCCAGTTCACATCAGGAAGATTAAAGGACAAGTATCAAGTAAAAAGACTTATCCCCTATCCAACTTTCCCCCCGCAATCTCCTGTTTAGAGCCCCGGCTCTCCTATACAGTGGCGCGTCATGACATACCCCCTCCATATAGCTCTATGGGAGAGCCGTTCAGCAATCTTCGGCTCTCTCTTCGATCTATATAGAGGGGGCATGGCGGCCCCTGCTTCAGGGGGGGGTCGTGACGGTCCGCTGTCTAGGAGAGCCGGGGTTCTAAACAGGAGATTGCAGGGGGCCACAGCCGTCCCATAGACTTGCATTGAAGGGGCGGGACATGATGTCATGAGGGGCTATGAGTTTCCCTTTGGCATCTTTTCCCGCATGCATGACGACAGGTTTGTCAATGCATAGAGTAAGGCATGAGTAGGTGTACTTGAAGGGGTACTCTAGTGGAAAACTATTTTTTCTAATCAACTGGTGCCAGAAAATTTAACAGATTTGTCAATTACTTCTATTAAAAAAAAACTCAATCCTTCCAGTACTTATAAGCTGCTGTATGCTCCAGAGGAAGTTGTGTTGTTCTTTTCTGTCTGACCACAGCGCTCTCTGCTGAAACCGCTGTCCATTTTAGGAACTGCACAGAGTAGGAGCAAATCCCCATAGAAAAACCTCTCCTGCTTCGGACAGTCCCTGACATGGACAGAGGTGTCAGCAGAGAGCACTGTGTTCAGACTGAAAAGAACAACACAACTTCCTGTGGAGCATACAGCAGCTAATAAGTACTGGAAGGATAGAGCTTTTTTAATAGAAGTAATTGACAAATCTGTTTAATTTTCTGGCACCAGTTGATTAGAAGAAAATTGTTTCCCACCGGAGTACCCCTTTAAGTACACCAACTCATGCCTTACTCTATGCATTGACGAACCTGTCCTCATGCATGCAGGAGAATAAAGGAGTAGAAAAGAATGACTATTGAGAAGGAGGGTTAGGAGGAGTTATAGGTGGAAAGTGACTTGTAGTTTCCACAGGAACAGCTTGGGGATGATGCTGACATTCATTGTGGCAGAAATTATGATTATGACAATTATGTTGGCAATAACTGACCATGGAACATTAGGCAAAGAATTGAAAATTTCAAAGTACTGTACATTTATAACAATTATCAGTTTGTCGTGAATTTTATCTTCCCTGCAATTTTTTTTATTCTATTAAAATGTATATCTCATTACAATTTTTTTTAAACTGTAATCATTGCTCTGATATTGGGCCACAGGTGCTACCACTGGCCCTGCAAAGATGCCCATCTCCTGTATTATCCATCATATTCCATGATGCTGCTAGGAACCATATCCTGTCTGCACTGGGTGAATCTGAAACAGCTCCCTTTAAAAAAAAAAATAAATAAAAATAAAAATGAAAAAAAAACTTTTCTACTGCTTTTGAAAAAATCTATCTGTAACCCCTAGGATTATTATCATTATTATTATTATTATTATTATTATTGCATTATCTGAAATGCCCAGTAGATGGCGGACTGCACCAACAAATGAGTTTAGCAGTGACTAAAGCTTGGAGGTGGAGTTTTGTAACATGTTCTGGTCGCCATCTTAAAATGCTACGTTCAGCATAGTTAGAGGATACAGAGTGAAGGAGTTAGGCTGGGTTCACATAAATCTGGCGTCCGGCATAGTTTCCCTTTGGTGTGCACCGGAAGGGAAACTGATGGGGAAACTGATCCCATTAATTTGAATGGGACAGTTCCCAATCATCAATCATCTCAATTTGGCACCAGATGGTTGGACAAACCAGACAGCACAGGACTGGAGAACGCAGCTTGCTACGTTCCCCTGCCCGGCGTCCAGAAACAATGGACGCCTGATGCCATACTACTGATGACAACTTATGCACATTGTCATCAGTTGTGGCATCAGTTGTGTTGAGATCTAGGCTGAGTTGACCTATGTCGGATGCCGGAAATATGTAAACCCAGCCTTATAAGGATCTTCCCCAAAAAGTGCAGCAGCAGCTTAGAGAGACCTGCTGGCAGGTGTGAAAGATCAGAACTGATTCCACTACAGCCTGTGTGAACAGTAAGAGAAACTGTAGCTGGACTGATCTGTTTACTGTTGGTGCAAGGTAAGCATGAAGCCCTTCTATCCTGTCCAACAACACAAAATAAAGGCCTTGAGGTTCAGTTGCGAACATTCTAAGAGTTCAGCCTACTCCAGGTGATGCACTGGAGCAATACTTTGTGTGGGCCCCATCTTTTCTATGTGCACCAACAGCAATTAGGGCAAACTCCTTGGTTGCTGTGTGTTTCAGGTCGACCCAGCAATGACCCATCTTCAATGCTCTTACTGAGGGAAGAAGATTGTCAGCCAAGATCTTGCGATATATGGGCTCCATCCATCCTCCTCTTAATACTAGAGATGTAGGTGAGAAAAAAATACAGGGGGCGCTCCCTTTGTTTATGTATACCGACTTAGTGTGACCCTCCACCACACCCAAGTGATATACTCATCAGATAAGGTTGCAAGCCTTGATCCCAGGTGTCCCTGGGTCAATGCTTGCAGTAGGCCGGTGTAAGTATGGTATTGGTAGGTAATGGCTGCCACACTCTGAGTGGGATTGGACCCTTGTGCAAAGGCCAGTTTAGGCAAATCGTTGATAATGGGGAAAAAAACGGTCTTAGAGGCGCTGCTCGAAAAATGGTCACAAATGGAGAGACTCGAGCCAGCACAGTACAATTATTATTTTATTTAACACAACGGACAATGCGTTTTGGCACACAGAGAGTGCTTTCCTCAGGTCCAAACATAAAGTGCAATCTCTTGGGTGGAAAAATGCAAGGATGCACTTGTGGAGTTCCTGTGAAGTGCGGTGCGGTCCTTGAATTTTTCCACCCCAGAGATTGCACTTTATGTTTGGACCTGAGGAAGGCACTCTCTGTGTGCCAAAATGCATTGTCCGTTGTGTCAAATAAAATAATAATTGTCCTGTGCTGGCTCGAGTCTCTCCATTTGTGACCATTTTTCACACAACGCCTCAAAGACCGTTTTTTTCCCCATTATCCATGACCCGTTAATACTGAGCAGTCGCCCAGTCCCCTTTGCCGAAAAGCAGCCCCAAAGAATGATGTTTCCAGCTCCATGCTTCACAGTGTGAATGGTGTTCTTGGGGTTGTACTCATCCTTCTTCTTCCTACAAACACAGCGAGTGGAGTTTAGACCAAAAAGCTCTATTTTTTGTCTCATCAGACCACATGACCTTCTCCCATTACTCCTCTGGATCATCCAGATGGTCATTGGCAAACTTCAGACAGGCCTGGACATGCGCTGGCTTGAGCAGGGGGACCTTGCGTGCACTGCAGGATTTTAATCCATGGCGGTGTAGTGTGTTACTAATAGTTTTCTTGGAGAATGTGGTCCCAGCTCTCTTCAGGTCATCGACCAGGTCCTGCCATGTAGTTCAGGGCTGATTCCTCATCTTCCTCATAATCATTGATGGCCCAAGAGGTGAGATCTTAAATGGAGCCCCAGACCGAGGGAGATTGACTGTCATCTTAAACTTTTTACATTTTTTAATAATTGCGCCAACAAGTTGCTTGCCTATTGTCCTGTAGCCCGTTCCAGCCATGTGCAGGTGTTCAGTTTTATTCCTGATGTCCTTAAATAGCTCTCTGATCTTGGCCATTGTTGAAAGGTTGGAGTCGGTTTGATTGAGTGTGTGGACAGGTGTCTTTTATACAGGTAACAAGGTCAAACAGGTGCAGTTAATACAGGTAATGAGTGGAGAACAGGAGGGCTGCTTAACCCCTTAAGGACCAAGCCCATTTTCACCTTAAGGACCAGAGCTTTGGGATGCTTTACTTCTGAATTTGATTTCAAATTTTTTTTCTTTTTAGTGACACATTCTACTTTATTAAAAATACAGTGATGTAATGGTAAAAATGATGACTAGATCGTGCTTCAATTATAATATGAAAGTGCAAATTTATTACACAATAAAATACATATAAAATATAAAATGTAGAAAATATAAACAATAACTCCTCGAAACACAAGGGCTCTTGTGCCGAGGAAAAATTACAATATAAAACTTATAAAACTTATACACACACCAATAGCTAGCAATGAGATTTTTTGAGAATTTTTTAAACAATGCAATCATACTTTAAATCCGGCCTCCGATAATTATTGGTCATTATCGGAGGCCGGATTTAAAGTATTATTGCATTGTTTAAAAAATTCTCAAAAAATCTCAATGCTAGCTATTGGTGTGTGTATAAGTTTTATAAGTTTTATATTGTAATTTTTCCTCGGCACAAGGGCCCTTGTGTTTCGAGGAGTTATTGTTTATATTTTCTACATTTTATATTTTATATGTATTTTATTGTGTAATAAATTTGCACTTTCATATTATAATTGAAGCACGATCTAGTCATCATTTTTACCATTACATCACTGTATCAGGCAACTGATGCTAGCCTAGAGGGGTTGGCTACTTTTTTAGTTTTGTTTCCCTTATCACAACACCAGGTGTAGGTGTACAGCCCTCTTACCTCGGCTAGTTAATTGTGAGCTGCACATCCCCAGTTTTTTACCTACATTCTACTTTATGTTAGTGGTAAATTTTCATCAAAACTTGCATAATTTCTTGCATTTTTATAACTTTGAAGCTCTCTGCTTGTAAGGAAAATGGACAAACAAAATAAATTATATATTGATTCACATATACAACATGTCTACTTTATGTTGGCATCATAAAGTTGACATATTTTTACTTTTTGAAGACAATAGAGGGCTTCAAAGTATAGCAGCAATTTTCCATTTTTTCACGTAAATTTCAAAACCTGAATTTTTCAGGGACCAGTTCAGTTTTGAAGTGAATTTGTTAACCCTTTAGGTGTTTCCCATGAATAGCAGCAAAGTGGAGGCAAAAATTCTAAATCTTCATTTTTTACACTAACATGTTCTTGTAGACCCATATTGTTTATTTTTACAAGGGGTAAAAGGAGAAAAAGCCCCCCAAAATATGTAACCCAATTTCTCTCGATTAAGGAAATACCTCATATGTGGATGTAAAGTGCTTTGTGGGTGCACTAGAGGGCTCAGAAGAGAAGGAGCGACAATGGGATTTTGGAGAGGGAATTTTGCTGAAATGTTTTTTGCGGGGGCATGTCTCATTTAGGAAGCCCCTATGGTGTCAGAACAGCAAAAACACCCCCCATGGCATACTATTTGGAAAACTACACCCCTTAAAGAACATAACGAGGGTACAGTGAGCCTTAACACCCGACAGGTGTTTGACGAATTTTCAATAAACTTGGACGGGAAAATGAAAATTTTATTTTTTTCACTAAAATGCTGATGTTACCCCAAATTTTTTATTTTCAGAAGGGGTAATAGTTAAAAATGCCCCCAAAATTTGAAACCCCATTTCTCTCGAGTAAGGAAATATCTCATATGTGGATGTAAAGTGCTCTGCGGGTGCACTAGAGGGCTCAGAAGGGAAGGAGCGACATTGGGCTTTTTGAAAGCGAATTTTGCTGAAATGGTTTTGGGGGGGGGGGGGGGGGCATGTCTCAATTAGGAAGCCCCCATGGTGCCAGAGCAGCAAAGAACATGGCACAATATTTGGGAAACTACACCCCTCAAGAAATGTAACAAGGGGTACAGTGAGCCTTAACACCCCACAGGTGTTTGACGACTTTGAGTTGAATTGCTGATGTTACTCCAAATTTCTCATTTAATAGGTGAAAATGTCCCCCAAAATTTGTAGCCCCATTTCTCTCAAGTAAGGAAATATCTCATATGTGGATGTAATATGCTCTATGGGTGCACTTGAGGGCTCAGAAGGGAAGGAGCGACAATGGAATTTTGGAGAGAGAATTTGGTTGGAATAGAAGTCTGGGGCCATGTGCCTTTACAAAGCCCCCATGGTGCCAGAGAAGTGGACCCCCCCCCCCCCATGTGACCCCATTTCTGAATTCCCCCCCCCCCACAGAACGTAACAAGGGGTACAGTGAGCCTTAACACCCCACAGGTGTTTGACGACTTTGAGTTGAATTGCTGATGTTACTCCAAATTTCTCATTTTTACAAGGGTTAATAGGTGAAAATGTCCATCAAAATTTGTAGCCCCATTTCTCTCAAGTAAGGAAATATCTCATATGTGGATGTAATATGCTCTATGGGTGCACTTAAGGGCTCAGAAGGGAAGGAGCGACAATGGAATTTTGGAGAGAGAATTTGGTTGGAATAGAAGTCTGGGGCCATGTGCCTTTACAAAGCCCCCATGGTGCCAGAGCAGTGGACCCCCCCCCCCCATGTGAACCCATTTCTGAATTTACCCCCCCCCCCCACAGAACGTAACAAGGGGGGCAGTGAGCATTTACACCCCACTGGCGTTTGACAGATCTTTGAAACAGTGGGCTGTGCAAATGAAAAATAAAATTTTTCATTTTCATGGACCACTGTTCCAAAAAATCTGTCAGTCACCTATGTGGTGTAGATGCTCACTGCACTCCTTGTTAAGTTCCTTGATGGGTGTAGTTTCCAAAATGGTGGTCACATGTGGGTATTTTTTATTTTTTTTTGCATTTGTGTCAGAACGCTGTAACCAGCCGCCAACCCTGTGCAAATAACCAATTTAGGCCTCACATTTATATAGTGCACTCTCACTCCTGAGCCATGTTGTGCGCCCGCAGAGCACTTTACGTCCACATATGGGGTATTTCCGTACTTGGGAGAAATTGTGTTCCAAATTTTGGGGGTATTTTTTTACCTTTTACTTACGAAAATGAAAAGTAGGGGGCAACACCAGCATGTTGGTGTTAAAAATGTAATTTTTTTACACTAACATGCTGGTGTAGACCCCAACTTTACCTTTTCATAGGGATTAAAAGGAGAAAAAGACCCCAAAAAATTTGTAATGCAATTTCTCCTGAGTAAGGAAATACCCCATATGTAGCCCTAAACTGTTGCCTTGAAATACGACAGGGCTCTGAAGTGAGAGAGCGCCATGCGCATTTGAGGCCTAACTTAGGAATTTTCATAGGGGTGTACCCGGATGCAAGCGTTACACTTACCTCCTCCACCAAAAATACTGTATGTCAGTTTTCCTTAAACAGGGTGCCTCCAGTTGTTGCAAAGCTCCCAACATGCCTGGACAGTCAATGGCTGTCCGGCAATACTGTGAGTTGTTATTTTGCATCAGCTGGAGGCTTCGTTCTGGAAACACTGCCGTACCAGACATTTTTTTTATTTATTTACAGTGTAAGGGTGTAGTGTATATGGAGTATTTTACTCTTTATTTAAGGTTAGAGTAGTGTAGTGTTTTTAGGGTACATTCAAACAGGTGGGTTCACAGAGAGTTTGCCGCTGGGAGTTTGAGCTGCAGCGAAAAATTTGCCGCATCTCAAACTTGAAGCGGGAGATTTTCTGTAAAACCCTGCCAGTGTGAATGTACCCTGTACATTCACTTGGGGCGTGGGGGGGGGGCGAGAGCAAACCTTCAGCTGTTGAAAAACTTCAACTCCAGGCATACACTGACAGACCATGCATGCTGAGAGTTGTAGTTATGCAACAGCTAGAGGCACACTGGTCAGGAAACACTGAGTTAGGTAACAGACTACTGCAGTGTTTCCCCACCACTGTCTGTTTCCTAACTCAGTGTTTCCCAACCCGTGTGCCTCCAGTTGTTGCAAAACTAGCAAAACTCCAAGCATACCCAGACAGCCGAAGGGCACTGTGTAGTGGTCTACAAACTGTAGCTCTCCAGATGTTGCAAAACTTCAACTCCAAGCATGCCCAGACTGCCCAGGCATGCTGGGAGTTGTTGTTCGGCAACAGCTGGAGGGCCAGATGTTGCTGAACTACAACTCCCAGCATGCCCGGACAGTCTCGGGATGCTTTGAATTGAAATCTGGAGCGCTACAGTTTGGACACCACTGTACAGTAGTCTTCAAACTGTGCCCTTCCAGATGTTGCAAAACTACAACTCCCAGGATGCCAAAACTATCCAGGCATGCTGGGAGTTGTAGTTCTGTAAAATCTGAAGGGCCAGATGTTACAGAACTACAACTCCCAGCATGCCTGGACTGTCTGGGCATGTTGAGAGTTGTAGTTTTGCAAAATCTGGAAGGACACACTTTGGAGACCACTGCACACTGGTCTCCAAACTTACAAAGGCTGTCTGGGCATGCTGGGAGTTGTAGTTTTGAAACTCCTAGAAGCAGCAGTGAAGATCACTTTACAGCGATCTTCACTACTGCCTCTGACGTTGCTGCCGTTGCCTCCACTTGCCTGCACCTCCTTTCTCCCTGCCACCTCATTCCTATCCTTTAGGATGATGTCTCTGACGGCTCCGATCATCCTATTTGCCGGGCAATCGGGTCACAGAGACCCGATCAGCCCGGAATCAACGCAAATTGCCAATCTGAATTGATCGGCGGGGACCAAAATTCCCACGGGCTACCCACATAAGTATCAGAGCGTCAGGGCGTACCCCTACGCCCATGGTCCTTAAGAGGTTAAAGGGGTATTCTGGCAAAGATGTTAGATTGTGTTGATCCCGCCGCTAGGCAAATGCTGTCCCGCCCCCTCCCATAGACATGAATGGAGGGGGCGTGGTGTGACGTCACGAACACGGGAGCTCCATGCTCTCGTGTTCCAGACGCCACTGCTGCCGGCCTAGAGATCGCAGGGGTCCTCAGCAGCGGGACCCCCGCGATCTAACATCTTAACCCCTATCTTTTTGATAAGAGATAAGATGTTTTGCACTGGAGTACCCCTTTAAAGAAAAAAATAACAGGTCTGTAAAAGCCAGAATTCTTATTGGTTGGTAGGTGATCAAATACTTATGTCATGCAATAAAAGCAAATTAATTATTTAAAAATCTTACAATGAGATTTTCTGTATTTTTCTTTTAAATAACATTGATAACATTAACAGACCTCTACATGCTTTGTAAGTAGGAAAACCTGCTACATCGGCAGCGTATCAAATACTTGTTCTCCCCACTGTAGAATTCAGGCTTAGACCTTTGAGGGCTTATTGATTTACATGTTTCCAAGTTGAGAAACCTTGTGTTATACCTGGGAGACAACTATTTTTTATAGGGGAAAAACTTCACATGAAACACTAACATTTTTTCTTTACTAATCTTTTTTGTTTTGCCATCAGTTTTTCTCTTGAGTTCATGTCGGGTCTGAATACAATAATATAAAATTTTGGAAGGAACATACAAATGACCAAACCCCAGGTTGACGATTGGATAGCAAAGATCTCCATGGCCACCATATATTTTCCTTGTGAACTGAGAGATGCTGGAATGTAGGACAACCAGACGCTCAGGAAGGCCAGCATGCTGAAGGTGATGAACTTGGCCTCATTGAAGCTGTCGGGAAGTCTCCTGGCCAAGAAAGCTACAATGAAGCTTATGAAGGCCAGGAGACCGAGGTAGCCAAGCATAGACCAAAAAGCCAATAGTGACCCTTCATTACACTGAATGACTAGAACTCCAGAATTACTTTCTGACTTAACTTCTTGGAAGGGAGGGGAGAATGTCAGCCACATAATGCAAATAAATATCTGAATAAGGATACAGGAGATGACTATGAGATAGGATACATGTGGTCTAGTCCATTTCCTTAGTTGACTCCCAGGCCTTGTGGCCTTAAAAGCAATGACTACCATATTTGTTTTGGCCAAAATGCAGGAGACACAAAGTGCAAATATAACACCAAATGTCACTTGTCTTAAAAGACATATCTCATACTGGGGATAACCAATAAAGACTAAAGAGCAAAGAAAACAGAGCGATAGTGACACCAGGAGAAGACAACTCAAGGAGTAGTTATTGGCCCGAACAATGGGGGTTGTTCTGTAGTGAATAAAGAGGGCAAAGATGGCCACAGGAACCAATGATGAGGAGATGCCAGTAGTTGTTAAGGTGATGCCCAGTGGATCTTCACGTGAAAGGAATTCTTGAGTCTTTGGAACACAATGATCTTGGGTTGGATTTGGCCACATATCCCATGGGCATGTTGTACATAGTAGCGAATCTTAAGAAAAAGTGGTAAAACATAGTGTGAAATCGATAGACTTGTGTTCCAGAAAAGGTTTAACAAGAGAGTAAAACATTTTATGGGTTAAATATTTTTTTCTCTACCTGTGTGGTTGGCTATCTCTCCAAAAGGACATGGAATGCAATGAAAACAGCAGGAAGGTTGGCCTTTTCTGGCTGCTTTCCTAAAGCCTGATGGACAACTAGGGCTGCAGACTGAAACAGGTACCTGGGAACAAAATGAAGGGAGATTTTTTTTTTCCAAATAAGGTGATTGCTTATGGAAAGGAAAATTCCGGGGGTGCATTCAGGAACAATGGACATAACTAACATCTGGTGTCTCTTTTTGTTTTTGCAGGATTTGACCAGACAAAACAATTACTGCTTGTAGTATTTTTTTGGACTTCTCAAATCCTGAAAAATAATCGGAGACTGTAACAGATCACTCAACCCAGCCTTTCATGACTTGTTTTACATTTATAAGAGGTTTTTGTCACTGACAAAGGTGACCTAACCTTAGACACTCTAAGAATACAACTTACTTATCTCCTTTTTGCTCCCTCGCTGCAGGACATACTCCTTCCGTGCTTCTGACAGCACAAACACACACACACGATTACAACACTCTTTGCCGAGGCAGGGCACAGAGGTCATGATCTGTCATTTTTACAAACAACAATTTAACCCCGATAGGGGGTTAACAGAAAGCCTCTATATAAGTATGTGTTCTAGTAAAACATACTTTTTAATCAAATAATAAAGTAAAGGTAAGAAACAATACCACTGACCCAATCACATCAAATGATGTCACATATGTCTTGAAGAGACCAGTCCCTAGCAGTCAACTAATCGGTCAATCTTCACTTAATTACGGGTCCTAATAGACATCAGTGGAGTACTATCTACATATAGTTATATAAAGTGTGTTATTTGACCACTATCTTGGTCTGTAGAGTACTTGGGTATTTAATGTGTGATACGCATCTCAATCCCCTAAATAACTCTATAGTTGACAATACCAAATGGTATTTGGTATTGACCACTTTATTCTTAATTCCAATATCACCACTGGGTGGCCTTATCCGTGTGGACTGTATCTATTTAATTTCATATTTATGCATCCAAATCACTTTAACGTACTGACCAGCACCTACTGTGCACCGCAGGTCTGGACTTAAGGCTTATAGCGCCCACTAGTAAATACTTATAGATGCATAATATACAGACTCATGATTATAGATATGTTGTGAAAGCATGTTAAAATGTCAGGCTGTCACACCCTGACATGTTTCGCCACTCACGTGGCTTTATAAAGGAGATTACAGACTGACAGCATTGAGTTTCCAGGGTAAATGAGTCCTTTTTATATCCATATTTAATTGATGTCATAATCCCACCATCCAATGATCATTCTGTATATCTACAGCCAATAGGGTAAAACTCTAATCCCCTATTGATCATACCAGCATTCACAATACTAACACTGGATCCAGCTATCTAATGTATGTGTTCTTACTGACATCAGACGCCACTGGTGATGTTTATTTGTAGGTTCTTACTGATGCTTACCTTGCTCTATGCCAATCAGCTCTCTTGTTCATGTAAACATCTGCCACGTCATAATGGGGCTGTTGCGGCTGTGCATCATGTCCTGATCATGTGGCGCTCCTGCGTTCACATGATCACTTTATGCAAATTAGCTCATGTGCATACAATGAATCTGTGCATTCGCATAAGTCGTATCTGCACATGCGCATCAACCAAGATCTCTCATACTTGCGCATGCGATACCTCTGAAACTGATAGCTCTGTTGGTGGGGACTATAACCCATACAGAACGGGCACTAAAAGAAAGATGGGCCAAGGGTATCCTCAGAGACCAAGAAAGTCTACAACCCCCAGAACAAATAACGGTCGGAACACAACATGCCCTCCAAACAGAGATCAATCTCTACTGGAAAGTACTTCCATCTCTTCCTTTGTTCCCTCATTTGGGCCTGTTCCAGCTCTAATGCAGGGGCATACCATGAATGTAAATGCACCTATCATGAATACAACTCTGCAGAGACAATTTACGAGGACAAATATGTTCCCAGGGCACAGTCAAAATATACAGACTGGGCACAATACGGTACCGATAAATACATCTGTATTTGGAGGGGGATAGGGTATCCCGAGTTTGACTACCTCAATAGTGCCCAGCTACAATATTGCACCGCCACTAGGTATAACATCGACTCCTACCACTTTTTTAGGGGTTCGGAAATAACTGGGGTTCCCGTGGGGCCCCAAGAAACTGATGATGAGAATACTTGTCTCTCCTCAGAGGACGAAGGCGAACAACTACAGGTCATTAATTTGTCGAGCAAAAGATTGACAGAGGGACAAATCACACTATTGTCAAAGGGGCTATCATTTGCACCCACTCCCAACTATGATTTATTCACCTGGGTGAAGGATGTTAATTTATTCACATGGAAGTTGGCTTTACATAAATATCACACTATCGCACGGAAACAGGGATGCAACAGAGAGATGCTAGGGTGATGGAGAGTTTAGTGGCCCTATTGGATGACAACAGTGGCCCACCTCTACCAATGGCACCATTCTCTAATTTAAAACTGAAAAGTATAAATACTCCACCTTTGAAGTTATTTAGCAACATCGAGACCTTCGTACAGTTGGTCACTCAACAACTGTGCCGAGTGAGGCAGAACAAGAAAGGTAAACCGAGAAACCTCAGCCCCTCGGAGTGGGAAGCCCTAAGATCTTTACAATCGGATGAATCAATTGAAATTAAGCTGGCAGATGAGTGTGGCAACGTGGTCGTTCTTGATAAGGATGACTACGTTGCCATGGCCCTTTGGCTCCTTCAGGATGACACCACATATGAGGTCCTACCCTCAAATCCAACGATAATCTACCAGTAGGAATTGAAAAGCTTACTAATGGAAGCAAAAGATAACAATCTCATATCGGAGGAGGAGTTCAAAGTGATGTTCAACCCGGCCCCTGTATTGGCAACATTTTACGTTCTCCCAAAAGTTCTCAAGAAGGAATCCCCAATTCCGGGGAGACCGATTTTGTCAGGTAATGATAACCTGACTCAAGAATGCAGCCGCTACATTGATCAAATATTCTCTCCTTTTGTGCAATGCTTGCCATCTTATTTACAAGACACTAAAGACATGGTGTGTAAGCTTTATGATGTTGTTGTGCAGGGAGGTACATGTCTAGCGAGCCTGGACATGGAGTCCCTGTATAGCAACATCAGACATGAACTTGGTATAGGGGCAGTCACTCACTTCCTGAGCACCAAGGGCACACAATTTCACGCACACAATCGATTTGTTTTTTCACTTCTACGCTTTGTTCTTACACACAATTTTTTCATGTTTAATGGTAAATTTTACCACCAGATTAAAGCATCGGCCATGGGCACAGTTTGCGCCCCCACCTACGCTAATTTATTTCTTGGGTGGTCGGAGGACACTATAGTTTTCACTGAGGCCAACCATAAATTCACTAAACACATTCTTTTTTGGGGATGTTTTATTGATGACATTTTGATTTTGTGGGATGGTGGTAGGGATCTTTTTCAGGATTTTGTTTCTATCTTAAATCACAATGATCACAATAATTTTCTTGATCTCACTATTATGATCGACAATAGCGGCTGCATTCAAACCACAATGTTTCGTAAGGAAACAGCAGTGACCAGCCTTTTGTGTGTGGAACAGATGGCACCAGACAGCGCTTAAACAGGGTATACCAGTAGGCCAGTTCTTAAGAGCAAGGCGGAACTGCTCACAGGATAATACCTTTGAACAGAAGTCTCGTAAATTGACGAGAATATTTAAAAATAGAGGGTATCTGAGAAATTGCTTACAGAAAGCCCAACATAGGGCCAGGAACATCTCAAGGATAGATTTATTACAGGAGAGGACAAGACGGAATGAGGAGACACCGTAAGTTATTCGGGGTATCGGAATGTATGATGATAAATCAGATAAAGTGATGGGCATCATGAAGAGATACTGGCTGATACTGATAGTTGATGAGGATTTGAGAGCAGTTCTACATGCCTTCCCTAATTTAATATATTGTAGGGGGCCTAATTTAAGAGACATGGTTGTCCACAGCCACTTTAAGGACAGTGCGAAAGAGACCTGGCTGAGAAAGCCGAATGTGGGTACATGCCCTTGTGGCCAGTGCTCCTTTTGTCCATGTGGCCAGTGCTCCTTTTGTCGGAAGGTGTTTACAAACCCTGCGGATGGGCGACCATATTTACTGTATGACTTTGTGAATTGCAGAAGCACAGGCGTGGTATATGCCTGCACCTGCACATGTCCCAAACTCTATGTAGGAAAGACCCTTCAAGAGTTCCGGAGACGGACCTCTAAACACTTAAGCGGCATCTGGACGAGTGCCGATACACCGATTGCTCGACATATAAGAGAGACACATGCTGAGGAATCTAAAATGTTGGGACCTAAGGCAAATCAAACGCGGCCCAAGAGGTGGAAACTTGGATAAAATCCTCCTTTAAGAGGAATCGAAGTGGATCTTTCGACTAAAAACCTTAAACCCTACAGGTTTGAATGAGGGGTTCACATACACAGCATTCATTTAACAGATACATTTATCTCTGAATACTTACCTAGTCCATGCCTGCACGCAAATAGACGTTTAGTTATATTGTGGATTTAGTACCTGGGTAGAGTAATATACCCTCTCATTTGAGTGTCCAAAGTATAACATGGTCAGTTATACTGCAACCTGATCATGGATAGTGATTATTAATTTCCACATCCTATAGCTATACGTAGCATGATGTATCACAAGCTATTATCTGTATGACATTGAAGAAACCCGATTCCTTTTAATTCTGTTGTGAGATAACAATTGATAGGTATTCTGGCCTTCTGTAGTAAATGGCATGCTAATGGCATGATATTGATAGTTTGTCATGCGCACGATTTTGGTACTGGTGAAATAGTAACACACTATATATTATAGTAACACACAATATAATCAATATATATATATATATATATATATATATATATATATATTTATATATAACATAATATTCACTAAATTCATCATGCACTTGATATGAATAATTATGTGTATTCCAATAATCATGTGCATGCCATTTAATTATACATTTCTAACTTTTAATTTCCAGCTTTTAATATGTATGCACACCTACAGTTCACCTTAAACCCTTAATGGAGATAAGGTCTTGAGTATGTGTCCACTGTATGAGGACTACGGTATCTGATTGCTTTTCCCTGCGCATAGTGAATACGGTAATAATTCCGGCCGATGCGCAAGTATGAGGGATCTCGGCTGAGGCACATGTTAACCCCCTATCGGGGTTAAATTGTTGTTTATATTAATACCTCTGTATATGTTTAGTGGATTTTTGTTGGTAGAACTGTCATATTTAACTTGCAAGTGTGTCCTAAGTAGAGATGAGCAAACTTTTGAAAAATTTGATTTGTCCAATTCGCCGATATTTCCCAAAAATTTGTTTTGGTCCGAATTTATTTGCGGCTAATCTGAATGGCAATTTTTGGCGGAGAGTCTCAAGAGGGGTGTAGAACACTTCAGTTTGTCCTAATACGCATATGGAATACACTGTGTTAGTGAAATAATACTGTTATTCAGTATGACATGCAGATTACAGGCATCGCTATTAGAATCACTGCTGCAGTGTGTCAATGTGGCAGCAGGAAGACCATATGGTCAAAATTGAGGAGAATAAAGAGATTTTTTTTACGTGATTTCAATTTAGTTTAATCTAAATTGAATTTATTTCAATTTTTGTAGAACCCATTCTGGTGAGCATCGAGCTGGTGGTTCTCCGCAAGGCGAGATACCACCTGTTCCAGGCACTGCCTCTCAGTGCCCCCCTGACTATGAAAGTGCGAATGTTTCATTTAATCAGTTATGGTTCATTATTATCACTCCAAGCTGTTTTATTGGATTCTTGAGAAAATTCCACAGGCAATATGACATAGATAACCATAGGGCCTCCGTCTTGAAAAGATTACATCGATTTTAAACATTTTTAATTAAGATTTATATTAGATTCCCAAGTTTAATGCTCTGGTGTTTACTTTGAACTAAAGCTTTATTATCACAAAACCCAATCTAACAAGGAGTCACATGGCGGCACAATGACAGAGCTGAGAGGTGGCAGCAGCATGAGGAGACCATATATTGGCTGAATGACACAGCCTGGAGCTGGTGGCAGCATGAGTAGACAATAGGGCTTCACAATCCCTAAGATTAAAAGATGAATTTTAAAATTGAAATTGAAGATTTATGGTAGCTAGTGCTACCATAAAATATTTTTAGGTAATGTCCCAGGCCAAGCTGCATCAGTAAACCATATAGTGGCTGAATGGCACAGCCTAGAGGTGGCGGCAGCATGAGTAGACAATGTCATTTTTATTTAATTTAATTTGAATTTATTTACATTCTTTGAGTACTCATTCTGGTGAGCAATCGAGCTGGCGGTTCGCCGCGAGGCAAGCTACCACCTGTTCCAGCCCGTGCCTCTCACCACTCAAAGCTGAGCCGTGCGGCTAAAAATGAAAGTAACAGTGCTCAGCTAGCTCAGGGAGCTGTTCGGGATCGCCGGGGTAAAATCGCGGCATTCCAAACAGCTGTAGCACAGGAGGAAGGTCTCTTACCTTCCTTCCTGCAGTCCGATCGACGAATGAATGCTTCAAGCCTGAGATCCAGGCTTGAGCAATCAATCGCCAAAAACACTGATTGATCCATTCCTATGGGGATGCATCCATCAGTCTTAAAGATCAGTAAATGCAATGTTATAGCCCCTTATGGGAGCTATAATATTGCATAAGAAAACTGTAAAAGATCATTAACCCTTTCAATTATTCCTTCCCCTAATAAAAGTTTGAATCACCTGGCATTTCCAAGAATAAAAAAAAAACTGTGTAAATAAAAATAAAAATAAACATTTGTGGTATCGTCGTGTGCGGAAATGTCCGAATTATAAAAATATACCGCTTTTTAAGTCTAAGTCCAAAATAGCGCATTTTTGATCACTTTTTATACCACAAAAAAGTGAATAAAAAGTGATCAAAAAGTCTGATCAGAAAAAAAATGGTACTGCTAAAAACTTCACGGCGCAAAAATTGAGCCCTCATATCGCCCTGAACACAGAAAATAAAAAAGTTATAGGGCTCAGAAAATAACAATTTTAAATGTATAAATTTTCCTGCATGTAGTTATGATTTTTTCCAGAAGTGCGACAAAATCAAACCTATACAAGTATGGTATCATTTTAACCATATGGACCTACAGAATAAAGATAAGCTATAATTTTTGCCTAGAAATGTACTGCGTAAAAACGGAAGCCCCCAAAACTTATAAAGTAGTGTTTTTTCATCAATTTTGTCGCGCATTGATTTTTTTTCCCGTTTCACCGTAGAAAAATAAGCCATGATATAGAATTTTAGGTGAAAATTTTAAAGAGTTAGGATTTTTTAAAGTTAAGAAGGAAAAATTGAAAATAAAAAAACGGAAAAAGCCCGGGTCCTTAAAGGGTTAAAGTCCCATGCAAATCAATGGGATATGTATGTTCCTATAAACCGGCATAAGTTTACTTTCACTTTAGACGGGGCGTTCAACTTTGAACGCCACGTCTAAAGGGATAATAGCGCGCGGCACCGCGATCAGTGCCGCGCTATTAGCCACGGGTCCCGGTCGTTGTTAGAGGCCGGGCACGACCCGCTATGATGCCGTGGCCCCGCATTATAGAACGGGAGCGGACTCATGACGTACCGGTACGTCATGGGTCCTGCAGGGGTTAATGGCTTCAATAAAAAACCTTTCCAGTGAAGAAACGCACTGCTCTCTCTCCACCAGAATGCTGATGTGACTAGAAGGTGAAACGCTGCTGGAAAAAGCTTTTCTGTATAACACACACACAGGCTGTCCATCCTATCCCTCTGCATTGTAATGAATGAAATGATGAGCCGGAATATGGCTGCCGATTATATAGGGCTTTGACATCACAGGGGTGACTGGCTGCCGATAGGCTGCATCCTGCAAATGATTCAGGATCCTCTCGCCTACTCTTGTTCCCGCTTTCCCAGGATTCCTTCCCCATGTCCTGACATGTGGATCTTCCCTTTTAGAATAGAATTGCAGCGATATTCACATTCATTGCAAATCAAAATTTTCATGAAATTTGGAACGAATTCGGATTTGTCAGCTTCTATTGGCTCATCTCTTGTCCTAAGCAAGTGCCCTGGATTCCTTTTGCTAGCAATTGCGCCCCTCTCTGATATCTATTTCATGGTGAAAAAGTTCTTTGTCCTTTTATATTAGTAAATGACAAAGTCTAAAAGTAATGTCCATAGTATCTCACCCTGTGGTTTCCAGTTCCCCAATGTACTTTGCTGGTATTAATAGTGAAGATGTTCCCATTGGTTATACTGGTATCATAACTGCCCACTGTGACTGTTTGAAGTTTCCCTTCAGGACTCAGCTGCCAGTTCACTATATCGTACACCGCAGGGGGATCTCCGTTCTCATCGAAAAAGAGTTGTCTACCATTGGACGTGTTCAGACGTAACTTCTTCATGTAGTGCAACAACTGTGAGGAAATGATATAACATTGATCGTTATTAGGCCCTTAGAGGGGTTTTGCAGAATTAAACCATGCTTTATTTCAAAAATAGCTCCACACCTATCCACCAGCTGTATGTGGTATTGCAGCTCAGCTGCTTTAAATGGACACTGTAAATTGCAAAAACATTTTATATAATGTAAATAATAACACTGTAACAAACATTGGTTAAAAAAATGTGTATACTTGGGTCTCATACTTCTGACCACTAGGAATCCTTCCACTGTTCAGAAAACTGTCTTGTCACTGCAGATATTGCCTGTGTGTCTCGACTATAACAAAACACAGGCAGTGTGGTTGGGTCAAACAGGGCTCTGTGCATACTCTAGGCTTGTCAATCAGCCTGCTGTGTGAGCCAGGGGCATGTCACAGAGCCTCAGTGCACAGAGCAGCCAGTTATCAGCTCTGGGGAGTGAGGGAGTAAGTTCCAAAATGATATGTGAGGGCAAGAAAGGGAACTCCCCCTCCTCATTAGTGAACCGCATGCAGTGTGAACAACATAAACAAGGTAATTAGAAGCCATAAAAGGATGAAAACCAGGATAAAATGACATGGACAGGATCATCACCAGTTAAAAGAGTAATCCAAGAGCATTTATTTTTAAATCTCGTGACAGGTACACTTTAACCCCTTAAAGCACATTTTGGCCTTGAGGACACTTTTTTTCATTTTTGCATTTTTGTTTTTCCTCTTCTATCTACAGAGCTAGATGAGAATGTATTTTTTGTGCAACCAATTGTACTTTGTTATGACACCTTTCATTTTACCATAAAATGTACGGCACAACAAAAAAAAAACTATTATTTGTAGGGATAAATAAAAAGGAAAAAACTATTTTGCAATTTATGTGCGTTTAACACAGAGCACATTATGGCAGCACTCTATTCTGTGGTCAATACAATGAAAACAATAATAATATTTACATGCTTGTGTGTTATTATACTAAAAGTAAACCTTTTTGTATGAAAATCACTATGCTTAAAATTTGCCTATTCTGGTCACACAAGACCAAAATTTATCTCTTTGGTATCAAATCTTTTTGCCGTGTTTGGAGGAGAATTTTGCCTATGACCACAATAACATAATCCGCACCGTTAAACCTGGAGGTGGAAACGTTATGCTTTGGGGATGTTTTTTGGGCTAATTGGACAGGACAAGTTCATCACAACAAAGGGATGATGGAAGGGGCCATGTACCATATATTCTTGGGGGAGAACCTCCTTCCTTTAGCCAGGGCATTAAAATGGGTCATGGATGGGTATTCCAGCATTACAATGGCTCAAAACACACAGCAAAGGCTCAAGAAGATGCACATTATGGTCCTGGAGTGGATATCTCCTGACCTTATACTAACCTGCCAAGGCTTGAAGTTCTTAATATCAGCACATGATCCATTGAGGAATGGTCCATCTCCCTTCCTGCATTTACCTAAATTGTCCAGAGCCTTTGCAGCTGCATGAACTGCTGTATAGATGTTGTATGGTAACCTCAGATTAGAGACATCATTGTAGTTGTTCCAGATGCTCTCAAGACTTTCTTGGCCTGTACATTCTTTTATTGATGAGTTGGAAATTACTTTAGTTGACATCTGGTCTTGGAATTTACAGCCGAAAACTTGTTCCCATAATATTTTTATCCATTGATTTCCCACAACCATAGATGGATTGATCCTGTTGAGGAAATCTCCAAACCCTGGCATGCTTCCACTATGGATGGCAAAACCAATTGTTCCAAGAAGAAGTCTTGAATATTTACTCACTAATAAGAAAGATGATGTAGACCAAGCTTCACTGGCAATCCATACTTTTCCTGTGACGTTCTGCCTCAACATCTCATCTAGTACAAAGCTTAAGTCTATATCATTAGAGAAGATGACCACCGCTGTGGCTGTTGAGTCTTTAACCACCCGAGCAATATGTGGGGCGTTTCGGTCTTGCCGACTGGAGATTATGGTCTCTGTGAAAGCCACACAGGCTCCAGCTTTTATTATATCCCTCTTGACCAATTGGATACCTTGCTGCCCATAATCATTATTGGGGGCCAATAGACCAATCCAGGTCCATCCAAAGTACAACACAAGCTGTGCAAGACCTTGAGATTGAAAGGTGTCACTGGGGACTGTTCTAAAGAATGATCGGAACTGTATACGGTCACTGAGAAGAGAACTTGTGGCAAAGTGACTGATCTGTTGGAAAAATAAAAATAAAATATAATTGAATGAGAACCATGTTTCACAAATACTTTTTCTCATTTATGTAACGTATGACATACACCCAATGTACGACATAAATGCAAAAAAAAGTTTTTTATAATAATAAAAATAATAAGAAGAAGAATGTACCAAGTAGTGGCTAAAATTGAGGTAAACTTCCTATGTGTGAATATAATGATGATAAAAGGGATTACAATATCAAAGTGAAAGGAGAAGTTTAGTGGGAAAAACTGAACAACGGGCACCTCCTGCCTGGATACAAGATGAGCTATAGTTGGGCATGGAGGCATACAGGCTGAGGTCCTGCTAAATACACATATAGAGGGAGATTTATCAAAACCTGTGCAGAGTCAAAGCTGCCCAGTTGCCCATAGCAACCAATCAGATTGCTTCTTTCATTTTTCACAGGCCTTGTTAAGAATGTAAGAAGCGAGCTGATTGGTTGCTATGGGCAACTGGGCAGCTTTGACTCTGCATAGGTTTTTATAAATCTCCCCCATATAGTACATGCAGGAAATAGGCTTCATGTAATCAACCATTAGTGTATGGGACCAGGCCAGTAAGCGCACATACACATAGGTATCCCATTTTTGCCATGATTTTGGCATTTTAGTGTAGCGTAAGAGTAAACCATAATATAAACCCACCCTACCTTGCAACCAAACAACAAAGCAGCCCCAAAATATAACTCCGCCTTCTCCATGCTTCACACTAGGTACAGCATTCTTTTCTTTGTATGCTTAATTTTTGCATCTGTGAACAGAGCTGATGTGACTGGTCACAAAGTTTAAATTTCGTCTCATCTGTCCAAAGGACATTCTTTCAGAAGCTTTGTAGCTTGTCCTTTGGACAGGTGCGACAAAACTGGAGCTTTTTGGCAAAAAACATCAGTTCTATGTGTGGTGTCACGGGGGTGCAAGGAATACATGATTACTTTGCGATGCCAGGGCACCGTTAGCCTATACACGGTCCGAGGTAGAGACAGCTTCTCCTGGGCCAGACCCGAGGAGTAAAGAAACACATCGACGTTGGGTTACGGATAACTTCCTTTTATTGAGTAGGGAGAAGATGTTATTACACGCAGGCAGTATGGAGCAGAGTGGAGAGGATGCAGTGTAACCATTTGGTAACCTTGTTGCCTTATTGGGAGTTATAGTGCTTTCACTTGCTATCATTTGCAGACTGGCTGGATAGGATTGAGAAGAGATTTGTTCTTGTACTTCCTTCAGAGCTTCTCCATACACCGCTTCACTTGTTTACTATACTTGTGCATAGAACACAGCTCTAGGCTGAACTGCACTGGGGCAACTCCTCCTCCACTACACAAGCAAGATTTCTGGCTCTCACAGACCTGTAACTTCTTCTTTAAGAGTCTCCTCCGTCCTTCACTCATTACCTGTATTAATAGCACCTATTTGAACCTGTTATTAGTATAAAAGACACCTGTCCACAACCTTAAATTGTCACACTCCAAACTCCACTATGGCAAAGACCAAAGAGCTGTTGCAGGTCACCAGAAATAAAATTGTAGACCTGCAAAAGGCTGAGAAGACTGAATCTGGAATAGGCAAGAAGCTTGGTGTGAAGAAGAAGCTTGGTGTGAAAAAATCAACTATGGGAGCATTCATTAGAAAATGGAAGACATACAAGACCACTGATAATCTCCTTCTATCTGGGGCTCCATGCAAGATCTCACCCCGTGGTGTCAAAATGATCACAAGAACGGTAAGCAAAAGTCCCAGAACCACACGGAGGGACCTAGTGAATGACCTGCAGAGAGCTGGGACCAAAGTAACAAAGGCTACCATCAGAAACACACTATACCGCCCGGGACTCAAATCATGCAGTGACAGATGTGTCCCCTGCTTAACCGCTTAGGGACCTGGGGCGTACCTGTACGCCCGTGGAATTTCGGTCCCTGCCGCGTGCCGGGCGAGGACCGGACCGAGATGACTGCTGATATCTATCAGCAGGCACCCAGTGCAAACCCCTGGGGGGTCCTGAGACCGGTCAATTCAGACCTGCAATTTGCAGCGATTCTCGGTCAATCGGGTCTCTGGTGACCCGGTGACCCAGAAAAAAAGGTCTGAGAAAGCCCCATTCACCCTTACCCAACAGGAGTGAAGTGGCAAGGGTGCCACCTCACGATCATGTGATTGATTGGTCGCAACAACCGACCAATCACTGCCCTGCTGGGCGGTGATCAGGGCGGCGATTGGTGCAGACGGGGGTCTCTTACCTCTCCCTGGCCCGGCGGGGGTCCCCTCAGGAGCGGCGGTAGGAGATGGTGGAAGCAGCGGCGGAGGTCCTGCCAGCAGGATACAGCAGGAGGTGAGGCCTGTTCACCTCTTGCTTTTACTTAGCAACAACTCTCAGCATGCACAGACAAAAGGGCATGCTGGGAGTTGTAGTTTTGCAACAGCTGGAGTTCCATCTACAACTCCCAGCATGCCCTTTGGTAGTCTGTGCATACTGGGGGTTTAGTTATGCAACAGCTGGAGGCACATTTTTTCTATGAAAAAGTCTGTGTCCAGCTGTTGCATAACTACAACTCCCAGCATGCACAGACTACCAAAGGGCATTCTGGGAGTTGTGACAGTGTGCCTCCAGTTGTTGCAAAACTACAAAACTCAGCATGTCCTTCAACTGTCAATGCATGCTGAGTGTTGCAGTTTTGCAACAGCGTGAGACACATTGTTGTAAAACAGAGTTTGTGTCCTAACTCAGTGTTTTGCAACCAGTGTGCCTCCAGCTGTTGAAAAAATGCAACTCCCAGCATGATTGGTTTGTCAGTGTATGCTGGGAGTTGTAGTTTTGCAACAGCTGGAGGTTTGCCCCCCCCCCCTGTGAATGTACAGGGTACATTCACACAGGTGGTGGTTTACAGTGAGTTTTCAGCTTAAAGTTTGAGATGAGAAACTCACTGTAAACCCCCTCCCATGTTAATATTCCCTGAAAACACTACACTACACTACACAAAATAAATAGTAAAACAATACATATACATATACCCCTACACAGTCCCACCCCCCCCCCCAAAAAAAAAAAAAAATGTCTTGTACGGCAGTGTTTCCAAAACGGAGCCTCCAGCTGTTGAAAAACAACAACTCCCAGTATTTCCGGACAGCCACTGACTGTCAAGGCATGCTGGGAATGTTGCAATAGCTGGAGACACCCTGTTTGGGAAACACTGTCGTAGGGTATTTTGGTGGCGGATACATATCCCCAAAATAGGCCCTTAAATGCGCATGGCACTCTCTCGCTTCAGAGCCCTGTAGTATTTCAAGGCAACATTTTAGGGCCACATATGGGGTATTTCCGTACTCGGGAGAAATTGCGTTACAAATTTTGGGGGGATTTTTCTCCTTTTACCCCTTATGAAAAGCTAAAGTTGGGTAGTTGGGGTCTACACCAGCATGTTAGTGTATTTTTTTTTTTTTTTTTACACTGACATGCTGGTGTTGCCCCATACTATTAATTTTCACAAGCGGTTAAAGGAAAAAAAGACCCCCAAAATTAGTAACAGAATAACCCCATATGTGTATGTTAAATGCTCTGAGGTCTTAATAGGTGATTTGCACAGGGGTGGCTGACTTTACAGCGGTTCAGGCATAAACGCAAAACAATAAATACCCACATGTGACCCCATTTTTGAAACTATACCCCTCACAGAATGTAACAATGGGTAACCATTGGTATAGTGAGCCTTAACACCCCACAGGTGTTTGACAAATTTTCGTTAAAGTTGGATGTGAAAATGAAATAAAAATTATTTTTAATGGTGATGGTGTTACCCTTCATTTTTCACTGAAGGGTAAAAAAAAAAAAAAAAAAAAAAGCCCCCCCCCCTAAAAAAATAATGTGTAGTCCCATTTCTTCTGAGTAATAACATACCCCATATGTGGATGCAAAGTGCTTTGCTGGTGCACTACAATGCTCAGAAGAGAAGGAGCGCTATTGGGCTTTTGGCAAGAGAATGTGTCCGAAATTGAAGGTCATGTGTTTTTACAAAGCCCCTATAGTGCCAGAAGAGTGGACCTCCCCACATGTGACCCCACATTACAAATTTTGGGAGGTTTTTCTCCTATTACCCCTTGTGAAAATGAAAAATTTGGGGTAACACCAGCATTTTAGTGAAAAAAAAATTTATTTTTCATTTTCACATCCAACTTTAGCGGAAATTTGTCAAGCACCTGTGGGGTATTAAGGCTCACTGTACCCCTTGTTGTGTTCCTTGAGGGGTGTAGTTTCCAAAATAGTATGCCATGTGTTTTTTTTTTTTTTTTTTTTTGCTGTTCTGGCACCATAGGGGATTCCTAAATGCGACATGCCACACAAAAAATATTTCAGCAAAATTTACTTTCCAAAAACCAAATGTGACTTCTTCTCTCCTGAGCATTGTAGTGCGCCCGCAGTGCCCTAAACGTCCACACATGGGGTATTTCCATACTCAGAAGAGATGGGGTTACAAATTTGGGGGGGGGGCATTTTCTCCTATTACTGCTTGTAAGAATGTAAAATTTGGGGGGAAACCAGCATTTTAGTGAAAAAAATTAATAAATTTACACATTCGACTTTAACGAAAAGTTCTCAAACACTTGTGGGGTGTTAAGGCTCACTGTACCCCTTGTTACGTTCCTTGAGGGGTGTAGTTTCCAAAATAGTATGCCATGTTGTTATTTTTTTTTTTTTTTTTTTGCTGTTCTGGCACCATAGGGGCTTCCTAAATGTGACATGCCCTCAAAAACCATTTCAGAAAAACTCACTCTCAATCCCATTGTCGCTCCTTCCATTCTGAGCCCTCTACTGCGCCCACCGAGCACTTTACATACACATATGAGGTATTTCCTTACACCTCTAGGCTGTGTCGTTCTGCCACCATATGGTCCCCTCATGCTGATGCCACCTCCAGGCTGTGTCATTCTGCCCCCATATGGTCTCCTCATGCTGATACCACCTCCAGGCTGTGTCATTCTAACACTATATCAGTGTTTCCCAAACACGTCCTCAAGCACCCCCAACAGGTCATGTTTTCTGGATTTCCTTAGTCTTTCACAGGTGATATAATTATGGTCAGCGACTCAGGCATCACCACAGTTATATCACCGGTGAAAGACTAAGGAAACTCAGAAAAGATGACCTGTTGGGGGTGCTGGAGGACCATGTTTGGGAAACACTGCACTATATGGTCTTCTCATGCTGATGCCCCCTCCAGGCTGTTTTATTCTGCCGCCACTTGATCTCCTCATGCGGCCTCCACCTCCAGGCTGCGTCATTCTGCTGCCATTTGGCAGGGGCTTGAACAGATGGTAGTTCGCCTCGCGACGGACCACCAGCTCGATTTTAAGATGCACGCATGAGCTTTTCACTGCAGCAACTTATACACTGCAGAAATTATACACTATTGATGCTGGAATTACTGTGGCTGCTGGCACCAAACTTGCCCTCTAATGGGTCCTCAGAAAAGGATTTAAAGTTTGCTCATTCCAGTTATTCCAGCTCCCTATTTCACATGCTGAGGATTTCCCCATTTACATTATTCTGTACAGCTGTAGGTCACAATATACTTCACATTTTTGTGAGTAACATAATCATCATTTATTGTTAGTTGCCTTTATATTATATATTACTTCAGGATACAGTACATAACATCATTCATGCGAGCACTATATATATACACAGTATATATAAATATATACAGTGACCCCCCGACATACGATGGCCCCGACATATGATCAAATTGATATACGATGGCCTCTCAGAGGCCATCGCATGTCGATGTCAGCATCGACATACAATGCTTTTTTATGTCGGGGCCAACGCATTAAGTGCTATGCAGCAGCGCAAAATGCTTAAGCTGCTGCCGGATAGCAGCTTAATGTTCCCCATGTGGTGCGGTGAGTATTACTTACCCCTCCACGATGCTCCGGGGTGCCCTTTGGGTCCAGCGCTGGTCCTCCGGTGTCTTCTCAGCCCTCTCTGGTGACATCAATACGAAGCTGCGCACGCCATCCCGTCATCCAATAGGAACGACGTACGCAGCGGCGTAATGACGTCGCTACGTAGGCCCAGTAAGGCCTTGTGGAAGACAGCGGAGGACCGGAGAAGACCAGGAGAGCCCAGCAGAGGCCCGGGGTCACCATCGGGAACGGCGGGGACACCACCGGGTCTGGTCCGGAGCAGCGGGGACAGGTGAGTACAGCTTCCTATACTTTACATTGCACGAATCCCTCAACATACGATGGATTCGACAAACGATGGGTCGTTTGGAACGAATTACCATCGTATGTTGAGGGACAACTATATATATATATATATATATATATATATATATATATATATATGTGTATATGTATATATATGTGTGAATCAAACAAAGAGAGTAAGCCAGGCACAGCGTATCCTTCGGAAACTACCTATAGGTCAGGTGCTCTCACAGTCCCGTAGCTTGGTGGGGTGCAAAGCGATGTGCAACAGATAACTTGTATATAGCATCAAGACAAGAAGAAAAACGCTGCAACTCACCACGTTCAAGCTTTTCTTTTATTGCCGTCACAGGTGCCGCTTGCGGTGCAGGTACCGCTTGCGGTGGATCGACATCGGGGCTGTGGACAGGGGATAGGGGAGAGAGGGTGGTGTGGACGCTGCGGGAAGGTTCCTAGACGACCAGCTAGTTTCGCACCAAATTATGCTTCTTCCAGTCTAGATCAGAAGAAGCATCATTTGATGCGAAACTAGCTGGTTGTCAAGTACCGGCTGGACAGGTAGGGGATCCTCTGGACCTGAGAGGCGATGACGCGGGTTGTACCAGAGGACCGGTTCTAAGTGGTTACTGGTTTTCACCAGAGCCCGCCGCAAGGCGGGATGGTCTTGCTGCGGCGGTAACCACCAGGTGGTATCCTCCAGTAGCAACTCAACCTCTCAGGCAGCTGATATGGTGTGGTACACAGGGAGCAGGCAGGAGCGTAGTCGGACATAGCAGGCGGCAAGGGTTCACAGGCGAGTAGGCGGTAGCAACGGGTTCGGCAAAAGGCAAGGCAATACACACTATAGGAACGCTTTCTCAGAGGCACTAGGGCACAAAGATCCGGCAAGAGCGTGAAGGGGCAGGTGCCTTTTATAGGGAAGGCAGGAGAAGTGAGGATCCAGCGCACCAATTACTGGTGTGCTGGCCCTTTAAATTTACTGAAGGCGGCGCGCACGCGCCAGGAGGCAGAGAAGGATGGCGCAAGGAGCGGGGAGCCAGGTGAGTGGAGCTGGGACACGGCGCGTGAACGGGGGCCAGCCGTCACGGCAGCGGCCCCCGACACAAGGGAACCCTGGCTCCCGAGCAAAAGGCTGAGGGGGGGGGACGCTCTGGTCCGGGTACGGGGACCGGGGCGCACGCTTTAACAGTACCCTCCCCCCCTTAGGTCTCCCCCTCTTCTTGGTGCCCAGAAAAGAGACAATGAGACTGCGGTCCAAGATATTCTCATCAGGCTCCCAAGACCTCTCCTCAGGGCCGCAACCCTCCCAATCCACCAGAAAAAATCTTTTCCCCCGAGAGATCTTGGTCGCCAAAAAAATATCGGAGGGTCCCAAGTAGCGAGGACCCAACTTGTAACTAGGAACCTTGAATCGGATATATTTCGAGGAGAGCAAAACCTTGTCACCTGGGCGGAATTCCGGAGGAGCTCTGCGTCTCTTATCGGCTTGGACCTTCATACGAGCAGATGCCCTGAGGAGAGCCGTTTGGGTATCATGCCAGATGGTGGAAAAGTCTTGCACTAGATTGTCAACAGCAGGTACAGAAGAAGGAGAGGAAGACTGTGGCAGAGGTGGAAGAGGATGTTGGCCAAAAACTACAAAAAAAGGAGATTTGTTAGTAGCAGAGGATGGTTTGTAATTGTAAGAAAATTCCGCCCAGGGAAGGAGATCCACCCACTTGTCTTGGCGGGAGGATACAAAGTGGCGCAGATAGTCGCCCAAAATTTTATTCCCCGTTCTAATTGGCCGTTGTACTGAGGGTGGTAGGAAGAAGAGAAGTCCAATTTGATCCCAAATTGGACACAAAGGGCCCTCCAGAACTTGGAGACAAATTGTACCCCACGATCCGAGACGATATGTTCGGGGAGGCCATGGAGACGGAAGATGTGTTGGAAGAATAGTTTGGCTAACATGGGTGCAGAAGGTAGACTGGAGAGAGGTACAAAGTGAGCCATTTTGGAGAAGCGATCAACCACAACCCAGATCACAGCCATGCCATGGGAGGAGGGAAGGTCTGTAACAAAGTCCATGGCAATGTGAGACCAGGGCCTTGCAGGAACGGGCAGAGGCAAGAGAAGGCCCGCTGGTTTCTGGCGGGGCGATTTATCCTGGGCGCAAATCACACAGGCGTGGACAAAGTCCGAGACATCCTTCTCCAGAGATGGCCACCAGTATCTTTGGGAGATCAGCTGAAGGGATTTTTGTATCCCTGGATGCCCGGCAAAAAGAGAAGAGTGGCCCCATTTGAGCACCTGCAACCGCTGACGTGGAGGTACATAAGATTTGCCGGGAGGAAGAAGACTCAGGTCCACGGGAGCTTCGGCAATCAGCCGTTCAGGTGGGATAATATGTTAAAGTGTTAGTTCATCGCCCACTACATCAGAAGAGCGAGACAGAGCATCTGCTCTAATGTTCTTGCATGCAGGACGTAAATGTATTTCAAAATTAAAGCGGGCGAAGAACAAGGACCATCGAGCTTGGCGGGGATTTAGTCGCTGGGCGGACTGGAGATAAGCCAAGTTCTTGTGATCAGTGAAGATGTTCACAGGGTGTGAGGCGCCCTCGAGTAAATGCCTCCATTCCTCCAGTGCCAATTTAATGGCCAGCAGTTCTCTGTCTCCAATCGAATAGTTTCTCTCTGCGGGGCAGAATGTTTTAGAAAAGAAGCCACAAGTTACTGTTTTGCCCCCGGGAGACTTCTGGGTAAGAACAGCTCCAGCGCCCACTGAGGAGGCATCCACTTCGAGAGAGAAAGGCTTGGTGGAATCTGGTCTAGAGAGAACCGGTGCAGTGGCAAAGGCTGCTTTCAGTGACTGAAAGGCTTATTCGGCTTGAGAAGGCAAGGATTTGGGGTTGGCTCATTTCTTAGTTAAAGCCACGATAGGAGCCACGAGAGTGGAATACTGCGGAATAAACTGTCTGTAGTAATTAGCAAAGCCCGAAATCTTTGTATGGATCGGAGTCCAGAGGGGCGTGGCCAATCCAGTACCGCAGAGAGCTTGTCTGGATCCATTTGAAGTCCTTGGGCTGAGATAATGTATCCCAGGAAAGGTAGGGAGGACCGTTCAAAAATGCATTTCTCAAGTTTGGCGTATAGGCGATTGCTCCTAAGGTGGGTGAGAACTTGACGCACATGGACCCGATGTTGAATCAAATTGGGGGAGAAGATTAGGATGTCGTCCAAGTATACGACCACGCAGATATAGAGTAGGTCTCTGAAGATGTCGTTGACAAATTCCTGGAAGACGGCAGGTGCATTACAGAGGCCGAAGGGCATCACCAGATATTCAAAGTGCCCGTCCCTTGTGTTGAAGGTGGTCTTCCACTCGTCCCCCTCTCGGATGCGGATCAAATTATAGGCCCCTCGTAGGTCCAATTTGGTGAAGATCTTTGCCCCTCGGAGGCGATCAAACAGTTCCGAGATCAGGGGCAGAGGATAACGGTTCTTGATGGTGATCTTATTAAGTCCTCTGTAGTCAATGCAGGGACGGAGAGAACCGTCCTTCTTAGACACAAAGAATAACCCGGCTCCAGAAGGGGAGGAAGACTTTCTAATAAATCCTCTCTCTAGATTCTCACGAATATAGTCAGACATGGCAAGAGTCTCAGGAGGAGAGAGAGGATAGATCCTATCCCGAGGTGGGGTCGAACCTGGAACCAGGTCAATAGGACAGTCATAAGGTCTGTGAGGAGAAAGGACCTCAGCTTGCTTCTTGCAAAAGACATCCGCAAAAGAATGGTACGGCTTGGGCAGACCAGGAGGCAGAGCGACTTGCGGGACCTGTTTGACAGGAGAAGGCTTGAGACAACAGCCAGAACAAGAGGAGCCCCAACGCAGGATTTCACCGGAGGTCCAATTCAGGACGGGACAATGTCGTTGCAGCCACGGCAGACCCAGGAGGAGTTCGGAGGAGCAGTATGGGAGGACAAAGAACTCTAAGGTTTCGGTATGGAATTTTCCAATGTCCATCTGCAGAGGCTGGATACGGAATTGCACCGTGGTAGAGAGTCTCTCACCGTTAACTGTAGAAATGAGGAACGGCTTAGGAAGACAGGTTACTGGAATATGGTACTTGTCAACCAAGGAAGTATGAATGAAATTGCCAGCTGAACCGAATCCAAGAAGGCGGAAGCGGAGAAAGAGGACTTGGAAGAGATGAACAACTGCACGGGTATGATGAGTCGTGGAGAGGAGGAATCCACACCTAGCAACATTTCCCCCATGTTTACTAGGTGCGAACGTTTCCCGAACGCGGTGGATGGATAGGACAGTCTCGTAGGAAGTGCTCAGTACTGGCGCAGTACAGACATAGGTTCTCGTCTCTGCGACGGCTTCATTCCTGAGGAGTCAGGCGTGACCAATCCACCTGCATGGCTTCCACAGCGGGAGGCCCGGAAAGGGGTTGAGGTGGACGCTGGAAAACGGGAGCCAGACGAGGGTAGCGTCTAGGTTGAGCTTTTCCATTTTCTAGAAGAAGTTCCTCCCATCTCTCGGCAAAACACTTGTCGATTCTAGTGGCCAGCAAGATGAGGTTACTAAGGGTGGAAGGTAGTTCACGTGCAGCCAGAACGTCCTTTATTTCACTATTAAGTCCCCTCTTGAACGTGGCACAAAGGGCATCATTGTGCCAGTTCAGTTCTGAGGTTAGGGTGCGAAACTGAATGGCGTAGACGCCCACGGTAGAGTTTCCCTGGGACAAGTTTAGTAAGGCAGTCTCTGCGGAGGTAACCCGGGCCGGCTCTTGGCAGAAACTCTGGATGGAGGAGGTGGCTGGATCAGCGCGGTCCCACAGCGGTGTAGCCCAGGCCAGGGCCTTCCCGGAGAGCAGACTGAGGATAAAGGCTACCTTGGCTCGCTTGGAAGGAAACTGGTGAGACAGTAGCTCGAGGTGGAGAGAGCACTGTGAGAGGAACCCTCGGCACTGCTTAGGATCTCCGTCATACTTGTCCGGCAGGGATAGACGGACTCGGGAACCGGAGATAACTGCAGGCGGTGGAGATACAGCAGATGCAGGAGGAGGAGCTGGTTGTTGCTGAGACGGCAGGAGCTGCTGCATCATGGCGGTTAGCTGGGCCAGCTGCTGACCTTGCTGGGCCAAAATGGAGGTAAGGTCCGCTAGGCTTGGCAAAGGAACATCAGCGGGATCCATGGCCGGATCTTACTGTCACGTACCAGCTGGACAGGAAGTGGATCCTCTGGACCTGAGAGGCGATGACGCGGGTTGTACCAGAGGACCGGTTCTAAGTGGTTACTGGTTTTCACCAGAGCCCGCCACAAGGCGGGATGGTCTTGCTGCGGCAGTAACCACCAGGTCGCATCCTCCAGTAGCAACTCAACCTCTCAGGCAGCTGATATGGCGTGGTACACAGGGAGCAGGCAGGAGCGTAGTCGGTTGTAGCAGAGGTCAGGGCAGGCGGCAAGGGTTCACAGGCGAGTAGGCGGTAGCAACGGGTTCGGCAACAGGCAAGGCAATACACACTATAGGAACGCTTTCTCAGAGGCACTAGGGCACAAAGATCCGGCAAGAGCAGGAAGGGGTAGGTGCCTTTTATAGGGAAGGCAGGAGAAGTGAGGAACCAGCGCACCAATTACCGGTGCGCTGGCCCTTTAAATTTACTGAAGGCGGCGTGCGCGCCCTAGAGAGCAGGGCCGCGCGCGGGGAGGCAGAGAAGGACGGCACAAAGAGCGGGGAGCCAGGTGAGTGGAGATGGGACGGGGTGCGTGAACGGGGGCCAGCCGTCACGGCAGCCGCGTCCCCGACACAAGGGAACCCGGGCTCCCGGTCTGTGTGACTTACCGGGAGACGCCGGGCTCCCGGAGCAAAAGGCCGAGGGGGCGGAAGCTGCGGTCCGGGGACCGGAGTGCACGCTTTAACACTGGTCGTCTAGGGACCTCCCCGCAGCGTCCACACCACCCTCTCTCCCCTATCCACAGCCCCGATGTCGATCCACCGCAAGCGGTACCTGCACTAATGCTGTGACGGCAATAAAAGAAAAGCTTGAACGTGGTGAGTTGCAGCGTTTTTCTTCTTGTCTTGATGCTATATACAAGTTATCTGTTGCACTTCGCTTTGCACCCCACCAAGTGGGAGAACTTGCGCAATTGGTGGCTGACTAAATACTTTTTCCCCCCACTGCAGCTCACAATTTAGGGGTCCCCTTTGGGCAGGCAGGGTCACATGGCTTACACTGCTTTTTAAGGTACAACACATAAATAACATGTTTTACAGTACACATGAGAAACATAATAAACATATTATAAATTGCTTAAACATTTGAAATACAGCAATCGGTCACTCAGTGGGCCCAACACCTGTGCCACAGGTCTGCCAGCGGAGATCCGCTGCCCACACAACAGCCTTTGATGGTGGGACGCCACATATCTTCACAGACAGAAAAATGAAGCCTACAAAGAAAAGAACCCTGTACCTACTGTGATCATGGAGGAGGCTATGTTACGTTTTGGGGCTTTTTCTGGCACAAGGTGTCTGGAATCTGTACAGGGTACAATAAAATATTAAGACTATCAAGGCATTCTGGAGCAAAATGTGCTGCCCAGTGTCAGGAAGATTGGTCTCAGTCACAGGTCATGAGTTCTCCAACAGGATAATGACCCAAAACACATAACTAAAATCACCCAATAATGGCTTAGAGCAAAATATTAGACTATTGTAAACCCATAAAATTTAAAAAGACTTTAGTGTCATGGAGGCCCCAGTACTTACTTGAGGATACCTGTATAGCCCCAGTATATGAGCCAGTAAAATGGAGTATGTAGATGAAGAATGTCCGATTACTGCAGCCAAGCGGGTCTCCTGGTTACATCGATAGTTAGGAAAAGATTCTCCATGTCCACTCAACAACTGCAGAGTTCCTGACACTGCTCTCTGGAGGACTGTACAAGAGTCAAATAGCTGGAATCCCAAGGTGATATTTGACAAAAAATTGGGGGTTTTGTTTATTTCCTCCACAGTGAAATGCACAGCTTGGGCACGCTGGTAGGAATCTAACCTGAGCCTGAGGGCAACACAGATGAATTATTGTTTCCTGTACATATTGTAATGAATAACTTGATCCTGATACAGTCACTAAATGAGATATAAAGCATTCCTCTTCACTCCCATCTACGTTCGGGGTACTCGCCAATGCTAAGAAGACAGGAAACCAAGAGGGTCCTGGAAAAGTTGGTCAGCAAAAGTCAATCTAAACAGTCTTGTGAAAAAGTTTGTGCATGTTTGATCCAATTCTGTGTTCTGCTCAGTGGAGCCCGTATCTGTTATTTGTAATAATAATACTCTGAGGGGCATGGTCTACAATCTAATAGTGTATCGGTGAATTATAAGTTGATAGAGAGTGTCTCCTGTTCAGAGGAGCTAGAAATGGCAACCCTCACAAAAAAATTAAAAAAATTAATATATATATATATATATATATATATATATTATATATATGAAACTCAATGTGTGTGTGTGTGTATGTATATATGCATGTATATATGTATGTGTGTATGTTCCACAAAAACGTCCAAACGGCTAAAGATATTAACATGAAACTTGGCCACATGTTACTTATATATCAACAACAAACATAGGATAGGTGATTTAACCCTTACTCACCCCCATTTGCCAGGGGCGGGGTTTAAGTTTAAAGTCCCATATAAGTCAATGGGAAATATGTGCTACTGCATAACTTCCAAACGGCTGGAGATATTTCGATAATACTTGGTCACATGTTACTTATATGTATAGGGATACACTTAAAATATAGGGATAGTTAATTTAACCCTTAACCACCCCCATTTGTGAGGGTCGGTGTTTTTGTTTAAAGTCCCATGCAAATCAATGGGAAATGTATGTTCCCATATAACTTCCGTACGGCTGGAGATATTGCAATACCTGGTACACATATTACGGGTCGGGATAGGAGGTTGAGATAGGAGGTTGTGGTAGGAGGACGGGATATGAGGACGGGATATGAGGACGAGATATGAGGTCGGGATAGGAGGATGGGATATGAGATCTGGATAGGAGGTCGGGATAGGAGGTCTAGATAGGAGGACGGGATAGAAGGTCAAGATAGGAGGTCGAGATATGAGGATGGGAAAGGAGGTCAGGATAGGAGGACAGGATAGGAGGTCGAGATAGGAGGTCGGGATAGGAGGTCGGGATAGGAGGTCGGGATAGGAGGTCAGGATAGGAGGACGGGATCTGAGGACGGGATAGGTGGTCGAGATAGGAGGTCGAATTATGAGGATGGGAAAGGAGAATGGGAAAGGAAGTCGGGATAGGAGCTTGAGATTGGAGGACGGGATAGGAGGTCGAGATAGGAGAACTGGATTGGAGGACGGGATAGGAGGACGGGATAGGAGGTCGGGATAGGAGGTCAGGATAGGAGGTCGGGATAGGAGGTCGGGATAGGAGTATGGGATAGGAGGTCTGGATAGGAGGACGGGATAGGAGGACGGGATAGGAGGTCTGGATAGGAGGTCTGGATAGGAGGATGGGATAGGAGGTCGGGATAGGAAGATGGGATAGGAGGTCGGGATAGGAGGTCGGGATAGGAGGTCGGGATATGGGGTTGGGATATGACAACAATATATGAGGACAGGATATGAAGTCAAAAGCTTCCTCCTTTGTTTATTTTCCTCCCCAACAAGGATTAGGAAGGAAAAACCGGGCAACGCCGGGTACTCAGCTAGTGAATAAATAAATAATGTGCACAGAAATATGTTGGATTGCTACAAACCTTGGTGTGCAGTTATGTCTCAGGCAGATACTGTATACAAGAGATTACCGGAGTCTTTTGATTTCACTGCTGCTCTATGAAAAGGCTCTCAGAGGTTACTTTTGGCTAGTGTCCTGTTTTTTGAGAGATCATTGACTGCTAAACATGCCTCTACGATGCACTCAAAGACATTTTGTCCAGTGCACATACATTAAAAGGGTACTCCGGCCCTAATACATCTTATCCCCTATCCAAAGGATAGGGGATAAGATGTATGATCAAGGAGGTTCTGCCGCTGGGTCCCCACCATCTGTCAATCCGCACCCACCTTTGTGAGCTCTCCGCAACGATGGAGGCTCCGAGTGTGAAGCATGACAACCATGGGGCCACACTAAATGGAGTTTAATGAAGCGATTTGTGCAAAGGAATCAAGGCGATATTCGCATTTGTTTCAAATCGAATTTTTCCTGAAATTCGTAACAAATTCAGATTTGTCACATTTGATTCGCTCATCCCTACTGAAGACAATTGTGTTAAATATATTAGGAATTAAATAACAAAAGAAGAATAATGGACCTGTCATCAGATCCGCCGAGCTATACATTTCTAAAATTTTCTCCGGTATAAAGTTTTGTATAAAGTGTCTGAGAGTCCTCATTTGGTTAAGGTTCAAAAGGACAGTGATGTCACAATACTCAGGCCCCGGGGTCGTCACGCTTCACACCCGGAGACTCCAGCGAGCTCACAAAGGTGGGTGCGGAATGACAGATGGCGGTGGTCCCCAGCAGCGTGACCCCCACGACCATAAATCTTATCCCCTATCCTTTGGATAGGGAATAAGATGTATTAGGGCTGGAGTACCTTTTTAAGATGATGCTTTTAGCATCCAACAACAGTCGGGTTGGAGTATGAAGGCCTCGTAGGATATGCTTTAATCTTGCCATAACTGTGGAGCAACACATTGCCCCAACTGTTGGTGTGATGATCTGCTGCAAATATCACAGTTGCAAAGGAAAGTAGTCTTCCGATCCTGAAGCAAAAGGCAATGCAGGATGGGTGCTCACCCGACATAAGTTTTTTTTGTAAAGTAACCAAACACAGACATAAAATAATAAAAAAAATAAGGCTTTTATTGCCAAAGTACAGTTAGCAAAACAGACAACGCATTTCGAGGGGATGGCACCCCTCTTCGTCAGGTCCTGTAACAGGACCTGACCAAGAGGGACACCATCCCCAGGAAACATGTCCCCGAGACTGGGCCACAAGGAGTAACTTGAGAGCAGAAAAACATTCCACCCGCTGTCATTTACTGTAGACAAATGGACTGCACAAGACCCAATACTTTAGAAAACCTGCAGTATTCTCTGTGTCCTCTCTGTTTCCTGCCTCATACTGTATGATCAGAGCACCAGGGGCCTTATACAACTGCTACATTTGCACACTCTATAGCAGTGTCCCAGGGAAGACACAAGATGATCTATGGATAGGCCAATTAATGTCTACGGTCGGAAAATCCCTATGAGTTGAAGACCCCTATAATAGAATAGAACAGTAGATATAAAGAAGCCTTACATTGTACAGATGGCTGAACCAGGCTCCTCCTTGTAATTGACCTTTGGGTACATTCTGTCTGTGTGAACGTTCATCATCGCCCCGATTATTATATTCCCATCCATAGAAATACTTGTGAGCTCACCGCTGGTCAGTCTGCAACTAGATTCAATACAATCCCAGAAGGGTAAGATACAGAGCATGAACCGAAGCCTCATTGTCTCTAAGAATTGTGGCATGAATCGGATGGAGAATCAGTCATAGACGATGAAGATATTGGATAAACCCAAAACCTGCAATAAAATAATAAGAATGAATCCATCCTGAGTCCTGGGGTCACAATATTTGCTTTGTTACAATCCTAGTATCGCACAACATAAAATATTATAAAAATCAGTAGTGACCATCATGCTTTCTACCACACATCCACACTGTAGATTTTTACTTTATCACTTACGTCACTGACTGGAGAAAATGTCTTCCTTCCCGTCTACTCCAGTGCAGAGTTCAGTATCAAGGTCTTCATTGTATTTCTCAGGTCCATTGAGGTCCAACAGAGGCAACCAGTTTTCAAATGTTCCCACCCCTTTATGTCATCACCTGTGTGTTTGCCACTGTCCTTTTTGGGTTGAGAAAGTGTCTCAACCATAACCACATTGGGACTCTGAGACACTTTATACAAAACTTTATACGGAAGAAATGTAGAGAAATTTACAGCTCGGCTGATCTGATGACAGGTCCATTATTCTACTTTTGTTATTTCATTCCTAATATATTTAACACAAGTGTCTTCAGCAAGGATGAGTGAATCGAATGTGATGAATCCGAATTCGTTACGAATTAAAGGAAAAATTTGATTCGCAAGGAATGCGAATATCGTCGCGATTCTATCGGACAAATTGCTTAATTAAACTCCATTTAGTGTGGTCCAAGCTCCAGGGCATCTAAGATGGCAGATCCACATGTGAGGACATGGGGCAAGGAATCCTGGGAAGGCGGGAACAAGGGTAGGGGGGATGTCCTTGAATCACATGCAGCATGCAGCCTATCAGCAGTCAGTCACCCCTGTGATGTCAACACCCTATATAATTGGCAGCCATATTGCAGTCAGTCACTTCAACCTTTCACTGCAGAGAGATAGATAGGGACAGATAGCGCAGTGTGTTGCACAGAAACACTTTTTTTCCAGCAGCAATTCACCTCCTAGTCAAGTCAGAGTTCTGTTGCACAGAGAGAGGGACAGAGAGCAGTGTGTGTGTTTCACAAAAAACTATTCTTACTGCAGCGATTCACCTCCCAGTTACTGTCTACAGCATTTTATTACAGAGAGTGTATTGCACAGTATGTTGCACAGAACGGGAGCGATACACCTCAAGCACAAATCCTGCCTAGAAGCACTGATAGGAAAGGGAGTGATATTGAGAGAGAAAGTACCATTTTGGGTGTAGTACAAAGCAACTGTGTGCTACAGAACTGGTGTGTCCTGCTGGGGTTGTGCACAAATACTTTTTTAAGCATACTGTAGTGCATTTTTCCCCCCTCATAAGTGCACTGTTTGGTTCCTGTTGAAGTCTCAAGGACCTAGATACTGTGAAAGGCCAGGCAAAAGTACTCACTGCTGGTGTTGTACACAAAAACTTTTTGATACGCACTAATTATGTCAGGCAGAGAAGTGCCAGGACATGCACAGAGGAGTGGCAAAGGCCTAAATTCATCAGGCAGAGGTCGCAGCAGACTAGGGGCGAGTGGCAGCAGAAGTCGCAGCGAGAGGCCTGAGCTCCTGTTATCAGCAAGCGGTCGTGTCTCGACCAGCAACCCATCTGCCATCATCGATTGGTTAACATGGTTATCTCCTTCATTGCAAGTGACATCTGACACCCCCAGTCAACAGTCGGTGGGTTCCTCAGACACAACCCTTAGTTGGCATGGCCTGCGAGCAGTCCCTGTCCTCCCATTGCTTGTCCTATGCTGTTCCCTCCCCCACAGAAGTATCTTATGCTGTGGGTTCAGCTCCACTATTTACTGAGGACGATCTAATAGAGGACAGTCAGCAGATACTGCCCAGCCAAGAAGTGGAGGAGACATCCGCCGCTTCCTCCGCTAGGCGGGCAAGTAGTGACAAGGAGAGTAACGTGGGCGGTAGTGTTGCGAATGTTCAGGCTCCTGAAGCAAACACTTTTGAGGAACCTGAGGAGGACATCAGTGGCGTGCAGACACAACTCGATGATGATGATGAAGCCGATCGCACTTGGGAGACGGGTGCAGAAGGGGTTTCATCATCATCAGGAGAAGAGAGTTGCAGGTTGCCCGTGAGGCAGCAGCTGAGCCACTAAGGCGGTAGCATAGTTGGCAGTCAGCGTGGTGGCTGAAGTGTAAATTCTGGAGCCAAACGTGCCAGGGGGAGACCACCTGCTTTGCGGCAGCCTACCTTCCCGGGAGGCAGTGAAACAGAGGTTCCTGGAGTTGGCGGCAGTTTCAGTCAATCAGTGCAGACTGTTGGTGGGAAAATCAGCAACTCGGCGGTGTGTCAATTTTTCAGCAAGCATCTGGAGGAGGTTAACATCGCCACATGCAAGATGTGTCGACAGAAGGTGAAGCGTGGCCAGGGTCCCAATGTTGGCACCACAGCACTGCATCAACATATGCAGCGTCACCATAAAGCGGCCTGGGAGAACCGTGGCTCCGATGTGGTGGTCCAGCCTGCTGCATCACCCAGTGGCATGTCGCTCCCTGTTTCAGCTAGCTAAGACTCCACCACCTAAGCCAAAGAAAGCTGTGTGTCATATCCATCTTATGTCACTCCAGATGCTCCTGCTCCTACTTCAAGTCAATCATTCCACCAGCGATCCATCGGCAAAGCTATGTCCAAGAGACAACAGTATGTGCCCACTCATCCAACGGCGCAGAAGCTAAAAGTGCTCCTGTCCAAGTTGCTTGTGTTGCAGTCCCTCCCTTTTCAAGTGGTGGACTCTGCACCTTTCAGAGAACTGATGGCTTGTGCCGAGCCTAGGTGGAGAGTGCCAAGCCGTAATTTCTTTGCAAAGAAGGCAGTACCAGCCCTGCACAATTTTGTGGAACAGAAGGTGGGCCAGTCCTTGAGCCTGTTGGTGTGTACCAAGGTGCATGGCATTGCTGACATCTGGCGCTGTAACTATGGTCAGAGACAATACTATGGTAGTATGGTCAGGGACAGTGTCCTCTAGAGCCCACTGGGTGAATGTGGTTCCTGCACAGCCACAACAACAGCAACTTGGAAAGGTCATGCTGCTTCTGTCTCCACACTCTCAGGCCGTTGGTTCTGTGACAGTGTGTGACTCCGCCCCCTCATCCTTCACCATGTCCTCATCCTCCACTGCACCGACAAGTCTCAGTGCCACATTAGCATACCATGTGTGCAGGGCACGGCGTTGTCACTCTGTTCTACACATGGTTTGCCTTGGGGAGGGGAGAAACTGCTAAAAGTCATTCATCAAGAAATTGAATCATGGCTTACTCCACGAAAACAGGAAATGGGAACCATGGTGACCAACAACGGGAAGAACATCTTGTCTGTGCTGCGACAAGGAAGCCTGATAAATGTGCCCTGCATGGCACACATGTTCAATCTGGTTGTCAAGTGGTTCCGGAAGTGTTCCCCACATCTGCAAGACATCCTAACAAAGCACACCCTTCTTTAGCTGCAGCGTCAGAACGATATCCCCCAACATAGTCTGATTTGCGATGTTTCCACACGTTGGCATTCCACCCCGAATATACAAACAGAGACAAGCCATCGCCGATTTCTTGATGATCCAAACGGATAGGGGAATTCCCCTGTGTAACTTCAATTTCAACCAGTGGCAGCTCACCTGCCATTTGCTCAGGCCCTTTGAAGAAGCCACATTATTAGTCAGTCACTAGGATTATGGGATGAATGACTTCATTCCACTGCTTCATCTATTACAACACTTGTTGGACACGATGGCTGGTCAGGGCACTGGAGACATGGCGCCTACATCTCACGGCCACATGAGCCCTGTGGGGGCTGAACTGGAGGATGAGGAAGAGGGAGAGGGGCACAGTGGAGCACAGTTTAGGTTTTTTCAAGATGGGTGGTTTTTCTAGTCATCTAACAGGAGAGGGGGAGAAGGAGCAGCTAGAGGAGCTAGAGGGTTATGAAGAAGGCGAGATACAGGACCCAGACACACCGTGACAGTATGCAGTGGGGATGGAGACAGGGAGTCCCCGAGTCACTTGTACAAATGGCACGAAGCATGCTCACTTGCTTGCGTTTTGACCACAGAATTGTAAACATTCGGCAGCTGGATGACTTCTGGCTCTCCACCTTTTTGGACTAACGCTACCAGCACAAAATGGGGGCCTTTTCACACCCACTAAGAGGGAGGACAAACTGACCTACTACAGAGACATCCTACGTAGTCAGTTGGACGATGCCTATCTGCGCCATTGATCATCCTCTTGCAGGTCTGACTCAGGGGGCCCTCTGCGCTCATCTTCCACTGCCATGGCTGCTGGAGAGGGGTGGGGTGGCAGGAGCAGTACCAGCTACATCAGCAGCAGCCTGAGTCTACAGTCACTGATGAGTAGCTTTCTTCACCCGCATAGTGAAGCAACTCATCAGCAGCAGGGAGACCTGGAGCAGGACCTGAACCAGCAGGTGATGGCATACCTTGACATGACCATGCCAACACACCTTGAAGATCCGCTGGACTTCTGGGCTGCCGAACTTGATTTGTGGCCGCAACTAGCAGAGTTTGCCCTGGAAAAGCTGTCCTGCCCGGCCAGTAGTGTGCCATCAGAGCGGGTGTTTAGTACGGCGGGGGCCATAGTCACCCCAAGGAGAACTTGTCTGTCCATGAATAATGTGGAGAGACTGACCTTTGTGAAGATGAATCAGGCATGGATCAGCCAGGATTTCCACCCACCAATGCCAGATGCATCAGAGTAGATTGGCCATGATGCCACACCAACACTTCACAAATATCGCTAGTGCAAAACAAGTTTAAGATGCTGCTCCCCAGTTACAGACATTCCTCCGCATCAGACCACAAGTAAGTATTGTGGATATGCATTAGCTAAAACTTTTCTTTTCTTAGGAAAAAATATATGTACTCTAATTTTTTTTTAAAATCAAACAAAAGGAAAGGTGTGCAAAAAACACCGTGAACCACCTAGACCACCAAGTATTGATGTGATGCAAAGACCTCTATGAGGTGGAAAGGAACAACATATCGTCCATTGTAACCGGTGGGAGTAAAACCTTCCCCTGTAAGGCCCTACTCTCACACTATTAATCCCTTCTTTGCAAGTGTTACTTGCCCTAAAAAGGGCGGCCCCACACAGGAACCTCTCCCTATTTCCCCCCTACAAACACTGCCATTTCCCAGGGTTATGAAGTGGAAATAGAGAGAGTTTTTACCCCCACCAGCTACAATGGACAATACGTTGTTCCCTTCCACCTTTTTGAAAAAAGTGTTATTATTCTTAAAAAGGGCAGCCCCACCCAAAAACCCTGGGAAATGGCAGTGTTTGTAGATGAAAATAGGGAGAGGTTGCTGTGTGGGGCCACCCTTTTTAGAGCGAGTAACACTTGCCAAGAAGGGAATTAATAGTGCAAGAGTAGGGCCTTACAGGGGAAGTTTTTATCCCTATAGGTTACAATAGACCATATGTTGTTCCCTTCCACCTTTTAGAGGTCTTTGCATCACATCAATACTTGGTGGTGTAGGTGGCACAGGGTGTTTTTTGCACACCTCTCCTTTGGTTTGATAAAAAAAAAAAAATTGGTCCATATATTTTATCCTAAGAACATTATTAAAACTTAAGTTTTACGTAATGCATATGCTCAATACTTACTTGTGCACACTAACACTTTTACAAAAGAGACTGTTTTCTTCTGCCTACCTGCCTCAGCTACTATTCTGATCCTGCCACCCGCCTGATGCCACCAATCTGATGCCAAGTTCTCCTTTTTTCACCCACCTTCGTCACCGTGTACTGGTATTACCACCCACCGCACCACTCTGTCACCGTGTCACTTTCAGGATCCCTGATGCTTCTTCTGCCACCTCCAGGCTGTCTCATTCAGCCACCATATGGTCTCCTTATGCTGCTGCCAGCTCCACGCTGTGTCATTTAGCCACTATATGGTATCCTCATGCTTTTGCCACCTCCAGACGGTGTCATTGTGCACCATCCTGCATAATCTGACATCAGGGTGATCCAAGCGCACACTCAGCATGCCCAGTGCTGCTAGCGAAGTCTTCACGCTATCTATAGCTGACAAACACTGAGAGCGCGAGCATAGGGGGATCGCTAATCCAGCCAGCCGCGCCACGAACATCTACAGATACACAGCACGTATGAGAGGTGAGAGGTGCGTAGCACCAGATCTATTGATCCTCCGGAGGGTGAGTTGAATACGGACAATATTATCACTTAGAGATGTTGGGCAGATATCGCCCTGTACAACACCTTGTCTGTTTGGATATTTATCTGTGCCAAAATGTGCGGTATAAGGATAAGACATATAAGTATAGACACTCCTTGCACCTTATTTCCAAGCCTGATACTATTACATACATTTACTTGGACATAACACAATTACCTGGAGTTATGCACTTTATTGTATTGACAATTTTCTGAAGTTATGCACTTAATTGTGGAATCATAAAAGTTACTCCAGTCATTCCGTATAAGACCAGCTCAGCTATCATAGACTTGCATTGAGGGGACTGGGCGTGACGTCACACTGGGGCGGAGTCGTGACATCACGGACTTCCCTTCCGGTGGTCGGGACCCAGACCCTCCAGCGCTTCCGGAGCAGAAACAGGTTGGTGCCGCATGCTATATATATTTTAAATCAACTGATGCCAGAAAGTTAAACAGATTTGTAAATTACTTCTATTAAACAATCTTTACCCTTCCAGGAAATTCTTTTCATTTTGAATTTATTTTTTGTCTTGTCCACAGGGCTTTCTGCTGACTTTCCAGAGCAGGAGAAAATCCCCATTGCAAACCTATGCTGCTCTGGACAGTTCCTGACACAGACAGAGGTGTCAGCAGAGAGCACTGTGGACAAGACCAAAAAATGAATAAAATTAAAAAAAGAATTTCCTCTGTAGCATACAGCTGCTAAAAAAATACTGGAAGGGTAAAGATTTTTTAATAGAAGTAATTTACAAATCTGTTTAACTTTCTGACATCAGTTCATTTTAAATAAATAAATAAAAGTCTTCCACTGGAGTACCCCTTTAATGGATTGTTGGTCCATACTAGTTCCTCCCTGGCTTCCCTTCTTTCCAACATTGGCCTCTCTAGTTTTGAATGCAGGATCACAACAAAACCAGGTGTCTTTCTTTCCTTAGGAAAGAAAAAGAGAAAAAATGGAGAAGCGCTCACCTCCTCGGTGCAAGTGAAGCAAGTCCTCCTTCACTGTCTCCAGAATGAAAGTCCAAGAATTCACAGCACTGGTAAAACCATTAATTTACTGAAATTCCATTAAAATCGGCAGGAAACAAAAAAGGTGCAAACCGGTATGTTCGAGGTAAAAAACCTCCCCCTCTGACGCGTTTCCGCCCTACCAGGCCTTAGTCATAGAGGAGATCTATGACTAAGGTCGGGTAGGGCGGAAACGCGTCAGAAGGGGAGGTTTTTTACGTCGAACATGCCGGTTTGCACCTTTTTTGTTTCCTGTCGATTTTAATGGAATTTCAATAAACGAATGGTTTTACCAGTGCTGTGAATTCTTGGACTGTCTTTCTTTCCTTCCTCATCTTGCTGCATCCATCTCACATCACCTCTGATGGATTCAGTATTCTTGCAGGTAGTCTTTGACATGTGGTCATCTCCAGTAGCCTAGCTTACCTCCTCCTATCCCCAGTATGATATTCCTCTCCTTCAAAAGGGATAACTCTAAGATGGCCCAATGCTGAGGCTACTGTGACCAGCTCACTCATTCCTCGACAGCCAATCAGAGGTCCCACTACTGTAGGCTTTATGAGCAAAAATAGAGATAGGTCTCAGAGGCTAGCCAAGACACTTCAATACACAGAGACAGGTATGTGCTTAGATGCCCATCAGTAATAATAGATGTATCTGAGCAGGACACTGTCATTAAATACCATATTATTAGGCCTAAGTGTCATATTCCACTCACCTCATATTCCTCCCTCAGTCTTCGCTGGTATTATCGCACACTCACTTTATATAAGAAACTCTCATCAGTCCAGGGAATTATATGGTTAAAATTTTAGCCATTTCCTGTATATTGAAGCTCATTCCCAGCACGGACATCATAGGAGAAATACATAATTATATTTAATGATATAATGGGAAAAACAGCAGTGTCACCCGAGGGACTGTCTCACTTTGATAGTGTAATAGGTAATAGTAGTAGGAATCTCACCAATAAATGGGCAGCTACTTTGTATATTATGCACTAATTTTCTAAATGTAATATATCCTTGGTTTTTAAACTAACTTTGAGTGGAATGGCACCCAAATTCCACAAATAATTTGGATTTAATTTAATGCAAACATGATGCAATTCATGTAAGGTAATAAGAAAGTGGATCACCTGACTGCAATAGGCTCCAACCCAACCAGAATGTCACTTTGAGGTGTAGGGTACCTGCGGATAGGCTGAATTTTGTGGTCCTACAGTCATAGGTTTAAAGGGGTACTCCGCTGCTCAGCGTTTGGAACAAACTGCTCTGAATGCTGGAGCCAGCGCCTGGAGCATGTGATGTCATAGCCCCACCCCCTCATGATATCACGTGCCGCCCCCTCAATGCAAGTCTATGGGAGGGGGCGTGATGGGTGTCACACCCCCTCCCATAGACTTGCATTGAGGGGGTGGGGCGTGACATCATGAGGGGGCAGGGCTATGACGTCACAAGCTCCCGTCTCCAGCGTTTGGAACAGTTTGTTCCAAACGCTGAGCAGCAGATTACCCCTTTAAGCCTTTCCTTTAAGTTGGCTCGCCTTTCCGAGGGACTGAGGCAGGTCCTCCAAAAAGAAAATTTTAAAAGGCATCCTCTCCTTCTTTACTCTTCTCAAGTAACAGCACCAGATATATCACAGTTTGTAGGCAAATCAGGTAATTAATCTTTCATTCTAAGTGTCTGTTCAGATAAATGTACTCCTATTTTTAAGTTTCTCTTCTGCTAAAGGGTTTCTGACGCACACTGCATGGTTTCTAGTGGGGTTTTCATGTAGTTCCACAGATGCCCTACCATTCCCAACTGCAGGATGTAGGCAAATAATTATAGTCACTTAAGCTACCCTGATGGCCATGTCTGACCTGAAGCCCTAACAGGTCCTGGAATGCAGCAAGACACAAGATTAAACTTCCCTTTGCTGCATAGAAAACAAATGTGGTCCTTTCAACTATCTGCAGGCTTTACTTTTTTTTTGTTCTACTGTTATTTTATTAAAGAACTTTTCTTTAACCTCTTGGGGACGGAGCCCATTTTGACCCCAAGGACGAGAGCATTTTTTGCAAATCTGACCACTGTCACTTTAAGCATTAATAACTCGTGTATGCTTTTACTTATGAATTAGATTCCGAGAATGTTTTTTCCTGACATATTCTACTTTATGTTAATGGTAAATTTTCATTGATACTTGCCTCAATTCAAACATTTTTAGAAAAATGTGAAAATGTTGCATTTTCTAACTTTGAAGCTCTCTACTTGTAAGGAAAATTGACATACCAAATAAAGTATATATTGATTTACATATACAATATGTCTACTATATTTTGACATCATAAAGTTGACATGTTTTTACTTTTTTAAGACATTAGATGGCTTCAAAATATAACAGCAATTTTCCAATTTTTCATGAAATTTTCTAAATCGGAGACCAGCTCAGTTTTAAAGGGAATTTGAGGGTCTTTATGTTAAAATTCCTCCATAATGGACCTCTTAATGAAAACTGTACACCTCAAAGTATTCAAAATGACATTCAGAAAGCTTGTTAACGCTTTAGGTGTTTCAGAGGAATAGCAGCAAATTGGAGGAGAAAATTCAAAATCTTCCTTTTTTTACAGTAACATGTTCTTGTAGACCAATTTTTTTCCCTTTTTACAAGGGGTAAAAGGAGAGAAGGCCTTCAAAATGTGTAATTTCTCTCTAGTACGGAAATAGCTCATATGTGGACGCAAAATGCTTTGTGGGCGCACTACAGGGTTCAGAAGGGAAGGAGCGACAATGGGATTTTGGAGAGTGAATTTTGCTGAAATGGTTTTTGGGGGACATGTCACATTTTGAAAGCCCTTATGGTGCCAGAACAGCAAATAAATCTCACATGGGACACTATTTGGGAAACTACACCCCTCAGGGAATGTAACAAGGGGTACAGTGAGCCTTAACACCCAACAAGTGTTTGACGACTTTTCGTTAAAGTGGGATGTGTAAATGAAAAAAAAATATTCCACTAAAATGCAGTTTTCCCCCCAAATATTTCATTTTTACAAGGGGTAATAGGGGAAAATTCCCCCTAAAATGTGTTAAACCATTTCGTCTGAGTATGGGAATACCCAATATGTGGATGTAAAGTGCTCTGTGGATGCACTAAAAGGCTCAGAAGGGAAGGAGTGCCACTGGCCTTTTGGAGAGTGAATTTTGCTGAAATGGTTTTTGGGGGCATGTCGCCTTTAGGAAGCTCACATGGTGCCAGAATAGCAAAAAAAAAACAAACATATGGGACAATATTTGAGAAACTACACCCCTCAAGGAATGTAACAAGGGGTCTAGTGAACCTTTACACCCCACATGTGTTTGATGAATTTTCGCTAAAGTTGGACTTGAAAGTGAAAAAGTAGATTTTTTTCACTAAAATGCTTGCCCACATTTTTCATTTTCACAAGGGGTAATAGGAGAAAAAGCCCCCAAAATTTGTTGTACCATTTCTTCCGAGTATGGAAATACCCCATATATGGTTGTAAAGTGCTCTGCGGGCGCATTACAGGGCTCAGAAGATAAGGAGCGCCACTTGGCTTTTGGAGAGAGAATTTGGTTGGAACAGAAGTCGGAGGCCATGTGTGTTTAAAAAGTCCCCATTATGCCAAAACAATGGACCCCCTCACATGTGACCCCATTTTGGAAACTACCCCCATCACGGAATGTAATAAGGGGTGCAGTGAGCATTTACACCCCACTGGCATTTGACAGATCTTTGGAACAATGGGCTGTGCAAATAAAAAAATTGCAATTTTCATTTTCACGGACCACTGTTCCAAAAAAATCTGTCAGACACCTGTGGGGTGTAAATGCTCACTGCCCCCCTTATTACATTCCGTGATGAGTGTAGTTTCCAAAATGGGGTCACATGTTCCACTGTTTTTGCACCATGGGGGCTTTGTAAACGCACATGGCCTTCAATTCCAGTCAAATTCTCTCTCCAAAAAAACTATTTTGCTCCTTCTCTTCTGAGCCATGTAGTTCGCCCACAGAGCACTTCGCAATCACATATGGGATATTTCCATACACAGAGGAAATAGGGTTACAAATTTTAGTGTTTTTTTTCCTATTATCTCTTGTGAAAAAATTTTATTTAAAAAAAAAAAATATATATATATATATATATATTTTCACGTCCAACTTTAACGAAAATTTGTCAAACACCTGTGGTTTGTAAATGCTTTCTGCACCCCTTGTTACGTTCTTTGAGGGGTTTAGTTTTCAAAATGGGGTCACATGTTTGTTTTTTTTATTTTTTTTTATCTTTGCATTTATGTCAGAACCGCTGTAATATCAGCCACCCCTGTGCAAATCACCAATTTAGGCCTCTAATGTAAATAGTGCGCTCTCACTCCTGAGCCTTGTTGTGCGTCCACAGAGCACTTAACGTCCACATATGGGGTATTTCCGTACTCAGGAGAATTTATGTTACAAATTTTGGGGGTCTTTTTTCCTTTTACCTTTTGTGAAAATGAAAAGTATGGGGCAACACTAGCATGTTAGTGTAAAAAAATTTTTTTTGTACACTAACATGCTGGTGTAGACCCCTATTTATCCTTTTCATAAGGGGTAAAAGTATAAAGAGCGCCATGCGCATTTGAGGCCTAAATCAGAGATTTGCATAGGGGCTGACCTGGATTCACAAAAATACCCTACGGCAGTGTTTCCCAAACACGGTGCTTCAAGTTGTTTCAAAGCTCCCAGCATGCCTGGACAGTCAATGGCTGTTCGGCAATACTGGGAGTTGTTTGGCAACAGCTGGAGGCTCAGTTTTAGAAATGGTGCATTACCTGACATTTTATTGGGGGGGGAGGGGGGCGTCAATGTGTAAGGGTGTATACTGTATATGTAGTGTTTTACTTTTTATTTTGCGTAGTGTAGTGTTTTTAGGGTACAGTCACACGGCAGGGGTTCACAATGAGTTTCCAGAAGGGAGTTTGAGCTATGGTGGGAAATTTGCCGCAGCTTAAATTCTCAGTGGGAAACTCACTGTAAACCCGACCGTGTGAATGTATCCTGTACTTTTTTTTTTTTTTTGTAAAACTACAACTCCCAGTATACACTGACAGCCGAAGGGCATGCTGAGAGCTGCAGTTATGCAACAGCTGGAAGGGCACAGTTTGGAAAGCACACTGTAGTGTCCAAACTGTGCCCCTCCAGATGTTGCAAAACTACAATTCCCAGCAATCCCAGACTGTCCAAGCACACTAGGAGTTGTAGTACGGCAACATCTGTCACAAGAGACCCGATTGGTCCAGTATCGCCGTAAATCGGCAGTCTACATTGACCGGCGATTGCACCCCCCCCCCCCCCCCCCAGGCATTGTCATGGGATGCCTGCTGATAGATATCAGGAGTCATCCCATTCTGATCACCACCAGGCAAGTGTCGGTGATCATAAATAAGGAGGGTGTACAGGTACAGGTGCCCTCTGTCCCCAACAGGTTAAAACAGATATTTGAAAGTAAAAAAAATATAAGTACATAGAATAATAAACAAAGGTCATTACATATTAACAAGACCAGGTTACAGTATGTTAATCTGCATAGATACAGCTGTCAAGATGTTGTAAAGTCCAGATTTTCTCAAGGCGGCTCTGTGAGTATCCTGCAGTCTTTACTGATGATACTTAAGACACTGTGGAACCCCTTAGGCTGGACTTGAAAAGAAGTTTTGTCTGCGATCCCATGCCATGCAATCCAGGATGTCTTAATACAAAACTGCATGCTACTCTGGCTTAAATTACACCCACTCACAGCTAACTAAACACACTAACAAACTCATCCTCCTGCATGCCCAGCAAAGAGTACAAATAGTCTAATCCAGTGATGGCGAACCTATGGCACACGGCCACAGGCCCCCGTCACATTCGGGACATCCCTGTGTCCCGAAAGGTCATTTCGGGACACAAGGATGTCCCGGTTACCTCTCTGTGGCCCCGCATTAGCTTTAAAAACGCAGGGACTGCCGGGAGGTAGAGCACGCAGGGACGTCACGTCACTGACGTCCCGTGCGTGCGCTCTTAAAGAAAAGCAAAAATCGCGATGACCCGATCAGCTGAGAGGATGGTAAGAGGGCACCTACCTGGCTCCTCACCATCGGTCTTCTATTTCTCATTGGAGCAGCAGAGCACCGATAACACTGATGAATGCTATGCTATGGCATAGCATTCATCAGTATATGAAATCAGAAGATTGCATGGTATAGCCCTCTAAGGGGCTAAAAAAATAGTAAAAAGTGTAAAGAAAAAGTTAAAATAAGCCCCCCCCCCTAATAAAAGATTGAATTACCCCCCCCCCCCCCAAATTTTTTTTAAAATACAATAATGTGGTACAAAAAAATTATAATCATATGTAAATTTTTGGTCACTTCATGTACCATAAAAATATTAATAAAAGCGATCAAAAAGTCCCATCAAAACAAAAATGGTACCAATAAAAACTTCCGACCGCTGCGCAAAATATGATTCCTCATATAGCCCGTATGCGGAAAAATAAAAAAAGTTATAGGAGCCAGAAGATGTCAATTTTAAAAATACTAATTTTGGTGCATGTAGTCATTATTCTTGTGACAGTATGGACCTACAGAATAATGATAAGGTGTCATTTTTTTTTTACTGAAAAGTGCACTGCATAGAAACGGAAGCTCTAAAAAAACAGGAATTTCACCCCACAAATATGTTTTTTTTTGTTTCACCGCAGATTATGTTATAAAATACGTGATGTAATTATATAGTACAATTGGTGATGCAAAAACAAGCAGTTTTATGGGTCTGTAGATGCAAAATTGAGCGCGTTATAATTTTTAGAAGGGGAGGAGGAAAAACTGAAAGTGCAAAAACAAAAATTGTTTTGAGTCCTTAAGGTGAAAATAGTCTGAGTCCTTAAGGGGTTAACACTAAAATAAAGCTGCATAATAGATCCCTGGTTGTTGGCAGAATGCTGCCAGTTGTTAAAATGCACACAGGTATTGGAAGAAGCAGAGTTTTTTTTTTTCCAAGTGTTCCAAAATCTCCATTTTTGGGAGTAGCAGCAAGTTTTGAATCTTGCAAGTAAAGTTGCCATGGATTTTTCCAAGCATTTCAAAAATTCTACCTTCTGGGTGTTGCAACAGTAATGGTGCACCAAAATGCTGAAACAGAATTGCATTTGTAGTATAAGACGAAAAAATTCTCTCTTTTTTTGGGAGACCATGGGTTATGTATATGTGTAGGCCTGACTGGTAATGCAGTAAGGGTGGTGGACTGGTGGGAGTTATAGTGGCCAACGGGCAACAGGCAGTGGTGGACTGGTGGGAGTTGTGGTGGAATGGTGGGCATTGTAGTAGCCAGCGGACAGCTAGGATGGTGGAAGTACTGTCTAATTATCTGGCACAGGTGATTTACATTTTTCACTGATTTAGACCTGATTCCTTTAAAAATAGTGAGTTTTTTTTACATTGCTGGCAGACAATCTTGTTTGGATAGGCGGGACACCACCTGCCAACCTGAACACTCTCTTTGAAGCTACACTGGAAGGTAGACAAGACCGAACACTTACAGCTAACTGGAAAAGTTCTGGCCACTGGTCTAATCTGTTGACCCAGAAGTCCATGGGATCTGTAAAAACTTCATCATCATGTACTCCAACATGAAGATAATGCTGCAGTTGTTGCTTCTGCCTTCTGCAGGGGTAGTTTTGGCAGAGGGAGTGGGATGTTGACTGACTCTGTGGCTATCCAGAACACATCTCTATCCTTCATGTGCACAATATGCTCGTCACTTTCCAAGCAAGAAACCATAGCGATTGTCATCCTTGCCAGCTTTTCCAAGGCCTTGGCTTGTTCTACCTCCGATCCATACCGCCATGATCATTGTCACCTTGTGTAGGTTCCTCGTCCCCTATCCCTTCAACAGATTTCATCTCCAAATCCTCCTCTTCAGGTCCCACTTCCTCATCCTCCTGATCCAAATCCTCCTTAAGAATAACCTCCATACTCCTGCCAGCCAGATGTTAACCTTCCTCCATCCCTTCTTCGTCAATACTTACCGTGAGTATTGGAATAACATCATTTGTCCCACTGTTGTCCTTGCCGACAAATCATGTTATCTCTTCGAAAGACCTAAGCACTTTGCTGGCAATGCCTCAACTTAACTCCAAAATATTGTCTGCTGCTGTATTTGGAGGTCAGTCACGAGTTGTTAAGGAAAACCATTTTGGCACTGTAGGTCAAGAAGATGAACAGGATGAGGCCTCATTGTGATGTAGCCTTGTTCTGCAAAATGTTGACCTGGTGGGCTGTAAAAGACATGTCTCCTTCCAACAACAGAAATCTTGGCACTGCAGTTACTCTGCCACACAATAAACACAGCAATAAGTGGCAGGGCAGTCCAGACCCCAGTGTGAATTCAGACTTATGTATTGAACAAAAGCAGTCATTTTAAATAAAACTTATAGTGTGAAACTCACCAGTCTGCAGTAAAAACGCATAACACAAGGCAAGCCTCTGTCGCAAAGACACAAAACAGCTTTTGCCTTACAACACCCCTTCTCTGTCTGTTACCATTTCTGCTTGGCCTTGGGCATAGCTACTACTTTGCTGCACACTAACAACCTTCTCTGCCACATGATTTTGCAAAGCGTTTATTTTTTGGCAAAATAATGGTGACTAGGTATGCCCCACCTGTGCTGGGCACACGTCATTAGTTGCCTAAAGGCCATGAAGTCAACAAGATGGTATGGGTCCGTCTGCACCACCAACAACTTGGCCAGGTGCAAATTAAGGCACTACAATGCGGTGACTGGGCATGCACTGACACAGATTCCTCTATAGACACAGTAACTGACAGGACAGAGGAGGAGAATACAACACAGAGAATGTGTTGCCTGTGGACGAGGCCTGGCTGCTAGACAGTAGTGTTGCTCGCGAATATTCGCAATGCGAATTTTATTCGCGAATTCGCGAATATTCGCGAATATAGCACTATATATTCGCAATTACGAATATTCGTTATTTTTTTTCCCACAGTGTGTGGTGTAAAGAAGGCTCTAATACTACTGTGTGAGACTGGCGTACAAATTTTCACATATGTGAAAATTTGCATATGCAAATTTTCGAATATGCAAATTTTGCATATGCTAATTTTCACATATGCGAAAATATAACGCGAATATTACGAATATGCGAATTTAGCGAATATATGACGAATATTCGTCCATATATTCGCAAAATATCGCGAATTCGAATATGGCCTATGCCGCTCAACACTACTAGACAGCTCAGAGGGATATGAAGAAGCAGCAACAGAATAAGCAAGGGCAAGTAAGTAGGCTGTCCCACGTGCCTTTCTGATGCCGCATCATTTGCCTACGTAGAGACGTAATTCCTCTACTCGTACTTGGCCACAGCTTGTTTTATGTTTGCTGAGATGGCACAGTGCCACGTTTTCGGCATCTGGTAAGGTAGAAATTATTATTTACACTGTAGACACCAGATAGGAACACTAAGCATCTATATGTGGGCTGACCTCAGACAGTCACCTCCTGTCATCTAAACTACTGTGAACGGTTGTTGAACTACAAATCCCAGCCAGCAGTGAACAAGTTCATAAACACTATCACATAACAAGCAGAGCAAAGCATTGTTCAGTGACCTGACCTCAGACAGGGACCTCCTTTCAACTGAAATACTGTGTTCAGTTGGTGCTATACAAATTTCAGCCAGCACTGAACCAGTCAATAAAAGCTATCACATTACAAATACCTAGCAAACTAAGAATAGTAGTGTGCTGACCTGTATTTTAGCAGAATATGTATTAAAAGTGTAGTGAAAGTGGAAAAGCCATCTATGGCTTATTTACATGTTTTTTGGATTCAACATAGTATTTCCACCTCAGGTTAACATAGCTACGCAGTTGAAAGCATTGAAATTGACTGCAGCATAGCTATCTATTTACAAATAAGTTGTATTTCCTTGATTGAATCAAACATATAGTATTTCTGCCTGGGTATAACATAACTACGCAGTTAATAGCATTGAGATTAAATGTGGCATAGCCATCTAAGGACAAGTTACGTGTAATTCTTGGGTTTAATCATGCATATTACATTCCCTACCTGGGTTAAAAATAAATACGTAGTTAAAAGAGTTGAAAGTAAAGTTGACTAGTAGGTTTGTGACAAAAAAAAAAATAATACACACACACACACATATATATATATATATATATATATATATATATATATTTATATATACAGTACAGACCAAAAGTTTGGACACACCTTCTCATTCAGAGTTTTCTTTATTTTCATGACTATGAAAATTGTAGATTCACACTGAAGGCATCAAAACTATGAATTAAGACATGTGGAATTATAGACATAACAAAAAAGTGTGAATCAACTGAAAATATGTCATATTCTAGGTGGAAAGTGTCCCCAAGTGCAGTCACAAAAACCATCAAGAGCTACAAAGAAACTGGCTCACATGCGGACCGCCCCAGGAAAGGAAGACCAAGAGTCACCTCTGCTGCGGAGGATAAGTTCATCCGAGTCACCAGCCTCAGAAATCGCAGGTTAACAGCAGCTCAGATTAGAGACCAGGTCAATGCCGCACAGAGTTCTAGCAGCAGATACATCTCTAGAACAACTGTTAAGGGGAGACTGTGTGAATCAGGCCTTCATGGTAGAATATCTGCTAGGAAACCACTGCTAAGGACAGACAACAAGCAGAAGAGACTTGTTTGGGCTAAAGAACACAAGGAATGGACATTAGACCAGTGGAAATCTGTGCTTTGGTCTGATGAGTCCAAATTTGAGATCTTTGGTTCCAACCACCGTGTCTTTGTGTGACGCAGAAAAGATGAACGGATGGACTCTACATGCCTGGTTCCCAACGTGAAGCATGGAGGAGGAGGAGTAATGGTGTGTGGGGGGGGGGGGCTTTGCTGGTGACACTGTTGAGGATTTATTCAAAATTGAAGGCATACTGAACCAGCATGGCTACCAAAGCATCTTGCAGCGACATGCTATTCCATCCGGTTTGTGTTTAGTTGGACCATCATTTATTTTTCAACAGGACAATGACCCCAAACACACCTCCAGGCTGTGTAAGGGCTATTTAACCAAGAAGGAGAGTGATGGGGGGCTGCGCCAGATGACCTGGCCTCCACAGTCACGAGACCTGAACCCAATGAAGGCAAAAGGGCCAACAAGTGCTAAGCATCTCTGGGAACTCCTTCTAGACTGTTGGAAGACCATTTCAGGTGACTACCTCTTGAAGCTCATCAAGAGAATGCCAAGAGTGTGCAAAGCAGTAATCAAAGCAAAAGGTGGCTACTTTGAAGAACCTAGAATATGAAATATTTTCAGTTGTTTCACACTTTTTTGTTATGTCTATAATTCCACATGTATTAATTCTTAGTTTTGATGCCTTCAGTGTGAATCTACAATTTTCATAGTCATGAAAATAAAGAAAACTCTGAATGAGAAGGTGTGTCCAAACTTTTGGTCTGTACTGTATATATATATATATATATATATATATATATATATATATATATATACAGTACAGACCAAAAGGGCAGGTGAGATTGATTGCAACGTTTCAGAGGCTATGCTTCCTTTGTCAAGCATAGTGAACAATCCCATCACCAATATACATAGTAACAAAATCTTGTGAGATTTTAACTCTACAAAGATAACAAAACATATCAAAAATTACAATACTACTAAAAACAATAAGAGCAAAGAAATAAGGAGGCACTCACGGTTTTGTCGGGGTGACAGCAAGCTTCTTTATTTCAGGTGCGGCGTGCGATCATCGGCGTGGGACAATGTACCGTATATACTCGAGTATACAACAAGTTTTTCAGCACGATTTCTTGTGCTGAAAACGCCCCCCCCTCGGCTTATACTCAAGTGAACTCCGCCTGTCAATCCCTTCATCAGTGGTCTTCAACCTGCAGACCTCCAGATGTTGCAAAACTGCAACTCGCAGGAAGCCCGGACAGCCATCGGCTGTCCGGGCATGCTGGGAGTTGTAGTTTTGAAACCTCTAGAGGTCCGCAGGTTGAAGACAACTGCGGCCTTCGTTATCATCCAGCCCCCCCCCCCCCTTTTGTTTTGTACTCACCTCCCCTCGGCGGGACGTTAGGGTGAGCTGGTTCGGGCCATCTATGCTGCAGGGACCGTCCGGTGGGGATGGTTAGTCGTTGCGGGCTGTCCATATTTACCGGGGGGGGCCTCTTCTCCGCTCTTCAGCCCCGGCCCCGGAGTAGTGACGCTGTCTTGACGACGACGCACAGGGACGTTCATGCGCAACGTCCCTGTGCGTCGTCGTCAAGACAACGTCACTACTCCGGGGCCGGGGCTGAAGAGCGGAGAAGAGGCCCCCCTGGTGAAAATGGACAGCCCGCAATGACTAACCATCCCCGCCGGACGCTCCCTGCAGCATAGATGGCCCGGACCAGCTCACCCTAACGTCCCACCGAGGGGAGGTGAGTACAAAACAAAAGGGGGGGGGGGCTGGATGATGATGGTCTTCAACCTGCGGACCTCCAGAGGTTTCAAAACTACAACTCCAAACATGCCCGGACAGTAGATGGCTGTCCGGGCATGCTGGGAGTTGTAGTTTTGAAACCTCTGGAGGTCCGCAGGTTGAAGACCACTGAAGAAGGGTTTGACAGGCGGTGATTATGAAGGGGGGGGGGTGATGATGAAGGCCACAGTGGTCTTCAACCTGCGGATCTCCAGAGGTTTCAAAACTACAATTCCCAGCATGCCCGGACAGTTGGGAGTGTAGTTTTGCAACTTCAGGTTGAAGACCACTGAAGAGGGGATTGACAGGGGATGATGATGAAGGGGGGGGATGATGATGGGGTCTGGATGATGACAAAGGCTGCAGTGGTCTTCAACCGGCGGACCTCCAGATGTTTCAAAACTTCAACTCCCAGCATGCCCAGACAGCCGATGGCTGTCCGGGCATGCTGGGAGTTGTAGTTTTGCAACATCTGGAGGTCCGCAGGTTGAAGACCACTGATGAAGGGATTGACAGAGGGTGATGATGAAGGGGGGGAGATGATGACGGGGATCTGGATGATGACGGGGGTCTGGAAGATTACATGATGTATGTATGTAGGATGATGTATTTCCCACCCTAGGCTTATAGTCGAGTCAATAACTTTTCCTGGGTTTTTGGGGTAAAATTTAAGGCCTCGGCTTATATTTGGGTCGGCTTATACTTGAGTATATACGGAATATGGTTCATCATAGAAAATATCCTAATTACATTTCATAGAAAGATGCTAAAGTTGCAACTTTCATTAATCCCATGAGGCTGTAGCGTACAATCAAACGTTGCAATCAATCTCACCTGCCCTTCGGGTGAATGGAGACGGCCAGAGAAACTCAGCAGTGAAGCTGCATATTGAAGTTCTAAGAAGTCGGCTATTTCTCCAGTATACATGCTGCGGACTATCTGTATACACCTGGGTGATTATTTACTGCTTTTCTTACTTGGTTGTATTTTTGTGAAAAAAACATTAATATAAAGAAAAACATTTTTTGCAGTTAAACAGTGTGTGTCAGCACATCCTACAGTAATATACAACTATTGTTTGAAATACTGTAAGTATACAGGTACATGCTGCTGCGGCTGAACTACAAATACAAACAAAAGGATAAAAGCAGCACACTGCTGGCACTACGCTTTATATGAAATATGACGTTTTACTTTGCAACACTGCTATGGTGAAAAATAGAAGTTCTTAGCTTACCATTTGGCCGAATAGTGTGTACCATCCCACCACATTAAGGTGACCTCATTTGGGACGGACCTCCGTCTTGGTTCTTTCAATCCACTCATTGCAATAGATGAGGGATGTGCTAGATTTAACATGCCCAGAAATTGTAGTCTCAGTGCAGAGATATGCAGAGAGGCATATTCATAATGTAGGGTCTGTCCCAAATGAGGCCACCGTATCCTGGTGGGATGGTAAACACTATTTGGTCAAATGGTAAGCTAAGAACCTCTGTTTTTCACCATAGCAGTATTGTTAAGATAAACATGTCATATTTCAGATATAACAGCACTAGCAGTGTGCTGCTTTTATCCTCTTGTTAGGGATATTTTATCCACCATCCAGTGTACCATCAGGGAGAGTGTTCAGGGCAGCAAGGGGTGGCCCCCCTAAGTGAACAACAACTCCCACCCATCCAACACTGCCTACTATACTCCGGCTCTACAACTCTTACAGGTCCATAACTGCCTTCTGTCCTGTCTGCTGGCTACCACAACTTTCACCAGTCCACAATTGCCTGCTGTACGCTGGCTACTACAACTTCCACCAGTTCACGGTTGCTTGCTGTATGCTGGCTACGGAAACTCCCACCAGTCCACCTTTGCCTGTTTGCGGTCTTCTACAACTTCCACCAGTCCTCTACTGCCTGCTGTCCTGTCTTCTGCTTACTACAACTCCCACCAGTCTATCACTGCCTGCTGTCCGCTGGCCACTACAACCCACCAGTCCACCACCCTTGCTGCTACCATTACTACCAACCAGGCCTACACATACACAACCCATGATCCCCCAAAAAAGCTAATTTTTTCGGCTTTTCATACAAAATCTTCTTCATTATTTTGGGACATCAATCCTGTTGCAACTCTCGGTAACTTTGCTGTAAAACTATTTTAAAACTTGAATGCATCCCTAAGTGACCTTATCATTGTTACACAGGGCATTAGAGCTCTTAGGCAGTATTATACACATGTTTTGAGGCCTATTTCATTGTTGGTTTGCTCTGGGTCATTGTTTTGTAGGACGGTGAATCCTCAGCCCAGTCTAAGGCCCAGATAATTTTGGATTAGATTTCATTAAGAATGTTTCTGAGCTTTACTCCATTCAACTTTCCCTCAACCCTGATTAGTCTTCCTGTTCCAACAGCATGATGCTGCCCCCATCATTTTTTATTCATTTTTTTTTTTCATTTTTAGCACAAGGACCAACATAGGAAATTGAGTAAAAAAGGGAAAAGGTCCAAAAACTTACAGAGTGCAATGTACTAGCCCAGGTGCCGCTACTACAAGCTCTACACAGCCACATATATCCAGATTTATCCATCATGTTGCATACTCTCCTGCTGATTCTAACCCCCCCCCTCCCCAAAGGAAAAAAAAAATGTAGTTGATTTTTTATTTAAACAAAAACATTAAAGGGGTATTCCAGACAAAACCTTTTTTTTATATATATCAACTGGCTCCGGAAAGTTAAACAGATTTGTAAATTACTTCTATTAAAAAATCTTAATCCTTCCAATAGTTATTAGCTTCTGAAGTTTTCTGTCTAACTGCTCAATGATGATGTCACGTCCCGGGAGCTGTGCATGATGGGAAAATTTCCCCATAGGAACTGCACAGCTCCCGGGACTTGAGTCATCAGAGAGCAGTTAGACAGAAAACAACAACTCAAGTTCAGAAGCTAATAACTATTGGAAGGATTAAGATTTTTTAATAGAATAATTTTTTAATAGAATTTGGTTTAATTTACAAATCTGTTTAACTTTCCGGAGCCAGTTGATATATAAAAAAAAAGTTTTGGCCTGGAATACCCCTTTAAAGATGTGGTGTGTTTTTCTTTTTTTTTTTTGGTTGTTTTTTTATCCGTTCACCTATAACCATATATGTTGCTGTCACTTTACATCAGTAAAGACTTACTAAGACACTTTTAAATCTGAATTTTAAATCTGAATTAAATCTGAATCATCTTCCAAATTAAATAAATAGTTTATAATGGGAAATCAGTTATGAAAATCAAAGTTGCAAAAGTGACTTAGTGTACGCATAATGATGGTTCCCAGACTGTGACCCCTGATGAAGTGAGACGGTCCCTGAAGTCACACAGCTGTTTATCTTATTATATCATTAAGTGAAATTATATATTTCTCCTTTAAATATCCGTGCAGGGAATGAGCGTCTATATACAAGAAATCACTGAATGTGTAATGATCCGTATAATCCCAGGACAGTCGAGAGCTTCTTATATAAAGTGAGTGTGCGATACCAGCGGAGACTGAGGGAGGAATATGAGGTGAGTGGAATCTGACACCATGGTCGAATAATATGATATCTTGGGACAATGTACGGTGAAGCCGGTGTATAAAAGCCATTATTTGTGATACTGTCTGTTGATCTATATAAAGAATAAGAACAGATGCTGCAGATTAAACCCAGCATAGGGCACAGTACCACTTCTCTTGTCCTGTATATATATACACTTCACAGTACCACTTCTCCTGTCCTGTATGTATGGACACTGGACAGTACCACTTCTCCTGTCCTGTATACTGGGTGTAATCCTCAGTATCTGATCTTATTCTGTATATATGGACACTGCACAGGAACACTTCTCCTGTCCTGTATACTGGGTGTAATCCTCAGTATCTGCTCTTATTCTGTTTATATGGACACTGCACAGTACCACTTCACCTGTCCTGTATACTGGGTGTAATCCTCAGGTGGATCGGGTGTGTCTCGTTAGAGTCAGTGCTGCTGCTGCTGGGAGCGATCCAGGTGGTCCCAGGCTCCTGCTCCCTTCTGCCCTGGGAGGGAGCGGGTTTCTGGGATGCAGAGGGAAAGCAAGTCCCAGGCCTCTGGTTCCCGGAGTAGGCCGGCGGGGATGGAGGATGCACAGCGACCGGCCTGTTCGGAGGGGGTAAGGAGATCTGGTGGGGGAAGCAGCAATGTTTCTCCTGCCCCCCCTCTGGACCGCGAGGCTTCAGGAGGATATATGGAGGTGAAGGGCTGGGGCGTGCGGAGGCCCCGGGAGCCTGTCAGCGACTACAGCTCCAGGATTGCCTATTATACACAGGCCTACAAGCAGAAAGGCAAAGAACTGTTCAGGCTGCGTGAGGAGCTGAGATGTGCCCGAGTGCGGGCAAACACCTCGTCCGGGAGCAAGCGGGCAGAGGCTAATAAGGACATTACAAAGCTTAAGTCCGAAATAAACATCTTGGAGAGAAAAAGGATGGACATTCAGACACACAGCGGCCCCTTCCTGGAGAAGCTGCTGAACCAGGAGAGGTGTGAGGGGCAGAAGGGGCCAAGCCAGAGTGACCCCCCTGCTGAGGAGGATAGTGACCCCACTAACATCCAGGATCCATCGCAGGGGTCTCAGAGTGGGATCTGTCCTGGACAAGGACCACCGGCCTCAACATCAGGATCCAGGAGGAGCTCGGAGGAGGAGAGCAGTGACCCCGGGGGGAGACTCATGGCCATCATCAGGCAGATGGAGTCTCCAGTACACATGGAGCGCTTCACATTCGGAGAAGACCCTGTACCAGATGAGGGAGAGAGGAGGAGGAGGAGAAGGAATGACCAGAAGGGGGGTGAGTCGGTATCATTTTCCTATGTCCCCCTTTCCCCAGCTCCACCTAGTCAGGGCCCTGCGGTGGGTTCTGTGCAAGGGAAGAGCAGTGGGCAGAGTATGGAGGTCCCTACGGGAAAGTCATGTGACACTGTTTCAGCTTGTAGTAGCGGTAAGAGTGTCGGGGCGATTTCGGCTGTGAAGCCGGACATGTCTGGTGAGGTCAGCAGCCCAGCGGGAGGCTGCTTTTCTTCGGCACCGGGACAGGGCAAGGCGGGCAGTGGTAAAGCTTTGTTCCCGGTGCCGGAGATGAGGAGCGAGGGCGGAGATAAGCGGCGCCACCAGGCGCTTGGTGGTAAAGTAGGCTCCGCGGTGGAGTCTGCGGCTGGTGTGTTGTCTGCTGTCGGGGTGTCACCTGCAGAGGCTTCTCGAGGGGGAACCTCATCTGCGGTTGGGGCAGGTGGCACCTCGGCAGGGATAATAAAACCGGCCAAGGCTGGACTGGCAATGGCGGCTGCTAAAGCAGTGGAGAACATTAAAGGGACTGTCCTCAAACCCATGGGGACTGGAGGGTCTATGGACAAAATAGGAACTGTTCCTGCAGCTAGACTGCCTCCTGTCCCAAAGGACTTTCCTGTGACCAGTGAGGCAGAGGGGGTTCCTGACCAGTCAGAGTCTATTATTGGGGCGGGGCAAGACTGGTCAGGAGCACCCGATGAAGCTGAGGTCACATGTGTACATAATGTAAATACTGTAAATGATGTACATATGGGGGGTCTGTCTGTGGGGTCTGGTCCAGGACTGAGTGGAGGTGTGAATGGGGTAGAGGGAGTGAGGGAGGATGGAAATGATGATGAGAGGATGGATGGAGGGGATGCGAGTGCGAGAGGGGGGGTGAGTATGGCTTCTGTGGAGAGTGAGGTTGGTCCATCTGAACCCCCGGCAGCGGCGCCCGCTAGGAGTTATGCCAGTGTTGCTGCCGGGGCAAGTGGGCCTCATGGGAATCCTGCACCTTCTGGTCCTGGGCATAGTGACCTTCAGGGGCGCTTTCTGGAGGCCTTGCGGAGGGGGGATAAATCTATCACTGTAGAGGGTAGAGAGGTAGAACTGTCCTTTTGGATAGAGAGGCACGGCCTCGGGGCCTTCCGAGAGCAAAGGAGAGGAGAGGAGTCATGGTCACTCCCCACAGCCGGGTCTGGGGTCCCCAGGAGGAATGTGGTCCGTCTTAGGTGGAAGGGCAGTGATACCTGTCCAAACAGGACAAAAGTAGTTGAGCTCCTCCTCAAGATGGATTTCAGGGCAGGTGACATCTTTGCCCTGATACATCCTCATGGTACCCCATTTTTCGATGTCAGCTTTGTCCGGGCTGAAGGGCTCGAGCTCTTTTGGTCTCGGTACGAGCTGGCAAAGATAGCACCCGAGTGGCGAGACTTTGCTGTCCAGGCAATTTCTCGCCAGAATAACATCAAGAAAGTGACGGTATTAACGTGTAACGAATCTCTTTCTTGCATAGACATCATGACCTGGATTGGGCGTTATGGAGAGGTGGTCAGTATTCCCCAGAAGAACAGGGATGAATTTGGTATCTGGTCAGGGGCCTGGACCTTCATGGTCAAGTTGAAGGTTTCGGGTAATTCTGTCACCCACATTCCCTCCTCCACTTTTCTGGGGAGGGACAGGATCCTGGTTTTCTACCAGGGACAGCCGAAGGTCTGCCATAGGTGCGGTGACCCGACACACTTCAGCGCACAATGTAAGGTCCAGAAGTGCGCGTTGTGTGGAGGGTTAGGACATCTCGCCGCAACCTGTGGGGACATTCGTTGTCACCTGTGTGGGGACCTCGGTCACCCCTTCAGCCGCTGTCCGGTCTCTTTTGCCAATGCGGTGGAATCTCCAGCTGGGGTTAGCAGAGATGCTGACTCCACTGGGGAGGGTACCGGCGGAGGCGGGGAGACTACGGGTCCAAGGAAGAAAAGAATGACACCTTCTAGGCTGAGGCGTTTGGAGGCACGCCAAAGGGAAAGGGAAGGGGCTTCTCAGGTGACAGCTGAGGTAGCTTTACCTGACCCTGAGATGGTGGATTCTGCTGAGGATCTGAGCGATGGTGGGCTGGAGGAGGAGGCCAGGAGACTGGATAGAGAGGAGGAGGAGGATAAGAGGGCCATCACTGCTACCTCCTCTCCAGGAGAGAGTATGGATGAGGAGAGCAAAGAGTGGCTAAAGAATAAGAGAAAATCGGGTGCCAGGAAAAAGAGGAGGAAGAGGAGCAAGGAGAAGGAGTCCCCTTCTTTGGAGTGGGATCATTCAGTCCCCCTCACCCTTGTCCAGGTACCAGCGGAAGGATCTACCGCCTCCCCTCTGGTAGATAGCCCTAACCGGTACCAAGTCCTCAGGGATAACATCTCTTCCTCTGATGAGGAGGCCGGGGACGAGGTGCCGGTGTCTGAAGTGAGGCCTTCTGGGAGCGTCAAGTCCTCCTCTCTGGTAACGGGGAGGGAGGCTGTCCCAGGACCAGGTGGGGTGCAGGAGGTGACCTTTGGAAAAGAGGGGACCTCTGTAAATTCTGTAAATATGGATATGTCTCTGTGCTTAAAAAGGGGTAAATTGGGTAATTCTGATGATGACACTAAGGAAAAGGGAGGGGGAGGGAAGAAGAGGGCTGTCTAGCTTGATCACACATGATGGCGGCACCCTCCCCGTTGACGCTGGCGAGTATTAATGTCGCCAGCATAAAGTCAGATGCGGCAAGATTTGCGGCCTTTGATTTTCTCGGCCGAATTGAGGCCGACATTTTATTTTTGCAGGAGACCAGGTTGACAGATCTAACCGCTATCCATAAGGCGAAGCGTGAGTGGCGCCATGGGCCCTCTCACTGGTCTCTTGCGGCCCAGCCGTATAGCGGGGTGGCGGTTCTTTTTAAAACCGCTCAGGTAGAATGCAGACGTGTAATCGAGCTAGAAATGGGGAGATGTCTGGTATTAGACGTCCTCATGAAGGGACAAGAATTACGTCTTATAAACATCTACGGTCCACAGACTAGGTGGGACCGGAAAAGTCTCTTTATGAGGATTAAGCCTCTACTTTTTACTAGCCGGCAGGTCATCTTTGGAGGAGACTTTAATACTGTTACAAGGTCTCTTGATAGGGGAGGCTCCAGGGATCGGCTAGATTATGATAGCGTCGCCTTGAATAGAATAGCTAGTGAGTCTCGCCTGGTGGATGTCCACATCCGGCACACCCCAGGTCACAGCGGGTTCACTTACTTTAGAGGTAGAGAGATCAGGTCTAGGATAGATAGGTTTTTTTTGAAGGAGGATTCTGTCTCTTCACCTTTACAGGTTGTTGAGGTGGAGTTCTCCGACCACTGTTTGATTATGTTCTCTTTGAATGTTTCAGAGACCCCCAGGATGGGAAGGGGATTGTGGAAGCTGAATTCGTCCCTCCTGGAAGTCAAGGAGATAAGACGGTCCTTTGAGGAGTTTCTGCAGAGCCAGGTACCATTACTGGACTTATGCAACACTAAGTCAGAGTGGTGGGAGATGTTCAAAAAACGGGCTGCGAGATTCTTCCGCCAGACCGCGAACCTTAGGAGTCTGAATAGGGATCGCCTCTATCAGGAACTAAGGAGGAAACTCGAGGTTCTTGTCTCGACTGGAGGTGACCGAGAGGAAATCTCCAGAGTGAAATCTTTGCTAAAGAAGTGCCAGTATGATAGACACGCATCTTTAGTTTTTGAAAGGGATTTCGGGAAGTACCGCTCGCCCGACCCTTTCCGGAGCTGTAAGATGTCAGTGGATTGTAAGATCGTGACCGGCCTGGTCGATAGTACAGGATCTCTGAACAAGTCCAGATCGGGGATCCTGGAGGTCGTCAGAGCCTTTTACTCGCACCTCTTGGGGAAGAGGGATCTAGATCGAGGCAAGATGGCGGCTTTCCTGGCTTATGCCATTCCTCAGTCAGGAGTAGACCCCTCTCTTAGTGTTTTGACAGAGAAGATCAGAGAAGAGGAAGTGAAGCTGGCGATTGAGAGGCTTGCCCTCAAAAAGTCGCCAGGTCCGGATGGCTTAACATCCGAGTTTTATAAGACCTTTAAGGACATCTTGGTTCCCCTCTTGACTGAGGTAATAAATGAGTGTCTATCCTCGGGCACTCTGCCGAGGTCAATGAGGAGGTCGGCTCTGATCATCCTGTCAAAGGGTAAAGACTCGTCCCACATTGAGAATTGGCGTCCCATAGCGCTTCTCAATGTGGACAGAAAGATTCTGGCAAAAGTGCTATTCAACAGGTTGGTGAAATTTGCGCCCCAGCTCCTTTCGGGGTCCCAGCACTGCTCTGTTCCCGGTCGTAGCACTTTTAGTGCGGTGCTGGGTGTCCGCGAGGCCGTGGAGCAGGGTCGGGCTGGTCACTGGAAGGGGTTTCTGCTGTCCCTGGACCAGGCAAAGGCTTTTGATCGTGTTGATCACGAGTATCTCTGGTCCACTCTTTTGAAATACGGTCTGCCAGGGGGGTTTGTGGATTGGCTGAGAACATTGTACGCAGGGGCTGAGACTTTTCCATTGATAAACGGTTGGGTGGGCCGCCCTTTTGGGGTGGAGTCTGGTGTGCGTCAAGGCTGTCCGTTAAGCCCTTTGCTTTATGTGTTTGCGATCGACCCCTTCCTTCGAAGGCTAGATCGCGAACCATTGGCGGGGGTGAGGATGGACCCGGCGGTGCCGGATTCGGCCTTAAGGGTAGTGGCATACGCTGATGACGTCTCCATTTTTGTCTCTTCGCAAGGGGAGGCGGAATGGGTGATGTCGGAGGTGGATTGCTACTCGGAGGCATCCGGGTCTAAGATCAACCGGGAAAAGTGCAAAAGTCTTTGGTTGGGAGGTGGAGACCCTGAGTTCTGTCTCCCGGACACCCTCCCTGTGCCCCAGGAATCTGCAAAAATTCTGGGCATCGAATTTGGTCCCGGGGATTACCCCACACGAAATTGGGAAAGCAGACTGGAAGATGTCTCCAAAAGAGTGGAACAGTGGAAAGGTTGGTCTTTGACCTTTAGGGAAAGGGTCTTCTTGATCAGGTCCTACTTGCTCCCGTTGTTAATCTATCTGGGCAGTGTCAGCCTTTTGCCAGAACCCCTCTGGAGCCGGGTCTACAGTCTGTTCTTCCTAATGTTGTGGGGGAATAGACTGAACCTAATTAAGAGGGAGGTGACTTACCGCACGAGGAGACTAGGCGGGTTGGGTATGGTCAACCCGGTGGTATTCCTAGTGAATTCCTTTTTAAAGACCAATATATCAAACCTCTGGACAGAGAGGGCTCCTCCGTGGGTAGTCTCTTGCAGGAGATGGTTTCAGCCTTTCTTCCAGGAATGGGAGAGAGGCGGTCAAGTGAAGGATCTTCGCACGTCACACGGGCATCTCCCGACTTATGTTGCACTGGTTCTGAAGGTCATCAGGAGGTGGGGGCTGGGGATGTGGGAGGTAAGAACTCTGCCGAGGAAAATCCTCGATAACAGGGTCTTGCTGAGCCATTTCCAGAAACCACTGGCCCTCAAGGATTGCCCAGGTCGGGATCAAGGGATTGGGTTGGCTCTTTTAAATTCACCTAGGATCCCCTTGAAGTATTGGGACTTGACCTGGCGAGGCTTCCATGGTAAGCTATATGTAAGGGGCAATCTGAAGTACAGGAACTCCGATGAAAAGGGTTGTCCCCGGGAGGAGTGTGGGGGTGTGCTGGAGGACATGGACCACTTCCTGCTTCAGTGCCCTTTTAATATAGAGGTATATCAAAGGGTGGGAGCTTCCATCGGCTGGCCGCGGCTGGCTGCCCTTTCCTATGCTGAGTGGGTTTATGCGGCCTTCAAAGATCTGGGTGTCCGGGACCGGTGCACTTCATTTATAGTCAGCGCAGTGGTCAGGTATCACACGTGGCAAGCGAGGTGTTTAGTGTCGACGAGACAGAAAATCCTCCCCGTGGACGAGGTTTGTAGGAACACGCTCGGTGACCTGGTGAAGGTTCGTTCTTTGGAGTATGAAAAGTTTGGTGCATTTAGTGCCTCTACCCTGTGGAGGGGGTTCTCCTTTAAGGTGCCCTAACCTAGTAATCTCCTCCCTGGTGATGGGCTGAAGCTGTCACCAGACATTTTTGTTTTGATAAAGACGAAAAGATGTAGGCGGCTTACAGACATCGAACCGGAGCCCTGAGGGGTTGGTGTTATGGTGTAGGGATTGTATATTGTATAAAGGTTGTATATATGTGTAGGAGTTGTGTATATATGTATAGGGACTGTACATATATAATGAATAAGGTTATATTATTTGAGGTATATTTTTGTGTATAATTTTGTGTAGGTTATAGGAAAGGTGGGGGATATTTATAAGTAAATTCTTATATATTGTTTTTTTTTGTGTGTTTATTATTTAGTGTATGGATATGTGTAGGTGTATATGTGTGTATATATACTTATATATGTATATTATTGATTAGATTTTTGTGCATATATTATATAAAAAAAAAAAAAAAAAAAAAAAAAAAAAAAAAAATTATTTTGTATAGGTACGTGTGGTGTATAAAGTTATATAGAATGTGGTGTATATAGTTATATAGGTATGTCATGTATATAGTTATATAGGTTGGCGGTGTGTGTGTATATAGGTATGGAGTGTGTGTTGTCCTGGACCAGAAGGGATTTTTGTTTGTGATATTATTTGTTATGCATTAGGTTTATCTTATGTTTGATTATCATTGTTATGGTTGTTATGTTTGGTTTATGTTTTGTATTTCTTTTTATATAAAATAAAAGAGTTCCTCAGTATCTGCTCTTATTCTGTATATATGGACACTGCACAGTAACACTTCTCCTGTCCTGTATACTGGGTGTAATCCTCAGTATCTGCTCTTATTCTGTTTATATGGACACTGCACAGTACCACTTCACCTGTCCTGTATACTGGGTGTAATCCTTAGCATCTGCTCTTATTCTGTATATATGGACACTGCACAGTACCACTTCTCCTGTCCTGTATACTGGGTGTAATCCTCAGTATCTGCTCTTATTCTGTATATATGGACACTGCACAGTACCACTTCTCCTGTCCTGTATACTGGGTGTTATCCTCAGTATCTGCTCTTATTATGTATATATGGACACTGGACAGTACCACTTCTCCTGTCCTGTATACTGGGTGTTATCCTCAGTATCTGCTCTTATTATGTATATATGGACACTGGACAGTACCACTTCTCCTGTCCTGTATACTGGGTGTTATCCTCAGTATCTGCTCTTATTCGGTTTATATATACACTGAACAGTATCACTTCTCCTGTCCTGTATACTGGGTGCAATTCTCAGTATCTACTCTTATCCTGTATACTGTATTATGGCTCTAGTCTCTAGCCTGTGTATATTATGGGTTTGGTCTTCAGCCTGTGTATATTATAGGTATGGTCTGCATTCTGTGTATATTATAGGTATGGTCTGCAGCCTGTGTATATTATGGGTCTGGTCTGCATTCTGTGTATATTATAGGTATGGTCTGCAGCCTGTGTATATTATGGGTCTGTTCTGCAGCCTGTGTATATTATGGGTCTGTTCTGCAGCCTGTGTATATTATGGGTCTGGTCTTCAAACTGTGAATATTATGGGTCTGGTCTTCAGCCTGTGTATATTATAGGTCTGGTCTTCAGCCTGTGTATATTATGGGTCTGGTCTTCAGCCTGTGTATATTATGGGTCTGGTCTTCAGCCTGTGTATATTATGGGTCTGGTCTTCAGCCTGTGTATATTATGGGTCTGGTCTGCAGCAGTTGTATATTATGGGTCTGTGCTGCAGCCTGTGTATATTGTGGGTCTAGTCTGCAACCTGTGTTCAATATGGGTCTGGTCTGCAGCAGTTTTACATTATGGGTGTTGTCTTCTGCCTGAGTATATTATGGGTCTGGTCTTCAGCCTGTGTATATTATGGGTCTGTTCTGCAGCCTGTGCATAATATGGGTCTGGTCTGCAGCAGTTGTATATTATGGATCTGGTCTTTAACCTGTGTATATTATGGGTCTGTTCTTCAGCCTGTGTATATTATGGGTCTGGTCTTCAGCCTGTGTATAATATGGGTCTGGTCTGCAGCAGTTGTACATTATGGGTCTGGTCTTCAGCCTTTGTATATTATGGGTCTGGTCTGCAGCAGTTGTACATTATGGGTCTGGTCTTCAGCCTGTATATATTATGGGTCTGGTCTTCAGCCTGTGTATATTATGGTTCTGGTCTTCTGCCTGTGTATATTATGAGTCTGGTCTTTAGCCTGTGTATAATATGGGTCTGGTCTGCAGCAGTTGTACATTATGGGTCTAGTCTTTAGCCTGTGTATATTATGAGTGTGGTTTTTAGCCTGTGTATAATATGGGTCTGGTCTGCAGCAGTTGTACATTATGGGTCTGGTCTTTAGCCTGGGTATATTATGGGTCTGGCCTTCAGCCTGTGTATATTATGGTTCTGATCATATCAAAGGTCCTTTACATATAATATACAATTATACAGATTAGGGGTACAATGAAGGTAAGCACTGGGGACGTGCAGGGACTCACGCTGATAGGACTGTGAGATGCATATCCCGTACTGGGACATGACACTATCACATGATCTGCCGTGCGACGCATCCTGGTAACGGCTTCGGCAGAGACGTGGCCGCTACAGCTACAGTTCAACAACTCACATGGCGATCGGTCCCACCTCCCAACAGGTACCTGGCACTCCTAAAACAAGTTTCAAAGCACAAATTACTTTTGTCAACAGCCTCTTTTGACCTCTGATTTAAAATAACCACATTATACATATCTTTTGTGGTGATTTTTGTATTTTTTAAACATGTCAAACAGATTGTCAAGTCTCCTCCCAGTATCATTGGCACCATTTTCCACCATATATGTACCTGCAATGTTTGTTATGTCTCTATACTGATCTGAAGAAGGAGGAAGGGTTTCCTCCGAAACGTGTCATCCTATTCTACAGTCACCTTTTATTGTTTTTATTGTTTTAATTGTTACCAACACCAATAAAACCTTTTTTTTTTACCATCATCACGTTTCCGAGATTGGATTCAATCATCCTGATAGCATTACAGCAGCGCCTATCAAGTGAGGTTCTTTTTTTCTTCTCTCCTTTTACTGTTCATCACAGGACTGGTTTCGCCATCTCCTGGGACTATTAAAGCCAGCAGCTGTTGCTCTTCAGTGTACCCCCAATTTAGTGGGGGTGATATGCGAGTTGTGCCACTCGCTTAAGGTGAGCGGCCATTACCTACGGGCACATCTGCCCAACTTAGTTTTTTTCTAATATCCCCTTTTCAAGGGGGCCCCCCGCTGGTCTCTCTTTTTTCTACATTACTACAGGTTCCATAACCAAGAATAAAGAGGAAAAAAGAGGTAATAAATTGTCAAATCAAAATCACTTAGAAGAAGATTTATCAAGCTCCGTAGTAGATTTTTTTTGCTTAAAAAAGTTGCATGTACTTGTGCACGTGCGACTTTTCTATACATGCTGTGACTTTTAGATTTTTGCTTATTCCAAAGCACATTTCTGAAATCTGCTCAGGTAGTAAATTTTATTTTAACTTTGTAGTGGTCATGTATTTATCAAATGCGATAGTCACTATTTATGAAAAAAAAAAAAAAAAAGTTGCATCTCCATTTAAAAGTCGCATATGTATTCCAGGTCCATCCTGGCTTACAGAAAGTGCATACGTCCGCAGAAGAGGAAATGAACACCAATTTTAACAACTGTTCTTGTTCTGCATCTTAAAACAAAGCTACTACATTAATGTTAATGATTAAGAAAAAATTAAGTATATAACTAACAATGCTATTTATTTTAAGGTTGAAAATACACACTGCACACCTTGTTAATTTTAGGACACGTACATGCTGGCATACCCATTAAATTTTAAAATTAATATTGTGTTAAAATAGAATAAGGCTTACATGCTATTCTCTACTTGCTACACTACTTAACATATTTAACAGTGCCCTGTCTCTGTCGCACCTTCCACGTTGCCCACACTAGCTAGCCGTTCGGGCTGGCCCCGTTCTGGTCTTTGGCTCTTATGGCCTCCTCTTATAGTACCCGTGTACCCATTCACTTATGGATACTTCTCCTTCTAATCCTCTCCATCTCTTGTTTTTTTACTGTTCTTCTTTATTTCTCCCCTTCTAGGATTCGTGTTTCTCACCTTCTCCTGCCCAGCGGACGGAGCATTCTATGGACTCATGGCATGGCTGGTAAGTGGACCCTTATTACACTACCACACAATGGCAGCTGACATAACACTCACTACTCTTAATGTTCAAGGGTTTAAAACACCGGAAAAAAGGGCCCAAATACTGTATTCCCAACATAAACTGAAAACTCATATCCAAGCGATTCAAGAGACGCATTTCAAAGAAGGACACCTACCCAAATTAAATAACAGATATTACACTTCCTGGTTGCACAGCGTTAACACTGAAGCGAGGACTAAGGGAGTTTCAATCGCTTTCCACAAATCCCTCCCCATTACGATTAATTCATCCCAACTAGACCCTAATGCACGTTACGTATTCGCCAATTGCACACTAGTTAACCAGCCACTTACAATTGCTGCTGTGTATGCCCCCAACCACAACCAGATACCCTTCTTTCTGAGCACGCTTGAAGCTTTGAGAGCCTTTGCAACGGGACCGATCCTGTTATGTGGTGACTTCAATCTACCTCTTTTGCCTCAGGTAGATACATCTTCTGGTCATTCTACTCTGTCATTCCGCAAACTCAGCGCTCTCAGAAAGAAATTGCACTCCTTGCAATTAAGAAACTCAGGAGAAAATAAAGATAATTGGTTTTCTCAATCCATAGAATGATAAAGGTATCCCTTGGTGAAGGTAAATATTATATAGCAAAAGTGAAAAATCACCAATAAGGTTTAGATATCAAATCTTAATTTATTTCACTGATAAAATCGTTATCAAAAAGTGTTAACTAATAATGGGAGGGGGGTGAGGGTACAGGTGAGTGCCTACACTCAGAGCCCTGCCTGATCTAGGGGGGGTACCTAAACTAAGTGTGGATAGGAATGGGAAACATAGAGACAATATATACAGATAAGTTAGCCTCTTCTACCAACGCGTTTCGCCTAATGTGGAGACATAGGCTCATCAGGGGACAAGAGGGCAACAAATATATACAGCGATGACAAAGTATTAATACATTAAAACATAGATGAGTTAACACTTAAGTACTAAACGATTGACATAGAACAGATACAATCTGATAAGTAGAAGAAGATGGGAATTGGTCACAGTGGTCAGGGACAGTCAAACTAGGGTATATGTTATCAGTGTCTAATTGTCAAGATAAAGATGCATAGAGACATTTAGAAATGGGATATCAAATACAGTACAGTATTAGACCTAAATGATGTATAATGGTGTCCTATACAAGTTAAGGTATTAATAAAGAGGTAATATTCAGAGTATTTATATTCACTCCATGTACAATTCCATACTGCAAAAAACAAATTAGAGGACATGAGACATCCAATCTCAAAGAATATTTATAGAGATTCCAAATCGTATATCAATTTATCTTACCACAGGTGTGAATAAGTGGTAGATGCCATAATCAATAGAAAATGATGATAGATCAAGAAGGTAACGTTAGGTCTAGACAAAAAAGATAAATACAAAAAATTGTAGTGTCCAAACACAGTACAGAACCAAATAAATAGAAAACAAAGGACCTATCACATACCCTGATGCGACAGCCTGTACATGTATGATATCCCATATAAGCCAGATTCAATTGGTTCCAAATCAAAGTTGATAACTGTGAACCCAAAGAAACATCAATTGAAATTATCCATGTGCTTATAGTATGAATGTATACTGATGAAGTAATAAGATACATAGTAAGCCAGTTGTACTGACCTGTCCACAGCCACTAGATAGAGTCAGCGTGTGCATAAACAAGATGAGGCCATTTTAGCCTGAGATAGATCCCAGGTAGCTAAAGAGAGAAAATATGACGCCAAGTCAAAAAGAAAGAAACTGAATGAACAGTCTGTAAACAAGATGAGTGAATAGTCTATAAGCAAGATGCATAAACTAACTGCTAAATACCTTGTCAGATGAGGATATGATGTCTACTACCGGAGATGGTGAGCGCCAGCACGCCGCTGGATATCGAAGCTCACCCGGCGTTTAAATAGAGCTCCCGGGCGTCTTTGATGATGCTGCTTCCGGTGTATGGAACGCAGCAAAGACGTCACATCCGGCGAATTGACCCGCACAGAAGGCGGAACTAATCGCGGCGCCACACAGATCGTGTGAAGCGCAACCGGAAGTTTGCTGTGGTTCAATGGACCGCAGACCCTGGCAACTACCGGTGCCTGGAACGCAAAGCGACATCTCTTCCGGTCCCCATGAACCGCAAGAGAGGAGCAATAGAAGTTAAAGAGAAACCGCAATTGATCAAGATGCTAACCTAGATTGACACCAAAGATGACACCAAAACATGTCACATCACATCGGGTTACAATCTATTGACCTGGCATACCAGTTCCAAAAAGAAATATATGGAAAGATAATAAATAAAGATAAATATAGATCAAGTACAGTAGGGACAAGGGAGCCTACCTGAAAAAACACATGGAACATTATAAATAGTCTGTCTGTTCGAGTACCACTGAGGCCCAATGATATAGATGGCAAACAAATGATAAAATAGGGATAGGAGGAGGAGGGGGGAGGGGGGGGGACCAAAATAAACAGTCCCATGACCTCTAAGGGTATCCACCGAGATTTTAAATGTATGATGCAAACGAAATTGCGTCATTAAGTCCAAGAGGGACAAAAGTCCGCAACTGGTAAATCCATTTTGTCTCCATTTGAAGAAGTTTTTTGTCTAGATCTCCACCCCTACTATCAAGTTGGACCGTAGTAACACTCTGGAAAGTTAGATTACAAGGAGAGTCTGGGTGGAAGAGATGCATGTGATTAGATAGGGTTTTATCCCTTTTATTTCTTATGTCCCCTATATGCTCTAGAATACGTCGTCTAAATTGTCTACTAGTTTTTCCGACGTATCCCTTGGGACAGGTGCAGGAGGCTAAGTAAATGACACCCATTGTTTTGCAATTCGCATAATTGCGATTAGTGTAGACATGATCGTTAGTATAACGTTTAAAAGTTTTTGATACTTTTATGTAGTCACAGGCTTTACATCCCCCACATCTAAATGTGCCCTTGATTTTTGGGTTAAGCCACGTAGATTGTTTTGGAGTGGAGAGGTGACTATGTACTAGGAGGTCCTGTAGATTTTGAGACCTTCTATAAGTCACTATTGCTCTATCTTCAATTAGTTGTCCTACCAGGGGGTCACTTTTTAAGATTGGCCAATGACAATTGATGATTGATCTGATGTCTGACGCTGCTGCATCAAAGGTGGCAATTATGCGTGGGGCAGTCGTCTCATCAGGAATCCTGTCTTTGGATTTGAGAAGACTATTTCTGTCCTTTGTACATGCATTTTGGTATGCTTGTTTTAGAACTCTGTCGGGATATCCTCGTTGTCTGAAACGTGACCTAAGGTCACTGGCCTCTAATTTAAAGGCATTATCTGAAGAGCAATTTCGTCGAATACGATGGTATTGCCCCTTAGGTATACCCTTTTTTAAGGGGACTGGATGATGACTTTCCCACCTAAGTAGATTGTTGCCTGCAGTAGGTTTTCTGTATACTTTAGTATGAATAGTACCGTCTTCACTCCGTTCCAATGTAACATCTAAAAAATTTAGGGAATTTTTATTAATCTCATATGTGAACCTTAGGCCAATATTATTCACATTGATATCTTTTATAAAGTCATGAAAGGACTCAGATGTTCCAGACCAAATGATCGCTATATCGTCAATATAGCGTGCCCAGAGTATGATGGAATTATGGTACATTGAGTAGTGGTCATTAAAGATAACCGTTTCCTCCCACCAACCCAGGAGCATGTTGGCATATGTGGGGGCCACTGGGGACCCCATTGCCGTGCCCCTGAGTTGGTGGTATATTTTACGGTTGAACAAAAAGAAGTTATGTGTCAAGATGAATGATAGTAATGTCATAATTAGATTGTTATGGGGTGTCAGAAGTACACTTCTGCTTTTCAGATAGAACTCGACTGCCTCCAAGCCTGACTTGTGAGGAATGGAACTATAAAGTGCTTCCACGTCGATCGTGCACAGCCAGTGATTTTGTTCCAGGGTAATGCCCTCCAATTTTAATAATAGATCAGTTGTGTCTCTGGTGTATGACGGTAGACTCAGGACAAATGGTCTAAGTATTTTGTCCAAGTAAATGCTTATATTTTGGGTCAAATTGTCCACACCCGAGACAATTGGGCGACATTTAAGAGGTGATAACCCTTTATGTACCTTAGGTAATCCATAAAAAGTAGATGTCCGTGGGTGGAGAGGAAGTAAAAAGGAAAACTCATTCTCATCAATTAATTTAGCGGATTTTGCCTCCAGAAGGATGTTTTTAAGTTCCTTATGATATTTTATAGTGGGATTGTAGTCTAGAATTCGATAGGTAGTGTTATCGTTCAATACCTGTAAACACATTTGAACATATTGGTCCTGATTCATAATCACCAAATTCCCTCCTTTATCAGAAGGTTTGATAATTATATCGGTGTTGCTTTTGAGTGACTCGAGCGCGGCCGACTCCGATCTTGATAGATTATAACTGGGTATTTGAAAGTTAGAGAGAGTAAGTTCAATATTTCGACAGACTATATCGACAAAACTGTCGATACAGTCATGATCTCCCACTGGTGGGAACCGGGTACTTTTAGGTTTTAGTTTGGTAAAAGGGCCTTCTCCTGGAACCCTATCACTTTCTGATAGCAGTGAATTAAGTGTGACTTTACCTTCTAGGTCCGACGGAGTGATACCAAGGGTGGTACAAGTACGTGTGTCCTGCATTTTAAAAAAATTTTTCCACTTTAATTTTCGTCCAAAGAGATGGATATCTTTTATCCATTCAAACGTTTTAGGGATAGCTGTCGGTACAAATGATAGACCTTTGTTCAAAACTGCTCGTTCATGTTCTGTAAGAACATGTGCAGAGAGATTGATGATCTGATTGTCCGTTGGTTCTACTAACTCCTGGGTACCTGTCCTTGTGGCCCTTGCTCCAAAAAAGAGGGAGAAGATGATGTATATGATTGTGATTGTCCAGCCATTGATGGATGAAGAGATGCGGCTGGGATAGAGGAAGTTTGTCCAGAAGGTGTAAATGACCCTCTTCCTCTTCCTCTTGGGTTCCTGCCCCTGCCTCGTGGATTGTGATTCCATCTCTGTCCACCGTATCTCGTTTTGTATGGTGAACGGTAATTGGGATTTCTAGATTTGTCAGAATCCGATAGTTCTGCTTCCGAAGAGGAAATATCGGTATCGGTAATTCTGTTGGGCTCCTGTCCAATGAAGGTATATGCCCGGTTGTCCCTGAATTCTGTGAGGTCTCTTTTGAATTGTTTGTGTTTACGTTCTTTCAGCACAAATTTATATTTCTCTATGTTGTTTTGTAGCTCACCCTCTTTTTTGGTAAAGTCTGGGTCACTTCTCAATGTGTTGGCAGTCTTTATCAGGTCTTGTAATTTTGTTGTAACTGTATCTAGATTAATCTTTTCTTCGTCTAGAAGGAGCTGCATAAATCTAATAGACGCAGAAGTCGCTTCCTTTTCCCATTTAGTCATTAATTGTGGAGTCCTGGATCGAACTGCTGGAATTATGGAAATTCTCAAACCCTTTGGGACAATATTATGAAGAATATAGTTCTCCAGTGACTTAACCTCCCACCAAGATTTTAGTTGGTCTTTATATGTTGTATGTAATTCTTTAAAAATAGTAGTAAGTGTTGGGATGGATTTATTAATTTGAATGAGTTCTTTCTCTGAAAAAACCTCTCTAGCCTCCTCATTCCACCCCTCCGTATTTAGGGACTGTAGAAAGTTGCTAGCCATCTCAAGTAAGATTACTCGGAACAATAGCCTCTAAAAGGGCTAGGAAATATTATCAAGAAACTCAGGAGAAAATAAAGATAATTGGTTTTCTCAATCCATAGAATGAAAAAGGTATCCCTTGGTGAAGGTAAATATTATATAGCAAAAGTGAAAAATCACCAATAAGGTTTAGATATCAAATCTTAATTTATTTCACTGATAAAATCGTTATCAAAAAGTGTTAACTAATAATGGGAGGGGGGTGAGGGTACAGGTGAGTGCCTACACTCAGAGCCCTGCCTGATCTAGGGGGGGTACCTAAACTAAGTGTGGATAGGAATGGGACACATAGAGACAATATATACAGATAAGTTAGCCTCTTCTACCAACGCGTTTCGCCTAATGTGGAGACATAGGCTCATCAGGGGACAAGAGGGCAACAAATATATACAGCGATGACAAAGTATTAATACATTAAAACATAGATGAGTTAACACTTAAGTACTAAACGATTGACATAGAACAGATACAATCTGATAAGTAGAAGAAGATGGGAATTGGTCACAGTGGTCAGGGACAGTCAAACTAGGGTATATGTTATCAGTGTCTAATTGTCAAGATAAAGATGCATAGAGACATTTAGAAATGGGATATCAAATACAGTACAGTATTAGACCTAAATGATGTATAATGGTGTCCTATACAAGTTAAGGTATTAATAAAGAGGTAATCTTCAGAGTATTTATATTCACTCCATGTACAATTCCATACTGCAAAAAACAAATTAGAGGACATGAGACATCCAATCTCAAATCTCCAATCTCAAAGAATATTTATAGAGATTCCAAATCGTATATCAATTTATCTTTTGTTCAACCGTAAAATATACCACCAACTCAGGGGCACGGCAATGGGGTACCCAGTGGCCCCCACATATGCCAACATGCTCCTGGGTTGGTGGGAGGAAACGGTTATCTTTAATGACCACTACTCAATGTACCATAATTCCATCATACTCTGGGCACGCTATATTGACGATATAGCGATCATTTGGTCTGGAACATCTGAGTCCTTTCATGACTTTATAAAAGATATCAATGTGAATAATATTGGCCTAAGGTTCACATATGAGATTAATAAAAATTCCCTAAATTTTTTAGATGTTACATTGGAACGGAGTGAAGACGGTACTATTCATACTAAAGTATACAGAAAACCTACTGCAGGCAACAATCTACTTAGGTGGGAAAGTCATCATCCAGTCCCCTTAAAAAAGGGTATACCTAAGGGGCAATACCATCGTATTCGACGAAATTGCTCTTCAGATAATGCCTTTAAATTAGAGGCCAGTGACCTTAGGTCACGTTTCAGACAACGAGGATATCCCGACAGAGTTCTAAAACAAGCATACCAAAATGCATGTACAAAGGACAGAAATAGTCTTCTCAAATCCAAAGACAGGATTCCTGATGAGACGACTGCCCCACGCATAATTGCCACCTTTGATGCAGCAGCGTCAGACATCAGATCAATCATCAATTGTCATTGGCCAATCTTAAAAAGTGACCCCCTGGTAGGACAACTAATTGAGGATAGAGCAATAGTGACTTATAGAAGGTCTCAAAATCTACAGGACCTCCTAGTACATAGTCACCTCTCCACTCCAAAACAATCTACGTGGCTTAACCCAAAAATCAAGGGCACATTTAGATGTGGGGGATGTAAAGCCTGTGACTACATAAAAGTATCAAAAACTTTTAAACGTTATACTGACGATCATGTCTACACTAATCGCAATTATGCGAATTGCAAAACAATGGGTGTCATTTACTTAGCCTCCTGCACCTGTCCCAAGGGATACGTCGGAAAAACTAGTAGACAATTTAGACGACGTATTCTAGAGCATATAGGGGACATAAGAAATAAAAGGGATAAAACCCTATCTAATCACATGCATCTCTTCCACCCAGACTCTCCTTGTAATCTAACTTTCCAGAGTGTTACTACGGTCCAACTTGATAGTAGGGGTGGAGATCTAGACAAAAAACTTCTTCAAAAGGAGACAAAATAGATTTACCAGTTGCGGACTTTTGTCCCTCTTGGACTTAATGACGCAATTTCGTTTGCATCATACATTTAAAATCTCGGTGGATACCCTTAGAGGTCATGGGACTGTTTATTTTGGTCCCCCCCCCCCTCCCCCCTCCTCCTCCTATCCCTATTTTATCATTTGTTTGCCATCTATATCATTGGGCCTCAGTGGTACTCGAACAGACAGACTATTTATAATGTTCCATGTGTTTTTTCAGGTAGGCTCCCTTGTCCCTACTGTACTTGATCTATATTTATCTTTATTTATTATCTTTCCATATATTTCTTTTTGGAACTGGTATGCCAGGTCAATAGATTGTAACCCGATGTGATGTGACATGTTTTGGTGTCATCTTTGGTGTCAATCTAGGTTAGCATCTTGATCAATTGCGGTTTCTCTTTAACTTCTATTGCTCCTCTCTTGCGGTTCATGGGGACCGGAAGAGATGTCGCTTTGCGTTCCAGGCACCGGTAGTTGCCAGGGTCTGCGGTCCATTGAACCACAGCAAACTTCCGGTTGCGCTTCACACGATCTGTGTGGCGCCGCGATTAGTTCCGCCTTCTGTGCGGGTCAATTCGCCGGATGTGACGTCTTTGCTGCTTTCCATACACCGGAAGCAGCATCATCAAAGACGCCCGGGAGCTCTATTTAAACGCCGGGTGAGCTTCGATATCCAGCGGCGTGCTGGCGCTCACCATCTCCGGTAGTAGACATCATATCCTCATCTGACAAGGTATTTAGCAGTTAGTTTATGCATCTTGCTTATAGACTATTCACTCATCTTGTTTACAGACTGTTCATTCAGTTTCTTTCTTTTTGACTTGGCGTCATATTTTCTCTCTTTAGCTACCTGGGATCTATCTCAGGCTAAAATGGCCTCATCTTGTTTATGCACACGCTGACTCTATCTAGTGGCTGTGGACAGGTCAGTACAACTGGCTTACTATGTATCTTATTACTTCATCAGTATACATTCATACTATAAGCACATGGATAATTTCAATTGATGTTTCTTTGGGTTCACAGTTATCAACTTTGATTTGGAACCAATTGAATCTGGCTTATATGGGATATCATACATGTACAGGCTGTCGCATCAGGGTATGTGATAGGTCCTTTGTTTTCTATTTATTTGGTTCTGTACTGTGTTTGGACACTACAATTTTTTGTATTTATCTTTTTTGTCTAGACCTAACGTTACCTTCTTGATCTATCATCATTTTCTATTGATTATGGCATCTACCACTTATTCACACCTGTGGTAAGATAAATTGATATACGATTTGGAATCTCTATAAATATTCTTTGAGATTGGATGTCTCATGTCCTCTAATTTGTTTTTTGCAGTATGGAATTGTACATGGAGTGAATATAAATACTCTGAAGATTACCTCTTTATTAATACCTTAACTTGTATAGGACACCATTATACATCATTTAGGTCTAATACTGTACTGTATTTGATATCCCATTTCTAAATGTCTCTATGCATCTTTATCTTGACAATTAGACACTGATAACATATACCCTAGTTTGACTGTCCCTGACCACTGTGACCAATTCCCATCTTCTTCTACTTATCAGATTGTATCTGTTCTATGTCAATCGTTTAGTACTTAAGTGTTAACTCATCTATGTTTTAATGTATTAATACTTTGTCATCGCTGTATATATTTGTTGCCCTCTTGTCCCCTGATGAGCCTATGTCTCCACATTAGGCGAAACGCGTTGGTAGAAGAGGCTAACTTATCTGTATATATTGTCTCTATGTTTCCCATTCCTATCCACACTTAGTTTAGGTACCCCCCCTAGATCAGGCAGGGCTCTGAGTGTAGGCACTCACCTGTACCCTCACCCCCCTCCCATTATTAGTTAACACTTTTTGATAACGATTTTATCAGTGAAATAAATTAAGATTTGATATCTAAACCTTATTGGTGATTTTTCACTTTTGCTATACTCCTTGCAATTAGTCGATGCCTGGAGAGCCTTACATCCCCAGGATAGGGATTACACCTTTTATTCTCACCCAAGAAACACCTATAGTTGTTTAGATTACATTTTCTTCCCACACCATCTCCTTCCTAATATCACACGTACTCGCAAAGATGTCCAAACCCTGTCGGATCATGCCCCCGTGAGATGCTCATTTACGCTTCCCTCTTTGGCCAAACCCCATTCCTCATGGAGACTAAACGAATCTCTGCTCTTAGATACCCTGTGTATACAAGACCTCAAGAAATCAATTACTCACTTTCACTCTGACCATGTCTCAGACTCATCATCGCCTCGGATACAATGGGAGGCGTTGAAATGTGTCTTGAGAGGAATACTTATGAGTCATGGGGCAAGGCTGAAGAGAGAAGCGTCCGCAAAGTTGGCTTCTCTATACCAGGAGCTTCAACACCTTGAATCCCTCCATAAGAAATCTCAGTTAGACTCCACTTATTGAGATCTCATAAAGATACGTACTAAGCTTCTATCTTACATAAATATTAAACACAGGCACTATAAACAGATTACTGGACGCCTCTTCTATGAATGAGGCAATAAGTCGGGAAAGCTTTTGGCAACTGCCCTCAGGGAAAAGAGATCCTCACTTTACATAGCATATATTAAATCCCACACGGGCCTGCCAACTTACCTAACCCCGGAAATACTTGAGGCGTTCCGGCAATACTACTCAGCGTTATACTGTCTCCCCAAACCACAAAACCTAGTATCTCCGTCTCCTGACACCCCCTCTTTAATGCAATATATATCTGACACAGCTCTCCCCCAACTACCCAAACAGACGATACAAACACTGGAAGAGCCCTTTTCATCTGAGGAGCTGGACTTAGCCATCTCCTCCATGCCGGCGGGGAAAAGCCCTGGCCCGGACGGCTATACGGCAAAATTTTACAAATCACTTAGAGAGGAATTATCAGGTCCATTACTCAGTGCATTCAACAATATATCTGATTCCTCCCCCCCCACCCAGTTCCTTTCTGCGAGCCTTTGTAACTGTAATCCCAAAAGAGGGTAAAGATCCGCTACCATGCCAAAGCTACCCACCTATATCTTTAATTAACACAGATGCAAAACTGTTTGCTAAACTGATTGCTAACAGATTGGCGACGCATATGCCGTCCCTAGTACACCCGGATCAAGTAGGCTTTGTGAGCGGCAGAGAGGCGAGGGATAATACACTCCGGACCTTTTCTGTAGTTTCTTACGCTAGACAAAATAAAGTCCCTCTATTTCTGCTGTCGTTAGATGCAGAAAAGGCTTTTGACCGGGTGGACTGGGACTTCTTATATGCGTCGCTGGCTCAAATTGGTATAGGTTCCCGTATGCTGGCCCGTATACAGGCATTATATTTCCACCCACAGGCTCAGATAAGAATAAATGGCCAATTGTTGACCCCATTCAATATTTGTAATGGCACCCGACAGGGATGCCCGTTATCCTCTTTATTATATGTCCTGTGTATGGAACATCTTCTGGTTGCCATTCGCAATAATGAGGACATTAAGTGTCTGAATGTCCCCCCGGGCCATTACAAATGTTCAGCCTTCGCCGATGATCTGCTGTTATTTCTTTCCTCCCCTTTAACTACCTTACCTTCCCTATTGTCCACAATACTCCAGTTCTCTAACTATAGCAATTACAAACTCAATACTTCCAAATGTGAAGCTTTAAACATCACACTCCCTGCTCACACCCTACAACAGTTACAGGAATGTTATCCCTTCCGATGGCAGGCTAAATCAATTAAATACTTAGGTGTCCATGTTCCCGCTGACCCGTCTGAAACCTTTTGCATCAACTTCCCACCACTCTTACACTCTCTCAAATCCGACTTGTCCAGATGGGAGCGGTGAGACTTTTCTTGGCTGGGGAGGGTAAATATCCTGAAAATTAATATGCTACCTCGTCTCTTATATCTTTTCTCCTGTATTCCCTGCCTAATACCCAGATCCTATTTCAAGGAACTCTCTGCTCTCTGCTCTGGATTTGTATGGATGCACAAACCGTCAAGACTGGCCCGCACCATATTGATTAGAAGGAAAAGAGAGGGGGTTTGGCGATGCCTGACCCCCTCTCATATTATCTGGCTGCAGTCCTCTCCCGCGTACTAGATTGCTTTCACCATTATACAGACAAACAATGGGTACAATTTGAGGGTACTATATTGAATCAAAACCCCAAATTCTTACTTTGGCTCCCGCAATACATCTCTTCCACTAAAGATGTGGCCAGTCTCCCGGCTGTCCTTAACTCAATCGTTCGCACTCGCAATACATATCTTAGTCATCTTTCGCTCTTCTCCCCAGACTGCCCCCTTACCCCATTATTTGACAACCCGGCTTTTCCCCCTTCCTCACCTTCCAAAGGGGAGATGGCACTTGTTTTTCCAAATTAATATCTCAGACAGGGGCGGACATATCACTTGTTCAGCCGGTTCGGCTGCACAGGGGCCCAGCGTGTTAGGGGGCCCCCTAGTAGCCCAGGTCACAGCCTGGGCCTCACAGTCTGGGCCCCTGCAGGGCCCCCTGCCAGTACTTCATACTAAATGCTGCAGCAACAGGTCCCGGACCTGCCGCTGACAGCAGTAATTTACCTCGGCCGGGCGAGAGGACAGGCCAGGGGCTGATGGGAACAGACGTGCCCCGTGCAGGCACGCACATCTGTTCCAAGCCCCTGACGTCACGTGTCATGGCCTCTGACCCCGGCAGAAGCGACAGGAGCAGCAAACCCTCCCGCCTCACACGGCCGCATCACTGAGCAGATAAGGTGAGGAGAGTGACGGTCGGGTGCAGGGGGGTGGGGGGAGGGGATTGTAATGATGATGAAGAGGACAGGAGGGGTGTTGAAGAGGTTGGTGGTGTAATGATAAGAAAGATTGGGGGTCTGGGAGAGCGTAGTGTTGATAAGGAGGACCAGAGGGGGGGTTAGGGGGGTAATGATTAGGGGGTTTAATGTTGATGAGAAGGACTGGGGTGGGGGGTGTCAGCTGTGTAATACTGATGAGGTGCTTAAGGTATATGGGATGATGAGGAGACTGAGGATGGAGTGCATGGGGTGATGAGGAGACTGAGGATGGAGTGCATGGGGTGTATGGGGTGATGAGGAGACTGAGGATGGGTTGTGTGGGGTGTATGGGGTGATGAGGAGACTGAGGATGGGGTGCGTGGGGTGTATGGGGTGATGAGGAGACTGAGGATGGAGTGCGTGGGGTGATGAGGAGACTGAGGATGGAGTGCATGGGGTGATGAGGAGACTGAGGATGGAGTGCATGGGGTGATGAGGAGACTGAGGATGGGGTGCGTGGGGTGTATGGGGTGATGAGGAGACTGAGGATGGGGTGATGAGGAGACTGAGGATGGAGTGCATGGGGTGATGAGGAGACTGAGGATGGAGTGCGTGGGGTGATGAGGAGACTGAGGATGGAGTGCATGGGGTGATGAGGAGACTGAGGATGGAGTGCGTGGGGTGATGAGGAGACTGAGGATGGAGTGCATGGGGTGATGAGGAGACTGAGGATGGAGTGCGTGGGGTGATGAGGAGACTGAGGATGGAGTGCATGGGGTGATGAGGAGACTGAGGATGGGGTGCGTGGGGTGCATGGGGTGATGAGGAGACTGAGGATGGAGTGCGTGGGGCGATGAGGAGACTGAGGATGGGGTGATGAGGAGACTGAGGATGGAGTGCATGGGGGGATGAGGAGACTGAGGATGGGGTGCGTGGGGTGATGAGGAGACTGAGGATGGAGTGCATGGGGTGTATGGGGTGATGAGGAGACTGAGGATGGAGTGCATGGGGTGATGAGGAGACTGAGGATGGGGTGCGTGGGGTGTATGGGGTGATGAGGAGACTGAGGATGGGGTGATGAGGAGACTGAGGATGGAGTGCATGGGGTGATGAGGAGACTGAGGATGGAGTGCGTGGGGTGATGAGGAGACTGAGGATGGAGTGCATGGGGTGATGAGGAGACTGAGGATGGAGTGCGTGGGGTGATGAGGAGACTGAGGATGGAGTGCATGGGGTGATGAGGAGACTGAGGATGGGGTGCGTGGGGTGAATGGGGTGATGAGGAGACTGAGGATGGAGTGCGTGGGGCGATGAGGAGACTGAGGATGGGGTGATGAGGAGACTGAGGATGGAGTGCATGGGGGGATGAGGAGACTGAGGATGGGGTGCGTGGGGTGATGAGGAGACTGAGGATGGAGTGCATGGGGTGTATGGGGTGATGAGGAGACTGAGGATGGAGTGCATGGGGTGATGAGGAGACTGAGGATGGGGTGCGTGGGGTGTATGGGGTGATGAGGAGACTGAGGATGGAGTGCGTGGGGCGATGAGGAGACTGAGGATGGGGTGATGAGGAGACTGAGGATGGAGTGCATGGGGGGATGAGGAGACTGAGGATGGGGTGCGTGGGGTGATGAGGAGACTGAGGATGGAGTGCATGGGGTGTATGGGGTGATGAGGAGACTGAGGATGGAGTGCATGGGGTGATGAGGAGACTGAGGATGGAGTGCATGGGGTGATGAGGAGACTGAGGATGGAGTGCATGGGGTGATGAGGAGACTGAGAATGGGGTGCGTGGGGTGTATGGGGTGATGAGGAGACTGAAGATGGGGTGTGTGGGGTGTATGGGGTGATGAGGAGACTGAGGATGGGGTATATGGGGGTGATGAGGAGACCGAGAATGGGTTGTGTGGGGTGTATGGGGTGAGGAGACTGAGGATGGGGTGCGTGGGGTGATGATTAGACTGAGAATGGGTTGTGTGGGGTGTATGGGGGGATGAGACTGAGGATGGGGTGCGTGGGGTGTATGGGGTGATGAGGAGACTGAGGATGGAGTGTATGGGGTGATGAGGAGACTGAGGATGGAGTGTATGGGGTGATTCAGTGGTGTATCGTGGTTGGCAGTATTATATTGATAGAGTACAGTGGTGGGCAGTATTATATTCAGGGGTACAGTGGTTGGCAGTATTATATTCAGGGGTACAGTATTTGGCAGTATTATATTCAGGGGTACAGTGGTTGGCAGTATTTAGGGAGTACAGTGGTTGGCAGTATTATATTCAGGGGTACAGTGGTTGGCAGTATTCAGGGGGTACAGTGGTTGGCAGTATTATATTCAGGGGTACAGTGGTTGGCAGTATTATATTCAGGGGTACAGTGGTTGGCAGTATTATATTCAGGGGTACAGTATTTGGCAGTATTATATTCAGGGGTACAGTGGTTGGCAGTATTTAGGGAGTACAGTGGTTGGCAGTATTATATTCAGGGGTACAGTGGTTGGCAGTATTCAAGGGGTACAGTGGTTGGCAGTATTATATTCAGGGGTACAGTGGTTGGCAGTATTATATTCAGGGGTACAGTGGTTGGCAGTATTATATTCTGGGGTACAGTATTTGGCAGTATTATATTCAGGGGTACAGTGGTTGGCAGTATTTAGGGAGTACAGTGGTTGGCAGTATTATATTCAGGGATACAGTGGTTGGCAGTATTCAGGGGGTACAGTGGTTGGCAGTATTATATTCAGGGGTACAGTGGTTGGCAGTATTATATTCAGGGGTACAGTGGTTGGCAGTATTATATTCAGGGGTACAGTGGTTGGCAGTATTATATTCAGGGGTACAGTGGTTGGCAGTATTATATTCAGGGGGTACAGTGGTTGGCAGTATTATATTCAGGGGTACAGTGGTTGGCAGTATTCAGGGGGTACAGTGGTTGGCAGTATTATATTCAGGGGTAAAGTGGTTGGCAGTATTCAGGGGGTACAGTGGTTGGCAGTATTATATTCAGGGGTACAGTGGTTGGCAGTATTCAGGGGGTACAGTGGTTGGCAGTATTATATTCAGGGGTACAGTGGTTGGCAGTATTATATTCAGGGGGTACAGTGGTTGGCAGTATTCAGGGTGTACAGTGATTGGCAGTATTATATTCAGGGGAACAGTGGTTGGCAGTATTCAGGGGGTACAGTGGTTGGCAGTATTATATTCAGGGGTACAGTGGTTGGCAGTATTATATTCAGGGGGTACAGTGGTTGGCAGTATTCAGGGGGTACAGTGGTTGGCAGTATTATATTCAGGGGGAACAGTGGTTGGCAGTATTCAGGGGGTACAGTGGTTGGCAGTATTATATTCAGGGGTACAGTGGTTGGCAGTATTCAGGGGGTACAGTGGTTGGCAGTATTATATTCAGGGGTACAGTATTTGGCAAGGTTATAATGATTATTGTCATCATACAGAGGATGAGGATCTACTGACAAATTAAGGAACCAATGATGTCCAGGTGTCAGACTCTGCAGAGAAGATGGAAGAAATCCTGGTGTCTGGACCAGAGGAAGAAGAAAAGTAAAGACAACAGAGAAGACGTCACTCAGGTCAGTGATATCATTGTGTATTTTCCTAACTGTCCCATCAGAGCTTTAGTCACTGATATCATTGTGTAGTCTCCTGACTGTCCCATCAGCTGTAGTCACTTCAGACATGATGGGAGTTGCAGCTTTCCAACATCTCGGGAGCCACTTGAACCAAGGTGATTGGTGGGGGTCCCATGAGTCAGACCCCCACCATAAAAATGGTCTGTTTATTTAAAAATGCCTGGGCCTATTTTTGGTCCCAGTCTGGCCCTGCCTGTAAGTCCCTTCTATCATTAAGGATAAGAAGCCAAGGAACCAGGGGGTGCCAAGGGGTGTCGTGCTAAGTCCAGGGGTGCGAATGTAAAGGGGAGCACTGCCCTCTGCCTCCCAGCTAGATACGGGTCAGGCTGACCTGGGGGAGTACTCACTGGGCCGCACACTGAGAGGGACAGGGGCCACCCGGAGCCCACCTCAGGAGTCGTTCCATCCACCTGTGGTGGACAAGGCAAGTGGCGACACTACACGCGCGGGGTAAGTGGAGGCCCCCCCGGTGGGGTCTAGGTACATGAGGGGGCACAGTGCTGGGGGGGGGCCCAGGCACATTCTTTGCACAGGGGCCCTCTGCTGTCTGTGTCCGCCCCTGATCTCAGACATCGTTGAAGAGCCTACCTGATCACTTACAGGAGACCGAGGTGACTACCCACTTACTCTTTCAATACGCACAACTCAGTCACTTTTACCTGTCTAACAAAAGGAAGCTATCACTTCATCGTCCACTCACCAACTTTGAAAACCTCTGTGTTTCCTCGCATAAAATCAACCATAAAATCAGTGTCCTTTACTCTCTCCTCATACATGAATTTACAACCGATCCGCTCCCATTCCGGTTAGGCTGGGAAAAAGAAATAGGACATCAATTCACGGAGGAAGACTGGACCAGGGCTCTGAATCAATGCCACCGCACCTCCATCTCTTGTAAAGCACAATAAATCAACTATAAAGTTCTAACGAGATGGTACAGAGTGCCATCCCTACTCGCCAAATTCTATCCCGATGTTCCAGATATGTGCTGGAGATGTGGAGGTGTAGGTGGCACTATGCTTCATGTTTGGCTGACCTGCCCCCACTTATCTACATACTGGACTCAAGTTTTAGATATAATACATCGTATCACATTGACCCAGCTCCCCCCCACGCCAGAAGTCATCCTACTCACCATCCTTCCTGCTCACATACCCAAGCATACTGCCAAACTAATATTGTTTCTGTTGCTTGCGGCCAGAAAGGTAATTCCAAGACTTTGGAAATTGCAACTTCCCCCATCCATTACCTCTTGGCTCCAAGAATCCTCCCATCTACACAGGATGGAAGAATTGCTAGCCGACTCCAAAAATCAGATAGACAAATACAACACCATCTGGCACCCTTGGACACATTTTACATCCTCTAGGGACTATACGTCCATGCATCTTTCACTCGGAAACATATGTCCCACAAGCCCTACAGCACGCCCGGTTTCCGGTGCTCCCTCTACCTAAACAGCCCATTTTTCACAAATAGCCACCATGCCTCATTGCTTTGCCATGTTGTTCTGAAGCCCTCCTGACCCGCTGGGTAAGTCTTACAACCTCTTTCTTACGAACTTAGTAGTCTTCCTCGTTCCCATTCCCTTCTGTCCCTTTGGAACCCTTTCCTGTCTCTTCTTCCTCCTTCTTTCTGTGCTCATCTCCTCTTCTTCCCATATGTTGCTTACACCAACCACATTGTTGTTGATTGTACCTACCCTGATCACATAAAAGCTCGGACCATGTACCTTGAGTTGACTTATTGATGTTTGAATTGTCATGTCTTTAATTATTCACTTTAATGTATTCAACATCCTGTCTTGTTACTGAATACCTGACTTTATATAGTGATGGTACGCATGATATGTGTGTACCCTATCGACAAACGCGTTTCTTACGATGCCTGTTTATTGATGGTGTTTTTGTACTTTACTTGAACTTTGTACTTTGAATAAAATTAATAAAACATTAATATTAAAAATAAAAAAAATAGAATAAGGCACAAAATTATTGTGTAAGAATTTTTACAGACTATGTAAATAACCCATATGTGGCACTAACATTTTTTCTTAAAAAAAATAAACATCCATAGTAATACAGCTTCATGCACATTTTGGGGCAGGTAACGTACCGAGACGTATTTTTTTTTTTGTGGCTTCACTATTGTTTATGTGTCTGTTGGTGCTGCGCTGTCTTTCTTCCTGACGTAATCTCTGGCCTCAGCGCAGCAACGCAAGACTACGCCATCCAATATCACAAAATGCGGGCTCAAAATTAAACAAAAAAGCCTCCAGAGTACAGTTATTCATGGAGCGGTATAGTATGTTTTTAATATTTGTTAATTTCTGAGGAGGGTGGATGGGTTGTTGCGAGATAGTTTGAGTGCAGCAATTTAGTGCCAGGCAGGTAATAAAGGGAAGATAAAGAACTTCGGCTATTAACAAAAGGGAAAACTATTCTGCTTTAAAAAATGCTTTTGTAAGTGGGTCTCCTTGGTTTTGCTTACGTGCGATTTATTTATCAAGGTCGTGTGACTATTTGATAAATAGGTCGCATGAAAGCAAAAGTAAGTTAAAAAAATTATCATATAAAAGCCATACGTTTGAAAAGAATGATAAATCTCTTTCTTAGTGTTTTTATTTTAGCATCGGGTTATGATGGCTGTGTGGTTTTAGGGAAAAAGGTCCTAAATTTGGGATTGCCCCTTTAACCCCTTAAGGACGCAGGACGTACTCAAACGGCCCCTTTTCCGAGTGCTTAAGGACTCAGGACGTTTGAGTACGTCCTGTCAAATCCCGGCCCCCCGCCGCTAGCTGGAGGGGAGCCGATGCCTGCTGAAATCGTTCAGCAGGCATTGGGGCATATCGCCCAGGGGGGTCATGATGACCCCCCATGTCGGCGATGGCCGCAGATCGCGGGACAATTCAGTCCAGCGATCTGCGGCAGATTCCGGGTCAATCGGGTCTCCAGTGACCCGATGACCTGGAATTACAGGCTGTTCGGGACCGTCTCTGACGGCCCCGAACAGCCAGAGCCAGCAGGGGTGAGGTGGCACTGGTGCCACCTCACGATCGCCCTGATTCGTCGGCCGGTTTCCCGGCCGACCAATCAGAGCGCCTGCTGCGGGTGTCACTCTCGCAACCCGCTCCGCCCCTCTTCCGGAGGATGTGAGCGGGTGCAGGACGTGCACCCCGGGAGCTGGGGACCCCGATCCCCGGCGTCAATGTTGGGATCGGGGCCCCAGGAGCGGCGGCCGCGGCGGCGACGACGAGGGACTGATGTGATGCGGCATGGATCGTTGGAGGTGAGTGACAGCCTCCTGCTGTTGCTTAGCAACAGCTCCCAGCATGCAAAAAGGGCATGCTGGGAACTGTAGTTTTGCAACAGCTGGAGGCACATTTTTTCTATGGAGTTGTGTAACTACAACTCCCAGCTTGCACAAACAGCTAAAGTGCATGCTGGGAGTTGTAGTGGTGCATCTGCTGGTTGCATAACTACAACTCCCAGCATGCCCGTTGGCTGTCGGTGACTGCTGAGAGTTGTAGTTTTGCAACAGCTGAAGGCACACTGAGTTAAGTAGCAAACCAGTGTGTCTCCAGCTGTTGCATAACTACAACCCCCAGCATCCCCAGCCAAAGTAGTATGCCTCCAGCTGTTGCATAACTACAAGACCAAGCATGCCCTTCCGCTGTCCGTACTTGCTGGGGGTTGTAGCTTTTGCAACAGCTGAAGGCACACTGGTTGCAAAACACTGAGTTTGTTATCAAACTCGGTGTTTCACAACCAGTGTGCCTCCAGCTGTTGCAAAACTACAACTCCCAGCATGCACTGATAGACCGTACATGCTGGGAGTTGTGGTTTTGCAACAGCTGGATGTCCCCCCCCCCCCCCCCATGTGAATGTACAGGGTACACTCACATGGGCGGAGGTTTACAGTAAGTATCCGGCTGCAAGTTTGAGCTGCGGCAAATTTTCTGCCGCAGCTCAAACTGCCAGCGAGAAACTACTGTGAACCCCCGCCCGTGCGACTGTACCCTAAAAACACTACACTACACTAACATAAAATAAAAAGTAAAAAACACTACATATACACATACCCCTACACAGCCCCCCTCCCCTCCCCAATAAAAATGAAAAACGTCTGGTACGCCACGGTTTCCAAAACGGAGCCTCCAGCTGTTGCAAAACAACTACTCCCAGTATTACCAGACAGCCACTGACTGTCCAGGCATGCTGGGAGTTTTACAACAGCTGGAGGCCCCTTGTTTGGGAATCGCTGGCGTAGAATACCCCCATGTCCACCCCTATGCAAGTCCCTAATTTAGGCCTCAAATGCGCATGGCGCTCTCACTTTGGAGCCCTGTCGTATTTCAAGGCAACAGTTTAGGGTCACATATGGGGTATCGCCGTACTCGGGAGAAATTGTGTTACAAATTTTGGGGGGTATTTTCTGCTTTTACCCTTTTTAAAAATGTAAAATTTTTGGGAAAAGAAGCATTTTAGGTAAAAAATTTTTTTTTTTTTACATATACAAAAATCGTGAAACACCTGTGGGGTATTAAGGTTCACTTAACCCCTTGTTACGTTCCCCGAGGGGTCTAGTTTCCAAAATAGTATGCCATGTGTTTTTTTTTTTTTTTGCTGTTCTGGCACCATAGGGGCTTCCTAAATGCGGCATGCCCCCAGAGCAAAATTTGCTTTCAAAATGCCAAATGTGACTCTTCTGAGACCTGTAGTGCGCCAGCAGAGCACTTTTCACCCCCATATGGGGTGTTTTCTGAATCGGGAGAAATTGGGCTTCAAATTTTGGGGGGTATTTTCTGCTATTACCCTTTTTAAAAATGTAAAACTTTTGGGAAACCAAGCATTTTATGGAAATTATAATTTTTTTTTTTTTAGATATGCAAAAGTCGTGAATCACCTGTGGGGTATTAAGGTTTACTTCATCCCTTGTTATGTTCCCCGAGGGGTCTAGTTTCCAAAATGGTATGTCATGTGGGTTTTTTGGCTGTTCTGGCACCATAGGGGCTTCCTAAAGGTGACATGCCCCTGAAAAACCATTTGTCGCTCCTTCCCTTCTGAGCCCTCTACTTCGCCCGCCGAACAATCAACATAGACATATGAGGTATGTGCTTACTCAAGAGAAATTGGGTTTCAAATACAAGTAAAAATTTTCTCCTTTTTACCCCTTGCAAAAATTATAAAATTGGGTCTACAAGAACATGCGAGTGTAAAAAATGAAGATTTTGAATTTTCTCCCTAACTTTGCTGCTATTCCTGTTAAACACCTAAAGGGTTAAAACGCTGACTGAATGTCATTTTGAATACTTTGGGGGGTGCAGTTTTTATAATGGGGTAATATATGGTGTATTTCTAATATGAAGACCCTTCAAATCCACTTCAAACCTGAACTGGTCCCTGAAAAAAAGTGAGTTTCAAAATTTTGTGAACAATTTGAAAATTGCTGCTGAACTTTGAAGCCCTCTGATGTCTTCCAAAAGTAAAAACACGTCAATTTTATGATGCAAATATAAAGTAGACATATTGTATATGTGAATAAAAATATTTTTTTTTGGAATATCCATTTTCCTTACAAGCAGAGAGCTTCAAAGTTCGAAAAATGCAAAATTTTCAAATTTTTCATCAAATTTTGGGATTTTTCACAGAGAAAGGAAGCAAGTTACCAAAAATTTTTACCACTATGTTAAAGTAGAATATGTCACGAAAAAACTGTCTCGGAATCAGAATGATAACTAAATGCATTTATTAATTGAGTTATTAATGTTTAAAGTGACAGTGGTCAGAATTGCAAAAAATGGCCGAGTCCTTAAGGAAAAAAAGGGCTCAGTCCTTAAGGGGTTAAAGTAAAGAAAAAGATCAGTCTTCACTTGTCTTCTTCTGCTATACCTCCTGAAGAAATGTATAATCCACAAGAAGAATTAACTCTTATTATTTTATTCAGGGGTTCTGGAAAAATACAGAAAACTCTACAATATCGTTTCCATCTATGACTGGTCCAAGATCTGACACCACGATTCTCGCAGATGACGTGGCTTCGGTTCCTGCTCTGTATCTTCTTCTGTGACTGCATTGAATCTAGTTGCAGACTGACCAGCAGCGAGCTGACACCAGATATGTCCTTGGATGGAAATATAATAATCGGGGTGGTGGTCCCTGTTCATGTGGACAAAATATTCCCAAAGGTCAATTACAAAGAGAGGCCTGGTCCTGCCATCTGTAAGAGGTAAGACTGACCGATTGGTCTTGGTAAGGCTTTAGATTAAGGTAAGTCATTACAGTGCCAATTTTGTTCTCTGAAAGGCGTAACTGTCATTAGAACTCACACGGACATGTCAAACGTTTTGATTGGTTGAGGTTTCTTTATGTAGACTAGAGGAACTCGGGGCTGAGCCCTTTACTTCCCAGCTTGCCGCTCAATGTGACAGATGGCTGTCACACCCCTCCCGCAGACTTGCATCGAGGGGGCACGGCCCTGACGTCATGAGCCTCCAGAGCTGCACCTGATGCTCAAATGAACGCCGGGTGCAGCAGGGAGATTGTCGGGGTCCCAAGCGGTGGGACCCCCACGATCAGGCAACGTATCCCCTATCCTTTGGATAGGGGATAAGATGTCTAGGGCTGGAGTACCCCTTTAAAAACCTATAAACAACCCCAACCCTGGTCAACGTAACGTTAACTAAAATGCTTGTGATTTTCTTTAGTATTGTGTGATGTCTAAGTTATTGAAAATGATAGCTTCGGGAAAAATTCACTTCTTGTCTTTATTGTTCTCAGCTTCAGGTTAGATAACTACCAGCGTGTCCAAGCTGTTCATTTCGCTGTAGAAGAAATTAACAAAGATCCCAATTTTTTGCCAAATGTCACCTTAGGATTCCAGATCTTTGACTCTTGTGTAGTCCTCCAGAGAGCAGTGTCAGGAATTTTGCAGCTGTTGAGTGGATATGGAAGACCTCTACCAAATTATCGATGTAACCAGGAGACCCGGTTGGCTGCAGTAATCGGACATTCTGTATCTACATACTCCATTTTACTGGCTCATATACTGGGGTTATACAGGTATCCACAAGTAAGTGCTGGGGCCTCATGACATTAAATCTGACTCATTAGGGCAACCAGTTTTGATATGACCTTTATATAGAGAACATTCTACACTGCTCAAAAAAATAAAGGGAACACTTAAACAACACAATGTAACTCCAAGTCAATGACACTTCTGTGAAATTACACTGTCCACTCAGGAAGCAACACTGATTGACAATCAATTTCACATGCTGTTGTGCAAATGGAACAGACAACAGGTGGAAATTATAGGTAATTAGCAAGACACCCTCAATAAAGGAGTGGTTCTGCAGGTGGTGACCACAGACCACTTCTCAGTTCCTATGCTTCCTGGCTGATGTTTTGGTCACTTTTGAATGCTGGCGGTGCTTTCACTCTAGTGGTAGCATGAGACGGAGACTACAACCCACCCAAGTGGCTCAGGTAGTGCAGCTCCTCCTGGATGGCACATCAATGTGAGCTGTGGCTAGAAGGTTTGCTGTGTCTGTCAGCGTAGTGTCCAGAGCATGGAGCTACTACCAGGAGACAGGCCAGTACATCAGGAGACATGGAGGAGGCGGTAGGAGAGAACACCAAGATTGGCAAAATCACCACTGGTGCCCTATGCTCTTCACAGATGAAAGCAGGTTCACACTGAGCACATGTGACAGACGTGACAGGGTCTGCAGTTGCCGTGGAGAACTTTCTACTGCCTGCAATATCCTCCAGCATGACCGGTTTGGCGGTGGGTCAGTAATGGTGAGGGGTGGCATTACTTTGGGGGGCCGCACAGCCCTCCATGTGCTTGCCAGAGGTAGCCTGACTGCCATTAGGTACCGATATGAGATTCTCAGACCCCTTGTGAGACCATATGCTTGTGCAGTTGGCCCTGGGTTTCTCCTAATGCAAGACAATGCTAGACCTCATGTGGCTGGAGTGTGTCGGCAGTTCCTACAAGAGGAAGGTATTGATGCTATGGATTGGCCCGCCTATTCCCCAGACCTGAATCCGATTGAGCACATCTGGGACATGATGTCTCGCTCCATCCACCAACGCCACGTTGCACCACAGACTGTCCAGGAGTTGGCGGATGCTTTAGTCCTGGTCTGGGAGGACAACCCTCAGAAGACCATCCACCACCTCGACGGGAACATGCCCAGGCATTGTAAGGAGATGATACGGGCACGTGGAGGCCACACACACACTACTGAGCCTCATTGTGACTTGTTTTTAGGACATTACATAAAGTTGGATCAGCCTGCAGTGTGGTTTTCCACTTTGATTCTGAGTGTGACTCCATATCCAGACCTCCATGGGTTGATAAATTTAATTTCCATTGATAATTTTTGTGTGATTTTGTTGTCAGCACATTCAATTATGTAAAGATGAAAATATTTCATACAATTAGTTCATTCATTCAGAACTAGGATGTGTTATCTTAGTGTTCCCTTTATTTTGTTTTTGAGAAGTGTATTAGCCTGGGTGTGGAGTCTCTACAATGAACAGCTCCCACCCTGCTAAACTTGGTATAACTCTTGGTTGCCCATTTATGAGTGGATGTGCTGATATGCTAATTTGCTAGTGTCTTACATTGTGTACCTGTGACGTATTGGTGTTTCTGAATCATTGTTTTCATTCAATTATATTCTTGATTTCCCAACAGATCAGTCACTATTCCACAAGTTCACTTCTCAGTAACCGTGTCCAATTTCGCTCATTTTTTAGAACAGTCCCCAGTGACTCCTTTCAGTCTCAAGGTCTTGCACAGCTTGTGTTGCACTTTGGATGGACCTGGATTGGTCTAGTGGCCCTTGATAATGATTATGGGCAGCAAGGTATCCAAATTGTCAAGAGGGATATAATAAAAGCTGGAGCCTGTGTGGCTTTCACAGAGACCATAATCTCCAGTCAGCAAGATCGAAACGCTCCACATATTGCCAGAGTGGTTAAAGACTCAACAGCCACAGCGGTGGTCATCTTCTCTACTGATATAGACTTAAGCTTTGTACTAGATGAGATGATGAGGCAGAACGTCACAGGAAAAGTATGGATTGCCAGTGAAGCTTGGTCTACATCATCATCCTTGTCAGTAAATAAATATTCAAGACTTCTTCTTGGAACAATTGGCTTTGCCCTCCATAGTGGAAGCATGCCAGGGTTTGGAGATTTCCTAAACAGGATAAATCTATCTATGGTTGTGGGAAACCAATGGATAAAAATATTCTGGGAACAACTTTTTGGCTGCAAATTTCCAGACCAGATGTCCCCCAAAGTAATTTCCAACTCATCAATAAAAGAATGTACCGGCCGAGAAAGTCTTGAGAACTTCCGGAACAGTTACAATGATGTCGCTAGTCTGAGGGTACCATACAACATCTATACAGCAGTTCATGTGGTAGCAAAATCTTTGCACGATTTGGGTAAATGCAGGAAGGGAGATGGACCTTTCCTCAATGGATCATGTGCTGACATTGAGAACTTCAAGCCTTGGCAGGTTAGTGACTTTGACTATGTTCTCACCACCATGGCTGTTGTACAGTTTTTAATATACACAAATGCTTTAAATTCCTAATATACTGTACTAATAAAAAAATTATCTTTCATGAATGGGGGGGGGGGGAGGTCAGGGAGAAGTGAGCCCTAAGCTGTCCCTAAGACTAAACGACGGATCAACAACTTGGAGCCAGTACTTTCCTCTGCTAAAGTGCATGGGTGTCGAAGTCAACAAAACAAACGAAACTGTACAAAGTCGGGGAACAAGTCAGCAACATAACATACTAACAAACAAGGCAGGAAATTGCATACTATGATACAGTTCAGAAACCAGGATCAAGATTCATGGCAGATATGATAATATGAACAAGACTAGATATGGAGATAAGTATACAGCAGACAATACCAGGGGATGAACAGGTTACAGCAATGTCAGAACACTAAACGGGTCAGGAAATCAAGAGCACTGTTTACACTGGACTCAGAACAAGTAACACACTAGACACCCCACTCCAAGCATGGAGGGACATCAATGCTAAAGCCAAATATTCTTCTAGCTAGCGGGCACTCTCAACCGAGTGATCAGGATACGGGCCTAGGAGGAAACAGAAATCCTAAATACAAGCAAACACTGGTACAAGCACAAGACTCACTCACTCCTAGATAGACAGTTTAGCTCAAGGCTCAGAACAGGATTCTATCCTCGGAGACCCAGAATCAAACAAGGTCAAAACAGGACTGACAAAACGCACAGTGTGAATACAGACTAAGGAAATACAAAGCATAAGCAGAACAAACAATACGCAAACACTAAAACCCGACAAAGGTACTAAAACAAGGCAAGCTAAAATCTATATATCTATCTAACAGGAAACTTAGCATATGTGCTCAGATAGACATAGTGAACATATAGCAAACATGGTCGGCGCAACAGATCTAACAACCAGCAAAGAACAGCATATATACTCTCCCAGTGGTGAAGTCAGGAAGGTTAACTCTTTCCATCCCAGGGAGAATTATCACAGCAACTGTTCAGACATAAACCTAATGTCTGAAGGACCCAAAGCAGAAAATATAAAATACAGATAAACGGACATTACAGTATTCTTTACATAGGCCAGCATAAGAGCTGTATACTTATAACAGTTGTAGTTTTTAAATGTGTCAGTAATTTTAATGGCATATCTTAACTCAATTATGAATTATGAAATATTGTCCTAAAAATACTTAAAATAAAAATGATGAAAATTATATGTATATATCAAAATTATGACTTAGTGAATTGCAGGCAAATATAATAGATACAATTCACATCTGAGCCGACTAATTCTCTGATATTACGTATCATGATTATAGAAATGTTAATAAACATTACAAGCTTATGTTAGAATCTTCATACAGTAGAACAAAAAATCTCTAGTCAGTGGTGTTGAGCGCGAATATTCGAAATGCATGTTATTTGCTGCGAATATCAGCAGCGAATATTTAAAATATAGTGACATATATTCGTAATTAATTTTTATGCAAATGTTTGCAAATATTTATGCAAATATTTATCCGAATATGGGCACTTCCAGGCTGGACACTGATGCCTCCCTTGTTTTAGGTGAAAGGTATAATTGCGCATGAGCTCTATGCTAATTGTATTATGAATTTTCACATGAGGAAAAAACGAAACAGAAAACCAACATAGCGAATATGCGAATTTCGCGAACATAGCACGAATATTTGTCTATAGCCTCTGCCTCTGCCGCTCATCACTACTAGTCAACAACTTTGTCACAATTCAGCACTAGGTTAGTTTTGATATCATATAGAAAAGGTATTACTACTCTGCAAGAGGGAACCTCATCTCAAGATAGGCAATATCTAATTTGATATCTGAATATGGAATGATAATTACACTCCGCCCTCTTCTAACCACTACACATCACATGATTCTGGAAATTGGCACACTCCATCTAAGGATGTAGAACATGGAGGTGAAATGTATCCCTCCATCCATTACAAACTATTTTCTACACATGACTTTGGGGTACTCCCATTCTCCAGCCTTCTGAACATTTTGTTCAGAACACTTGGAGCCGGCGGCCGTGATCAAGATGTCATGGTCACGCCCCATGACGTCACTCCTCACCCCCTCTATTCATGTCTATGAGAGGGGGCATGTCGACCGTCATGCCCCCTCCTAAAGACATGAATGAAGCGGGTGTGGCTGTGATGTTATGACCACTGCTGCCGGAACCCGGCATCTGTTTAGGGAGATCATGAAGACCCTTGCCGTGGGACCCCCCGATCATATATCTTATTCCCTAATCTTTAGATAGGGGTTAAGCTGTCTAACAGCAGAGTACCCCTTCAAGACAGATAGCAGAGTTATATGATCTTACTGTGCACTATATTTTCTAGAAAAGGCTAGGAAGCTCCCTATGGTGGAAATTTACTCATAACACTCAATTGGGGAAATGAGAGTCCATCGTCTAAAGCAGTAGTTTAACCACTCAACTACACAGGATGTATAATTATGTCTTGTGCCGCCTCCCGCGATATAACGCGAGGCCACGCGGTGACCCCGCATCATATTGGGTTGGTCCAGGCGGCCATCAATGGCCGGGGCCCGCGGCTAATACCGCACATCACCGATCACGGTGATGCATGTTATTAACCCTTCAGACGTGGCGACCAAAGTTGACCACCGCATTCTAAGTGACACTAAAACCATCCCGGCAGCTCAGTTGGGCTGTTCGGGACTGCTGTGGAGAAATCACGGCATCCCGAACAACTTGCAGGACACAAGGAGGATCCCTACCTGCCTACTGCGTGTCCGATCACCGAATGACTGCTCCATGCCTGAGATCCAGGCAGGAGCAGCCAAGCGGCGATAACACTGATCAATGCTCGTAAGAACGCTTTAAAAGCAGGTAATGGGACCAGGGCATACAGGTATGCCATGGGTCCTTAAAGGGGTTATCCACCATAAGGGGATTTTAGAATGTACCTGGCAGGCAGTAATGGACATGCTAAGGAAGGATCTGTGCTTGTCTTGGGGCTAAATGGCTATGTTGTGAGATTACCATAACACTGTGGCTAGCTTTTTGTGAACTGGTATTTCCTGTTTCAGTTTTCTTTTTTTGACTATAAATCCCATAATTCCATTTTCCTCCCTCCCACACATCAGCCACCCCACCCATTGAAACATAAATGATCTGCATCCATTCAAAAGACCTGTGGTTTTCAATCAAGGTGCCTACAGCTATTGCATTAGTTGAAGATTGATCTCTTTCCCACCAAGCGATCCCTCCACCCATTGAAACAGACAGGCTCCCTGTCATCAGGTCTCGGCCGCATTGCAACCTGGGAAAAATTTGAGACAACAATCATTTTGTATGCTGATAAAAAAAAATATTGGGGTGAAAATCACATAAGAATTGTGAGAAAACCGTCACACACAGGTACAGACACTATATGATGAACTACACTAACTTTACAGCCCTTGTAACATAGCCAAAAAAAAATAACCCTGGAATACCCCTTTAAGTACCAGCACGCGAGGGTGTACCTGTATACCCTGCGTCCTTAACAGGTTAAAAATATTTGTAAGTTTTTACTCCACAAACGGTCTAAAATACTGAATTGCTGTTGGATTTAGGACTTTTTTTTTTTGTGCATAAGGGGAGATTTATCAAAACCTGTCTAGAGGAAAAGCTGCTGAGTTGTCCATAGCAACCGATCAGATTGCTACTTTCATTTTTTGAAGCCTTTTCAAAAATGAAAGGAGTGATCTGATTGGTTGCTATGGGCAACTCAGCAAGTTTTCCTATGGACAGGTTTTGATAAATCTCCCCCATAGATCTTAACCCCTTAAGGACCAAGGACGTACCGGTACGTCCTTGGTCCTGCTCTCCTGATATAACGCGGGGTTACACAGTAACCCTGCGTCATATCACGGCGGGCACGGCGTCATAGCCGGGACCCGCCTGATATAACGCGGGGTTACACAGTAACCCTGCGTCATATCACGGCGGGCCCGTCGAAGCCGGGACCTGCCTCTAATAGCGTGCAGCGCCGATCGCGGCGCCGCACGCTATTAACCCTTTAGACGCGCGCTCAGAGCTGAGCCACGCGGCTAAAAGCGAAATTGAAAGTTGCCGGCTAGCTCAGTAGGGCTGTTTGGGATAGCCACGACTAATCGCGGCATCCCCAATAGCTGACAGGACAGCTGGAGGGTCCCTACCTGCCTCCTCGCTGTCCGATCGCCGAATGACTGCTCAGTGCCTGAGATCCAGGCATGAGCAGTCATGCGGCAGAATCATTGATCACTGGTTTCTTATGAGAAACCAGTGATCAATGATGAAGATCAGTGTGTGCAGTGTTATAGGTCCCTATGGGACCTATAACACTGCAAAAAAAAGTGGAAAAAAAAGTGAAGAAAGATCATTTAACCCCTCCCATATTAAAAGTTTGAATCACCCCCCTTTTCCAATAAAAAAAAAAAACACAGTGTAAATAAAAATAAAAATAAACATATATGGTATAACCGCGTGCGGAAATGTCCGAATTATAAAAATATATAATTAATTAAACCACTCAGTCAATGGCGTGCACGCAAAAAAATTCCAAAGTCCAAAATAGTGCATTTTTGGTCACTTTTTATATCATTTAAAAATGAATAAAAAGCGATCAATAAGTCCTATCAATGCAAAAATGGTACCATTAAAAACTTCAGATCATGGCGCAAAAAATGAGCCCTCATACCGCCCCATACACGGAAAAATAAAAAAGTTTTAGGGGTCAGAAAGTTACAATTTTAAACGTATTAATTTTCCTGCATGTAGTTATGATTTTTTCCATAAGTCCAACAAAATCAAACCTATATAAGTAGGGTATCATTTTAATTGTATGGACCTACAGAATAAAGATAAGGTGTCATTTTTACCGAAAAATGTACTACGTAGAAACGGGAAGCCCCCAAAAGTTACAAAACTGCGTTTTTTTTTTCAATTTTGTCACACAATGATTTTTTTTCCATTTCACCGTAGATTTTTGGGCAAAATGACTGACGTCATTACAAAGTAGAATTGGTGGCGCAAAAAATAAGCCATCATATGGATTTTTAGGTGCCAAATTGAAAGAGTTATGAATTTTTAAAGGCAAGGAGCAAAAAACGAAAATGCAAAAACGGAAAGCCCCCCGGTCCTTGAGGGGTTAATGTAACTCATTATTAAAGAAAAAAAACTGCTGATTATTTTTTTTACTGGAAAAAAGGCCAATTTATGGTTTAAAAACCGCTGATTGTTCTGTGAGTGAACATAGCTTCCGATGCAACACTTATCCTCTTGGAAACCAGTGCGATAAATTCACTAATTTTACAGTAGTCTCAATGCTGCTTTAATGGGGTACTCCGCACCCCTAGACATCCTTTGGATAGGGGATAAGATGTCAGATCGCTGGGGTCCCGCTGCTGGGGACCCCCGGGATCTCGGCTGCTGCACCCACCTGTACGGCTTCCACCTCACACCGGCAACGCTGGAGGCTTCGGAGCCCGACCACAATTGCGGACAAGCGTGACATCACGACTCCGCCCCGTGTGACATCACACCCCGCCCCTTCAATGCAAGTCAATGGGAGGGGGCGTAGCGGACCTCCCATAGACTTGCACGTCCGCCATTGTGGTAGGGCTCCGAAGCCTCCAGTGTTGCCGGTGTGAGGTGGAAGCCGTACAGGTGGGTGCAAGCAGCAGGATCCGGGCGATCTGACATCTTATCCCCTATCCTTTGGATAGGGGATAAGATGTCTAGGGGTGCGGAGTACCCCTTTAAGATAATCAATGTTGTATTGTTTCCTCACAGTTGCTGCACTACATGAAGAAGTTAAGTCTGAACAGGTCCGATGGTAGACAACTCTTTTTCGATGAGAACGGAGATCCCCCTGCTGTGTACGATATAGTGAACTGGCAGCTGAGCCCTGAAGGGAAACTCCAACAAGTCACAGTGGGGAGTTATGATACCAGAATGACCAGTGGGAACGTCTTCACCATTAATACCAGCAACGTACATTGGGGAACTGGAGACCTTGGGGTAAAAGCGCATAGAAGTACTTTTTTTTACTTCATATTTATTGATTTTAAATTATTCTGAACATCTACATAAAACACTTCTATCTAAGACTTCTTCATTGTTTTCAAAATTTCTGCTTGCTGCTCTTGAATGGAATCATAATCACATGACAGGAGGTAAAAACCTGCATCCAAATGATACAAGCGACCAAATCATTATAGGTCATGTTCACATTTACAAAATCAAATCCTATGGGAGAACAGCTCTTTATGCATTCCACAGTGGAGAAAAAAGTATTTAGTCAGCCACCAATTGTGCAAGTTCTCCCACTTAAAAAGATGAGAGGCTGTAATTTTCATCATAGGCATACCTCAACTATGAGAGACAGAATGAGAAAAAAAAATCCATGAAATCACATTTAGACATGAGCCAATTTTAGAAAAATTCTATTTGTCCAATTCGCCAAATGTTCCGAAAAAATTTGGTTCAGTCCGAATTTATTCGTAGAAAATCCGTATTCAAAACGGCTATTTCTGGCCTACAGAGAGCCTCAATAGGGGTGTAGAACACATTGCCATGCTGTAAAACGCATAGGATGTGTGCTAGGTTAGTGAAATAATACTGCTACTCGGTATGACATGCTGAATGACACAGCCTGGAGTTGGCTGCCGCATGAGGAAACCGTATAGTGGCTGAATGACACAGCCTAAAGGTGGCGGAAGCATGAGAAGCCCATATAGTTGCAGAATGAGACAGCCTGGAGGTGGCTGGAGACTTTAATAGGAACAAAATGGTACACCACTTAAATGTACGTATGTGGTATGTACTTATGTGCCCCTGTATGCTTAAAAACAGTATTTGTCTAAAACGCCAGCACGTGTGTACTTTTGGCTGGCCTGTCACAGTATCTAGGCCCTTAAGACTCCAACAGGAACAAAATGGTACACCACTTAGATGTACGCACAGGTTACACTTAATAGGAAATAATACGCTTTTAGTGCTCTGCTCACCCTAACTGGCTGGCTACTATTAGCTTTTCAGTTGGTGTACACACCAGTGCTGCAGCCCACAGTTGCTGTGTACTACACCCAAAATTGCACTTTCTCTCTCAATCTCACTCCCTTCCCTATCAGTGCTTCTAGGCTGGATTTGGGCTTGAGGTGAATCGCTGCTGTAAAAATGCTTTTCTGTGCAACACACACTGCCCTCTGTCCCTCTCTCTCTGCAATAGAACGCTGATGTGACTGGGAGATGAATCGCTGCTGTAAAAATTATTTTCTGTGCAACGCACACTGCTGTCTGTTCCTCTCTCTCTGTAATAAAACGCTGATGTGATTGGCCGCAAGATGGCTGCCGATCATATAGGGCTGTGACATCAAAGGGGTGGCTGGGTGCTGATAGGCTGCATGCTGCATGTGATTCAAGGTCATCCTTCCGTCTTGCCTTCCAGCCTTCCCAGGATTCCTTGTCACATGTCCTCACATGTGGATCCGCCATTTTAGATGCCGGGCCCCTGGAGCCTGGACTGCACTAAATGAAGTTTAATGAAGTGATCCGCACGATCGAATGGCGGCGATATTCGCATTCATTACAAATCAAATTTTTCCTGAAATTTTGAAAGAATTCGGATTTGTCAGATTCGATTTGCTAATCCCTTATTACATTGTCTGCTTTTTTAAGAATGTATTTGCTAATTATGGTGGAAAATAAGCATTTAGTCAATAGCAAAAGTTCATCTCAATACTTTGTTATATCCCCTTTGTTGGCAATGACAGAGGTCAAACGTTTTCTGTAAATCTTCACAAGGTTTTCACACACTGTTGCTGGTATTTTGACCCATTCCTCCATGCAGATCTCCTCTAGAGAAGTGATGTTTTGGGGCTGTCGCTGGGCAACACGTACTTTCAACTCCCTTCAAAGGTTTTATATGGGGTTGAGATCTGGAGACTGGCTAGGTCACTCCAGGGCATTGAAATGCTTCTTACAAAGCCACTCCTTCATTGCCCAGGCGGTGTGATTAGGATTATTGTCATGCTAAAAGACCCAGCCACGTTTCATCTTCAATGCCCTTGCTGATGGAAGGAGGTTTTCACTCAAAATATCACGATACATGGCCCCATCTATTCTTTCCTTTACACGGATCAGTCGTCCTGGTCCCTTTGCTAAAAAACAGCCTCAAAGCATGATGTTTCAACCCCCATGCTTCACAGTAGGTATGGTGTTCTTTGGATACAACTCAGCATTCTTTCTCCTCCAAACACGACAAGTTGAGTTTTTACCGAAAAGTTCTACTTTGGTTTCATCTGACCATATGACATTCTCCCAATCCTCTTCTGGATCATCCAAGTACTCTCTAGCAAACTTCACACGGGCCCAGACATGTACTGGCACTGTATGATTTGAGTCCCTGGTGGCGCAGTGTGTTACTGATGGTAGCCTTTGTTACTTTGGTCCCAGCTCTCTGCAGGTCATTCACTAGGTCCCCCCATGTGGTTCTGGGATTTTTGCTCACCGTTCTTGTGATCATTTTGACACCATGGGGTGAGATATTGCATGGAGCCCCAGATCGAGGGAGATTATCAGAGGTCTTGTATGCCTTCTATTTCCTAATAATTGCTCCCACAGTTGATTTCTTCACACCAAGCTTCCTGCCTATTGCAGATTCAGTATTCCCAGCCTGGTGCATGCCTGTTTCTGGTGTCCTTAGACAGCTCTTTGGTCTTGGTTATAGTGGAGTTTGGAGTGTGACTGTTTGAAGTTGTGGACAGGTGTCTTTTATACTGATAACAAGTTCAAACTGGAGCCATTAATACAAGTAACGAGTATAGGACAAAGGAGACTCTTAAAGAAGAAGTGACAGGTCTATGAGAGCCAGAAATCTTGCTTGTTTATAGGTGACCAATAACTTATTTTCCACCATAATTTGCAAATAAAATCTTTAAAAATCAGACAATGTTATTTTATGGATTTTTTTTCTCATTCTGTCCCTCATAGTTGGGAGAGATGAAAATTACAGGCCTCTCCCATCTTTTTAAGTGGAAAAACTTGCACAATTGGTGGCTGACTAAATACTTTTTCCCCCACTGTAGCTTAATATTTTGACCATAATTGTCATGGCCATAAAATTAAGTATTGGGGTAATTTTTACAACCAAATATGTGCCAAAATATGGACGCATCATTTGTACTTGTTTAAAAAAAATCTCAATTAAAAACAGCCACACAGTGTCCCCCCTCCTCAGCATGACATGCATCCCTCCACCGTGTCCCCCCTTTATCAGCATGTCCCCATTCCTTTGCACAGTGTCCCACCTCCTCAGCCTGCCCCCCCCCCCTTTACTCTTCAGCATCTTAAAGAAAATTATTGCAAGTGATGGGTAATTGCAGGTCCAAATACAGCATCCTGAGTATACACTAGAAGGGGAGGAGGAGGGAGCTTTTTCTTTTCATATACCTTGCTTCCCCATTCCCTCCTTCCTGTTTAGACTCTACATGTTCTTAGATTGCATGGCAGTCAGAAGATAGTAACTGAGGCCATCAGATTCCGGGGGTGGAGCCTGAGCATGTTTAGTGTATTTTACATGATGTATTGCTCCAGTCAGAAATCCCCAGCACACCCCTGGACCAGCATGGATGGGTCTGTGTGACCCAGCGATATAGCTATGGGCAGAAAGGAGGAGGCAGCATATAGTGTAGTGGCAAGGCGGGGCCCTGGCTATGGGGCCTTGTCACATTTGTGATCGCTACGACCTCTAAAGCTACGCCAGAGGTAACATACAATGCACCTGTGTCTGCACATGGACAGTACAAAGATAGAACAAAAAAAGTTCCATTTACTTACAGTGAGTCGGCAAGTACATCTGAAGCACGTGAGATCTCCATAATGGCCAAAGAAAAATAAGATTTTAGCATCTCGAGATTACCTAATTACATAGAATGATTGAAAATAAGACTCATAACTACCAAGTTCAACCAATAGAAAAGAGAAGATGTGGATGAAAGTGAAAGGTCTTGGTTGATGAAGGGGAAGTACTGTGTTACTCTAGACAAGAATTCTCTACTTCTACATAAAAATTATTGTTATTCTGTTCTAAGAATTTGTCTGAGATTGGCATTTTTCCTACCATTACTTGCAAATCATTTAAATATATTCTTCCTGAAAAATTGTTCCCAGGTACCTGTTTCAGTCTGCAGCCCTAGTTGTCCACCAGGCTCCAGGAAAGCAGCCAGAAAAGGCCAACCTTCCTGTTGTTTTCAATGCATTTCATGTTCTGACAGAGAGATAGGCAACCAAACAGGTAAAGGAAAGAAGGTTTTAAACAATAAAATGTTCCGCTTACTTAGTCTATTGTTAACCTCATATTGTAGAACTTCAAAACTACTCATTTAACAACACATTTTGTAATTTATTATTATTATATATTTTTTTTTTGTAGATTCACTACAATGTACAAAATGTCCATGGGATATGTGGCCAAATCCAACCCGTGATCATTGCGTTCCAAAGACTCAAGAATTCCTTTCACATGAAGATCCACTGGGCATCACCTTAACAGCTACTGGCATATCCTCATCATTGGTTCCTGTGGCCATCTTTGGACTTTTTATCCGCTACAGAACAACCCCCATTGTTCGGGCCAATAATTACTCCTTAAGTTGTCTTCTCCTGGTGTCACTGTCTCTCTGTTTTCTTTGCTCTTTAGTCTTTATTGGCTATCCCCAGTATGAGATATGTTTTTTAAGGCAAGTGACTTTTGGTGTTGTATTTGCACTTTGTGTCTCCTGCCTCTTGGCTAAAACCATTATGGTAGTCATCGCTTTTAAGGCCACAAGGCCTGGGAGTCAACTAAGGAAATGGACTAGACCACATGTATCATATCTCGTAGTCATCTCCTGTATCCTTATTCAATTATTTCTTTGTATTATGTGGCTGACATTCTCTCCTCCCTTCCTAGAAGTCAAATCAGAAAGTAATTCTGGAGTACTAGTTATTCAGTGTAATGAAGGGTCACCATTGGCTTTTTGGTCTATGCTTGGCTACCTTGGTCTCCTGGCCTCCATAAGCTTCATTGTAGCTTTCTTTGCCAGGAGACTTCCCGACAGCTTCAATGAGGCCAAGTTCATCACCTTCAGCATGCTGGCCTTCCTGAGCGTCTGGTTGTCCTACATTCCAGCATCTCTCAGTTCACGAGGAAAATATATGGTGGCCATGGAGATCTTTGCTATCCAATCGTCAACCTGGAGTTTGGTCATTTGTATGTTCCTTCCAAAATGTTATATTATTGTATTCAGACCCGACATGAACTCAAGGGAAAAACTGATTGCAAAACAAAAAAATCAGAGGAACTGACATTTGGGGATTTTCTACCTCTGGTTTCAGTGTTTTGTGTAAAGCATAAAAAGTTATGTAATACATTTTTGCGATTTTTTAAACTTAAGATTATATATCCTTATCCTGTCCTTATTTTTGTTTCTAAAGACATATGGGAGATTTATGAATCTTTTTTTTTTTCTTCTTAGTCATCTTTTTTTGGATGTTTTTTCATTTTTTTTTTTAAGTTGGTTTTGCATATTTATTTGCATATTTGTATGCATATTTTTTACTTACAATGTAAGTGATTTCTGAAGACTTTTCTTTGTAGACACTTAATATGCATCGATCATTAATTTATTATTTGTGATTTTTGAAGAATATATGCAAAATTTGAACACGATAATTGAAAAAAAAAAAAAAAACAGCAAACATAGACAACCCTCAGTGGTGCTCTAGAAACCTGCTTTACACAGTGAGAAATGGTGTTGTCATTTTTATTAGTTTTGGTGGAGTTTTTTTTTTAGCACACAACAAAAATGATTTGAAAAATGACATACAAAACAATTCAACTGCTAGATTCAGGCCTTTGTGCAGAAATTTCTGCAGGTCTTGATGTTATGCAGAGATTACGAGATGGATATTAAAAGACCCTTGGGCAGGCGAATCACCCTGTGAGTTGCCAGATTTAGAGTGGCCCAAATGAGACAAGACCAGCAGGGCTCTGAACAGCTTTTTCTTGCTTACTGCAGGCAGAAGAATCATAGTCCACATGGGCCTGGTGCCCCAGATTAATCAGCAGACGGGCACATAGGGAGCAGAAGGGGGATTCAAAGGGAGAGAGGAAGGGGAGCCTGAGATGGAGGATTTGTTGAACACAAAAGCAGGTTTAGGTAGGTAGGTAGATGTGGACATAGTAGCAGGTTGAGAGGGAGCAGATGCAGTCTGTGACAGAAACGGACTCTACAGAGCCGGTGGACCGGGACACTCTGAAGGAGAGCAGACGGCGGGGAGAGCACCTGATGGTATAGCAGAGTCCCGCTGCAGCTCAGAGCCCAGAGCAGAGGCAGTTGGTAGAAAGCCAAATGGCGCCACTCTATGAATATAGGAGGTGGGGGTCTTAAGATGAAGGTAGAGCAGGGAAAATTCCAGTTAAGTGTGGCATCCGGGATCTGGAAGACCACAGTGCAGCAGAATCAGTGTGTAAGCAAATATGGGCTGATGGTGATAAGTAGAGATGGGCTGATGGCGATAAGTAGAGATGGGCTGATGGCGATAAGCAGAGATGGGCTGAGGCGCAACCGACAGCTTTTCCTGGTGCCTTGCCCAATTCCGTGCTCTTATAGTAGACAATTCTTTCCAGAATCAGTGGCCTGGGCAGGAGCTCAGTTCATGAACAGCTTCTCTCCAGCACTGCAAAGCCTGGTCTGCTGCTACCTCCACTTTGGCTTCAGTGGGGACTTTACCCCACAATCACCTTTCCCTCAGAGAGTTTAGCCACATGTTGTACTTGTGCCTTTGTTTGCTTTATTTATCTTCGGTTATTAAGTTACTGGTTGCATGCTCCACCTGTGATAACCCCACAATACTGTAAAATCAGTGTGTTACCCAATTCCATCAAGAGAGTGCACGCTGGCTGGAGGGCACACGCTCTTACCTTGTTCTTATTTTACAAGCTATTAGTCACATCAAATGTCATTTTCTGTTATGATAATCACTATAGCTAGTATTAACGGCCTTAATGTGCCACACATACTCTCTAATTTTTGGAAGGAAGTCCATGCTTTGAGCTGTGATGTCATTTGTGTGCAAGAGACACATCTCTTATCAAAAGATGCACACAGATTGAAACACCCTTCTTTTCCACATATATTCCATTCACATCACTCATCTAAATCGAAAGGTATACTCATTGGGATTAAGAACACAGTTTCTTTCCAATTTGAATATGCAATTATTGATACTGGAGTTAGATCATATTTTACTGCACTGTTAACTCGGTCAAACTGTCACTGGTATTCCTTTATGCTCCGAACGTGAGGCAGATTAGATTTTTAAACAGCCTCCTTAGATGGGTCAAACATAGAAGTTGGGGATCTCTACTACTCTGTGGGGACTAAAATGCTGTTATGCATGCAAATATTGACTACACTTTTAGTTCTCGCCTCCCCTCAACATCTCTTTCCTCATGGGCTTGGGAGAATGAGCTACACGACATTTGGAGACTGCACCATCCAGATGAATGTGACTATACACATCTATCTGCAGCACACCACTCTTATGCGAGACTAGATATCATTTTAGCTGATAATCCTCTGATATCTTACTCATTATCTTCTAACATAGGCATACTGATCATGCTGCAGTCTCAGTTGCGATAAATGATTATGTGTCCTCCCCAAGATCACACCTGTGACGTATCAGTGAATTTCTCCTCACACATAAGGAATTCTCTAAAAAAAACTTCAGATATTAATGAATACTTCTAGCTTAATAAATCCTCTACTCCATGTCCCATCGTACTGTGGAATTGTCACAAAACATATACTAGAGGGATCTGCATCAATTACTGTTCTATACTCAAGCGTCAGAGAAACAAACAAATCAGCTCCCTATTGACAGAAATAAGCCGCTTAGAGTCCCTCAACCAAAATAACCATTCTTTCTCTCAGATGTGACCTTACGTGTCACATGCTGGTTACATATGGGAAAGCGATGCAAAAAACTAGATCCGTTTATTATGCACAGAATAATAAAGCCAGCAAACTATTGGCCTCCTGCCTTAAAAAACAACAACTAAAATTTTGCATCCCCTCCCTGGCCCACTCCACATCCAAACATAATCTTCATACACCAAAAGATATTGCAGATGGCTTTAGGACCTTCTATGCTTCCTTATATAATTTGGAGATCTCAATATGGCCTCTTCCTCACGCTTCAGAAGCCATACAGTTCTTTTTACAACAGCATAGTTTACCTTCCCTCTCACCTATACAACTGGAGTCCTTAAATACCCCTGTTTCTCTAGCTGAAGTTTAAAAAGTAATTTGCTCTCTTCCCTCAAAAAAAAAGCCCCAGGACCTTAGGAGTTCATTAGCACATATTACAAATGTTTTAGGGACAGCCTCTCTCCATTTCTGACAGACTTCTGCAATGTCTTCAGGTTCACTCCCCAAAGAAAATTTGCAGGCCTTAATAACCACCATTTTAAAACCAGGGAAATCTTTTGAGGCCCCACAAAATTATAGGCCTTTCTCCCTGTTAAATCAGGACCTAAAATATTTGCCAAATTACTTGCCATGCGCCATGCTACCATGCTCCCTAGCCTTATCCTTAACGATCAATTAGGATTTATACCAGGACGCCAAACGTCCGATAATACTAGACGACTTCATCATATAGAGCAGGGGTCCTCAAACTACGGCCCGCGGGCCACATGCGGCCCACGGAGCGCATTTACCCGGCCCGCCGGGTGTTTTTGACTCAGGACATCCCTGTGTTCCGAAAGATGCTTTGGAACACAAGGATGCATCTGTTAAGTCCCTGCGGCCCGCGTTTACTTTAAAAACGCGGGGACCCCTGGGAACAGGCGCACGCAGCGACGTCACTGACGTCCCATGCGTGCGCCCATGGCAACGGAGCGGAGAAGCAGAGAAGAAGCAAGGACGTGCGCTGGAGGTAAGTGTTTACCAGCGGCGTGTCCCTTCGGTGTTCTGACCACCGATCCTCTGGTCCTGCTATGGCCGGAGCGGTGGTCGGAACACTGAAATGGGGCAGTACACAGGCATACAGCCTCCAGCCATGGCTGGAGGATGCATGCCTGTGGGGGGACATACTGCCAATGTAATTTGGGGGACTATATTGCACCTAATGTGGGGGAACATACTGCACCTAATGTGGGGAACATACTGCAAGCCTAATGTGGGGGGACTATATTGCACCTAATGTGGGGGGACTATACTGCACCTAATGTGGGGGACTATACTGCCAGCCTAATGTGGGGGACTATATTGCACCTAATTTGGGGGACTATATTGCACCTAATGTGGGGGAACATACAGCCAGCCTAATGTGGGGGACTATATTGCACCTAATGTGGGGGGCTATATTGCACCTAATGTGGGGGAACATACTGCCAGCCTAATGTGGGGACTATATTGCACCTAATGAGGGGGCACTATACTGCACCTAATGTGGGGAACTATACTTCCAGCCTAATGTGGGGGACTTTATTGCACCTAATGTGGGGGACTATACTTCCAGCCTAATGTGGGGGAATATATTGCACCTAATGTGGGGGAACTATACTGCCAGCCTAATGGGGGGGGGGCTATATTGCGCCTAATGAGGGGGAACAATACTGCCAGCCTAATGTGGGGGACTATATTGCACCTAATGTGGGGGGACTATACTGCCAGCCTAATGTGGGGGACTATATTGCACCTAATGTGGGGGACTATATTGCACCTAATGTGGGGAAACATACTGCCAGCCTAATGTGGGGGACTATATTGCACATAATGTGGGGAAACATACTGCCAGCCTAATGTGGCGGACTATATTGCACCTAATGTGGGGAAACATACTGCCAGCCTAATGTGGGGGGGGTGACTATATTGCGCCTAATGTGGGGGGACTATACTGCACCTAATGTGGGGGAACTACAACCTAATGTGGGGGAACTATACTGCACCTAATGTGGGGGAACTACAACCTAATGTGGGTAACTATACTGCACCTAATGTGGGAAACTATACTGCACCTAATGTGGGGGAACTACAACCTAATGTGGGGGAATTATACTGCACCTAATGTGGGGGGAACTATACTGCACCCAATGTGGGGGGAACTATACTGCACCTAATGTGGGGGGAACTATACTGCACCTAACGTGGGGGGAACTATACTGCACCTAATGTGGGGGGAACTATACTGCACCTAATGTGGGGGGAACTATACTGCATCTAATGTGGGGGAACTATACAGCACCTAATGTGGGGGGAATTATACTGCACCTACTGTGGGGGGAACTATACTGCACCTAATGTGGGGGGAACTATACTGCACCTACTGTGGGGGAAACTATACTGCACCTAATGTGGGGGGAACTATACTGCACCTAATGTGGGGGAACTATACTGTACCTAATGTGGGGGAACTATACTGCACCTAATGTGGGGAACTATACTGCACCTAATGTGGGGAAAAATACTGCCAGCCTAATGGGGGGGGGGGACTATATTGCACCTAATGTGGGGAGAACTATACTGCCAACCTAATGTGGGGGAACTATACTGCACCTAATGTGGGGGGAACTATACTGCACCTAATGTGGGGGAACTATACTGCACGTAATGTGGGGGGAACTATACTGCACCTAATGTGGGGGAACTATACTGCACCTAATGTGGGGAGAACTATACTGCACCTAATATGGGGGAACTATACTGCACCTAATGTGGGGGAACTATACTGCACCTAATGTGGGGAAACATACTGCCAGCCTAATGGGGGGGGGGCTATATTGCACCTAATGTGGGGAGAACTATACTGCCAACCTAATGTGGGGGGAACTATACTGCACCTTATGTGGGGAGAACTATACTGCACATAATGTGGGGGGAACTATACTGCACCTAATGTGGGGGAAACTATACTGCACCTAATGTGGGGGAACTATACTGCACCTATGTGGGGGGAACTATACTGCACCTAATGTGGGGGGAACTACCCAGTTCCCATTGAAATACTGGTAAGTTTGTTGATTTAACTTTACTTGTTCTTCATTTTAAATATTGTATTTATTCGTGCTTTGTTTCTTCACTTCAGAATAAGATATATGCAGTGTGCATAGGAATTTGTTCATAGTTTTTTTTTATTTATTTTTTACTCCGACCATCCAACGGTCTGAGGGACCATGAACTGGCCCCCTGTTTAAAAAGTTTGAGGACCCCTGATATAGAGTCATCCGAAATTCCGATCTTGGTATTAGCTCTAGACGCTGAAAAGGCATTTGACCGACTCAAATTTCCTATGTCTTTGCTGTACTTAAGAGAATGAGTCCTTTCGAATGGTACCCTCTCAGACAAGTTTACAATCTCTAACGGCTCCAGGCAAGGCTGCCTCTTATCCCCTCTTATCTACATTATCTTTATCAAACCCTATCTAAGCTCAAGCCATCGGGTTAGATGACAGAATTTCTGGCATCCGCATAGGCCCTACATCTCCCACTGTCTCCTTATATGTGGATGACGTTATCCTAGCTTTAACAAATCCCAACACCTCCCTTGCTGCAGTTATGGATAATATCACTAAGTTCGGAGAGCTATCATATTATTCATTGAACACCACTTAAATTCAAGCACTACCATTAAATATCCCTGAGAAAGAGCTTTTACATTTACGCTCTAACTTTCCTTTTGATTGGAAATCACAAAGCATCAACTACTTAGGGGTTCACATATCTTACCCTCATTCCTCCCTTTATGAAAACAACTTTATCCCACTTCTCTCTGACTTACACAAAGATGCCAATAAATTCTCACAATCCATGATCTCTTGGACAGGTAGAATTGCCACCTTTAAAATGTTCATGCTCCGACCATCTTTTTCAACAAAGTCCAACGCATTCTTATGGACTTTGTTTGGGCTAATAAGAAGCCTAGACTAGCAGCAACAATTATGTTACGTTCCAGAGATGTGGGCGGACTAAATACCCCAGACAAAAAAGCTACTATATCTCCACATTAGTGTCACTTTTAAAACAATGGTGGGTGCCCAATCAGTCCCCCCCCCCCCCATGGGTAGCTATGGAATCCATCTCCGTTTTCCCCTGCACTCTACGAGACTTTCTACTGATACCCACATGGAACCTACCCTCCCTCCTCAATCCCATTGTAAAATTCTCATACATAGCCTGGACCACTTATCTATCTATAATGGACAATTCATACCCTGCAGATAAGAACCCTGTCCCTTTATCCTTGATACAATTTTCCTCACCTGACTTAGATCTTCACCATTGGGTAAGAAAGGGCATCCTCACTGTAGGCCATCTTTACCATCAAGGTACCTTATACTCCTTTGAAAATTTACAACGTAAACATGGTCTACATAAAGCAGATTTCTACAAATATCTGAGACTGCGCCATCTACTATTTCCTCACCATTGAAAGGTCTCAAACCATTTTATTCCTCTCCATTACAAACTGATGTATGCAAAGAATCATACCCCTTAAGACTCTGGGAGAGAGATCTAGCGACGGCAATAGAGTCTGATTAGTGGAAAAGTGCTTTCAAATGCAATAATCGAGCCCTACAATGCTCTCCCATATTGAATCTGCTTATTAAACCATATTACATTGGTATTTCACCCCTGATAAGATAGCCAAGGCTTATCCAGGCTCCTCCCCACTCTGTTGAAGAGGCTGTGGCCAAGTTGGGACTATTTATCATACTCTATGGTCTTGCTCAGTTATATCCCAATTTTGGAACAACTGCAAAATCCTGGTGGAGGATGTGTTACGCTTCACCCTAGACTGGACCCCTGCCCTGGTTTTACTATTTCTGGGATCCAATCGCTTACCCACTATGTTTAGAGAGCTCTTTTGAATCATATGCATTGTAGCCAAGACTTCTCTCACTAGCCACTGGAAAAACCCCTACTGTCCCGACCACAGACATGGTTATACAAAAACTGAATACTATGTATTCGCTTGAGAAGGTGATAGCTATGGGCTCAGGAAATATGAAAAAATTCACAGCAAGATGGACACTATGGCAGTCCTCCCCTCTGTGCAAAGATATTTAGTGGATATCTCTAGTTCCCGATGGCATGGCATGATTGTAGCTTCACTAAACCATCTACTTTAGCATTTATAGGAAGTTGGCACTAGGCCTTAAATACTGGGTCATCTAGTGACGTAATGTACACACCCACCAACGTTAAACAGTTCTGGATAATATGCATATGCATACTACTGACCTTTATTGTCTTATCACCTTATTTTACTTTCTACTTCACTCATCCAGAGACATTGTTTTTGGGTATACATCATTGTGTGGGGTTTGTTGTCTTTAGTTCTCTTCTGTAACTGGAACTTTGTATTCCTATGTCATTTCTAACAGTTCAAAATGTCTTATTATTGACAGCTCCGTCTGTCATTGCAATGTTTGTTGCCATTTCTGATAAAATTTAATAAAAAATTTATTGAACATAAAATATGACATCTTATTATCATTCAACTATAAAGCCTAATAACCATACCACACTCCCCTAAATATCCTCCTATAGAAACATTGTATAAAAAAATTAAAAATATACATTTGATACTAAGAAACCAAATTACTTAATCCTTTTAGTCCCACTTTATAAATTTCCCTTTGTAATGTAAAAGCTCTAATTCTTTGATAATGTGTGTAGCAATGAGAATTCCCACCTGAATAGTTAATGATGATGATTGCTCCCTGGGGAGACGCTGGTACAAGGAAATCCACCATCAAGACAAGGGAATTATGTTGTTTTAACCCATGGAGAATAAATACAGATGAGGACCATCAACAATATTGTTGAGTTACGGATCAGTCTGTATATATGGGGTTAATGTTTTAATTATACTTTGAATAAATAAGGTTTTGCTGCATTATAAAAAGGGAAGGGAGGCCTGAGTGAGCGAAGGACAATCCAAAGCTCCTGAGATAACTACTGCTATGCCACAGCACATGCGTTCCTTACAATTACTTCTCCTATGTAAATTGTGTATCCTAATCTGTTGCTTTAATGTCTACTTATCCCTAGAAATTCTACTGATCTGACTTGAGACCCTATGCTTGATCCAGTAAAATCCCCGGGGTCTAGACAGGGGCCTGAGTGAGAGAAGGGAGGCCTGAGTGAGGGAAGGACAATCCAAAGCTCCTGAGATAACTACTGCTATGCCACAGCACATGCGGGGTCTAGACAGGGGCCACGTTTTAAGGCTGGTTTGAGGCTATGTGAAACTTATCTACATGTAGCATCTTTTTTATTTTTAAGGAAACTTACCAAACAATTTTTACTATAATAATTAAATGTCCCATTTGCTAATGAAACAAGATGGCAGTCATTCGTTCAGCAGTGTGGGTTCTAGTGTTCTCCTGCTTAACTCCAGCATTTTTCACGGAAAAACTAAATGACCCAAAATGTAGACAATATTCCTCAGATCTAGGTGGAAGCACGCTGCCTGGAGACACAATGATGGGCCTTATCTTCCCTCTTCATCTAGACAAGTCCTACCAACAGGTTTCCTTCACTGAGAAACCACCTATGACTTGTTGCACCATGTAAGTAGTCCAGTTGTATGTAGTACTACCTTTTGGGCCGGTAAAAGCTCGGCCTGATGCTGTATGAGATCTTTGTTTATTTAAAGAAGTATATTTGAAGGTGTGGTTTAGCTAGGAAAAGTTGTCACACATTACTTAAACTGAAACGATCAAGAGATAGCATTTTGGCATGCTAGCTATTTACTCTCCTCCAAGTCTTCTCTTAAACATGGGAGCAAGAAATGGGTGCGTTGTGTGTATGTGGCCGGCTTTATTGGTAATGTCAGGTATCCATAATTATGGAAACTGAAGTGATGTTAGCATATGGATATCAAAAAGTTGTCCCTATGAGTAGGAACTGTAGTAACCCAGCACAACACAATATACAGAGTCAGAACGTATGGTGTGTTCACTGTATACATCCAGGAGCCACAGCACTGCACACAGCATATGGAAATCAGATTTTCCCTATGAGTAATTTCAGTATTGTTTTGAGAACAAGATAGAAGTAGTTTAGATGGTGTCATCAAGTGTCCATTGTTGACCAGATGGAGTCACCAATGCTATTAAAGGGTAGGACTTTAACCTGAAATCCCTCACATCGACTCATTGGCCCAGATTTATCAATCCTTTTGATACAAAACATCCACAATTCTGCTTGACCATACTGGATCCCAAAGCGTTGCCATCTACAAACTCACTGTTCAATCAAGGGGGCTGGCTTTACAAATTCCCAGCCATCTTGCATGGTTTGACCATGTCCATGACCGTCCATAGCATCTGACTATAGTTTTTTATTCTATAGGTTTCAACTAGAAAATTACCAGATGCTTCAGACCACAGTATTTGCTTTGGAGGAGATCAACAACGACCCCTACATTCTACCTAACATGACTTTAGGGCTGCAAGTGTACGATTCTTGTGACGCACCTCACTTGAACTTACAAGGAACGTTACAAGTGTTGACTGGTCTTGACTCCGCCATTCCTAACTACAGATGTCTTCTGGGGTCTCCACTTACTGTAGTTCTTGGATCCGCTCACTCAACTCATTCAATAGCCATGGCTCATATTCTTGGGCTCTCTAGACACCCACAGGTAAAATGTCTACATATTGATAGAATGTGAGATTTTACATTGTAAACCATTCTGTGTTATAATCATGTCCACTTCAGTAACAATGTATATTTAGGGTTGTGAATTTGCTATCATCTACTGGCACTGTGTATAGATAGGAAAGGGGCTAAACAATTTTCATGATCTATGGTAACATTTAAGGCCAATGATTTGAAGACTTAACCAATCTAGTCTAGGTCAGGGACATAGTAATAAGTGGTAGTGGGCAGTGGTCATGCTTGGGTCTTGGTCCATTGGACCCTACACCGGCATAAGAAGTTACCAGGTGAAAGAATAACACAAGGTGAAGGGATAGTCAGTTGCAGATTGTTTGTTGGGGGGCATGAAAGCTTTAAGTAAGGCCTCTATTCATTGTTGTGGAGATGAAGAACGTTGTAATTTAGCATTAGTAGGTCTGATGTCAGGACAGGACGGATCTGGGCAGATGCCGGTGTCTCTGGACTTGAGGCATATAGAGATCCCATTTAACCCCTTAATGACCAAGCCAATTTGCTCCTTAAAGGGGTACTCTGGTGGAAAACATTTGATGCAAGAAAGTAATTTGTAAATGACTTCTATTAAAAAAAAATCTTAATCCTTCCAGTACTTATCAGCTGCTGTATGCTCCAGAGGAATTGGAGTTGTTCTTTTCAGTCTGACCACAGTGCTCTCTGCTGACACCTCTGTCCATGTCAGGAACTGTTTGGAGAAGGAGAGGTTTGCTATGGGGATTTGCTTCTGCTCTGGACAGTTCCTGACACGGGCAGAGGTGTCAGCAGAGAGCACTGTGGTCAGACTGAAAAGAACAACTTAACTTCCTCTGGAGCATACAACAGCTGATAAGTACTGGAAGGGTTAAGATTTTTTAATAGAAGTCATTTTCAAATCTGTTTAACTTTCTGGAACCAGTTGATTTGAAAAAAATAAAAATATAATTCTACCGGAGTACCCCTTTAATGCCCATATAGTTTTCTTCATTTTTTTTCCATTGTTGCATTGTGAAAGCTATAGCTTATTTTTTTTTCTTTTTTCATCGATGTAGTCATATTTGGGCTTGCTTTTTTGAGAAACAAGTTGCACTGTTTAATGGCACATTTTCGGGGGTTCATATAACTTACTGACAAAATGTCATTAATTAAATAAAAGCATTTTGTCTTTTTTGTGTGTTTTAAATTTACATCATGCACTGCCATGCAGTTAAAAAAAAATTATAATAATAACAATAATCTGTATTATTTTAGCAGTTTGCCACCATAGAAACACTAATTAAAAAAATAATTAAAAAAAGCATTTTATTTTTTTGCTTTAGTTTTTACCAGTATCATTTTCAGGTACATAGAGCTTTTTGATCGCTACCTTTACAATTTTTGGGAGGAGGATTAACAAAATACTGTTGTTTTTTTTTTACAATTTTACTGTGAGAGATGAAAATGATATATTTTTTTTATAGCTCGGGTCATTACAGACATGGCGATACCAACTGTGTATATGTTTTTTCAATTATTTTATGTTTTATATTAACATGTATTTTTGGGGGGTTGGGTGGGGTTGGGGTTTCAATTATTTTATTAAACATTATTTTTTCACTATCTAGTCCCACTAGGGGACTTTGACCAGCGATCTTCTGATCACTGATATAATTCACTGCACTGCAGTGTAGTGTAAGATGCCTTTCAGCGTTATACTCCAACATATCCATGGCAGAGCTATGGGCCTTCATAGGACCCCTGGCAGTCATGAAAACCCTTCGACATCTGGTTATTGGGTGGCCAGGCTGTTGATGCGCTAAGGAGACGCACAGTGTTCAGTAACATACAGAGGTCATGTTTTCACAGCAGCATATAACAAGTTAACTGCCAGGAATGGAGGTGTCTCCACTGCTGGCAGCGATCGCGCGGCCCCAGCTGTGCACGTTGTGAGCCTGGCCAAAAGCCCTTTTTTGACTGCCAAAAAATATGGGGTTAACATAACTTATTAAGCTTAAGGTGAGGGAAGCATTCAGTCATCCAGTGTTGAACAATACCCCACATACACCAAGATCCAGCCATAAGCATTAATGCCTTGTTATAGTCCCAGTTGCCCCTACAGCTTCTCAGCAGCAGCCTCCGGAGAGAAAATGTAGTATTAAATGCCAGACATTCAAATCGTTGACTGTCCATGAAAGGAATGGATGCCCTGGGTCCTCTGGTGAAGCAGGAGAGAAGAAAAATAGTATTCATAATGGTAAATATATTAAAAGGACCTCCCAAGAGTGTGTGCAGTCAATGGTCTTACGTATACAGTAGCTCTGGAAAACACAACCCTGCTACATCCATGGACCATGGTTTACATTCAATCTATACAACACAATTTTTCTAATCCAGTAAGAAGAAGATGGGAGCACTCACCAGTACAGTGGACCGTATTCTTCTTTAACCCCTTAAGGACGCAGCCCTTTTTCACCTTAAGGACTGAGCCTTTTTTTCGCAATTCTGACCACCGTCACTTTACGAATTAATAACTCGAAAACGCTTTTACGGAATATTCTGATTCTGAGATTATTTTTTCGTGACATATTCTACTTTATTTTATTGGTAAATTTTCGGCATTACTTGCATCCTTTTTTGGTGAAAAATCTCAAAATGTCATGAAAATTTTTAAAATTTTGCATTTTTCTAACTTTGAAGCTCTCTACTTGTAAGGAAAATGGATATTCCCAATAAATTTTATTTTTATTCACAAATACAATATGTCTACTTTATGTTGGCATCATAAAATGGACATATTTTAGCTTTTTGAAAAAATTAGAGGGCTTCAAAGTAGAGCAGCAATTTTCAAAAATGTCATGAAAATTGCAAATCTGAAGGGACAGATGTTACAGAACTACAACTCCCAGCATGCCTGGGCAGTCTAGGCATGCTGAGAGTTGTAGTTTGGCAACATCTGGAGGGCTACCGTTTGGGCACCACTGTAACAGTGGTCTCCAAACTGTGACCCTGGGAGTTGCAGTTTGGCCTTCCTAGTGGTTGCCACAGTAAAGATCACTTTACTTTCACTTTCATTTCACCCTCCCCCCCACCGTCGTTTGCCTACCTGCGCCTGTCTCCAGCGCCGAACAGCGGACCCCACACATCTTCTCCTCCAGGTACCGGCCTCCATCTTCTCCCCACGTTCCCCACAACATCCAGGGGTGGGCAGAACGGGGGTTGCCATGGCAACCCACTGTCCTGCGCTGCCATTGGTCAGAATCTGTTCTGACCAATGGCAGGGGATAGGAGGAGATTGCAGCACTGCGACCTCGCTCCTAGCCCTCAGGATGATCGGGGCTGTCACTGACAGCTTCGATCATCCCTATTTTCCGGGTGATCGGGTCACCAGAGACCCGACCAGCCCGGAATTGGAGAAAATCGCATGTCTGAATTGACATGCGATTTTCTGCGATCTCCGACATGGGGGGGTCTCAGGACCCCCCTGGGCGATGTGCCAGGATACCTGCTGAATGATTTCATCAGGCATCCTGGTCTGGTCCCCAACCGGCTAGCGGTGGGGACCGGAATTCCCACGGGCGCATGCATACGCCCCACGTTCTTCAGGACTCGGGATGCAGGGCATATTCATACGCCTGGCGTCCTGAAGAGGTTAACAAAGTGCAAAAACATGTGCAGCCGGACTAGGATGCCAGCAGAATCATCAAGATGGATGACAGCTGTTGCGCGTGCACAACACATGCGCAACAGCTGTCATCCATTTTGCTGATTCTGCTGGCATCCTAGTGTGGCTGCACATGTTGTACGTTTTTGCACTTTATTAAAGAAGAATACATTCCACTGTTCTGGTGAGTGCTGCCATCTTCTTCCTACTGGATCTGTTATGTGGACTTTTTACTTTCTTATGGTTCAGCACCCAGGATTGAGCAGTGTTATAAGCAGACTAGCTTAACGGGAACTGTGTATACTCTATTGTTGCCGTGAAGTGTACTTCTTTAATACAACGGGCTTGGTGCTGACCAGTGGGACTGCTTTTATTAAAATTTTTCTAATATTGAGTGAAATTTCTCATTTTCCTTGAAGTCTACTCTGAGTAACTTTACTCTGATTTACAGATCAGCCAGTTTTCCACCAGTCCTCTTCTGAGCGATCGGACAAAATTCCCTTCCTTCTTCAGAATCGTCCCAAGTGACACTTTCCAATCTCATGGGCTTGCACGTCTTGTATTATATTTCGGGTGGTCTTGGGTGGGGCTTTTGGCTGCGGACAACGAATATGGCCAGTATGGGATTCAGCTGGTCAAACAAGAACTAATGAAGGCCGGTGCTTGTGTAGAGTACATTGAGAACATTATGATGAGTCGCCCAGACCGCAACGCCCCCCACATTATGAACGTCATTAGAAGATCAACATCCACAGTTGTGGTGGTTTTCTGTAATGACGTAGATTTGATGCCTGTTTTGAACGAATGGTTAAAACAAAATGTCTCGAGGAAGATCTTCATTGCCAGTGACGCATGGTCTACAACCAACATCTTTTCTACCAATGCATTTTCAGATCTCCTTTATGGCACCATTGGCTTTGCCTTTTCTAGTGGAAAACTTCCTGGGTTGAAGGAATTTCTCAACAAGGTCCAACCTTCTGAATCTTTTGGGGGAGAATGGACAAAAACACTTTGGGAGAATATTTTTAACTGTACATACGTTGCATTTTCGCAACCACAGTCTGACCATACACTTAAACCATGCACAGGAACAGAAAACTTACACAACATCCAGAACAGCTATAATGATGTGTCCAGCTTAAGACCGTCATTTAACGCTTACACTGCAGTGCATGTGGTGGCAAACGCTTTAGAGGATCTTATAAGGTGTCATCACGGGAGTGGTCGATTTTCAATGTCAAGTTGTGCAGATAAACAGGATTTAATGCCTTGGCAGGTATTAAATTTCTTCTGATTTCTAGCATGTTCTTGTTATATTCTAGGCCTGTGGTTCTTAATGTTTTTTACCCTTGGCAGCCGTTTCCAAAAATTGTACGCCTCAATATTAGTGACATTTATGTAATTAATATAGTTGCTGTTATTTTAAATTTATATGCTTTTCTTTACTCCAAATCTTTTCCCCAGGCCTTCTGCTCCTCTTCCTATCTCCCCAGGCCCTGTGACTTATAGGTTACATATTTTCTGATCAAAGTCGTTCATATTTCCTTTTCTTTACAATCGAGCCTATATCACCATTAAGATTTCTCCCAGCAAATCATTTTCTCCACAGAACCTGCCAAACAAACATTTTAGGCTTCTTTCTCCAGCACAATCATTACCTCTTTACAAACTCCCAATGTGTATAGTCTCACACAGAAATAGTGCATTCATTGTGTCCCTACATGGTAGTTAGACCACCTCTGTTCCTCCATATAGTTGTAGGCCCCCATACTGCCCTGATACAGCAGTAGACCCCCTCTATGCGCCAAAATACTTGTAGGTTACCACAGTGCTCCCATATAGTTGTAGGCCCCCACACTACTCACATATAGTTGTATTCCCCCACACTGCCCCCATATAGTTGTAGGCCCCCACACTGCCCTAATATAGTTGTAGGTTTCCATACTGCACCTCTTCAGTGTTTCACTGATCCTCCAGTCCAGGGATCTACTGCTATGGCCCATAGCAGTAGGTCCCTGGTCCGGAGGAGCAATGGAGCATCAAAGCTGACACAGTAGTTAAAGTACACAGTAGCACATGTGCCTGCACTTCTCTGCTGTTCTCCTGGTCCACTTCTTGAGTCAGTGACATCCGCTACTACCAGCAGTCACTTCTCTTAAAGTGGATGGGATGTCCTCTGCAACATTAAGATCAGGCAGCTTGGGCCATGGCCACTTAAAGGGGTTCTCCGCTGCCCTGCCTTCCGGAGCTCCGCTGGCAACATCTGGAAGTTTATTACCCTGAACTCTGTGTGCGGGCTTCCGTGTTCGAGGCCGCCCCCTCGTGACGTCACGCCTGCCCCCTCAACGAAAGTCTATGGGAAGGGGGTGTGACTATGGTGTAACGACTTACCCGGTCACCCCAGTGAGTATTGTTCCCCAAATGTACTCGTGCAGCTCTCACGTCATGGTCAAAAGTCTTCAACTTCCTGTTAAAGGCCAGTGGAACAAGCTGACAGAAGCTAAATCTCCCATTGCTTCCCTCTCCTGTGTTCATAGCACTGGGGACTGCCCAGCCTGCTTCACTAGCCTGCCCAGTCCTCTTTTCAGCCCCCCCCCCCCCCAGCCTCATATATCCTCTCCAAAATAGCCTCTATAATTTGCATTCATTATGGGGAAAAAACATTTCTGTAAAATGTTTGCACCTAGGGCGCTCGCTTACATGGTGTAAGCTCATTGACAGGGACATGTGAAGGGGTGTGTGGCGGGCTCCACCAATCCAGACTGACAATGCCTTCATAATCAAAATAATTATCCAGTGGGCTGGCCTCAATGCAGGGACAAGAGGAGACCAAACCCACGCCTATGACAGCAACTGTGTATTGTCACAAAATATCCACGGCAGAATATACAGTGGTGTACGACAGCAAAAATGATGCCAATGGAATGCAGGACTGGGTGAAAAAGGGCACAATCCGTTAACGGAAAGTAATAGATATATATTACAAAGTGACATAACTATATATGATGGATTTTAATGTAACAGAGAACCCTTTCAGGCCTAAACCACCAGGCTCAGACCAAGGTTCATATTGGAAAGCCCATAATTATTTAACAGCAATGGGTTGTCTCCTCTACCTTTCAGCTCTTATACTACTTGAAGAGGGTGAAATTCAGACTCAACAATGGAAGAGAACTTTACTTTGATGAGAATGGAGATCCACCTGCAGTGTATGACATTGTGAACTGGCAGCTGACTGCAGAAGGTACCTTAAGACAGGTTAAGATCGGCAGCTATGACACAATGTCTTCCTCCAGAGAAATGTTTACTATTAACAAAAGCTCCATACTGTCGGCCATAGAAGATCATCAGGTATGACTAGCATAAAAAATACAGTAAAGCATTGTAGAGTTTTTCTAAGGGAAAGAGATGATGCATATGTAAGAGGCCAGGTCAATTGTTACATATGGCCCTCATTTACTATTCTAAAGCCGACTTGTTTTGTCTGTTTTTTTTGGCGCATCTTTGTCTGCGACATGTCGCAGACATCATGTGCCAGTATGTGACATGATGCAACATTTCTTCCCGACGGACCCGATGTGGATTCTCCCAAACCCGAAAAAGGGGCGTAACCCGACATTTCTGAGCTTTCCCACGTATTTATAAAGGTTTCCAACCCGAATTTGTTGAATTGTTGTGGATTTTTTCCCGACAACTCAGAGGAGTTGGAAACCAAAACCAACAAAAACCACGTGCTACAAATAGGATGCAACATAATAATAAATACCGGGGAAAAAAGCAGTCGGGTAAGAAAGCAAGATAGACTTACAACCCGATTTTCTAAGTAAATGAGGGCCATTGGGTGCATTGAAACTAAAGGAACCCGTACTCATTTGCCTGATAGCTTTTTCACCTGATACACCTGTATACATGCATGCTCAGCTGAGCATGCATGGTTGTTGGTAGGAAGAGGAGATAAGACTGCAGTCAGACACCTCAGGTTACAGCTTGTTTTGTGAGATATATAAAACATTTAAATTCAGCATCATCTGTTAGGTGCAAAGGCTAGGCCTCCATATACACTTCTAATCGTCCCTAGAATGAATGGAGGGCACCACACATGCATGATCACACATCAATTGATTCTCAATGGGGCGGCTGAACATTTCCAAGCATTGAACTATTTAAAGGGGTACTCCAATGGAAAACAAATGTTTTCAATTCAACTGGTGCCAGAAAGTTAAACAGATTTGTAAATAAATTATATTCTAAAGTTGTGTATTCTTTTCCTGTCTGACCACAGTGCTCTCTGCTGACACCTTTGTCCGTGCTAGGAACTGTCCAGAGCAGGAGAGATTTGCTATGGGGATTTTCTCCTACTCTGCACAGTTCTGGACACGGACAGAGGTGTCAGCAGAGCGCACTGTGGTCAGACAGGAAAAGACTACACAACTTCCTCTGGAGCATACATTGTTAAGATTTTTATATAGAAATAATTTACAAATCTGTATAACATTCTGGCACCAGTTGATTTGAAAACATTTGTCTTTGACTGAAGTACCCCTTTAACTTGTTGAGGATCAAGGGCATACAGGTACGCCCATGAGTCATGGTACTGAAGGACCAAGGGCCTACCTGGATCCTTAAGCCACTTTGAAGCAAGTGCAGGAGCTGCACTCGCTTCAGAGCAGTGGCTACTCTCAGTAGCCTCACAGCTTATGCCGGGTAGCGGCGATCCCGCTGTTTCCTGAATTTTAACCCATTAGACGCCGTGATCAATGCCAATCATGGCGTCTAAAGTCAAAGAAAAAGATGCCGGCAGCTCAGTGGAGCTCATGGAACCCCCTCAACATGTTCTAATTTTACCACAACTGCTGTCTTGAGAGAGGTGAAAGGTCGATCTTTTTTTTATTCTAGCTCTAAAGAGTCAACCATAGAGTCAAGAATTTAGAGAGGTGGTAACTAAAGAATCCCATCCTGTCTTCTAGGTCCTAAAATGTAGTGAAAGTTGCGCCCGTGGTTTCAGGAAAGCCGCTAGTAGAGGACGACCCATCTGCTGCTATGAATGTGTCCCTTGTGCTCCTGGAGAGATCTCCAATGAAACAGGTTAACTTTATAGAACTAAAATATGTAAGAAAATCCAGGTGGGAAATACAAATATTGTTAAAGGGGTATTCTGGCCATAGACATCTTTTTCCCTATCCAAATGGTAAGGGATAAGATGTCTGATCGTGGGGGCCATCTCTGCGCAGCACCCTCTGCTCCAATCTCTGTACAGCACCCGCTGCTGCTCCTATCTTGGAAACCTCTGAGTTTCCGTGATTGGAGACATGGTGTCACGCCACGCCCCCTTTTGACATCACACCATGCCCCCTCCATTCATTTCTATGGGAGGGGGCATGACCGCCATCATAAATGGAGGGAGGGTGGCATGACGTCAAGTCTCCAATCCTGAAAACTCAGAGGTTTCCTCCGAGATTGGAGCAGAAGCCCGGCACAGAATGCCGGGTGCTGCACAGAGATCGCTGTGGGCCCCCACGATCAGACATTTTATCCCCTATCCTTTGGATACGGGATAAGATGCCTATGGCCAGAATTCCCCTTTAAGCCCTGGACTGGTCTACAGCCTCAGGCTGACAGCAAAACCAACTTGATGGTTCCATAATATCAATCCATGGGTACCATACAGATGTAGTTACATCATACTAAGGCCCTCACACCTACCTGATGCCTCTCAGTACAAACCAATGTAAGTGAGCGGCAATGCATACAATGTACTGTATACTCACGACATTTGTCAGACCAGCCGCTCCATTGTACAGTGAGTAGCAATGTACACAATACTGTGCCTGCAGGTGTGGTGAATACGGCAATACTCCGGAGAAATGAACTGATGGAACGGATGAAGAGTAGTAGTTGCTTCTGGCAACCTATCATTTTGATCTAATTCTTAACCATGAACAACATTTTATGTGTATATTTTTATGTTGTTTTGTGTGTTTTTAGTCGGTAATGGTGTCTTCAAATAATTTTTGCAGATTCTGTTACTTGCTTCATGTGTCCATGGGATGAATGGCCGAATCCAGAAAAATCTGAATGTCTTCCGAAAACCATAGAATTTCTTTCATATGAAGACCCACTGGGAGCCACACTTACTGCCATCAGCCTTTGGTCCTTCTTAGTACCCATTGCCATTATGAAGTTGTTTATGGAGCACAGAAACACCCCTTTAGTCAAGGCTAATAATTACTATATCAGCTGTCTTCTCCTGATATCACTATCACTGTGCTTCCTTTGTCCTCTGATGTTCATTGGTTACCCTAAGCCTGAGACATGTCTCCTCAGACAGGTGGCATTTGGGATGACTTTTGCTCTTTGCATTTCTTGTGTTCTGGTCAAAACCATCGCTGTGGTTTTTGCTTTTATGGCCACTAAGCCACATTTGTGGAAATGGAGCAATCCCATGGTCTCATATGTGGTGATACTGTGTTGTTCCTTTTTGCAACTTACTTTGTGTCTTTTTTGGCTGTCTCTTACTCCCCCATTCCCCCAAAAGAACATATTCTCTAAGCCAGGAATCATCATTGTAGAATGTAATGAGGGATCACCAATTACTTTTTGGACTATGTTGGGTTATCTCTTTCTTCTGGCCACCATAAGTTTCATTGTGGCCTTCCTGGCCCGAAGACTTCCCGACCGCTTCAATGAAGCCCAATATATTACATTCAGCATGTTGGCTTTCCTCAGTGTCTGGATATCTTATATCCCGGCCTCCCTCAGTGCCCAGGGCAGGTACACAGTGGCCATGGAGATCTTTGCCATCTTGGCCTCCAGTTGGGCTTTGATCATCTGCATGTTTTTTCCAAAATGTTTTCTCATATTGTTCAGACCCAAAATGAATTCCAGAAAATATTTAGTAAGAAGTTCTATTCTAAAAAAATAACTTTATTACAGACATAGATTGTTATTGTTGATTGTATATATTGTAATACATATGTATTAATGGAATAAAACTTTTGAAATACTAAACAGGTGATCAATGTATTTGGGGAAAGACAACTTTCAATGAAGAATTTTTAGAGAAGTAGAAAAGAAAAAGAGAAAAAAAGGGGGGAGAGAGGTAGTAAAGAAGAGAGTACAGAGAGCACGGCAGGGACCCTAGGAGGGAAGACCAGCTTACGTCGCAAGCAGGTGAGGCTCCAATCCGCCACGACACCTAGACAAAGCCCTTGGTCTTTGAGAGGAAAAGGCAAGTCAGATCGAGATATGTGTGGCGTGTGTGTACAGTAGAATGGCCAGGTGTTCTGAGGGTTAGGTAAGATAGAAAGTCCCTCCATGAGGTGTAATCTGGTGAGGTCTGGAAAGCATTCCAGGGGTGTCAGGTCGCGATGTAGCGGGACGGGTCATCGTGTAAGGTGGCAGTGAGTTCCTCCATCCTGTGAACACGATTCACTTCCTTAAGCCAGTCTGTTATGGTAGGCGTGGTCATGGATTTCCATAAAAGCGCTCTCCGTCTGTCTCCAGGTTGGGTGTGGTATTGCATCTCAGTTCCATTGAAGTGAATGGAGCCAAGTTTTACTACCACACCCAACCTGAAGACAGACAAGGAGAGGTTTTTGAAAGAAATTAGCTCTGTTTTTGCAATTCCTTGATAACCCATTTAAGACATATTAGAAGAATCTGAAGGTAAAATGTTTCCATAATACTTTGCACTATTTGCAAAATCTGACACAACAATATACTTCCATAGCCATAGAGACGTGGGTGCCACCATACGGTGGTCTGTAAACTTTCTTAATGTATTATATTTCTAAAGGAACAGCTGAGACACACGAGACAACATCAAGGGATTTCCGAAGCGTATTAAACAATTAGAAAACCCTCCAGAGGACCCCAGTGAGTTTAATGCAACCATATGGTGTGTGCAGTCGTTTATTGTGTTTTAGTGTCACCTCGTGGAGGTTTATCTACAATGCATTAACATATTTCATTAATTATATTATTGGAATGTACAATGTATGTCAGGATTCGGCAGGCTGATGGTGGATCCTCTGTGTCAGAGAGGGATTGGCGTGGACCGTACCGGTGGACCGGTTCTAAGTTGCTACTGGTTTTCACCAGAGCCCGCCTCAAAGCGGGATGGTCTTGCTGCGGCAGTAGCAACCAGGTCGTATCCACCGGTAACGGCTCAACCTCACTGACTGCTGAGACTGGCATGGTACAGGAGGACTAGACAGAGGCGAGGTCAGACGTAGCAGAAGGTCTGGGCAGGCGGCAAGGTTCGTAGTCAAGGGCAACGGCAGAAGGTCTTAAGTAACACTGGTAAGGGCGCTCACAAAACGCTTTCACTAGGCACTGAGGCAACAAGATCCGGCAAGGACAGGAAGGGGAAGTGGGTTTATATACATCTGGTGCAGGGAAGCTAATTGACACTGATTGGGCCAGGCACCAATTAGTGGTGCACTGGCCCTTTAAATCTTAGAGAGCCAGCGTGCGCGCGCCCTAGAGAGCGGAGCCGCGCGCGCCAGGACCTGACAGCCGGGAAACGGGACAGGTGAGTAGATTGGGGTGCGACCCGTGGGCGGGCGCGTCCCGCTATGCGAAGCGCATCCCCGTCGCAGTGTCAGGGCAGCGCTCCCGGTCAGCGGGTCTGACCGGGGCGCTGCAGAGAGGAGAACGCCGCGAGCGCTCCGGGGAGGAGCATGGACCCGGAGCGCTCGGCGTAACAATGTATTTCTAATTCTTTTGATATTTTAACAAAAGTTCCAATTAAAAGGAGCATTTCAGGATTTTTTTCTCTTTTCCTTGAGCCCATGATGCCAAGTTATTATCCTGACTAATTAGGTGGCCAAGCAACAAAGTTGCACTGGACACCTATTGTTTTTGCTCAGATTATTATTATAATTTTTATTATTATTGAGCCGCTCAGCGTTTGAAACAAACTGTTCCGAACGCTGGAGCCGGTGCCGGGAGCTTGTGACGACATAGCCACGCCCCCTCATGATGTCATGCCCTGCCCCCTCAATGCAAGTCTATGGGAGGGGGCGTGACAAGTTGTAATACCACACCCAACCTGGAGACAGACAAAGAGATGTTTTTGAAAGAAATTAGCTCTGTTTTTCAATTCCTTGATAAACCCTTTAAAGGGATACTCCGGTGGAAAACTTTTTTTTTTTTTTTATCAACTGGTGCCAGAAAGTTAAACAGATTTGTAATTTATAAATATAATAGGAGCACGCGCTGGGAAATAGCTGTGTAGAATGACAATAGATAAAAAACAGAGGTGATGTCCTACCTTATGATTAGTAGTGCTTCATCATACTGGAACAATGTGTATAGATTTCTGAAATATGGATGAGGTTTATAAAATGAATAGAGGACAATGGTAGTGAAATGGTACAGTAAGTGAATGATGTTGTATATACTAGTTAAGTACCAGGAAAATGGTATAAAAATAATAATATGGCGGCAAAGAAATGAATAGATCCTTCCCTAGTGGGCCCGTTAATGGGTTGCTCCAGCGCTGCAACATGTAATACAATGGTATCTACACTTCCTTAACAGAGATACGATATAGCTTCCTGGTGTGCTTGAATACCTGGAGTCTGTAGATGGTCAGAACAGTCACCTTCTAGGGTAGAGATCTTTAGAACAGGTATAGCGGGAGAACGCTCCGGCCGATAGCGTCTCAACCGGTTTCTGTCCTCGTGGCAAATAGCTCGGTGATGTAAGCGGCTAGTAGTGACGTCACTAAGGGGGCACAAAGAGTCCACAAAGATATCGACGCGTTTCGAAAACACTCGGGTTTCCTTCGTCGGAGTAAACGCAGCAGGGTTTATTAGCCCACAGTCTCTACCAGCACGAGTGATACATTTATTATATTAGATTTGTAAATGACTTCTATTAAAAAAACTTAATCCTTCCAGTACTTCTTAGCTGCTGAATACTACAGAAGAAATTATTTTCTTTTTGGAACACAGAGCTCTCTGCTGACATCATGACCACAGTGCTCTCTGCTGATATCTCTGTCCATTTTAGGAACTGTCCAGAGTAGGAAAAAATCCCCATAGCAAACATATACTGCTCTGGACAGAGGTGTCAGCAAGAGAGCACTGTAGTCATGATGTCAGCTCGTGACGTCATAGTCACTCCCCCTCATGACGTCATGCCTTGCCCTCTCAATGCAAGTCTAGGGGAGGGGAGTGACAGCCGTCATGCCCCCTCCCATAGACTTGCATTGAGGGGGTGGGGCGTGAAGTCACGAGGAGGCGGGGGTATGACGTCACAAGCTCCCGGCGTTGGCTCCAGTGTTTGGAACAGTTTGTTCCAAATGCTGAGCCTTTAAATGCTTATATCTTCTGCACTGTTACTCCATGTGACTTGGCATTGTGGTAGACCCGTGAGCTGTGCATAATCTTATGTAAAATAAAGGTCAGAGGTCACATGGTAAGGCCGCCATCTTGGTTTTTGTGGCAATTTTACACAATATTCCAAAAACTTTTCTCTCTACAACCGCTAAAGCCACAGATACTGTCACGATGCCGGCTGGCAGGTAGTGGATCCTCTGTGCCAGAGAGGGATTGGCGAGGACCGTGCTAGTGGACCGGTTCTAAGTCACTACAGGTTTTCACCAGAGCCCGCCGCAAAGCGGGATGGTCTTGCTGCGGCGGTAGTGACCAGGTCGTATCCACTAGCAACGGCTCACCTCTCTGACTGCTGAAGATAGGCGCGGTACAAGGGAGTAGACAGAAGCAAGGTCGGACGTAGCAGAAGGTCGGGGGCAGGCGGCAAGGTTCGTAGTCAGGGGCAACGGCAGGAGGTCTGGAACACGGGCTAGGAACAAACAAGGGAACGCTTTCACTAGGCACAAGTGCAACAAGATCCGGCAAGGGAGTGCAAGGGAAGTGAGGTATAAGTAGGGAGTGCACAGGAGGAAACTAATCAAGGTAATTGGGAAGATTGGGCCAGGCACCATCATTGGTGCACTGGCCCTTTAAATCGCAGAGACCCGGCGTGCGCGCGCCCTAGGGAGCGGGGCCGCGCGCGCCGGGACAGGACCGACGGAGAGCGAGTCAGGTACGGGGACCGGGGTGCGCATCGCGAGCGGGCGCCACCCGCATCGCGAATCGCATCCCGGCTGGAGGCGGTACCGCAGCGCACCCGGTCAGTGGATCTGACCGGGGCGCTGCAGCAACGAGGATGAGGCGAGCGCTCCGGGGAGGAACGGGGACCCGGAGCGCTCGGCGTAACAGATACGTTTATCGCTGTATGTAGTGACACTGTTGTGCAGAGTCAGATTTGTTCATTATAAGACTTTTGGTCACATGGTGTGGCCGCCATATTGAATTGCACAATATTTTACAAACATCTTCTTCCCTGAAACTGTTTGTTACAATAACGTATAATTTGGCAGACATGTTCAAGGTTGTTAAAGCTGGTTCATTTGCATAATCAATATGGCCACCGCTCGCCAATAACATTTAGAAAGCATTAAAGGAGTAGTCCAGTAGTGAACAAGTGGTGAACAACTTATCCCCTATCCTAAGGATAGGGGATAAGTTGCAGATTGCGGGGGTCCGACCGCTGGGGCCCCCTGCGATCTCCTGTACAAGGCCCCGACAGCCCGCGCGAAGGGGGCGTGTCGACCCCCCGCACGAAGTGGCGGCCGACACGCCCCCTCAATACAACTCTATGGCAGAGTCGAAGTGCTGCTTTCGGCAATCTCCGGCTCTGCCATAGCTATGTATTGAGGGGGCGTGTCAGCCGCCGCTTCGTGCAGGGGTTGACACCCACTATCAGGCCGGAGAGCCTGGTCCCCGTACAGAGAGATTGCAGGGGGCCCCAGCGGTCGGACCCCCTGCGATCTCAAACTTATCCCCTCTCCTTAGGATAGGGGATACGTTTTTCACCACTGGACTACCCCTTTAATATTAATGCACAATTTGTTTTAAATGTGTGTAATATCTACACTCTTAATTAAAAACGTATGTTTCTTTGCAAAATAGTACAGTTCTCTATTGCGCTTAGGATTTTTTATAACATAAAGGTCATAGGTCACATGAGCAGGCAGCCATTTTGTTTTAGGTGACAATATTCAGTGCTATATGCAAAGACATGTCTTTCTGAAACCAGGATACAAAGATACAGATGTAGAAATAGCCATGTTTGGTTACACTGTGACCTGGACTCATAAATGTTTGTTTGACGTCATTCAACCATATGGTTCGGCGGCCATATTGAATAATGTAAATATCGTCAATTATTCTTATTATTTCTATGGGGCTTTTTGTTATATGCCTGTAATTGCCTCAATATTACTTCAAAACTCATTAAATTTTACACAAAGGTAAAGCCCAGTACTAAGCACAATCTGTAGTAACATAAAGGTCATAGGTCACATGGTCAGGCCGCCATATTGGTTTCTGTGGCACATTGTTGCATAGTATTGAAACCTCTGCATTTCTGCAATTACTAAAGTTACAGATTTAAGAATTGTTATATTTGGTTACATTGTCATCTCAATTAGGACTTTTTAATTACAAGTCTATTGATCACATGGTTTAGCTGCCATGTTAAATTGTGCAATATTATACAAACTTCAAACAAACCGTTAGTTAGAATAACGTATAATTTGGCAGATATGTTCACGGTTACTTCCTGTATCAAGGTTGTTAAAGCTGGTTCATTTGCATATTCAATATGGCCACCGCTCGCTAATAACATTTAGATAGCAGTAATAATGATATGAAATGTTCTTATATGTGTGTAATATGTAGACTGTTAATCTAAAAGTTATATTTCTTTGCACAATAGTAGATTACTCATTTTTCTGTAACACAACTGATCACCAGATTTGGCCGCCATAGTCTGCATACATAGCTTTCTGTGAAATTACTGGTCAGAACAATGTGAAAATTAGCGCACATGTTTGTGATCACTTTCTGTACCACTATTGATCACAAGATTTGGCAGCCATATTGGATTGTGCAATATTCTGCATACATAGTTTTCTCTAAAATCACTGGTCAGAGCCGTGTGAAAATTACCCCACGTTTGTCATGACTTTCTGTACCACAATTGATCACCAGATTTCATAGCCATATTGGATTGCACAATATTCTGCATAAATATATTTCTCTTAAATTGCTGTTAAAAACAATGTGAAAATTAGGGCACAAGTTCTGTACCACAAATGATGACCTAGTTTGGCAGCCATATTGGATTGCACAATATTCTCCATGCATTGTTTCTTCAGTAAATGTTGGTCTGAACAATGTTACCACACATCTTCGAGATTTCATTCTGTACAACAATTAGTCACGTTTGGCTACTGTCACGATTCGGCTTCCAGGTAGTGGATCCTCTGTGTCAGCGAGGGATTGGCGTGGACCGTGCTAGTGGACCGGTTCTAAGAGGCTACTGGTTTTCACCAGAGCCCGCCGCAAAGCGGGATGGTCTTGCTGCGGCAGTAGCAACCAGGTCGTATCCACTAGCAACGGCTCTACCTCGCTGACTGCTGAGAAGGCGTGGGACAGAAGGACTAGGCAGAGGCAAGGTCAGACGTAGCAGAAGGTCGGGGGCAGGCGGCAAGGTTCGTAGTCAGGATGGGTAGCAGAAGTTCAGGTACACAGGCTTTGGACACACTAAACGCTTTCACTGGCACAAGGCAACAAGATCCGGCAAGGGAGTGCATGGGAGGAGATCAGATATAGCCAGGGAGCAGGTGGAAGCCAATTAAGCTAATTGGGCCAGGCACCAATCATTGGTGCACTGGCCCTTTAAGTCTCAGAGAGCTGGCGCGCGCGCGCCCTAGAGAGCGGAGCCGCGCGCGCCAGCACATGACAGCAGGGGACCGGGACGGGTAAGTGACCTGGGATGCGATTCGCGAGCGGGCGCGTCCCGCTGTGCGAATCGCATCCCCAACGGCCAAGACAGTGCAGCGCTCCCGGTCAGCGGGACTGACCGGGGCGCTGCAGGGAGAAAGACGCCGTGAGCGCTCCGGGGAGGAGCGGGGACCCGGAGCGCTAGGCGTAACAGTACCCCCCCCCTTAGGTCTCCCCTTCTCTTTGTCCGGTAACTGCCTCCCCTGGGATGAGGACACCGGGAAAGAATGGAGGGTTTCCTCAACGGCAGGCAGTACAGCAGGAGTGGGAATGGGGAGGGAGGGCAGAGGGCGAGGCCTGGCACGGGGCAGTGTGACACCAGGACGGGGACCATGGGGAGGCACAGAGGCTTGCCTGACGGGACTGGGAGGGGGGGAGAGGCACTTCCTGTGGCAGGCAGAGTCCCAGTTCCTGATCTCCCCGGTGGTCCAATCAATGGTGGGGGAATGAAGCCGGAGCCAAGGCAGACCGAGGAGGACCTCAGAGGTACAGTTGGGGAGAATAAAGAACTCAATCCTCTCAAGGTGGGGTCCAATAGACATGAGGAGGGGCTCTGTGCGGTAACGCACGGTGCAGTCCAATCTGGCTCCGTTGACCGCGGAAATGTAGAGCGGCTTGACGAGACGGGTCACCGGGATGCTGAATTTATTAACAAACGACTCCAAAATAAAATTTCCAGAGGCACCGGAGTCCAAGCAGGCCACGGCTGAGAGGGAGGAGTTGGCTGAAGAAGAAATCCGCACGGGTACCGTGAGACGTGGAGGAGCAGACTTGGAACCAAGAGACGCCACACCCACGTGAGCTGGGTGCGAGCGTGCGTTTCCCAGGCGTGGAGGACGGATAGGGCAATCCGCCAAGAAATGCTCGGTACTGGCACAGTAAAGACAGAGATTTTCTTCCCTACGGCGATTCCTCTCTTCCTGGGTCAGGCGAGACTTATCCACTTGCATGGCCTCCTCGGCGGGAGGCCCAGGCGTAGATTGCAACGGATACTGAGGGAGAGGTGCCCAGAGATCTAAGTCTTTTTCCTGGCGGAGCTCTTGGTGTCGCTCAGAAAAACGCATGTCAATGCGGGTAGCTAGATGGATGAGTTCTTGCAGATTGGCAGGAATCTCTCGTGCGGCCAGCACATCCTTGATGCGACTGGATAGGCCTTTTTTAAAGGTCGCGCAGAGAGCCTCGTTATTCCATGATAACTCGGAAGCAAGAGTACGAAATTGGATGGCGTACTCGCCCACTGAAGAATTACCCTGGACCAGGTTCAACAGGGCAGTCTCGGCAGAAGATGCTCGGGCTGGCTCCTCGAAGACACTCCGGAGTTCAGTGAAGAAGGCCTGGACTGTGGCTGTGGCAGGATCATTGCGGTCCCAGAGCGGTGTGGCCCAAGACAAGGCCTTTCCTGAAAGAAGGCTTACTACGAACGCCACCTTAGACCGTTCTGAAGGAAACAAGTCCGACAACATCTCCATATGCAGGGAACACTGAGACAAAAATCCACGGCAGAGTTTAGAGTCCCCATCAAATTTGTCCGGCAGGGACAAGCGGAGGCTAGGAGCGGCCACTCGCTGCGGAGGAGGTGCAGGAGCTGGCGGAGGAGATGGTTGTTGCTGTAGCAGAGGCAGAAGTTGCTGTAACGTGGCGGTCAACTGCGACAGCTGCTGTCCTTGTGTGGCAATTTGCTGCGATTGCTGAGCGACCACCGTGGTAAGGTCAGCGAGACTTGGCAGCGGCACCTCAGCGGGATCCATGGCCGGATCTACTGTCACGATTCGGCTTCCAGGTAGTGGATCCTCTGTGTCAGCGAGGGATTGGCGTGGACCGTGCTAGTGGACCGGTTCTAAGAGGCTACTGGTTTTCACCAGAGCCCGCCGCAAAGCGGGATGGTCTTGCTGCGGCAGTAGCAACCAGGTCGTATCCACTAGCAACGGCTCTACCTCGCTGACTGCTGAGAAGGCGTGGGACAGAAGGACTAGGCAGAGGCAAGGTCAGACGTAGCAGAAGGTCGGGGGCAGGCGGCAAGGTTCGTAGTCAGGATGGGTAGCAGAAGTTCAGGTACACAGGCTTTGGACACACTAAACGCTTTCACTGGCACAAGGCAACAAGATCCGGCAAGGGAGTGCATGGGAGGAGATCAGATATAGCCAGGGAGCAGGTGGAAGCCAATTAAGCTAATTGGGCCAGGCACCAATCATTGGTGCACTGGCCCTTTAAGTCTCAGAGAGCTGGCGCGCGCGCGCCCTAGAGAGCGGAGCCGCGCGCGCCAGCACATGACAGCAGGGGACCGGGACGGGTAAGTGACCTGGGATGCGATTCGCGAGCGGGCGCGTCCCGCTGTGCGAATCGCATCCCCAACGGCCAAGACAGTGCAGCGCTCCCGGTCAGCGGGACTGACCGGGGCGCTGCAGGGAGAAAGACGCCGTGAGCGCTCCGGGGAGGAGCGGGGACCCGGAGCGCTAGGCGTAACAGCTACCCTATTGAATTGCACAATATTCTGCATACATTTTTTTCTCTTCAAATGCTGGTCGGAATAATTCGAGATGAGTGAACTTTTCAAAAATTCAATTCGGCCGATTCGCCGAATTTTCTGAAAAAGTTAGTTTCGATCCAAATTTTTTTGTGGCAAATCTATATTAAAAAAAGGCTATTTCTAGCTAACATACAGCCTCTATAGGGGTATAGAACACTTTGCTGTGTTCTAAAACGCATATGGAGTGTGCTGAGGTAGTGAAATAATACTGTTATTCAGAATAGCATGCAGATTACCGGCATCGCTTTTAGAATCACTGCCGCACAGCAGCACAATGACAGAGCCTGGTGGTGGCATCAGTGTGAGGAGACCATATAGTGACTGAATAACATAGCGTGAAGGCGTTGGCAGCATGAGGAGACCATATAGTGGCAGAATGACACAGCTTGGATGAGGCTGAAGCATGAGGACACCATATAGTGGCTGAATGACACAGCTTGGAGGTGTTGGCAGCATGAGGAGACAATATAGTGGATGAATGGCACAGACCGGAGTTGCCAGCAGCATGAGCAGGCACTAGGTCTTCACAATCCCTAAGATTAAAAGAGGAATTTAGAAATTTAAACCAAAGGTTTTGCATAGCGGCTGCTACCTATGAGAAAATTTAAAATTCCCAGACCCATCAGCGGCATCAGTAAACCATATATTGCCTGAATGACACAGCCTGGAGTTGGCTGATGCATGAGTATAAACAAGGGCTTCACAATCCCCCCAAAAAACACAACAATTTTAGCATTTTTGAAGAAGATTTTGGATAGCGGGTGCTACCTATGAGAAAATTTGAAATTCCCAGACCCAGGCCCAGCAGCACCATCAGTAAACCATATATTGCCTGAATGACACAGACTGGAGTTGGCTGATGCATGAGTACACACCAGGGATTCACAATCCCCCCAAAAACAACAACAACTTTCAAAATTTTTGAAAAAGATTTTGGATAGCGGGTGCTACCCATGAGAAAATTTGAAATTCCCAGACCGAGGCCCAGCAGCGGCATCAGTAAACCAAATATTGCCTGAATAACACAGCCTGGATTTGGCTGATGCATGAGGAGACCATTGAAATGTCTGATTTTTTTATTTGAAATTTAAATCAAACTTTGAGTGTCCCGGACCCCAGCTTGTGAGTACGAAGGACCAAATCCAACAAGCCTCCACAGGGCTCATGTGGCCTTGAGATGTAGGCGCAACGTCTCTATTGCCCTGAATTTTGTACCTTTGTTTAAGAACAAGCGCATATCCAAGAGTCCAGAAGACTCTATAATGCAGGATGGTGGACCACCAAAAGACATTCTTCTCTAAAGTAATGTTTTCTAAAATAAAGAAGCAGAGTTCATCCATCTCCGTATTATTTTTGAAAATTTTAATAAAAAATTCACACACAACAAGTGTTCAATGGTGTAATGGTTATTATTCTGGAAAATTCTAATTTATTACTGAAAAAATTATCAGAAAATGTGAAAAAAAAACTGTACCCAAGAGGGTTTAAAACCCCATACATTGCACCATAAATGTTGACATTTTAATTAAGCATGTAAGTATCTATTTCACAAATCCTAACATTAAAGGCACAAGCTCAGAAGCATCATGAAGGCAAGTAGTTCCTCAAAGACACAGGAGCAGTCAGGAGTAGGCATCAGCAGTACCCAAGAGGTTTTCATAACCCCTTACATTGCACGATCAATCGTGAGATTGAGCAATAACAGGTGTGTGATGCCCTCAGATGTCCGGGGCTGCACGCGCGCTACACTGAACGGACCAGCCTGTGTCTATCCTTCACCGACAAGTGCGGCTAACCTGCTCAACCCCGTTCGTGATAGGGATCGGAGATTGCAATTATTTGCCATGAAAGAAGAATTCCAACTAAGTGCAGGTCATAAGCTCGGGTTCATTAAGTTCCTGCCCTTTGTACACACCGCCTGTCTCTAATACCTAGCATTAAGCATGTATTAGCTACTGCTAAACTTCCAAAAATTTAAGGCCCAAGGCCAGAAGCATCAGTGAGGCAAGAAGTTCCTGAAAGACACAGGATTAGTCAGGAGCAAGCATTCGCAGTACCCAAGAGGTTTTCATAACCCCTTCACTAAAGATCAATGTTGAAATTTGCATTAAGCATGTATTTAGCTACTGCTAACCATCCAAAAATTAAAGGCCCAATGCCAGAAGCGTCAGTGAGGCAAGTAGTTCCTGAAAGACACAGGATGAGCCAGGAGCAGGCATTCGCATTGCCCAAGAGGGTTTCATAACCCCTTATATTTAAAGATCAATGTTGAAATTTGCATTAAGCATGTATTTAGCTACTGCTAAACATCCGAAAATAAAGGGCCAAGGCCAGAAGCATCAGTGAGGCAAGTAGTTCCTGAAAGACACAAGATGAGTCAGGAGAAGGCATTCGCTGTACCCAAGAGGGTTTCATAACCACTTAAATTTAAAGATCAATGTTGAAATTTGCATTAAGCATGTATTTAGCTACTGCTAAACATCCAAAAATGAAAGGCCCAAGGCCAGAAGCGACAGTGAGGCAAGTAGTTCCTGAAAGACACAGGATGAGTCAGGAGCAGGCATTCGCAGTACCAAAGAGGGTTTCATAACCATGATTGTGAAGTGTTAGTGAAGCAGCATGGTCAATCTACTCTGAGGCATCTGGCATTGGTGGCTGGAAATCCTGGCTGATCCATCCCTGATTCATCTTGACAAACGTCAGTCTCTCCACATTTTTCGCGGACAGACGGGTTCACCTTGGGGTGACTATGGCCCGGGCTGCACTAAACACCCGCTCTGATGGCACACTACTGGCCGGGCAGGACAGCTTTTCCAGGGCAAACTCTGCTAGTTGTGGCCGTAAATCAAGTTTGGCTGCCCAGAAGTCCAGCGGATCTTCAATGTTTGTTGGCATGGTCATGTCAAGGTATACCACCACCTGCTGGTTCAGGTCCTGCTCCATGTCTACCTGCTGCTGATGAGTTGCTTCACTATGCAGGTGAAGAAAGCTACTCATCAGCGACTGTAGACTCAGGCTGCTGCTGATTGAGCTGGTACTGCTCCTGCCACCCCTCCCCTCCCCAGCAGCCATGGCAGTGGAAGGTGAGCGCAGAGGGCCCCCCGAGTTAGACCTGCAAGTGGATGGACCATGTCACCGATAGGCATTGGCCAACTAACTACGTAGGATCTCTCTGTAATAGGCCAGTTTGTCCTTCCTCTCAGTGGGTGAAAAAAAAGGCCCCCATTCTGGGACGGTAGCGAGGGTCCAATAAGGTGGAGATCCAGAATTTTGACAATTTGGGGGTCACTACGCAAACAACTGAGCATGCATCGTGCCATTTGCACCAGTAACTCAGAGGGACTACCTGCCTCCATCTCCACTGCATACTGCCACGGTGAGTCTGGGTCCTCTGTCTCGCCTTCCTCATAACCCTCCAGCTCCTCTGGCTGCTCCTGCTCCTCCTCTCCTGTCCGATGACTAGAAACACCGGCCATCTCATCCAACCTAAACTGTGCTCCAATCTGCCCCTCATCCTCCTCCTCCAGTTCAGCCCGCACAGGGCTCATGTAGCCTTGAGATGTAGGCGCAACGTCTCCATTGCTGTGACCAGCCATTGTTTCAATCATTTGTTGTAGGAAATGTAGGAGTGGAATTACGTCGTTCATGGCGTAATCCAGGCGACTTACAAATAATGTGGCTTCCTCAATGGGCCTCAGCAAACAGCAGGTGTCACGTATGAGCTGCCACTGGTACTGGTTCACATTGAAGTTACACAGGGGAGTACTCCTATCTACTTGGATCATCAAGAAATCGGTGATGGCTTTTCTTTGTTCGTATAGTCTGTCCAACATATGGAGGGTGGAATTCCAACGTGTGGCAACGTCACAAATAAGACTATATTGTGGGATACTGTTCTGACGCTGCAGCTCAAGGAAGGTTTGCTTGGCGGTGTACGAGTGGCTGAAGTGCATGCACAGTTTCCTTGCCATTTTCAGGATGTTATGCAAATGGGGTGAAGACTTGAGGAAGTGCTTGACAACCAGATTTAACACATGTGCCATGCAGGGCGCATGTTTCATACTTCCTTGTCGCAGCGCGGACACAATGTTCTTCCCGTTGTCGGTCACCATGGTTCCCATTTCCAGATTTCGTGGAGTAAGCCATACTCAGATTTCTTTACGAATTAATTTTAGCAGTTCCTCCCCCGTGTGACTCCGCTCGCCAAGGCAAACCATGTGAAGAACAGCTTGACACCTCCGTGCCCTACACACATGGTACGATGAAGGGCCACCCTACGTGCAGTGGAGGCCGAGGAGACGGTGGAGGATGAGTCGCACACTGACACAGGACCAAATGCCTGAGAGCGAGAGCGTGGAGGAGGAAGTGGTGTGACCTGTCCAAGTTGCTGTTGTGGCTGTGCAGGAACTACATTTACCCAGTGGGCCGTAAAAGTATTGCCCCTGCCCGTAGTTACAGCTCCACACGTCGGCGCTGCCGTGCACTTTTGTACAAATCGACAGGCTCCTGCTGCCACTCGCCCCTAGTCTGCTGCCAAATCTGCCTGAAGTATTAAGGCCTCTGCCACTACTCTGTGCACATTCTGCCACTTCTCTGCCTGACATACTTAGTGCTTATATGAGGGTATTACAATACGCTACACTACTCTTTAAACAGTATTTGTCTGGAACAGAAGGAGGTGATTACTTATGGCTGTCCTTTCACAGTATGTAGGCCCTTGACAGATTAACAGGTACAAAATGGTACACTAATTAGATGTACGTATGCGGTATGCACTGATGAGGGCAGAAATATGCGCAACAATACGCAAAAGAAAATCAGTTTTTTTTGTAAAACACCAGCTGGTGAGTACTATTTTTTGGACTTTCACAATATGTAGGCCCTTGACAGATTAACAGGTACAAAATGGTACACTACTTGGAGGTACGTATGCGGTAGGCACTGGTGAGGGCAGAAATATGGGCAACAATACGCAGAAGAAAATCAGTTTTTTTGTTAAACACCAGCCGGTGGATACTATTTTTTGGACTTTCACATTATGTAGGCCCTTGACAGATTAACAGGTACAAAATGGTACACTACTTGGATGTATGTATGCGGTATGCACTGATGAGGGCAGAAATATGCGCAACAATACGCAGAAAAAAATCATTTTTTTTGTAAAACACCAGCCGGTGAGTACTATTGTTTGGACTTTCACAGTATGTAGGCCCTTGACAGATTAACAGGTACAAAAGGGTACACTACTTGGATGTACATATGCGGTATGCACTGATGAGGGCAGAAATATGTGCAACAATACGTAGAAAAAAATCTGTATTTTTGTAAAACACCGGCCGTTGAATACTTTTGTTTGGACTTTCACAGCATGTAGTCCCTTGACAGATTAATAGGTACAAAATGTTACACTACTTGGATGTACGTATGCAGTATGCACTTATGAGGGCAGAAATATGTGCAACAATACGCAGAAGAAAATCTGTATTTTTTAAAAACACCAGCCGGTGAATACTATTGTTTGGACTTTTACAGTATGTTGTCCCTTGACAGATTAACAGGTACAAAATGGTACACTACTTGGATGTACGTATGCGGTATGCACTGATGAGAGTAAAAATATGACAATACGCAGAAAAAAACATTTTTTTTTTTGTAAAACACCAGCCGGTGAGTACTATTGTTTGGACTCTCACACTATGTTGGCCCTTGACAGATTAACAGGTACAAAATGGTACACTACTTGGATGTACGTATACGGTATGCACTGATGAGGGCAGTAATATGAGCAACTATACACAGAAAAAAAAAATCAGTATTTTTGTAAAACACCAGCAGGTGAGTACTATTGTTTGGACTTTCACAGTATGTAGCCCCTTGACAGATTAACAGGTACAAAATGGTACAATACTTGGATGTACGTATGCGGTATGCACTGATGACGGCCATAATGTGCACAACAATACGCAGAAAAAATAAGTATTTTTTAAAAACACCAGCAGGTGATTACTTTTGCCAGGAGTCAGGACTTTCCCTGTATCTAGACTTGTTGCAGATACAGAATAGTAGACTGCTTTGATGTAGACATGTGTTTTGCACGTATGAGGGCAGACAAATGCACTACAGTCTGCTGAAAAATAATGCATTTGTGAACAGCAGCAGGACCCAACAGTGCAGTACCACAATAAAAAAAAATATAGGGATTAAACCCTAAATTGCACACAATTCAGAGTAGCAGATGATTTGTGGAGCAAAAAAAAAAAACACTGAATTGCGCTGAAAAATGAGGAGATAAGATGGTTGATAAAGTTCAGGCAGCTTGTTGATCTGTATGATATCAATGATCCTTCTCAGTAACAACAGCACAGCACTGTGCAATCCTGCCTTTCCCCAATGCTGATGTGACTAGCAGTTGCAGTGTAACACTGTGGTATAAGCTATTCACACACACGCAGTCCCGTCCTCTCCATCTGAGTGCATAGATGAAATGAAGAGAGGCAAGATGGCCGCCGATTATATAGGGCTGTGACATCACAGGGGTCAATGAATGCTGATAGGCTGCATCTCACATGTGATTCAGGGTCATCCCGCCTACCTTTATTCCCGCCGCTGTTTCCCACCCTCCCATAATCCCCTGCCCCATGTACTCACATGTGGATCCGCCATCTTAGGTCTCCAATAGCCTGGAACACTGTAAAATGAAGTTTAAGGAAGCGATTCACGGCGATATTCGCATTCATTGCGAATCAAATTTTTCATGAAATTCGAAACAAATTTGGGTTCGTCAGCTTCGATTCGCTCATCTCTACCCCAGACCCTTAAATAAATTTATACCCGAAACCTCTAAATAAATTCATATCACAGAGCCCTGAATAAATTCAGACCCTAAAACCCTGAAAAATCATGTCCCAGACCCCTACATCATATTCTGCCCCTTCCCTGTTTATTACATTTAGCATGTTGGTCTTAGGCTACATGACAAGTTTGGCCACAGGACATAGAGTTCGAAGTGTCGCACTGCAATCTTGCATGTATTGTTAATGATGTAGCATTATGACATGCAACATAGCACAACTGCGATGTGACAGTTGCAAAACTCCATCTTGATCGCACGTGACTTTGTTATTAATGACTTCAATGCAAGTGGCATGTGTCTAGGACCCATTGGCAACTTCTCTATGATTTGGCTATTTTTAGACTTGGGCAAAAAGGGGACTTTGGTCACTCGACATGAAGATGACAACAGGGCTAGCACTGAGGGATTCCCTACTTATCAACCTGTGGGCTTCCCTACCTATCTAACTATTGGGGGCATCAACCAAATGGGGGGGGGGGGGGGAGTATAGAGGATTTCCCTAACTTCCTACCTGGTACATTCCCTATCTATCTACCTGGAGGATTCCGTATTTATCTAAGTACTGGGTGGGGCATCTACCAAATGGAATTACCTACCTTCCTACCTACTGGGTTATTCCCTACATATCATCTACCTACCTACCTACACCCTCATACAAAACAGGGCACCATGAGGGCATTATTATATGGGACACTATGGGTGGGGAAAAGGTTAGGAATGTTCTGGAAAAGTGCAGAGCTTAAAGGAAATCTGTCATCAGTTTCACCTGCAGGTGACACTGATGACAACCATACTTACCTGATCCCATTCCACACTCCGGTTCTCCCATTATCTTCCATTCCGGGGTCAACTTAGAGCATGGACGGAGCTTTGTATGGACACTGCTCCTGCTTCTCTGCTTGATCCCACTGCTAGCAAACAGCAGCTGTGATGTCAGAAAGCTCCGCCCATGCTCCGATTCGGCCCCGGAACAAAAGATACGGAGGAAGATAGCAGGAGAGCTGGAGCACGGATCAGGGACAGGTAAGTATGGTTGTCATCAGTGTCACCTGCACTACCTGTCTGTTCTGACAGGTTAGTGCAGATGAAACTGATAACAGATTTCCTTTAACATGTTTTTCTGGAATGTTCTACAGTGACGAGTCATGGTTCTTAGAAGACTTCATGGCGCTCTGAACCAGATAGAGAAGTCCAAATGTACTTTTTCCTGTTTATGAAAATGTTGGATCTAATGATTGTCAATGTGGTCGCAATGTAACTTTAAGCATTATGGAACTTGGACACAAGAGTTGCAAAAACTCCACCATTGACCTCAGTGTGTCCTCCTATGGGGACGTCATAAAATCTTCAGTGAAGCCCAGTTTATTATATTTAGCATGATAACCTTTCTCATGGGCTTTGACCATATTTATGCCTTTCCTAAATGATGTATTAAGTAATTAAGACCTGATTTTAACTGCAGGGAACATCTCACTACAGGTCTTACAATGTACAGGAAAAAAGGCAAATCCAAAAATGGGAAGCAGACAATTTTATTTTTTGATGGACTTTTTTTCTTTGATATTAATAGGACAATGATATGACTTTATATTGTTTCCTTCCATAGGACAATTGCCTGGATTAACTGAAAGCTCAATGACGTTGTCAAATAATCGGAGAATTCCCATGCACTAAGTCATTTCACTGCCTGAGGTTTTTCCACCGAGACACCGCAGCTGCGAAATCCCAAGACGTGACTATTTGTGTAATTTGATTTCCAGGGACCTTCGTCTTATATAAAATGTTCCTTGGAGAGTGAATGAATCCTTAACCATTCTGGCTTAAGATGAAGCATCCACAAATGTCACTATAAAAGATGCATGACAAGATCAGGGCAGAACTAAAGGGTTAATACATAACCTTGAAGTGCAACGAGCTTCTTCCATAAAAAAAGAGGCTGTAAACAAGAAGCCAAGAGGTAATACAGAGGGGTATTAGCAAGACGGAAAGAAAGTCCTCCTCTTTTGGTCAGACCATTCCAACTTATACCATATGCTATAGGCAACTTTCCAGGTGCACTTCCCTAGACCAACTTTATTGACCACACACCTCGGTTAATGTCATTATACTGCCTCGTACATTCATATACTGAACAATATAAAGCATTTCTTTTCTGAAAATGTATCAAAAAGTCGTCCACGTGCCTTAGTGCCATCCTACCAGACTATCTGAAGACCAAAAAACCTCAGATGTGATCCATAGTACTTGTCTAGTCTGATGGTACTGGTGTGTTGACTCTTACCTTTCCCTTTTTTGTTATGAACTCCCATTTTCTCATGATACATAAAGTCAATATTTGTTTTGGACATGCCAGCAAACCCACAACAGGCTCCAACTGACAGCCCGGCCAATGGCTGACCACACGTAGACGCATGTGCCATCTACAGATTATCGAGACTGGATGTGAAATACTATTTTTTATTAATCAAAAGTGGTTTCTCATGACACAAATCTTGGGATTTGTCAAGCAAAGAGGGAAGGTAAGGCCGGACACATCTGTATTACGGTATGTTGTTATAGTCATATTGATGAAAATGAGGACTTTTCACTTCTTATTCTATTTATTGCTTTAATCCTCTTTTCCTATCCCCACTTGCTCTTGAAACCATCAAGGCAGCTGGTCTGACCTTGGGGATTCCATTTTCTTTACCTCCTATGGACAATTTAAACCCATATCATAGGACACGCCCAGACCTATGTTCTCCTATTATGAAATAGAATACTTTAAAGGGGTACTCCGCTGGAAAACCTTTTATTTTTTTATTTTATTTTTTTTTATCAAGTGGTGCCAGAAAGTTAAACAGATTTGTTAATTACTTCAATTTAAAAACTTTAATCATTCCAGTACTTATCAGCTTATGTATACTACAGAGGAAGTTCTTTACTTTTTGAATTTCATGTCTGACCGCAGTACCAGCATGTGTCAGCAGAGAGCACTATGGTCAGACTAAAAAATAACTATACAACTTCCTGTGGAGTATATAGCAGCTGATAAGTACTGAAAGGATTAAGATTTTTTTATAGAAGTAATTTACAAATCTGTTTAAAGGGGTTATGCAGGAAAAAAACTTTTATTTATATATCAGCTGGCTCTAGAAAGTTAAACAGATTTGTAAATTACTTCTATTACAAAATCTTAATCCTTTCAGTACTTATGAGCTGCTGAAAATTAGTTGTTCTTTTCTGTCTAAGTGCTCTCTGATGACACGTGTCTCGGGAACCGCCCAGTTTAGAAGCAAATCCCCATAGCAAACCTCTTCTACTCTGTGCAGTTCCCGAGACAAGCAGAGATGTCAGCAGAGAGCACTGTTGCCAGACAGAAACAACAACTCAACTTCAGCAGCTGATAATTATTGAAAAGATTAAGATTTTTTAATAGAAGTCATTTACAAATCTGTTTAACTTTCTGGGGCCAGTTGATATATATGTATAAAAAAAAGTTTTTTCCTGGAATACCCCTTTAACTTTCTGGAGCCATTTGAATTAAAAGATAATGTTTTCCAGTAGAGTACCCCTTTAATATTATAACAGGGCTTTCCTACATTCTAGTTCCTCATGCTACTACTCAATCTGTCCTGACTTTATTTGGACTAGTTACAGATACTTGACTTATAATTCTGCTTTCCTTCTTGTAATGTTTTTCTCCATATAAGTTATAGACACCTATTGGGATTAGTGTTTTGCTTTTGTTTTCCTTCTATATTTTTGTTTTTCTCTTATTCTTTTTTTATTCCACATTTATGTTAAAATGTGAATGTTATTTTCTTTTTGAAAAACAAATAAATAAGCAGACATATATATATATATATATATATATATATATATATATATATATATATATATATAAAGTTGACTTTAGGAGAACATGATAGAAGATAGGATGAAGGGGCCTTGTTGCTGGGGTATGTCCTGCCATGACGTCATCAACAACTTTTTGGAAACTTCCAGAATTCTTATACTAGTGTTGGGTCAAATCTATGGAAACCTGCCACTAAATATATGAATCTGAGGAGGCCTCAACTCAAGGGTTACCTGGTGATGTTCTTCTGAAGTGTTTCTAGTACAGGTCAGAAGACATAAAAAAATTATAATAAATTGTTATATAGACCAGAATTACATTTTACTTCTTGATAGATCCAATGAACAGATAAAAGCTTTTGCACTCACCGTTCCTGTAGTGTAAATTTATACTGACATACCGTTCCAGCAGGGAGACTCCATTGATGCCGGCCGGAAGAAGCACACACCTATTGTGCGAAAACGGCTGTTTGCCTCTGAGCACCCGTCATCAATGGAGTCTCCCTGCTGGAACGGTATGTCCGTATAAATCTACACTACAGGAACGGTGAGTGCAAAAGCTTTTATCTGTTCATTGGATCTATTGCGCTAGTGTCTATTTATCATAAGCGTTGCACCCCGTTCAGAAGTGATTCCATAGTAGTATCCGGTTGTTGTCCTTGTCAACGCTCCGGTTGCTCCGGACCACGTATGCTATTGGGACTAGCTTTGACAGTGCCCTCTGTGTCTTTTTCTATTATTGCTGAAACATTTTACTTCTTGATCTATGACATTAGTAGTCCAAAAAGCTAGAAGTGTACATATCTAAAAGGGCAGAAGGCCATTCAGTTAGGTGGAAACTATTTTTAGGACCCATTTGTCACTTATCCCTTTCTTATGTCACCTAGAGATGCAGTAAATGGACTAATGAGAAAATGGTGGTCAGGGTCTGCAAAGCAGTATGTCACATGACCATGTCCTATCTTATTCTAATTCTCTACTGCAATGGGCAGAAATGCAGACTGGGCTTCTCGGAGCTTCAAGGGGTCACTCAGCCAGGAGATATCATGTTAGGAGTGGTGCTTCCCCTTCATCTTGCCACAAACTATCGCCCAATGTCCTTCACGGAGAGACCTCCCAGGACTACCTGCTCAATGTAAGTAAGAACTATGTGCACATGTAACTTTTGGGACTTTATGAATGATTTCATGGATTTACCAGTTTTGTTAAATTGTGTTGCTTTAATATGCAAAATTTACTTTTTTTCTGGGAAATTGAAGAAAATGTTAAAGAGGTACTCTGATGAAAAACATTTTTTTTTAAATCAACTGGTGCCAGAAAGCTAAACAGATTTGTAAATTACTTCTATTTATAAATCTTAACGCTTCCAGTACTTATCAGCTGCTGTATGCTCCACAGGAAGTTCTTTTCTTTTTGAATTCCCTTTCCATCTGACCACAGTGCTCTCTGTGACACCTCTGTGGATAGGTTTGCTATGGGAATTTGCTCCTGCTCTGAACAGTTTCCGATATGGACAGAGGTGTCAGCAGAGAGCACTGTGGTCAGACTGGAAAGAATTTAAAAAAGTTATACAGTGAAATCGCCCTTAGTGGACACCTCCCAATAGTGGACAGTTTGTAATTCCCCAGCAGATTCCCAGAAGACTTAATGTATTTGGACCCTCCGAATAGGGGACATTCCCAATAGTGGATGCGGACACACCTAATAGGGGACAATAGGAGAAAAAATTCTCTCAATAGGGGCCAAAACACTCCCAATAGAGCACAAAACACTCCCAATAGAGGACAAAACACTCCCAATAGGGAATATTAGGGGACAAAACACTCCCAATACAGCAAAACAAGGCCGGCCCTACCTTGTACACAGGGTTGCCTTCAGGGTGTACAGCCAACACCCCAGTTAGGGTTCCAGGGGGTCCAGGCCTCCATTGTAGCCCCCTGCAGCAGCCCCAGAAGACCTCAGTGGCCTCATGCTTCTGTACGTCCGCCAGCCACATCATACACCGCTCTCCTTCCCTGATCCCCCGTGCCACTTTATTCCCCTCTGTGTCAAATCACCCCCCTTTTAACCCCCTGTGCCACATCATTTGCTCTTGATCCCCCCCCCCCCTGTGCTATTTCATTCCCCTGTTATCCCCCTTTGCAACTTCATAAAGAGGGGGGTGATAAATTTAAACAGAGGGTAATAAAGGGGGAATGAAATGGCACAGGGGGGATCAAGGGGAAATGATTTGGCACCGGGGGGTAAGGGGGGGTAATTTGACACAAGGCATAAGGTGGCACAGGGTATAAAGTGGGGATAAAGGAGATTAAATGTCACTGGGAGATTATACTGTAATATGGCTTTTTATCATGTTTTATGGGTAATTACACTCTGGAGTGAGTACAGGACAGTATTCAGACATTTAGAAAGGTTTTTAAGCCTTTTTCCCAATAGGGGACATCTCTCATTAGCGGACACTTTTTTATTCCCCGTGAGTGTCCACTATTGGGAGATTCTACTGTAGTTGGTAAACTATCATTTACAATTATATAACTAGATTAGTAATATAGTAAAATTTGGATGGTAAAGTAAGATTATGGAGGGTTGGGGTGCTGGAAGTTTGTGTACTGTTCCAAATCAATGGGTATCGTTCCAGGGCCACCAGTTGTAAAAGCTACAAGTTCCACCCTACATCATCTATACATCATGTAGTAGCTTATTATACACATTACAACAATACTACCACCTGAAGTGCATGATGGTGGCCCTGGATCATGCATTTAAACCTCATCAGCAAGGTTAACTAAGCTTTGCATGTAGATATTCTTATGACCTTACCCTGACGTATGATCCAAGGGGCTGACATTTTTGTGATTTTACCAGAAAACAAGAATGTATTAATTCTTTATTCATTGTAGTGTCAGTGCATGCAAATAGGTACCATGGTCATATACAATTTTGACAAAATGCCACTGTAATAAAGAAATGTCCAAAGTTTGATCTGTTGGAGTCTGGGCGATGAGACCCCACTGATCTCTAGAATGATCAGGGAGAAGCACTCAGCTAAGAGCTTCTCTCTCCATCTCCTTGCTGTAAGAAGAAGGTTCATAGACTTTCTATAGAATTCATCTCGTTCAGAAAATAGAGATACAGGCAGAGAAGTGCTTAGCTGAGTCCTTCTCCAGACTTGTTCTCCAGTGTTCATGGGGGTTCACAATCTAGATCCCATTTGTTTGACATTTCACTGTGACGTGTCAAAAGTTTTTTCTCTCTAAACGACAGAGACACTGTAACAGTAACTGTCCCCCAAAGGGTAAAATGTACTGGGCCTCTACATTTTTCAGCACAAAAAAATAAGTATATATATTTTTTTTCACTATTTAAAAAATGGGGTGATGTATGTAAAATTCTAATATACTGATATTATAAAATTTTATAAAAAATGTTTTAGTGTTAACATTAATGCATCAAATCACATAGACTTTGCTGAACTGTGAATTTCAATGCTTTATTGTATTAATATATTTATTTTAGGTTCCACTTCGAGAGCTATCAACAGCTCCAAGCAATGATATTTGCCATAGAGGAAATAAACAAAGACCTCAATATTCTGCCCAATGTCACACTGGGCTTCCAAGCTTACGATTCATGTGATGATCTCCATCTGGACTTAGGAAGCTCATTACAAATATTAACGGGAACAAACTCAGCCATTCCCAATTACCGGTGTACTCCAGAAGTCCCCCTCTCTGCAGTTATTGGACCGGCAGTCTCCACTCACTCAATTCTCCTGGCACATATTCTGGGGCTCTACAGGTATCCTCAGGTAACGCCTTCATTTTTTCACTCTTCTTCTTTTAGATATCATATTTTATTTAAAAGGGTTCTCCCTTGTTAATACTGTTTTTTTTTTGTTATTATGTTTGTGTGTTATGTGTGTATAAGTATGTGTTTTTTTATGTGTGTTGTGATTATGTATATATGTATTTTCTTACCTTTTGTGAAGATCCGGAAGCTGGCCCCTTTTTTTTCCAGTGGCTTGCAGTGCACCTCGTCCTCCGCCATGTTGTGTTCGGAAAGTGGGATGTCGGGGGGTGTGTTCTTGCTTCTGTCCTTCCTATCTTCTGACGTCCGAGGCAAATCTTTTCTTTCTGTTTCTTCCGTGGCTCAGCGACGAACCTGCTACCTCTTCCGGCGCATGCGCAGGTAGTTTGTTATTTTTACCCATAAAGTTTATTTTGTCTAATTGACAAACTGTCTGCGCATGAGCGAGTACGCAAGTTGTACGCTAACAGCGTAGCGTACGTTAGGTCTACGCTAATAGCAGACAGTTTGTCAATTAGACAAAAAAAACCTTATTGTCTAATTGACAAACTGTCTGCGCTTGCGCGATGCTACGCTATTAGTGTAGACCTAACATACGCTACGCTTTTAGCGTAGCACTTGCGTACTTGCGCATGCGCAGACAGTTTGTCAATTAGACAAAAAAACTTTATTGGTAAAAAAAAAAAAAAAACTACCTGCGCATGCGCCGGAAGAGGTCGCAGATTCATCGCTGAGCCACGGAAGAAACAGGAAGAAGAGATTCGCCTCGGACGTCAGAAGATAGGTAGAACAGAAGCAAGAACACACCCCCCGACATCACACTTACCGAACACAACATGGCGGAGGCCGAGGTGCACTGCATGCCACTGGAAGAAAAAGGGGCCAGCTTCCAGATCTTCACAAAAGGTAAGAAAATACATATATACATAATCACAACACACATAAAAAAACACATACTTATACACACATAACACACAAACATAATAACAAAAAACAGTATAAACAAGGGAGAACCCCTTTAAAGGGGTACTCCAGTGGAATATTTTTTTTTTTAAATCAACTGGTGCCAGAAAGTTAAACAGATTTTTTTATTACTTCTATTAAAAAAAATATGTATCCTTCCAGTACTTATTAGCAGCTGTATACTACAGAGGAAATGCTTTTTTGGGGGGTTTCTCTTCTGTCACGACCGCAGTGCTCTCTGCTGACCTCTGCTGTCCATTTTAGAACTGTCCAGATCAGGAGAAAATCCCCATAGCAAACATAGGCTGCTCTGGACAGTTCCTAAAATGGATAGAGGCGTCAGCAGAGAGCACTGTGGTCGTGACAGAAGAGAAATCCAAAAAGAAAATCATTTTTTTTCTGTAGTATACAGCCCCAAAAAAGTACTGGAAGGACTAAGATTTTTTTATAGAAATAATTTACAAATCTGTTTAACTTTCTGGCACCAGTTGATTAAAAAAAAGTTTTCCACCGGAGTACCCCTTTAAGTCTGGGGAGCCATTCTAGTAGTTTTATTCTTATAAGTACTGTGACCCCCCCCCCCCCCCCCCGACCTACGATGGCCCCGACATATGATCATTTCAACATATTCTCAGAGGCCATCGCATGTTGAAGGCAGCATCAACATACAATGCTTTTGTATGTCGGGGCCATCGCATAAACGGCTATCCGGCAGCGCAGACTGCTTCAGCTGCCACCGGATAGCTGTTTACGGTGCCCCGTGTGGTCCGCTGATGATCACTTACCTGTCCACGGGGCTCCGGCGCGTCCTCTTCGGGATCCCCTGCATAGTTGGCGCTCTCCATCGTTGTCATCACGTCGCTGTGCATGCCGTCCCATCATCCAATAGGAGCGGCGTGCGTAGCGACGTGATGGCGGCGACGGAGAGCGAGGATGCGGGGAAGCAGAGGCCTTGCCGGAGCGTCGGGGACACCCCGGGGATGCGGAGACAGCGATGGAGGGCAACATTCAGGGCAGCGGTGACAAGCGGTGGTGGTCCAGAGCGGCGGAGACACGTGAGTATAACCTCCAATACCAGTGGTCTACAACCTGCGGACCTCCAGATGTTGCAAAACTACAACTCCCAGCACGCCCGGACAGCCGTTGGCTGTCCGGGTACGCTGGGTGTTGTAGTTTTGCAATATCTAGAGGTCCGCAGGTTGTAGACCACTGTCCTATACTGTACATTGCACGGATCCCTAAACATACGATGGTTTCAACAAACGATGATCCAGTAGGAAATATAAAAAATACTTAGTTTGCTAGGAAATACTACATTATTTCCTATGATGCCTACCAAGAAGTCTAGAGAAGAGGTCCCCAACCTAGTCCTCATACCCACCCTATTCCAATTGAGTAAATAAAATAAAAAACTGAAATGTTGGCGGGCCTTGAGGACTGGGTTGGGGACCACTGTAATAGAGGACAGAAGGTCATCTCAGAAATGGTGCCATATGGGCTTTTTGAACTTTGGGGAGATGTTATTGTTTTACCTGTAGTACTAAACATTATTAAGAGTGGAATAGGATCGTAATACAGTATATCTTGCAGTACATAGCTTTGTCTATTTTTTTTTTTTACAGATCAGTCATTACTCGACAAGTCATCTACTAAGTGACCGCAAAAAGTTTCCTTCTTTCTTCAGGACTGTTCCAAGCGACGCCTTCCAGTCTCTGGGACTGGCCAAACTGATCTTGCATTTTGGTTGGAGCTGGGTCGGGTTGCTGGCTATAAATAATGATTATGGTCAACAAGGGATTCAGATGGTCAGACAGGAGATAATAAAAGGGGGAGCCTGCGTGGCCTTTACCGAGAACATTTTGATGAATAGGCCAGATCGCAACGCTCCCCACATCGTGAAGGTGATACGGGAGTCTACTGTCAGCGTCATCATTGTCTTCTCCACAGATGTTGACCTTGTTCCAATTCTACAAGAAATTCTGAGACATAACATCACAAACAAAATCTTTGTAGCAAGCGAAGCTTGGTCTACCTCCAGTCTCCGCTCCATCGGACGATTTTCCAGGCTTCTCACTGGAACCATTGGTCTAGCTTTCTACAGTGGAAATATTCCAGGACTTAGCAGGTTCCTAAATACAGTTCAACCAAACTCATCCTTGGAACAGTATTGGATAAAGATATTTTGGGAACAGACATTTAATTGCAAGTTCCTCATGGAAGGGAACTCAACAAAAGTCTCAGGCACCATTTTCAATGAATGTACAGGCCAAGAGAACCTGAAAAACATCAAGAATAGCTTCACTGATGTCTCCAACTTAAGGACAACATACAATGTGTACACGGCAGTTCATGTTGTGACCAAAGCCTTGGAAGATCTGAATAATTGTAGAATGACCCAAGGTTCATTGTCACAATACAAGTGTGCAGACATTTATCGGCTCAATCCTTGGCAGGTAAATATCATACTCTACATATCTCCCAGCATCATTACACCTTCTATTTCTTATGAGAGGTATGACACTAAGCTTTTGGGCCCTAATGCAAAATCTGTAAACAGGGCGTCCATCTGCCATGTGTCATTTATAATACTGGTGTTTCTTTATGTGGCAAGCTAGCCTATTGGGAAGGTCTGGGCATGACTGCTTCCTCTGCATTTCCAAAAACTATTAGAAACTTTTAATATAGTGTTCCTTGTGAAACTATATTAAATTAATATAGTGTTCCTATCCACTTGCTTTTAAAATTATCAACATAAATATGTTTAAAATGTAATAGAAAAAATGTTCTGTTACTTGCCACAATTATACAGTGAGTTCGGTCTCCCAGCCTGGCAGGAGACCAAACTCCGGAAGTGTTTCTCTGCACTGAGCTTGATTGACAGCTGCACAGACCCTCACTGAAAGCTGCATGGAGCCTCAATGAAAGCTGCACAGAGCCTGAGGTCTTCTATTCATCACAGCACTGCAACGATGTGAGGGTGGAAGTGGTCCCCCAGCAGGCTTCAGTAATATCATGCCTGCTGGGAAGCGCCCACTTTCTCCTGCTGGGAGATTTCACTATGTGAGCAAGAAGAATGGTATGATACACAGCTTTTTAAAGCTCTGAATTTTTTTAAGGGTGGGAGGGGTGTTAGGAGTAGTTAGGGAACATAGCCTGAGGTAGTTTAGAAAAGTTTATTTGGTGACAGGTACTTTTTAAATCAACCCTATCCCACCCCCACCTGCGAGGGTACAAGTTTTTGTCTGAAGTCCCATGCAAGTCTAGATTGCCCACAACATTAAAACATCTTGCCGACTGGCAGGCAGGTGCAGATAATGATTGGTGTGGAGGATGGAATAGGAGGTGGGAATATGAAGTCAGGATATGAGTGTTACGCCTAGCGCTCCGGGTCCCCGCTCCTCCCCGGAGCGCTCACGGCGTCTTTCTCCCTGCAGCGCCCCGGTCAGTCCCGCTGACCGGGAGCGCTGCACTGTCATGGCCGTCGGGGATGCGATTCGCACAGCGGGACGCGCCCGCTCGCGAATCGCATCCCAGGTCACTTACCTGTCCCGGTCCCCTGCTGTCTTGTGCTGGCGCGCGCGGCTCCGCTCTCTAGGGCGCGCGCGCGCCAGCTCTCTGAGACTTAAAGGGCCAGTGCACCAATGATTGGTGCCTGGCCCAATTAGCTTATTGGCTTCCACCTGTTCCCTGGCTATATCTGATCTCCTCCCTTGCACTCCCTTGCCGGATCTTGTTGCCTTGTGCCAGTGAAAGCGTTTAGTGTGTCCAAAGCCTGTGTACCTGAACTTCTGCTATCCATCCTGACTACGAACCTTGCCGCCTGCCCCCGACCTTCTGCTACGTCTGACCTTGCCTCTGCCTAGTCCTTCTGTCTCACGCCTTCTCAGCAGTCAGCGAGAATGAGCCGTTGCTAGTGGATACAACCTGGTTGCTACTGCCGCAGCAAGACCATCCCGCTTTGCGGCGGGCTCTGGTGAAAACCAGTAGCCTCTTAGAACCGGTCCACTAGCACGGTCCACGCCAATCCCTCGCTGACACAGCGGATCCACAACCCGTAAGCCGAATCGTGACAGTAGATCCGGCCATGGATCCTGCTGAGGTGCTGCTGCCAAGTCTCGCTGACCTTACCACGGTGGTCGCTCAGCAATCGCAGCAAATTGCCCAACAAGGACAGCAGCTGTCGCAGTTGACCGCCACGTTACAGCAACTTCTGCCTCTGCTACAGCAGCAACCATCTCCCCCGCCAGCTCCTGCACCTCCTCCGCAGCGAGTGGCCGCTCCTAGCCTCCGCTTGTCCCTGCCGGACAAATTTGATGGGGACTCTAAACTCTGCCGTGGATTTTTGTCTCAGTGTTCCCTGCATATGGAGATGTTGTCGGACTTGTTTCCTACAGAACGGTCTAAGGTGGCGTTCGTAGTAAGCCTTCTTTCAGGAAAGGCCTTGTCTTGGGCCACACCGCTCTGGGACCGCAATGATCCTGCCACAGCCACAGTCCAGGCCTTCTTCGCTGAAGTCCGGAGTGTCTTCGAGGAGCCAGCCCGAGCTTCTTCTGCCGAGACTGCCCTGTTGAACCTGGTCCAGGGTAATTCTTCAGTGGGCGAGTACGCCATCCAATTTCGTACTCTTGCTTCCGAGTTATCATGGAATAACGAGGCTCTCTGCGCGACCTTTAAAAAAGGCCTATCCAGTCGCATCAAGGATGTGCTGGCCGCACGAGAGATTCCTGCCAACCTCCAAGAACTCATCCATTTGGCTACCCGCATTGACATGCGTTTTTCTGAGCGACACCAAGAGCTCCGCCTGGAAAAAGACTTAGATCTCTGGGCACCTCTCCCACAGCATCCTTTGCAGTCTACGCCTGGGCCTCCCGCCGAGGAGGCCATGCAAGTGGATCGGTCTCGCCTGACCCAGGAAGAGAGGAATCGCCGTAGGGAAGAAAATCTCTGTCTGTACTGTGCCAGTACCGAGCACTTCTTGGTGGATTGCCCTATCCGTCCTCCACGTCTGGGAAACGCACGCACGCACCCAGCTCACGTGGGTGTGGCGTCTCTTGGTTCTAAGTCTGCTTCTCCACGTCTCACGGTGCCCGTGCGGATTTCTCCTTCAGCCAACTCCTCCCTCTCAGCCCTGGCCTGCTTGGACTCTGGTGCCTCCGGGAATTTTATTTTGGAGTCTTTTGTGAATAAATTCCGCATCCCGGTGACCCGTCTCGTCAAGCCGCTCTACATTTCCGCGGTCAATGGAGCCAGACTGGATTGCACTGTGCGTTACCGCACAGAACCCCTCCTGATGTGTATCGGACCCCATCGCGAAGTGATTGAGCTCTTCGTCCTACCCAACTGTACCTCTGAGGTCCTCCTCGGTCTGCCATGGCTCCGGCTTCATTCCCCCACCCTTGATTGGACCACCGGGGAGATCAAGAACTGGGACTCTGCCTGCCATAGGAAGTGCCTCTCCCCCCTCCCAGTCCCGTCAGACAAGCCTCTGTGCCTCCTCATGGCTCCCGTCCTTGTGTCACCCTGCCCCGTGCCAAGCTTCACCCTCTGCCCTCCCTCCCCATTCCAACCCCTGCTGTACTGCCTGCCGTTGAGGAAACCCTCCATTCTTTCCCGGTGTCCTCATCCCAGGGGAGGCAGTTACCGGACAAAAAAAAGGGGAGACCTAAGGGGGGGGGTACTGTTACGCCTAGCGCTCCGGGTCCCCGCTCCTCCCCGGAGCGCTCACGGCGTCTTTCTCCCTGCAGTGCCCCGGTCAGTCCCGCTGACCGGGAGCGCTGCACTGTCATGGCCGTCGGGGATGCGATTCGCACAGCGGGACGCGCCCGCTCGCGAATCGCATCCCAGGTCACTTACCTGTCCCGGTCCCCTGCTGTCTTGTGCTGGCGCGCGCGGCTCCGCTCTCTAGGGCGCGCGCGCGCCAGCTCTCTGAGACTTAAAGGGCCAGTGCACCAATGATTGGTGCCTGGCCCAATTAGCTTATTGGCTTCCACCTGTTCCCTGGCTATATCTGATCTCCTCCCTTGCACTCCCTTGCTGGATCTTGTTGCCTTGTGCCAGTGAAAGCGTTTAGTGTGTCCAAAGCCTGTGTACCTGAACTTCTGCTATCCATCCTGACTACGAACCTTGCCGCCTGCCCCCGACCTTCTGCTACGTCTGACCTTGCCTCTGCCTAGTCCTTCTGTCCCACGCCTTCTCAGCAGTCAGCGAGGTTGAGCCGTTGCTAGTGGATACGACCTGGTTGCTACTGCCGCAGCAAGACCATCCCGCTTTGCGGCGGGCTCTGGTGAAAACCAGTAGCCTCTTAGAACCGGTCCACTAGCACGGTCCACGCCAATCCCTCGCTGACACAGCGGATCCACAACCCGTAAGCCGAATCGTGACAATGAGGACAGTATATAAGGTATGGATATGAGGTGAGGACATAAGGATGGGATATAAGGTCATGACATGAGGTCGGGACATGTGAATGGAAATAAGGATGGGACATGAGGGCGGGATATGAAGATGGGATATCAGGACAGGATATAAGGACGGGATTTGAGGTTGGGATATAAGGATGCCAGTGTCCTTATTACTCTTCCTCTCCCACAAGGTTTAGGTAGGAAAACTGGGTAACTTATCTGCTTAGCTAGTGATTATATAGTCACAATAGGTGCATATTTAGACAAACGTTTTCTTGGGGCTCTTTTAAGTCTATTCATCATTTTATCCTCAAAGCTTCTCTATTATATGAAGAAAGTGCGGTTGAAACTAAGTGGTGGGCAGGAACTTTCATTTAATGAGAATGGAGACCCTCCAGCAGTCTATGACATTGTAAACTGGCAGCTAAGCCCGGAAGGAGCCATACAACAGGTCAAGGTTGGAAGTTTTGACATTGCTGCATCCACCGGTCAATTCTTTACTATAAACACAAGCTTGTTGATGTGGGCAACTGAGGATAATCAGGTAAGATAACTATACCTGGCTTTAGTCTAAATTTGCTAAAAGTTTGGTTTGTCTCGAACTCATACTTTTGGTGCTTTGTTTTGGCCAAACCTGCTTAAATAGTGTCAGCCACGTTTCTGAAAAGATAAGACAGAAGGATCACATGAGCTCATAGTCAAGCCAATCAGGAGGCAGGATAGTGGTGATGTTATGGCCACTATAAAAGCCTATGCACATAGCTTCAGCAGCCATTTTAGAGACAGACGGTTTTAGATGAAGATCTCTGTGAAGGACAGGGAGCAGTGAACAACATAGATGGGAGTAGGACCACGCAATAACTGTAGTTAAAAGGGTATTTTCATCTGTCCATAAATGTCCTGTAGTTGTGGGCCCTAATGCTGGGATTCACACCTATGCTGAGATTGACGGCTTTCTGGTTTTCTCTAAGGCTACAAAATTTACATACATGTCATGTTAATTTGCGAAAATTAAATAAAAGTGGCATACAGTCATCAGATGTGGTTGGGAAGCTGAAAGCAGCCAATGCTGGAAAGTTGCGCAATTTTCATAAATCCCTTTGACCTTAGTGGGAGTTTTGCAAAAGGCATTACGTAACAGAATACATAAACAGAATAACTTGCAGGGAGCAGGAGCCATGTTTTTTCAAAGGTGAAAACAACCCTTTAAAGGGGGTTCTCCAGTGCTTAGACATCTTCTCCAAAGGATAGGGGATAAGATGCCTGATCGCAGGAGTCCCGCCACAGGGGACCCCCGGGATCTTGCATGCGGCACCCCATTTGTAATCAGTCCCCGGAGCGTGTTCGCTCCACGTCTGATTACGGACAACCACAAGGCCGGCGGTGTGTGACGTCACGCTCCGCCCCTCAATGCAAGCCCACGGGAGGGGGCATGATAGCTGTCCTCCCGTAGGCTTGCAGAGCATTCTACATCTGTTCTGTCAGCATAATCTGTTCTATCGCACGTTAAGTGTGAAAGTGTCTACTTCTTCCAATACTTCTTTGTGCGTATAAACACATCTGCCGCCAAAAAAAGAAAAAAAAAAATTCTATCCTAGAGTTATACAGGGCGTTAAGGGCTCTTAGACACTGGTATACCTTAAAGGGGATTCTGGTTGAAAACTATTTTTTTCATATTAACTGGCTACAGAAAGTTAAACAGATTTGTAAATTATATGATAAACAAGAAAATGGATCCAGCAACTCACCGCCGAGATGACCGAACAGATGGAGGCACAACGAGGAAGCAGGTGGACAGGGGGATGTTACGGGAGGGTCAGAGGCAACTAAGCAGTTTGTTTCGTACAGGTGTACTTCATCCGTCCTTCATGAGGCCGGATGAAGTACACCTGTACGAAACAAACCGGTTAGTCTCCTTTGAGCCTCCCGTAACATCCACCTGTCCACCTGCTTCCTCGTTGTGCCTCCATCTGTTCGGTCATTTCGGCGGTGAGTTGCTGGATCCATTTTCTTGATTATCGTATATTTGCTTTTCTATTTCTTTGATCCTGGCACCACTACTGGACTACAGTTTAATTATATTGGATGGATTGCATTGTTCATTACCTCTGATACGTGGACTTTAGTCTTGTTTGTTCACATATGGACTTCCACCCCTAGATTACTACACTTGGTTTTGTTATGTGCCTCCCTTTATCATTTCTCCACTTACTTAAGATTTGTAAATTACTTCTATATAAAAATCTTAATCATTCCAGTACTTAGCTGCTGTATGCTCCAGAGGAAGTTGTGTAGTTCTTTTCTGTCTGACCACAGTACTCTCTGTCTGTGTCAGGAACTGTCCAGAGTAGGAGCAAATCCCCATAGCAAACCTATCCTGCTCTGGACAGTTCCTGACATGGACAGAGGTGGCAGCAGAGAGCACTGTGGTCAGACAGAAAAGAACAACTCAACTTCCTCTGGAGCGTACAGCAGCTGATAAGTACTGGAAGGATTAAGATTTTTAATAGAAGTAATCTACAACTCTATTTAACTTTCTGGCACCAGTTAATAAAAAAAAATTGTTGTCCACCAGAGTACCCCTTTAAGTTTAAGAACTATTGGTGCAAACTGAACTAGTTTGGTGCGAGTCAAACTATTTGCTGAATTTCGGTAAACCAACAATTTGGTGTGAGTCTTTCCATTTCTGTTTTCTAGGCCCCTCTTTCATTATGTAGTCAGAGTTGTCCATATGGATTTTGGAAGGCTGTTAGAAGAGGAGAACCTGTGTGCTGCTATGAATGTGTCCCTTGTCCTCATGGAGAGATTACTAATAAAACAGGTATGTCTCTTGTTTGGGTAACTATTGGTGATAGAATGTCTACAAATTCACTTTTCTAAACTGCAAATCACTCTTATTCACCCCGGTAAATTGGTTCTTCCATTGTACCTTACAAAAAAACTTAAAGGGGTACTCCACTGCCCCAGTGTCCAGAACATTTTGTTGGGGGTCGTGATGTCATGGCCACGTCCCTCAAGACATCACACCTCCTCAATGCAATTCTATGGGAGGGGGCGTGGCAGCTGCCACGCCCCCTCACATAGACTTGCATTGAGGGGGCATGGCATAACAAGGGGTGTGGCTGTGATGACATGACCCCGCAGCACGCACCCAGCATTCAGAATGCTGGGTCAGTGGAGTACCCTTTAACCTCATTAACCATTGACATCCCTTTGGAAATGTGCTTCCTAATCTTTTATTACTATAATATTGTTAAAGGGGTACTCTGCCCCTAGACATCTTATCCCATATCCAAAGGGCACCCCAGTAATCCGCATACACGGAGCGCAGCCATCACGCCCCCTCGATATATATCTCCAATAGACAACATTTGAGGGTGTATGGTGACCACTGGTGCCCAACGCCTTGTACAGCCACCATTCTAAAAATAAATGTTCAGAACGTCGGGGTGCCAGGTAGGGGATTGCGGGGGTCCCAGTGGCCAGAAAACCGCAATCAGACATCTTATCCCCATCCTATGAATAGGGGAGAACATGTCTAGAGGCGGAGTACCCTTTTACATGAGCAAATTCAAACAAAATTCAAAACATATACAGCAAATAGTTTTTTGCCCTTTAGTTGCTCTCACAGATAATGTTGCTTATTTTACAGATTCTGTTGATTGTATTAAGTGCCCATTGGACCAGTGGCCGAATATTGAAAAATCCGGATGCTTTCCCAAGCAGCTAGAATACCTCTCTTATGAAGATCCACTTGGGGCATCCTTGACTGCTATCAGTGTGCTATCTTCTCTGGTCCCTGATTTCATTTTGAGACTTTTTGTTCAACATAAATCCAGCCCGATGGTTAGAGCCAACAACTACTCCCTGAGTTGTCTCATTCTGATGTCCTTGTCCTTCTGTTTCCTCTGCTCTTTGGCTTTCATGGGGTACCCGCAGTATGAGAAATGCTTGCTCCGTCAGGCTACCTTTGGCATGGTCTTTGCGCTGTGCATCTCTTGTATTTTAGCCAAAACTATCATGGTGGTCCTTGCATTTATGGCCACAAAACCAGGCAGCAGTCTACAGAAATGGGCAACACGTCATGTGTCCTACATGATCGTTTCTGCTGGATTCCTGTTACAATTTGTCTTGTGTATCATTTGGTTGATAACTGCACCTCCATTCCCCCAGTACAGCACCCATTCCCAATCTGTAGTCATTCTCCTTGAATGTAATGAGGGTTCTTCCATCGCCTTCTGGACCATGTTAAGTTATCTCTTCCTTCTGGCCACCATAAGCTTCATTGTGGCATTCCTGGCCCGAAGACTTCCCAACAGCTTCAATGAAGCCCAGTATATTACATTCAGCATGTTGGCCTTCCTCAGTGTCTGGATATCTTATATCCCGGCCTCCCTCAGTGCCCAGGGCCGGTACACAGTAGCTATGGAGATCTTTGCCATATTGGCATCTAGTTGGGCTCTGGTGATCTGTATGTTTTTCCCCAAGTGTTTTGTCTTATTGTTCAGACCAAGTTTGAACTCTAAAGCTAATATTATGAGAAAAGACATAGATTAAGACTTAAAGGGGTACTCCACTGGCCAGCATTCACAACATTTAGTTCCTAATGTTGTGCTCGCGGTGCAGGGTTCGGCTAAGCCCCCTTCTGATGTCACACTCCACCCCCTCAATGCAAGTCTATGGGAGGGGGAATGGTGGCCACCACGCCCCCTCCCATAGACTTGCATTTAGGGGGTGGGGTGTGATATCACGAGGGGTGTGGCCGACCCCCGCAGTTCGAGCACAGCGTTAAGAACTAAATGTTCTGAACGCTGGCCAGTGGAGTACCCCTTTAAAAGAGAACTTTTTAACATCTTTGTCATTTTTGTCCCTTTTTTAAGAAAAAAATAAATAATTACATTTCATATTTCACAGAATTGCATCATATTGCTGATACTTTCTGCTGTGTTCCTCAAGCTGGGATCTCTTTTTGTCCTTGATCTCTTGTTAAGAAGTCAAAGGGGTTGTCTGTCGGGATAACATTAAAGAGATTTACCCTACAGGCAAACGTGATAAAATCAGATGTTTACTAGTGTTGCTCGCGAATATTCGCAATGCGAATTTTATTCGCGAATATCGCATATTTGCGAATTCGCGAATATTCGCGAATATAGCACTATATATTCGTAATTACGAATATTCTTTTTTTTTTTTTTTTTCATTTTTTTTTCACAGTAAACATCACAGTCTCTCTGCTTCCAGCTTGTGTGGTGTAAACAAGTCTCTAATACTACTGTGTGAGACTGGCGTGTTAATTTTCGCATATGCGAATTTTCGCCTATGCAAAATTTGGTTTATGTTAATTTTCACATGTGCTAATTTTCGCATACGCGAATGTGCGCATATACGCGAAAATAAACCGTGAATATTACGAATATGCAAATTTAGGGAATATATGACGAATATTCGTCCATATATTCGCGAAATATCGCAAATTTGAATATGGTCTATGCCGCTCAACACTAATGTTTACCACATACCTATGTATAAAGGTAAAATGACCGCCATCCCTGTACCATGCTTCTCCCCTATGAATAACTTCCTGGCTTCCTCTCTAAACTGTGACCCAGTGACAGAGCACAGACGCCTTCCCACATGCCTTCCCTACTGCACTGTAGAAGACTGAAAGATAAGCATTGAAGAGGACATGGATGGGGTAGAGGATAGGCAGAAGATGTTCGAATTGAACTGGATTGGCACAACTGTGGAGGTGTCACTCATGCCTGAAAAAAAAAAAACATGGCTCCCCAAAGAGGAGTCAGGGATTCCCAATTATAATTCACACAAAACCCAGGGACCAAAGGCCCGGGGCACAAAATCCCCTTATCGATATTGCTCTAAAACTTTTGCTCTAAAGCTTTTATTATTCTTCATTAACCCCTTAAGGACCAAGGACGTACAGGTACGTCCTGACGTCATGGTACTTAAGGACCAAGGGTGCACCTGTACGCCCCGTGGGAATTAGGAGCCGCCCGAGACATCACTTATCGCCCTTTAGCAGCAGGAGGGAGGGGGTGTCCCTAGCGGCAACCGCTCTGCCCCGTTCCGGAGGGCGAGAGTGGGTGTCGGGAGTCGGTACCTGTAGCGGGGGCCCCCTATCCCCGGCATCGGCGATGGGATCGGGGCCCCAGGAGCGGAGTCAGCGGCGGCGGTGACAGGCAGGATGATCCTGGAGCAGAAGCAGGAGGTAAGACTGGCCTCCTGCTGTTGCAACAACTCCTATCATGCACAAAAGGGCATGCTGGGAGTTGTTGTTATGCAACAGCAGAAGGCACAACTAAAACTCCCAGCATGCCCTTTCGTAGTTTGTGCATACTGGGGATTGTAGTTATGCAACAGCTGGAGCCAAATTTTTTCTATGAAAAAGTGTGGCTACACCTGTTGCATAACTACAAGTCCCAGCATGACCTTCAACTGTCAGTGCATGCTGAAAGCTGTAGTTTTGCAACAGCTGAAGGCACACTGGGTACAAAACACAGAATTTGTTACCTAACACAGTGTTTCGCAACCAGTGTGCCTCCAGCTGTTGTAAACTACAACTCCCAGCATGCACTGATAGACCGTACATGCTGAGGGTTGTAGTTTCAGCTGAAGGCACACTGGTTGCAAAACACTCAAACTCTCAGTGTTTTGAAACCAGTGTGCCTCCAGCCGTTGCATAACTACAACCCCCAGCAAAGGGCATGTAGTTTTGCAACAGCTTAAGGTTTGCCCCCCCCCCCCCCCCCATGTGAATGTATAGGGTTTACAGAGAGCTTCTCGCTGCAAGTTTGAGTTGCAGCAAATTTTCCACTGCAGCTCAAACTCCCAGTGGGAAATTTGCTGTGAACCCTTCCCATGTGAATGTACCCTAAAAACACTACACTATACTACACTACACAAAATTATGGGTAAAAAAAACTATAAAAAAAACAATAAAAATGAAAAACATCTTGTACGGCAGTGTTTCCAGCTGTTGCAAAAACAACAACTCCCAGTATGGCTGGACAGCCATTGACTGCTGGAGGCACCCTGTTTGGGAAACACTGCAGTGTAAGTGTAATTCTTGCTTCCGGGTCCATCCCTATACAAATCCCTAATTCAGGCCTCAAATGCGCATGGCGCTCTCTCACTTCGGAGCCCTGTCGTATTTCAAGGCAGCAGTTTAGGGTCACATATGGGCTATTTTCAAACTCGGGAGAAATTGCCTAACAAATTATGGGGGGCTTTTTCTCCTTTTACCCCTTATGAAAAGGTAAAGTTGGGGTCTACTCCAGCATGTTATTGTAAAAAAAATAATAATTTTTTTCACTAACATCCTGGTGTTGCAGCATACTTTTCATTTTCACAAGAGGTAAAAGGAAAAAAAAGGCCCCCAAAATTTGTAAGACAAATTCTTCTGAGTATGGAAATACCCCATATGTGGATGTAAAATGCTCAGGAGTGAGAACGCACCATGTACATTTGAGGTGATTTGCACATTACATTACAGCGGTTATGACATAAACGCCAAAAAAATAAATACCGACATGTGACCCCATTTTGGAAACTACACCCCTCACAGAACGTAACAAGGGGTAAAGTGAGCCTTAACACCCCACAGGTAATCGAAGAATTTTCATTAAAGTTGGACGTGAAAATGAAAAATCTGTATTTTTTCACCAAAGTGCTGGTGATAGGGGTAATATGAAAAATGCCCCACAAAATTTGTAACACCATTTCTTCTGAGTATATAAATACCCCATGTGTGGACGTAAAGTGCTCTGCTGACGCACTACAATGCTCAGAAGAGAAGGAGCACCATTGGGCTTTTGGAGAGAGAATTTGGCTGGAATTGAAGGCCATGTGCATTTACAAAGCCCCCATGGTACCAGAACAGTGGACCCCCCCACATGTGACCCCATTTTGGAAACTACACCCCTCACAGAATGTAATAAGGGGTACAGTGAGCATTTACACCCCACATTTTTTGAACAGTGGTCCATGAAAATGAAAATGTTTTCACTTGCACAGCCCACTGTTCCAAAGATCTGTCAAAAGCCAGTGGGGTGTAAATGCTCACTCCAACCCTTATTAAATTCCACGAGGGGTGTAGTTTCCGACATAGGGTCACATGTGGGGTGTCCATTGTTCTAGCACCATGGGGGCTTTGTAAATGTGTAAAAAAAGAAAAGAGCAGCAGCACACTTCGTCAACAAAATGGAGGCTCTTAGCGCACTTTTTAATCAAACCGTGTCCCCCCCATCCACCACGGGGAGGTGGCCTCATATAGGATGGGACCCTAATACAAAAACTGAGCCTAAAATTCATAACACTCACCTCTGCTGGGCATATAGCCTCTGACTGGGTGACATGTTGGATCCACTATCAATCAAAACCACCTCCTGTGAAATAGGGGAGGGGATGCACGGCTACAGAGGGAGCCACTCCCCTCAATTTGCACAGCAAAAACAAAACAAACAAAAAAAAAAAACACCCGTGTATTGGGTATAGGTGCTGGCTACATTTTTGTTTTTAGTTTTTTGGCGCTCCTTCTCTTCTGAGCATTGTAGTTCGCCCGCAGAGCACTTTACAGCCACATATTGGGTATTTCTATACTCAGAAGAAATGGGTTAACACCTGTGGGGTGTTAAGGCACACTGTACCCCTTTTTAAATGCCTTGAGGGGTGGGGTTTCCTAAATAGTGTGCCATGTAGTATTTTTTTTTTTTTGCTGTTCTGGCACCATAGGGGCCTCCTAAATGCGGTATGCACCCCAAAAACAATTTCAGCAAAATTTGCTTTCAAAAAGCCAAATGTGGCTCCTTCTCATCTGAGCATTATAGTGCGCCCGCGGTGCCCTTGACGTTCACACATGAGGTATTTCCATACTCAGAAGAGATGGGGTAACACATTTTGGGGGGCATTTTCTCCATTTACCTCTTGTAAAAAGGGTGAATTTGGGGGGGGGGAAATGCATTTTAGTGAAAAAAATGCATTTACACATCCGACTTTAATGAAAAGTCATCAAACACCTATGGGGTGTAAAGGCTCACTGGACCCCTTGTTACGTTCCTTGATGCGTGTAGTTTCCAAAATAGTATGCCATGTGTTTTTTTTTTTTGTTGCTGTTATGGCATCATAGGGGCTTCCTAAATGTGACATGCCCCCCAAAAACAATTTCAGAAAAACTCTCACTCCAAAATCCCATTGTCGCTCCTTCCCTTCTGAGCCCCCTAGTGCACTCACAGAGCAATTTACATTCACATATGAGGTATTTCTTAACTCGAGAGAAATTGGGTTACACATTTTGGGGGACTTTTTCTCCTATTAACCCTGGGTAAACTGGGTCTACAAGAACATGTTAGTGTGAAAAATGGGAATTTTTTTTTTCTTCTTCACTTTGCTGCTATTCCTGTGAAACACCTAAAGGGTTAACACACTTTCTGAATGTCATTTTGAATACTTTGAGGGGTGCAGTTTTTATGATTGGGTCAATTATGGGGTATTTCTAATATGAAGGCCCCTCAAATCCACTTCAAAACTGAACTTGTCCCTGAAAAATTCCGATTTTGAAAGTTTAGTGAAAAATGTAAAATTTTTCATGACATTTTTGAATTTTTAACCTAGAAATGATGCAAGTTTTGAAGAGAATTTACCACTAAGTTAAAGTAGAATATACATGAAAAAACTATCTCGGAATGATTATAAATAACTGATGTGATAGAGGAGGTGGAACACAAGAGGACAGTGAAGATGAAAACACAGAGACTGTAGTGCCTGTGGATGAGGCCGGGCTTGCAGAACCGGCACTGTGCCTGGTTTTCTTCATCTTGAGAGGTACAGAAGAATTGCCACATGACAGAATACCATAAAGAGCTAGGTGCATCATTAGCCAACCTTGCCTTTTCTCTGTAAGGCCAGTTTTCTGGTGCCTACAAATGCAACAGCAGCATCACTGTCATCTGAACCTGAATTGACCATAGCAGCAGGTCCACATCTGGAATGTTTTGCAAATGTTCTGCCCTACCTAGGCTCTGCTCTTTATCGCTGGCAGTGGCACCACTACCCTCCTGCTCTGACTACCTCATCTCATCATCACCCGGTTCCCACTCCCTGTCCAAAAGCCCATCCTCATAGTTCTCCTAATCATCCCTGCCACTCCTTTTAGGTTGATGTGATGTCTCATGGGCTCCTTGCCCCCTCAGCACATCTACCTCCATGACTGACACTATCACTACCTGTCCCATGACCACAGCTATGCTCGGTTACTGTTTTCACCTCCACCGCCTCTACAACACATTCCAAAATCTGACTGTCCGTACATAACTCCTTCTCTTTACTATTCTTGTACTTAGCACCTGGGGTGCCGTCTCCTCGGAGAAACAGTGGTGCCCCACTAAGAATGGGCAGGTAAGACACATATCATGGAAAGAAAAGGGCAGATATGCTTCTTTCACTGTGCCAAGTAACTGTAGAGGTATAGAAACCCACTGACATCTGGCTCATCTTAATAGTGTCAGAGTTTTTTTCCTCCTGAGATGACAGAGAATGAGTCAAGCAGTCCAAAATGTCCAAATCCTCTAAAAAAAAAACACATCTACTAGAGATAGACAACTCTGGCTTGCTGATGCTGTGACTACTACCATATCACTTCTGCTACTACTAATACTAGACCTGGGAACATGGCTGCTACTACTTGTACTAGGCCTGAGCACATTGCTGCTGCTACTTGTACAGTGGACATGACTGGTGCCGACAGGGCTGGTATTGAGGACATGTCAGGGGTATGCTTTCTTGTGCCACACCCTTGCCCGACTTTTCCCTCACCAAATATTTATAATTTTTTTATAATTTAAAAAAATGACACAATCCTTTTTCCACTGTTTTTCCCCACCTATCCATGTGCAACTTATAATGCTGTCGGTCAGCCGACGCCAGTGTGTACCACATACCGCTGCCTATCTTGGTCGAACAGCTCACACAGATCCTCCTTCTCGCTGCAGGTTCCGGACTGTTCCCTCTGCACTGCAGCAACAGTGTTTGGTGCATTTAGCAGGAGCCGCATGAGGCCTGTCTCTTTAAGGGTTCATACGCACCTCTGAATCTATTCCCCCTCCAATCCCTGACTGCCATCTCCTATTAAAAGGCACTCCGCCCACACCTTCTCGCCTGAGCTACAAGTGGTTTTCAATGTGAAGGTTCTGTTGGTTCTGCTGTTCTGCTGTATCCTGTGTATCCTGACCTCTGCCTGTTTTGTGATGCCATATATTATCTGACCCCTGGTAATTACCTGACTCTCCTGGTACTGACTTCGGCCTGCTGGACTACACCTCTGCCTGCTATTGAGATAAACACCATCTGCACCTGTGCTACTCAGCTCTGCTGTTCCAAGCTCCAACTCAGCTACAACTAGCTTGTCTAATCTCTAAAGACTCTGCTACTGTGCCACTTCACCCAGCCTCAGCCAGCTCCCCCAGCCTGTATTCTCTAGTGTTTTGCACTAGACTCTTCTGGTCTGCTTGGCCAGCTGCCACTTTACCAAGACCTCTCTTGTTGCAGCAACCTGGTATCCCCCTGTAGCAAAGACCAGCTTCCACATCTGGAGTGGGATAAAGGGATAACATTTTCACCACCTATCTGTGTGCCACTATGAAAAACTGGCCATCAACTAACAAAAGAAGAGTTGGCTTCCCTTATAAACAAAGTACTAGTCTGTTTAGACCAATAAATCAATAAAACACCATACAAAAAACAACTCACATCCCCTACATTTTCAATCTTTATTCAATTCACATATGAATGGGCATGGACACACTAAACATATTAAAGTGCAAATATCACAAAACATGTTTAGAAACATGTAAAAACACTAGATGTACCCTCCACACCCGTAAACAAGAGTGTGGACATTACTCACTGGGCAGAACCCAAATCAATGGAGAGAAAATTTTGAGGACTAGGTAACAAAGGGATCATTGTTGGGATTTGTAGTAACTAGGGTACAGCAGGAGGTGGTGGACAGGTGGGTGTTGTAGTATCCAGTGTAAAGCAGGAGGTGGTGGACTGGTGGGATCTAGTATCCAGGGTAAAGCAGGAGGTGGCAAACTGGTGGGAGTTGTAATAACCAGCATACAGCAGGAGATAGCGGACTGGTGGGAGAAGACCTCCTGAGAAGACATCGACCCAATCAACCAGGCCACAAGGGCTGTACTATTCTCTGCAACCACAAGCTGCCCCTTTTCTGACAGACACCATCTCTACTTCCAAGGCAGAGTATAAATTGCATTTTCATAGGGAGAAGCTATGCCAGATTGCCACAGCTTTTCAGCACCAAATACTTGAGGGGGTCCACTCTCCCCGCCTATACTGCATGAGGGCAGAGATCACAATCTCCTGTCAGTGTAGGCCGAAGATCCTGCAGCTTACACTAACAGGAAGCTTTCAAATGTATGCAAATGTGCTCATACAGTTGAAAGTGGCACTTGCTCACCTGGGGATACTGGGCAAGGGCCAGGTGGGCCACCTTTCTCGTTCCCAACATGTAGGCAGTGGCATACCAATACCACTGCCCCCACCTCCCGATCTGCAACCTCTGCCTCAGGATCTTGTAGTTTGCCATGATCACAGCTCCAACCAACCGGCCTGGTCGAGCATGAAATTGTGTACAGAGCCAGGAGCCCTCATGTTTTCCGGGTGGGTAGGACAAAAAGGGCCCAAGATTTTTTACTAGGGTCCCTGGGGCTTTTTGCTATGGGACCCCATGATTTGTATGTACACCCCTGTTAAATGCCTTAGGTTATGTGCTCTTCCTCTGAATCTCAGTGCACACTACAGATCTAGGAATGGCGCCAAACCTATGCATATAAAGCTATGTTTCCATGTCAGAAATTTCCGTACGGCATTCCGCATTGGAATTCCGCATAGAGATTCTGCAGCAGCTGAGCCCCATTGTATTTAATTGAAACAATAAAGAACAAGAGCCTTCCCTGGTGTGACACTGTCACGATTCGGCTTGCTGGAGGTGGATCCTCTGTGCCAGAGAGGGATTGGCGTGGACCGTGCTGGTGGACCGGTTCTAAGTTGCTACTGGTATTCACCAGAGCCCGCCGCAAAGCGGGATGGTCTTGCAGCGGCGGTAGCAACCAGGTCGTATCCACCAGCAACGGCTCAACCTCTCTGACTGCTGAAGATAGGCGCGGTACAAGGGAGTAGACAAGAGCAAGGTCGGACGTAGCAGAAGGTCAGGGCAGGCAGCAAGGATCGTAGTCAGGGGCAACGGCAGGAGGTCTGGAACACAGGCTAGGAACACACAAGGGAACGCTTTCACTGGCACAATGGCAACAAGATCCGGCGAGGGAGTGCAGGGGAAGTGAGGTATAAGTAGGAAGTGCACAGGTGAGAATACTGATTAGGCCTGCTGCGCCAATCACAGGCCTGCGCGCCGGGACAACACAGACGGGGAATGGGTCAGGTACGGGAGCCGAGATGCGCAACGCGAGCGGGCGCGTCCCGCATCGCGAATCGGATCCCGGCTGGGAGTAATATCGCAGCGCACCCGGTCAGCAGGTCTGACGGGGGCGCTGCGAATGAGAGAACGCTGCGAGCGCTCCGGGGAGGAGCGGGGACCCGGAGCGCTCAGCGTAACAGTACCCCCCCCCCCTTGGGTCTCCCCCTCTTTTTGGAGCCTGAGAACCTGAGGATAAGACTTTTGTCCAGGATGTTGTCCTCAGGTTCCCAGGATCTCTCCTCAGGGCCGCAATTCTCCCAGTCGACCAAGAAGAATCTTTTACCTCTGACCGTTTTGGATGCTAGAATCTCCTTCACAGAAAAGACGTCAGAAGATCCGGAAACTGGAGTGGGAGAAACAACTTTGGGAGAGAAGCGGTTAAGGATGAGTGGTTTAAGGAGAGAGACATGGAAGGCATTGGGAATACGGAGAGAAGGAGGAAGAAGGAGTTTGTAAGAGACAGGGTTGATCTGGCACTTGATTTTGAAAGGACCAAGATAGCGTGGTCCCAGTTTGTAACTGGGGACACGAAAGCGGACATATTTAGCGGAGAGCCATACTGTCACGATTCGGCTGGCTGGAGGTGGATCCTCTGTGCCAGAGAGGGATTGGCGTGGACCGTGCTGGTGGACTGGTTCTAAGTTGCTACTGGTATTCACCAGAGCCCGCCGCAAAGCGGGATGGTCTTGCAGCGGCGGTAGCAACCAGGTCGTATCCACCAGCAACGGCTCAACCTCTCTGACTGCTGAAGATAGGCGCGGTACAAGGGAGTAGACAAGAGCAAGGTCGGACGTAGCAGAAGGTCAGGGCAGGTAGCAAGGATCGTAGTCAGGGGCAACGGCAGGAGGTCTGGAACACAGGCTAGGAACACACAAGGGAACGCTTTCAGTGGCACAATGGCAACAAGATCCGGCGAGGGAGTGCAGGGGAAGTGAGGTATAAGTAGGGAGTGCACAGGTGAGAATACTGATTCGGCCTGCTGCGCCAATCAGTGGCACAGCGGCCCTTTAAATGGCAGAGACCCGGCGCGCGCGCGCCCTAAGGAGCGGGGCCGCGCGTGCCGGGACAACACAGACGGGGAACGGGTCAGGTACGGGAGCCGAGATGCGCAATCGCGAGCGGGCGCGTCCCGCATCGCGAATCGCATCCCGGCTGGGAGTAATATCGCAGCGCACCCGGTCAGCAGGTCTGACCGGGGCGCTGCGAATGAGAGAACGCTGCGAGCGCTCCGGGGAGGAGCGGGGACCCGGAGCGCTCGGCGTAACACATACCTTGTCTCCGGGAGCAAAAATGGGGGGAGTTCTTCTTTTTTTATCAGCAAATCTTTTCATCCGGGATGAAGCCTGTAAAAGAGAATTTTGGGTCTCTTTCCATATGGTGGAAAGATCACGAGTCACTTCATCCACAGCGGGCAAACCAGAGGGCAAGGGAGTAGGGAGGGGAGGAAGAGGGTGACGGCCGTACACCACGAAAAATGGGAATTTAGCAGAAGATTCGGAGACTCTGAAGTTGTATGAGAATTCGGCCCATGGTAGAAGATCTGCCCAGTCATCCTGGCGGGAGGAAACAAAATGCCGTAAATAGTCACCAAGGACCTGATTAACTCTTTCTACTTGCCCATTGGATTGGGGATGATAAGAAGAAGAGAAGTTTAATTTGATCTTAAGCTGTTTACAGAGGGCCCTCCAGAATTTAGACACGAATTGGACGCCTCTATCTGAGACGATATGCGTGGGCAAACCGTGTAGGCGAAAAATGTGTATAAAAAATTGCTTTGCCAACTGAGGCGCTGAAGGAAGACCAGGAAGAGGAATAAAATGTGCCATCTTGGAAAATCGATCAACGACCACCCAAACAACTGTGTTGCCACGGGATGAGGGCAAGTCCGTAATAAAGTCCATACCAATCTGTGACCAAGGCTGTTCAGGAACAGGCAGAGGATGAAGGAGATCAGCAGGCTTCTGGCGAGGAGTCTTATCCCGGGCACAGACAGTACAGGCCCGCACGAAATCAATAACATCAGTCTCCAGAGTCGGCCACCAATAAAATCGAGAGATGAGTTGCAAGGATTTTTTGATGCCCACATGGCCTGCGAGGTGGGAGGAGTGTCCCCATTTGAGAATCCCGAGACGCTGGCGTGGAGAAACGAAGGTCTTCCCTGGAGGAGTTTGCCTGATGGAAGCTGGAGAAGTGGAGATCAGACAGTCCGGAGGAATGATGTGTTGCGGAGAGACCTCTACTTCCGAGGCATCCGAGGAACGAGAGAGGGCATCGGCCCTAATGTTCTTGTCAGCAGGGCGAAAATGGATTTCAAAGTTAAAACGGGCAAAGAAAAACGACCACCTAGCCTGGCGAGGGTTCAGTCGTTGGGCAGACTGGAGGTAGGAGAGATTCTTGTGATCAGTGTATATGATAACTGGAAATTTTGATCCCTCCAGCAGGTGCCTCCATTCCTCAAGCGCCAATTTAATGGCCAGTAGTTCTTGATCCCCGATGGAATAGTTTCTCTCCGCCGGGGAGAAGGTCCTAGAAAAAAAAACACAAGTCACAGCATGCCCGGAAGAATTTTTTTGTAGAAGGACAGCTCCAGCTCCCACTGAGGAGGCATCTACCTCCAATAGGAAGGGTTTAGATGGGTCAGGTCTGGAGAGCACGGGAGCAGAAGAAAAGGCAGACTTGAGATGTTTAAATGCGTCTTCCGCTTGGGGGGTCCAGGACTTGGGATTGGCATTTTTCTTGGTTAAAGCCACGATAGGAGCCACAATAGTGGAAAAGTGTGGAATAAACTGTCTGTAATAATTGGCGAACCCCAAAAAACGTTGGATAGCACGGAGTCCGGAGGGGCGTGGCCAATCTAAGACGGCAGCGAGTTTATCTGGGTCCATTTGTAGTCCCTGGCCAGAGACCAAGTATCCTAAGAAAGGAAGAGATTGACATTCAAAGAGACATTTCTCCATTTTGGCATAAAGTTGATTGTCACGAAGTCTCTGAAGAACCATGCGGACATGCTGGCGGTGTTCTTCTAAGTTGGCAGAACAAATCAGAATATCGTCCAGATAAACCACAACACAGGAATATAGGAGATCACGAAAAATTTCATTAACAAAGTCTTGGAAGACGGCAGGGGCGTTGCATAGGCCAAAGGGCATGACCAGATACTCAAAGTGTCCATCTTTGGTGTTAAATGCGGTCTTCCATTCGTCCCCCTCCCTGATGCGGATGAGATTATAAGCACCTCTTAAGTCCAGTTTGGTAAAGATGTGGGCACCTTGTAAGCGATCAAAGAGTTCCGAGATAAGAGGTAAGGGGTAGCGGTTTTTTACCGTGATTTTATTAAGTCCGCGGTAATCAATACAAGGACGTAGGGAGCCATCTTTTTTGGACACAAAAAAAAATCCAGCTCCGGCAGGAGAGGAGGACTTGCGGATAAACCCCTTTTTTTAATTCTCCTGGATGTACTTCGACATGGCAAGAGTCTCTGGAGCAGACAGAGGATAGATTCTGCCCCGGGGTGGGGTAGTATCCGGGAGGAGGTCAATAGGACAGTCATAATGCCTGTGAGGAGGCAAAGTCTCAGCTTTCTTTTTGCAAAAAACGTCAGAATAGTCCATATAAGCCTTGGGAAGACCGGATACAGGGGGAACCACAGGGTCACGGCAAGGAGTACTGGGCACCGATTTAAGACAGTCCTTGTGACAAGAAGTACCCCAGTTCTTGATTTCTCCTGTGGACCAATCAAGGGTTGGGGAATGGCGTTGAAGCCACGGTAATCCAAGAAGAATTTCAGAAGTGCAGTTGGAGAGGACCAAAAATTCAATTTTTTCGTGATGAGGTCCGATGCACATTAGGATAGGTTCCGTGCGGTAACGCACGATACAGTCCAATCTTTCATTGTTAACAGAATTGATGTAGAGGGGTCTGGCGAGACTGGTCACCGGGATGTTGAACCTGTTGATGAGAGAGGCCAAAATAAAATTTCCTGCAGATCCGGAATCCAAGAAGGCCGTAGCAGAGAAGGAGAAGGTGGAGGAAGATATCCGCACAGGCACAGTAAGGCGTGGAGAAGCAGAGTAGACATCAAGAACTGTCTCATCTTTGTGCGGAGTCAGCATACGTCTTTCCAGGCGGGGAGGACGGATAGGACAATCTTTCAAGAAGTGTTCGGTACCGGCACAGTACAGGCATAGGTTCTCCATGCGGCGTCGTGTCCTCTCTTGAGGTGTCAAGCGAGACCGGTCAAGTTGCATAGCCTCCACGGCGGGAGGCACAGAAACGGATTGCAGAGGACCAGAGGAGAGAGGAGTCGGGGAGAGAAACCGCCTCGTGCGAACAAAGTCCATATCCTGGCGGAGCTCCTGACGCCTTTCGGAAAAACGCATGTCAATGCGAGTGGCAAGATGAATAAGTTCATGCAGGTTAGCAGGAATTTCTCGTGCGGCCAGCACATCTTTAATGTTGCTGGATAGGCCTTTTTTAAAGGTCGCGCAGAGGGCCTCATTATTCCAGGATAATTCGGAGGCAAGAGTACGGAATTGGATGGCGTACTCGCCAACAGAAGAATTACCCTGGACCAGGTTCAGCAGGGCAGTCTCAGCAGAAGAGGCTCGGGCAGGTTCCTCAAAGACACTTCGGATCTCCGTGAAGAAGGAGTGTACAGAGTCAGTGACGGGGTCATTGCGGTCCCAGAACGGTGTGGCCCATGACAGAGCTTTCCCAGACAGAAGGCTGACTACGAAAGCCACCTTAGACCTTTCAGTTGTAAACTGGTCCGACATCATCTCCAAGTGCAGGGAACATTGCGAAAGAAAGCCACGGCAAAACTTAGAGTCCCCATCAAATTTATCCGGCAAGGATAATCGTAAGCCGGAAGCGGCCACTCGCTGCGGAGGAGGTGCATGAGCTGGCGGAGGAGATTGTTGCTGGAGCTGTGGTAATAGCTGCTGTAGCATCACGGTCAGTTGAGACAGCTGGTGACCTTGTTGCGCTATCTGTTGCGACTGCTGGGCGACCACCGTGGTGAGGTCGGCGACAACTGGCAGTGGGACTTCAGCGGGATCCATGGCCGGATCTACTGTCACGATTCGGCTGGCTGGAGGTGGATCCTCTGTGCCAGAGAGGGATTGGCGTGGACCGTGCTGGTGGACCGGTTCTAAGTTGCTACTGGTATTCACCAGAGCCCGCCGCAAAGCGGGATGGTCTTGCAGCGGCGGTAACAACCAGGTCGTATCCACCAGCAACGGCTCAACCTCTCTGACTGCTGAAGATAGGCGCGGTACAAGGGAGTAGACAAGAGCAAGGTCGGACGTAGCAGAAGGTCAGGGCAGGCAGCAAGGATCGTAGTCAGGGGCAACGGCAGGAGGTCTGGAACACAGGCTAGGAACACACAAGGGAACGCTTTCACTGGCACAATGGCAACAAGATCCGGCGAGGGAGTGCAGGGGAAGTGAGGTATAAGTAGGGAGTGCACAGGTGAGAATACTGATTAGGCCTGCTGCGCCAATCAGTGGCGCAGCGGCCCTTTAAATGGCAGAGACCCGGCGCGCGCGCGCCCTAAGGAGCGGGGCCGCGCGCGCCGGGACAACACAGACGGGGAACGGGTCAGGTACGGGAGCCGAGATGCGCATCGCGAGCGGGCGCGTCCCGCATCGCGAATCGCATCCCGGCTGGGAGTAGTATCGCAGCGCACCTGGTCAGCAGGTCTGACCGGGGCGCTGCGAATGAGAGAACGCTGCGAGCGCTCCGGGGAGGAGCGGGGACCCGGAGCGCTCGGCGTAACAGACACCTTCAAGGTAGGGAACTAAAACAAGTGGGCCGAGGACCAACTCACCTATAATGGTTGTACCGGCACAACACGTCTGAAAACTAAGTCAAGTAAGTTTGCTGCACCTTCCTCCACACGATCCAAGCGTGAACAAAAGGTTCCAAAACTACACCACACTCCCCGGAGATCACAGGGCGCTGCCAATGAGGTAGTCCAATGGATATATAAAATATATAAAAATATGCGTAGAAAGTTTTAATAAACCGTTTTTATATATTCATTGGACTACCTCATTGGCAGCGCCCTTTGATCCTTTGTGGAGTGTGGTGTGGTTTTGGAATCCATTGTATTTAATGGGATTCTGCTGCACTGTTCACACAGCAGAATTTTCGTGCCAGATGTTTCTAGCTCGTAAATTCCAATTTCGGTGTCCACTGAAAGAATGAACCCGTCTATTTTTTCTGCGGACTCCGCACAAAATGCATAGCCGTCCTGTGCGGCCCTAGCACCGGCATGTTATGCTGGAGCCCGTAGTCTGAGGAATGTCTGCACTGAGATTTTTTGTGCGGCCATTCCGACATGTGAACATAACCTAAAATGTCAACCTAACTCCATCAAGTGGATGCTACGATGCAGTGTCCAACATGATGCAAGTACAAGCATTCCATCTCTTCCCAATGAGACTCTCTCGTATGTGGAGGACAACAGGAGTATAGCCTTTGCTGTCATAAATCAATACAGAAGCTAACACAACCAATTTCACCAAATTCACCAGCTCATGTGGGTGTAAGCATCATGGTGAAACAAGACTCTTTACAATACAGCATGAATAAACAACATAAAATATAAGTGTATATACACATTTTTGACTAGTGAGCAAATGCACATACATATTCACAATGTAATGGATGTACTAGATGGGTCTACTGCTGCCATAAACACACATAATAAAAGCATAAAAATAGTTATAATGGAGGACCCATCTGCTCAAAGTTTTCTCCTGGGAAGCTTTGGAAAATTCCCCTAAGATTATTCCAATTGAATGGCTAGAACTAAGCAATTAAAGAGAAGATATATAAAGAAGTCTGTAGAGATTGTGTAGGTAATACTGAAATATTCATTGGACGTAACAGGCACCAGTAATATGATAAAGATCCCTGACATTGTAAGTACCAGACATGCCCCACAGATATCACTCTTCCATCCATCGACCTTACCAATCTTTCACTGAATGATTATGTTCACAGGAATCTTCATGGGCCTTGAAAGGATGACGATCACATTACCAAGAACCATATGGACCCTTGTCATTTTCCAGCTCATTCCTGTTTTCCATTCTGATAACTATCGTTGCAGTTTGGAGGTTCTGGAAGTTGAGAAGATGGAAGGTTTATCACAAGCCGGAGATATTCTATTCGGAGCCATGTTGCCTCTTCATTTAGATAAAGTTTACCAACAAATTTCTTTTCGAGAGAGACCACCTATGACTACCTGTAAAATGTAAATTATCCAATCAATATACACCCTGTTCCAAATTATTATTTTTCTCATTTACCTAAATAATTGATGTAAATAACAGTCCCCATAATTCTCATGTTATCATCTATTAAGAGTACAATTCAAATTTTATTGAACAAGCCTCCTAATGATATCAGGATTTTTTTTTAAACATAAAAAACTTACAGCCCTGTTCCAAATTATTACGCACAGTTAAGTTTCAAAACACTTTATAGGTTGTAAAGAACAGAAAATTGTAATTTGTTATGTTTGCAGCATTTACTGAAATCAAAAGCTATTTCAAACAAACTTTTAACAACATTTTAACTTTTTAAACATTTTAACAGGTCACGTAAAATTTTATCATAGGACCCCTTATTTCATAGCAGCTCCACAAGTCTTGTATCCATTGAACTTGTGAGTTTTTGGAAAGTTTCTGCTTGAATTTGTTTGCAAGATGTCAGAATAGCCTCCCAGAGCTGCTGTTTGGATGTAAACGGCCTCCCGCCCTCATAGATCTTTTGCTTGAGGATGCTCCAAAGGTTCTCAATAGGATTGAGGTCAGGGGAGGATGGAGGCCACACCTTGACTTTCTCTCCTTTTATCCCCATAGCAGCCATTGATACAGATGTATTCTTTTCAGCATGAGATGGTGAATTGTCATGCATGAAGATGATTTTATTACAGAAAGCATAGTTCTTCCTTCTGTACCAGGGAAAAGAGTGGTCAGTCAGAAACTCCACATACCGTGCAGAGGTCATCTTTACACCCTTGGGGACCCTAAAGGGGCCAACCAGCTCTCTTCCCATGATTCCGGCCTAAAACCTGACTCCGCCACCGCCTGGCTGACATCGCAGCCTTGTTGGAACAGGGTGGCCGTCCCGTACCAACCATTCACTATTCAATCCATCTGGACCATCCAGGGTTGCACAGCACTCATCAGTGAACAGGACTGTTTGAAAATTAGTTTTCATGTATTTTTTCTGCCCATTCCAGCCATTTCTGCTTGTGAGCATTGGTTAGTGGTGGCCAAATAGAAGGTTTCTGTGCAGTTGCAAGACTCTGGAGGACTCTACACCTTGATGTCCGTGGGACTCCAGAGGCACCAGTAGCTTCAAATATCTGTTTGCTACTATGTAATGGTATTTTAGCAGCTGCTCTCTTGATCAGATGAATGTATCTGGCAGAAATCTTCCTCAATGTGCCTTTATCTGCATGAACCCGTCTGTGCTCTGAATCAGCCAAAAATCCCTTAATAGTGCGATGATCACGCTTAACCCCTTAAGGGCTGGGGTTTTTTCCGTTTTTGCATTTTCGTTTTTTGCTCCTTGCCTTTAAAAAATCATAACTCTTTCAATTTTGCACCTAAAAATCCATATGATGGCTTATTTTTTGTGCCACCAATTCTACTTTGTAATGACGTCAGTCATTTTGCCCAAAAATCTACGGTGAAACGGGAAAAAAAATCATTGTGCGACAAAATTGAAAAAAAAAAACGCTGTTTTGTAACTTTTGGGGGCTTCTGTTTCTACGTAGTACATTTTTCGGTAAAAATGACACCTGATATTTATTCTGTAGGTCCATACAATTAAAATTATACCCTACTTATATAGGTTTGATTTTGTCGGACTTCTGGAAAAAATCATAACTACATGCAGGAAAATTAATACGTTTAAAATTGTCATCTTCTGACCCCTATAACTTTTTTATTTTTCCGTGTATGGGGCGGTATGAGGGCTAATTTTTTGCGCCGTGATCTGAAGTTTTTAAGGGTACCATTTTTGCATTGATAGGACTTATTGATCGCTTTTTATTCATTTTTAAATGATATAAAAAGTGACCAAAAATGCACTATTTTGAACTTTGGAAGTTTTTTGCGCGCACGCCATTGACCGATTGGTTTAATTAATGTTATATTTTTATAATTCGGACATTTCCGCACGCGGTGATACAATATATGTTTATATTTATTTTTATTTACACTGTGTTTTTTTTTTATTGGAAAAGGGGGGTGATTCAAACTTTTAATAGGGGAGGAGTTAAATGTTCTTTATTCACTTTTTTTTCCACTTTTTTTTTGCAGTGTTATAGGTCCCATAGGGACCTATAACACTGCACACACTGATCTCCTATGCTGATCACTGGTTTCTCATAAAAAACCAGTGATCAACGATTCTGCCGCATGACTGCTCATGCCTGGATCTCAGGCACTGAGCAGTCATTCGGCGATCGGACAGCGAGGAGGCAGGAAGGGGCCCTCCCGCTGTCCTGTCAGCTGTTCGGGATGCCGCGATTAGCCGCGGCTATCCCGAACAGCCCGACTGAGCTAGCCTGGAACTTTCACTTTCACTTTTAGCCGCGATCGGCGCTGCGCGCTATTAGAGGCGGGTCCCGGCTTCACTATGACGCCGGGCCCGCCATGATATGACGCGGGGTTACTGTGTAACCCCGCGTTATATCAGAAGAGCAGAACCAAGGACGTACCGGTACGTCCTTGGTCCTTAAGGGGTTAAAATATCTAATGTTTTCATACCTCTTCCAAGGCATTGAACTATTTCCCTCTTTTCGTCCCCATATTTATTCCCCATCCTTTTCCCCCCATTTTGCTTGAAAATGGTGTCTGCCTAATAATGTGGAACACCCACCTTTAGTAGTTTTTCCTTAAATTGGGCTCACCTGGCAATCTAATTATCACAGGTGTGCGAGAGCCCTGAGACACAATGCCATCCATGAGTTACACAGAGAAACTAAATCTTTAATTTTTGTGACACTTAAATCTCATTTGCATAATAATTTGGAACAGGCTGCATAGAGTATGTCCGGCACCGCTCCTGTGTGAACACGTATCAGTGGAAGAATGCGGCTTAACCTGATAAGTGGACTAGCACGGGGGTGCAGTTCCATGTAACAGTGTGAATGTCCAATAGCGTATAGAGAATAAAAAGAACGCACTCTCCCATGAATAACTTGCTTGAAGAACTGTATTCCTTGAAAGCCAAACATGCTGTACCATGTTTGGCTTTTAAGGAATAAAGTTTTTCAAGCAAGTTATTTACGGGTGAGTGCGTTCTTTCCATTCTCTATTTAAAATGTAAATTATGTTTTCGGAATTTAAGTTTTGTGTTGCTATTGGTAGATACAATGTCATTATTTACTCTTAGATCTCCTTTACTCTGGCTCTACCACTTTGTTGCCACTATTGTAGCTAGCATGGAAGCGTTTCATGGTACCATCCAAATTTACTTACAATGCTTGTCCACCTAAATAACTCTATTTAAATATGAAAAGCCACAGTGAATATGCCATGATCTCACAATGGGTTGTGTCTAAAGACAGAACCAGGCCTAATATAAAGCACTGTATGTGACATCCCAATAAGTTGCGGTCCACCAGGGTATTGAGATGAGGTCAGGAAAATACCAAGGAAATATTTTGTTCCAGAAATTCCTCCTATATCCCATGCAACCAAGCATAGTTGAGATATAAAAATTAGACTTTGGTTTGCTGAGATATAGTTGGTTGTCCAGCTAAAACTAACTTGTCCCCTATCCCTCCGTGATCTCCGGATTGGCTCTCGGTTGAACTTTTTAAATTCCTTCATTCTAGTTTGGGTTCTTTCTCCAACTATGGTACAAATAGGTTTCACATGAACAACTAACATGATGTAGATAACATGACGCACTCTGGTCTGCTACATCTGTATGATTTATGTTTCCACTTTTTTGGAAGGTTTCACCTTGAAACTTATCAACAGATCCAAGTTCTGACATTTGCGACACAAGAGATAAACAGTAACATCAATATCCTGCCCAATATAACTCTGGGGTTCCAGGTTTATGACTCTTGTAATGTTCTTCATTTTGACTTGAGGGGTGCCTTACAAGTACTGACTGGATCCAGCACAGCTATCCCCAACTACCGATGTGCCCAGGATCACCTCCTCTCTGGTTTCATTGGACCAGCCTTTTCCACTCACTCCATTGTTCAAGCTCACATCTTGGGACTCTATAAATATCCTCAGGTAAGACCAAAATTGTATTTTTGCTTAAACTGTATTTTGAAAAGGGTGATTTGACATCAATTTACAGGGATACTCCAGTGAAAAAAAAAATTTCATATCATCTGGCTTCTGAATGTTAAACAGATTTGTAAATTACTTCTATTAAAAAATCTTAATCCTTCCAAATATTATCAGCTGCTATATGCTCCACAGGAAGTTGAATTTCCTTTCTGTCTGACCACGGTGCTCTCTGCTGACACCTATGTCCATTTTAGGAACTGTCCAGAGTAGGAGCAAATCCCCATAGCAACCTCTCCTGCTCTGGACAGTTCCTGACATGGACAAAAGTGTGGTCAGCACTGTGGTCAGACAGAAAATAAATTCAAACAGAAAAGAACTTCCTGTGGAGCATACAACAGCTGATAAGTACTGGAAGGATTAAGATTTTTGTTTATAGAAGTAATTTACAAATCTGTTTAACTTTCTTGAAACAGTTGATATGAAGAAAAACCAAAAAAAATTTTTTTATTGTAAAACCCCTTTAACTCTTCTTTTTCAGATCAGTCATTTCTCTACGAGTCGTCTTCTGAGTGACAGAAAAAAATTTCCATCCTTCTTCAGGACGGTTCCCAATGACGTCTTTCAGTCCCAAGGACTGTCCGAACTTGTGCTGTATTTTGGATGGACCTGGGTGGGCCTTGTGGCTGTCGACAATGACTATGGGCAGCAGGGAATACAGATGGTCAAACATGAGATCACCAAATCTGGAGCTTGTGTGGCCTTCACCGAAAATATTTTAATAAGTCAAGCAGACCGCAATGCTCCACGTGTAGTGAAGACCATCAAGCAATCGACAGCAAAGGTGGTGATCCTATTTTCGACTGATCTTGATCTGGTTCCCATTTTGGAAGAGATGATAAAGCAGAACATAACAGGAAAAACATTTTTGGCTAGTGAAGGGTGGTCTACATCAACCATATATTCCGATGAGAAATTTTCACAGCTTCTGCCTGGTACCATCGGTCTGACTTTCTTCAGTGGCATTGTTCCGGGATTTGAAGATTTTATATATAACGTCACACCATTCATGTCTTTAGGTCAAAACTGGGCAAGACTATTTTGGAGAGACACATTCGGCTGCACAGTCATAGACAATAGAACAAAAATAAGTTATTTGGAGACTGTAGAAAAACAATGCAATGGGAAAGAAACTCTACGTAGTGTCCAGAACAGCTACACTGATGTCTCCAACCTAAGGACCACCAACAAAGTTTACATTGCAGTATCTGCTTTAGCCAAAGCTCTGGAAGATCTTAGAATGTGCAGAGACAATAAATATCTATTGCACCAAGGCTTTTGTACAGACATTTGGAATTTCACACCATGGCAGGTAATGTTACACACAATGAGCAAATAATATAAACAAAATTCAAAAACGCAAAAAAAAATCTAGTTTGATATTTTTTAATTTCTCTTGGTTCAATAAAGACCATCGTCTCCGTCTTTAAAGGGGCACTCTGCCCCTAGACATCTTATACCCTATCCAAAGGATAGGGGATACGATGTCTGATCATGGGGGAGCCCCATCGGCGGGACCCCCACGATCAGACATCTTATCCTCTATCCTTTGGATAGGGGATTAGATGTCTAGGGGCGGAATACTCCTTTAAAGACCATCAATAAATAAATCTGTGGCACCCCAGACATCTGGTGCATGGAGCGAACTTTGCTCTGTGCCAGATGACTGGCGATGTGGGGTGGGGGCTCGTGATGTCGCAGCCACGCCCCCTCAATGCAAGTATACGGGAGGGGGTGTGATGGCCATCACGCCCCTTCCCATAGACTTGCATTGAGGGGACGTGGCCGTGACCTCACAAGCCTCCGGCGCTGCACCCGGCACTCTTAACGAACATCAGGTGCAGCAGGGAGATCGATGCTGGGGACCCCGTGATCAGACATCTTATCCCCTATCCTTTAGATAGGGGATAAGATGTCTAGGGGTTGAGTACCCCTTTAAGTGCAATGTTTGTTCAATTTTTATGATTTTTTTTTGTGTTAGGTTTGTATAGCACAATGGTCCCCAATCTGTCTGACTTATTGATAACTCCTACCCCAGTGTGTCAGCGAGTAAAATGATTTTGGCCTGACGTCAATCACTAGTGTACAATTGTTTCTGCAGCTGCCAACATCTATAGAGCCACCAGCAGCGGGCCCAAGTGCCACATGTGGCTCCAAAGACACTATAGATAACACAGATGTTGTCTACAATAGAGTTGGGCTTAGATGTTGAAAGATTAAACAGTGTATTCTATATCTACAAGGCACAATTCCGATTTGTCAAGAGCTGCTATACATGGCACAGAGTCAAGTCAACAATTGTCCTTTGTTTGAACTTCCACCTATGCTTTGACATTGTATTCGTGCACAAAGCCTTAGCGGTCCATATACCTTTTCTACATACAAGCTCTAATGTCTAATAGGTAGCGTAATGTTCAGTATTCTGCAGTGGACATAACTTAAAAAGGGTATTCCAGGATTTATTTTAATTGACTATGTTACAGGGGCTGTAAAGTTAGTGTAATTCATAATATAGTGTCTGTACCTGTGTGTGACGATTTTCTTGCAATTCTTCTGTGATTTTCGCCCCAATATTTATTTTTAACAGCATACAAAATGACTGTTGTCTCAGGCTTTCCCAGGTTACAGTCCGTCGAGACATTACATCACTAGTCAAGTGGTGGCAGGGAGCCTGTCGGCTTCAATGGGTGGAGCGACCGCTGAGTGGGATAGAGATAATTTTGCAACACCTATAGGCACCCTGATTAGAAAACACTGGTCTTTTGAATGGAATGCAACTCATTTGTAATTCAATGGGTGGGGTGGCTGATGTGTGGGAGGGAGGAAAGTGACCTCACACTTACAAGCACGGAACTATGGGATGTGTAGTTTGAGCGAACAAAATCCAACAGGAAATGCCAAGTTCATAGCCACAGCATTATGGTAATCTCACAACATAGCCATTTAGCCCCAAGACAAGCGCAGATCCTTCCTAAGCATGTCCATTACTGTCTGCCAGGTACATACTAAAATCACGTAACGGTGACCCCTTTAAACGTTTTTGAATACTGATCTATGAACTCCTGCATGGGAGACCTGATATACACACAAGGTAGAACTAAAGTAGAGGAAAAAGAAGAATTAATCCAACCATAATTGGATTTCATGTAATTGAGTTTTTTTTTATGATGACCATCATGAATGCTAGAACTACAGATATTCAAAAATTACTGTAATTTCTGTTCCAGCGATATTAATGACACTTTTTTTTTCTCCTCACATTTTCAAAAGTCTCTTGTGCTCCTTTGAAAATTGCACCAAAATTGCCGAGGTTGGGGCCAAAATCGGCAATTTTGTCGCCACATTTTACAACGTGGAACATTCTGGCGGAAATAATATTCCCTGATGGCTAGTGCCCAGACAAGCGATAATTGTATAAATAAAACATTTCTAGGGCTTAAATGTGAGTTCAGGGGCAGAGACCATGAAAAAAAAATATTTTTTTAATAACATTTTCCAATAATAATTATTTATTTTTGAATAATTCATTAAATAGCATATTTTACCCCCAAAAATTAAGAAAAAAAAAAAAAAACTACCACCATTTCTGTAATTTCTAAACTAGCAAAAAGCTGGAGTGAAATTGGTAAAATGGACTTTCACCCCATTGAAAATATCATAGAAAACATGACATTTACATAGCCACGCCCACTTTTGCAAAACTGGTGTGACTAGTTTAAACACTTTGAATATCTGATGTGAACTTTTTGCGCCCAAACTTTTTTGTGCTGAAACGCGAAGTTTTTTAATATGAAGAGTTTTGAATATGACCCCCATTATGTTGGTTATAGCAAATAAATAGCAAAAGAAAGTAAATATTCTAATATGAAATCCCCCCCACCTCCATGCAGCTTCTGTATTATATGAAGAGGGTGAGATTGACGCTGAACGGTGGGAGAGAATTCTACTTCGATGAGAATGGGGACCCTCCAGCCGTCTATGACATTGTGAACTGGCAACTGAGCCCTGAAGGAACCTTACAGCAGGTCAAATTTGGGAGTTATGACATGTCGACCCCAGAGGGTCTTGTGTTTACCATCAACTCAAGTGCCCTATTATGGGTCACGGGAGACCACCAGGTATGGACTTAAAGGTTTTGTTTACTTCTGAAGCAATACTGGAAAATTACTGGTAGTTAAAAGGGGTACTCCGGTGCTTCAGCATTCTGCGGAGGCCGTCATGACCACGCCCCTCATTATGTCACGCCACGCCACCTCCATTCATGTCTATAGACATGAATGGAGGGGACTTGGCGTGATGTCATGATGGGGTGTGGCCGTAACATCACAACCACTACCACAGGACCCAGTGTTTGTTTAGAACAGCAGTGGAGTATCCCTTTAAACAAGCGGATGCTTTCCTCTTATAGGAGAACAATACCTTCATTGCAGTCAATATTGTAACATATGTACATGGGTATTATTGTCACCTAGCTTTGTTAACCCATGTACTGTCACAAATAGTTTTGAAAAGCCTCATAATGAAAATATTTAAAAAATGTATTCTCCTTTTTAGGCTGGTTTATATACCAACATTCTGGGCATAGAATAGCTGGCTGCTTAAAGTGGTACTCTGCCCCTAGACATCTTATCCAAATCATAGAGGATAAGATGTCTGATCCCTGGGGCTCCCTGCTGCACACAGCGTTTGTTTAAGCGTCAGGTAAGATGTCTGAACTTTGCTCTGTGCCAGATGACTGGCGATGCAGGGTAGAGGCTCGTGACATCACGGTCATGCCTGTTCCTGACGTCACAACCAACCCCCTCAATGCAAATCTATGGGAGGGGGTGTCACACCCTCTCCCATAGACTAGCATTGAATGATGTGCCCGTGACTTCACGAGGCCGTGACCATGATGTCATGAGCCTCCACCATGCATCGCCAGTCATCCGGCAAGGAGCAAAGTTCACTCTGTGCACTGGATGTCTGGGGTGCCGCAGCCAAGATTGCCAGGATCCCCATCAGCTGGACCCCCGCGATCAGACATCTTATCCCCTATCCTTTGGATAGGGGATAAGATGTCTAGGGATGGAGTACCCTTTTTAGAGCAAAGACGGCGTCCCCCAAGAGTGGGTGCCAACAAGCCACTTTACTTTGACCTATTAATTAAGATACAGAGCTAGAACAGTGAACTGAACCATTCTTTGAGTAAAAGAAAGCTTAAAGGGGTATTCCAGAGTTTATAAAAATAATTTGTTGCTTGTGCCCTATAAAAATAAAAAAACGAAATAAAAAAACATGCTTACCTACCTAAGGTCTCTCCGGTCCACTGATCTTCTATGTTTTTCCTGCTTTCTGCTAAGTGTGCTTGGTGCCGCTGCACCCCTGTCATCTGGTGCACGGAGCGAGCTTTGCTCTGTGCCTGATGACTGGCAATGCAGGGGCCGGAGGATCGTGATGTCACAGCCCCATCTCCTCGTGATGTGATGCCCCACCCCCTTAATGCAAGTCTATGGGAGGTGGCGTGGCGGCCCTCAACGTCGGCTGCTGCATCGTAGGTGCAAGACTTCACGACCATGCCCCTCTAGACGTCACAACCGTGCCCTCTTAATGCAAGTCTATTGAAGGGGGCATGGTGCACCTGATGACTTCAGTGCCGCAGTAGAGATTGAAGGGGGTCCAAGCAGCGTGACCAAAGTCAGAGTCCTTAGGTACCAGTGGGATCCTCATCTATAGTTAGCCCCTAGTCACCCCTTTAATAATTAAAATTATTCAAATTCTAATTGTCTATATGTATATAAAGTGTACTTACCTTGTTGTAGTGTCGCAGGATGCATTCCAGAACTCTATGGTTTTTACTCAAGGACCTTTGGAGGTAGTTAGGTGATCACCCACCATGCTTCGTAACGGTGAGTGACAGCTGACATGGACCAATCCAAAACGGCCCTGCCCCTGCCCATATAAGGGAGCGGCGGCCATTAATCTTGCTCTTTCCTCGTGGGTTGCTGATGAGGACGGATCTGCGCAGCTGTCATCGGCAACCACTGGGCCAAAGACTTGAGGCATCGGCCATTATTCCAAAACTGTGAGTTACTTCAATACCATAATACTCTGCAAGATCACTGGACCTAAACAGACCCCTAAATCCAGCGGATCTCTGCAAAACCTAATTCTACTAATCTCAGGATAACCTATCGGTCCTAAGCAACTGTCAGTCACTGCCATGCTGATAATAGACTGTTACTAAGACTGTTACCGTTACTGAATGTACCCCAATTCATTAGTAAAGTTCCTGCAAGTTCAAGTTCAGCACTGCCGTGGACAATCGTTTATTTCTGCACGCACCTATCGTTTCTGGAAAGGGTGGCGATAGGCCTAGCAACTACCTCAGCGTATTAACCCTCACCCTGGCGTCATGAGTGACAAGGGTTAAATTAACCCCTCATATTCCAACACAGCAGCACCCTGACTACACTGTACCCCCCAAGGGCTACCACAATAACATATTCACACCAAAAGAAATCCCAGTATTTGCCTTTTAGCTGGCATATACAGTGTTGTTTGTAAGGATAGCGTTGAGACTTTGAGAGGCGCTGTGATGTGTGTCCATTATCAAAATAATGCTAATACCCTCTCTTTATCACATACCTGGGAACAAATTGCTGCATAAAGTGACAACAATTTTTTTAATTATGGGTGACAAATAGTGCGTCAAAATAATGGCAAGTCATGCATGGGCTCACATAGTTAAAGGGGTACTCCGCCCTTAGACATCTTATCCCCTATCCAAAGGATAGGGAATAAGATGTCTAATTGTGGGGGGTCCCACCACTGGAGACCCCCACTATCTTGGCTAAGACCCGCTCGTGACGTGACAGCCAAGCCCCCTCAATGCAAGTCTATGGGAGGGGGCGTGACAGGATCACTAAAGTGAACAAATACTTGTTAATTTGAAGTACTGGGTATAAGTCCCCTGGGGTCTTGTAGAATAGGACATTGTATGTGTTTAGAGGATGAATGGCCTAGGATTAACTTTTATACATTATATATTTAGCATTTGAACCTTGATGCTCTCACTATTGGTTGAATTTGCATTAAAGGGGTACTCCGGTGGAAAAAAAAATTTTTTTTACTTCAAATCAACTGGTGCCAGAAAGTTAAACATATTTGTGAATGACTTCTTTATAAAAATCTTAATACTTACAGTACTTATCAGCTGCTTTATGCTCCACAGGAAGTTGTGTAGTTCTTTTCTGTCTGACCACAGTGCTTTCTGCTGACACCTCTGTCCATGTCAGGAACTGTCCAGAGCAGGATAGGTTTGCTATGGGGATTTGCTCCTGCTCTGGAAAGTTCCTGACATGGACAGAGATGTCAGCAGAGAGCACTGTGGTCAGATAAAAAAAGAAATTGAAAAAGAAAAGAACTTCCTGTGGTGCACACAGCAGCTGAAAAGTACTGAAAGGATTAAGATTTTTTAATATAAGTAATTTACATATTTGTTTAACTTTCTTGCACCAGTTTATTAAAAAAAAAAATAAAATTCCACTGGAGTACCCCTTTAAACCCTCATTTGAGTTATTTGCTAGGAATTTCCTATTCATTTCCAAAATTCATTTCATTTCCCTATTCATCTCCAAAATGCCTTCATAAACTACTTATGGTATTGTAGGTAAGTCATTGCTTAAAAATCATAGTAGATAAAATATACAGGACAATTATATACAGAAGCGGTCATAAATGTTTAATATAAGTTCTGTATACTCTGGATTAGTTTGATTATGACTTCCCTCTTTTTTTTTCCTTTTTTTTTTCTTTTTTTTCTTTCTCCCTTTCTCCTTCCCCCTCTCTCCTCCCCCTCATTACCATTCCCCTTTCGCAAGACAGTCACCGGTTTAGCCACTGTAACATGCAGGGATAGTTCCCTGCTGAGCCCCAGTGGGCATAAAATAAGCTATGCCCAAATAATTCTTATTTCTTTTTTTTTTTTTTGCGCTTTTTTTCCCTTTCTTTTTTTGTTACTCTTCTCCCTTTTGGGCCGCTTTTCCTTAAAATTGTTTTTTTTTCTTTTTTTTCTCTCTTCTCTTTTATGAGTACTTTCTTTTGCTCTTTCTTTCATTTATCTTCTTTTCCTTTGATTGAGTGAATAAATGTTATACACCTTTAAAGGAGGAATGGTAAATTTCTCCTAAATGCGACTACAGACCAATGTACTAATGTATTGTAATTATATAAAATGAAAAATAAAAAGTAAAAAAAAAAAATTTGGCATGTGATGATTTCTAGACATTGAATATGGACCATAATAATAATAATAATAATATAGTTTAATAGACTTTTTAATTTTAACACTTTAATCTACTTCTTTCAGATGATCCTTCTGATGATTTATCCTTTACTTCCACAATGTTGGTTGTATCTTTCAGATGCCCTCGATTGCTTCAAGTGCCCAAGTGATCAGTGGCCAAATCCTCAGAAATCCAAGTGCGTTCAGAAGCCTATCGATTATCTGTCCTATGAAGAGCCATTGGGTATCACCTTGACGACCACCAGCATTGTGTCATCTTTGATCCCGAGTTTCATTTTGAGACTATTCCTCCAATATAAAAACAGCCCCATAGTCAAAGCCAACAATTTATCTTTGAGTTGTCTTCTTCTCACATCTGTGTCCTTGTGTTTCCTCTGTTCCTTAGTTTTTATTGGCTACCCTCAGCTCGCCCAGTGTCTCTTCCGCCAAGTTACATTTGGCTTAGTGTTTACCCTTTGCATCTCCTGCATTTTGGCTAAAACCATTTTGGTTGTCTTTGCATTCATGGCTACCAGACCAGGCACCGGTCTGAAAAAATGGACAAGTCCTCAAGCATCCTACCTGATTATTTTTATGTGTTTTGTAATTCAGCTGATCTTTTGCATTGCTTGGCTCTCTCTCGCTCCGCCATTCCCACAATACAATTTTCAAGTTCAATCCGTTCTCATTGTTGAGTGCAACGAGGGGTCACCCATCGCCTTCTGGACCATGTTGGGTTATCTATTTCTTCTGGCCACTATAAGTTTCATTATGGCCTTCTTGGCTCGGAAACTTCCTGATGCCTTCAATGAAGCCCAGTATATTACGTTTAGCATGACGGCCTTCCTCACTGTCTGGATATCTTATATCCCGGCCTCTCTGAGTGCCCAAGGGAAATATACAGTGGCTACGGAAATATTTGCTATCCTGGCCTCCAGTTGGGCTTTGGTCATCTGCATGTTTGTTCCTAAATGTTTCATATTATTGTTCAAGCCTCAGAAGAATACCAGAGAATATCTAATGAAGTCAAAATTTGTTCTAAAAGCTGTGTAATTTTGGCTTTGTTTTCCATTGTATACAGTATGCAAAATCTATGATGATACAGGCACCACAGGTGCCAAGAGTTGACTTTGTTTTCCTTTTGGTATGATGTTCTGTGATACCACAATGTGTACTATCACACAAGAGGGGAATAAAATCAATCACTCTCGTACCTCTAATCAGAAGAACTATCCAAACTGGCATAAAGATCTCAAGCATAAAGCTTATGAGGAAAGATTTAAAGAGGCTTTTCCAAGATCAATTTTATCTCCTGTCTACAGGATTGGAGGTGACTAGCTTAAAAGAATAGAGGGGTAAATTGTTCCGCAGAGAGTGTTTTCGAACATTAAATGAGTTCTGTAGTGAATAATAAACTATCCCCTATCCAAATCATAGGGGATAAGTTATAGATCACGGGGGGGGGGGGGGGTCTGAGCGCTGGGGCCCCCCACGATCTCCTGAACAGGGCCCTTGCAGTCTGCTGGAGGGGGGCATGCTGACCCCACATGGAGCGCTGGCCAACACACCCCCTCTATGTATCCCATAGAGATACATGGAGAGGGTGTGTTGGCCGTGGCTTCCTGCAGGGGTCGGAACGGCCGCTTCCGACAGAGTACCGGGGCCCTGTTTGGGAGAACGAGGGGGGGTCCCAGCTCTCAGACCCCAGTGAGCTATACCTTATCCCCTGTTTATGCAAGAATACTCAAAACATCACAGGTGCACAGGACTCGTTTCGATTAAAGGAGTACTCCAGTATTTGAAAACGTATCCCCTATCCTAAGGATAGGGGATACGTTTCAGATTGCGGGGGGTCCGACTGATGGGACCCCCCTCGATCTCCCAAACGGTGCCCCGGCAGTTCGCAGGAAGGGGGCGTGTTAACCACCACACGAAGGTGTGGCTGACACGCCCCCTCAATACAACTCTATGGGAGAGCCGGAGTGCTGCCTTCAGCAATCTCTTGCTCTGTCATGGCACTGTAATGAGGGGGCGTGTTGGCCGTCGCTTCATGCGGTGGTTTACATGTGCTATCTGGCCAGAGAGCCGGGGCCCCGCATGGGGGATCGCGGGGAGTCCCAGCAGTCGGACCCCGTTATCGGAAATGTATCCCCTATCCTTGGGATAGGGGATAATTTTTCCAATACTGGATTACTCCTTTAAGGCTTGGGTGTCCTGATATGGTTCCCTGTGCGGCAGCGGCATGCCGCTGCTGCACAGGGAACCATATTAGGACGCCCAAGCCTTAACCCCTTGTGGACCTGAGGAAGACATGAGTTAGCACCAAAACGCGTTGTCCAGTAACTGTTTGTGAATAAATTGTCCTGTGCACTTGTGACCTTTCGAGTATTCTTGCATGAACAGTAGCGTTCTACCAAGACCCTGCTTTTGCCTCTTTCGTTTGCCTCCATGTTTCTATATGAGGGGTAGTCCAATAATAAATGAAATACAGTTCCAACACTTCATATAATGGAGAAATCTATTGCAGTCCGTATACATGCTCAGACAGGTCAAGCATGCATGTGCATGGTGGCGATGAGAAGAAAAGCTGTCGGAAAACAAGCATGAAGGTGTATGGGCAGATTAGCATGCACTTCATGGTCCAAACTGCTGACACTGATAGGCCTCGTTCACATTGCCGTCAGACTCCGTCGCAATCCGTCCAGAAGGATGAAAGTTTAGCAGAGAAAAAAATAGTACAAGCTTTATTTTTTTCTCCGCTAAAATCCTGTAAAATTACCAATTCACCAACTGACCCCATGCAAGTTAATGGGGGTCATCAGGACCCGTCAGTATCCATTTGAATCCGACCCGTTTCAGGGTCCAATCGGCTCCAAAAAAAAGAGAAAAAAAAGAAAAAGCAGATCGGACCCTTAACGGATTGGATGCAAATGGCCATGTGACCCTAGCCTTAGATGCTGCTAGGACAAGGACACGCATGGTGCCTTTCATATATCTGTATAATGCTTTTATTCTCTGCTGCAAAGAGTCTCATAGGCCCCTGAATTTCTGAGGTCTGAAACGCCTCCTCGTTCCTCTTCCTATTTCTGATTGACAGCCAGCTGGAAGCCAAGCCCTGTTTCTATATCTACTTCCTGTGCTGTACATACAAAGTTTGTGCAGGTGCAAGATTTGGAAACAGGGCTCGGCTTCCAGCTTACTGTTCATCAGTGATTGGAGGAGGAATGAAATGGCGTTTCAGCCCTCAGCAATTCAGGGGCTTAGGAATACCTCTTGCACCAGAGAATAAAACCATTTTTCTACATTACAGAAGTACAGCCAGGTAGAAGCCGAGCTCTGTTTCCATATTTACTTCCTGTGCTGTAAATTTGCGGGTGCAAGATTCAAAAACAGGGCTTGGCTTCCAGCTGACTTTCAATCCATTATTGGAGGAGGAACGAGGAGGAGTTTTAGCCCTCAATATTCAGGGGCCTAGGAATTATTTTGCACCAGAGAATAAATACATTTTTCGACATTACATAAGCACAGACAGATATATGAAAGGCACCATGTGTCTCCCTGTCCTTACAGCATCTAACAGTGTCAGCAGTTTGGAATGTGAATTGCAGCTGATGGATTCCCTTTAGGAGACTGAGTTTCTGAATTTGAATATCTTATTTTTTTATGCAAAAAGTGGATACAAATTTATCTGAAAATGACCTTACAAAAAAGACCAAGTAAATGACGGTGTCATTGGGGGGCATTCCTCATTGTATGTGTACGTGAAGCATTTTTCTACACTTTTTATGTGTGCTGGTAATGTGTAGGAGAACCAGATTTATTAAATGGTCTTCACATCACTCTTCACCTACACCAAAAAGCTAAGCTAAGTCTGGGCTGGTGTAGTTTTAGAGACTTTTTGGTGGTTTTGCGTTCATAAAACCCATCCATATCATGCGTATTGCCAAAATCAGTGGATTACAACTCAAAATCAGCAGAAATGTGTACACCAAAAGGTGCAAAAAAAAGGACACTTGCGCCAAATATAGATGGAAAAAAAGGGTAAACACAATGATAAATGCAGGCCATTGTTTTAGCATTTACGTCTGTTGATTAATAAAGATAACCTACCTATGGACAGCTGCTGTGATGTGTATGTCGTTTTACATAAGTCAGATTGTTGTCACGATGCCGGCTGGCAGGTAGTGGATCCTCTGTGCCAGAGAGGGATGGCGAGGACCGCGCTAGTGGACCGGTTCTAAGCCACTACAGGTTTTCACCAGAGCCCGCCGCAAAGCGGGATGGTCTTGCTGCGGCGGTAGTGACCAGGTCGTATCCACTAGCAACGGCTCACCTCTCTGGCTGCTGAAGATACTGAAGATAGGCGAGGTACAAGGGAGTAGGCAGAAGCAAAGTCGGACGTAGCAGAAGGTCGGGGGCAGGCGGCAAGATTCGTAGTCAGGGGAGATAGCAGGAGATCTGGTACACTGGTATAAACACACAAAACGCTTTCACTGGCACTAAGGCAACAAGATCCGGCAAGGGAGTGCAAGGGAGGAGACTAGATATAAGCAGGGAACAGGTGGGAACCAATTAAGCTAATTGGGCCAGGCACCAATCATTGGTGCACTGGCCCTTTAAGTCTCAGGGAGCTGGCGCGCGCGCGCCCTAGAGAGCGGAGCCGCGCGCGCCAGCACATGACCGCAGGAGACGGGAACGGGTAAGTGACCTGGGATGCGACTCGCAAGCGGGCGCGTCCCGCTGTGCGAATCGCATCCCCAACGGCCAGGGCAGAGCAGCGCTCCCGGTCAGCGCTGACCGGGGAGCTGCAGGGAGAAGGACGCCGTGAGCGCTCCGGGGAGGAGCGGGGACCCGGAGCGCTAGGCGTAACAGTACCCCCCCCCTTAGGTCTCCCCTTCTCTTTATCGGGTAACTGCCTCCCCTGGGATGAGGACACCGGGAAAGGATGGAGGGATTCCTCAACGGCAGGCAGAACCGCAGGAGTAGGAATGGGGAGAGAGGGCAGAGGGCGGGACCTGGCACGGGGCAGTGTGACACCAGGACGAGGGCCATGAGGGGACACAGAAGCTTGCCTGATGGAACTGGGAGGGGGGGAGGGGCATTTCCTGTGGCAGGCAGAGTCCTTAATGACCTTAGGGGGACCAGATACAGGAGGAACCACAGAGTTACAGCAAGGGTTACTGGGAACCGGTTTTAGACAGTTCTTGGAACAAGAGGACCCCCAACTCTTGATCTCCCCAGTGGACCAATCCAGGGTTGGGGAATGAAGTTGAAGCCAGGGAAGTCCAAGGAGAATTTCCGAGGTGCAATTGGGGAGGACCAAAAGTTCAATCCTCTCGTGATGAGATCCGATGCTCATAAGAAGGGGCTCCGTGCGGAAACGTATGGTACAGTCCAACCTGGCTCCGTTGACCGCGGAGATGCGGAGTGGCTTGACAAGACGGGTCACCGGAATATGGAATTTATTCACAAAGGACTCCCGAATAAAATTCCCAGAAGCTCCAGAGTCCAGACAGGCCACGGCTGAGAGGGGAGAGCTGGCTGAAGTGGAAATCCGAACAGGTACCGTGAGACGTGGAGAAGCCGACTTGGCATCAAGGGACGCCACACCCACGAGAGCTGAGTGTGAGCGTGCGTTTCCCAGACGTGGAGGACGGATTGGGCAATCCACCAGAAAATGTTCAGTACTGGCACAGTACAAACAAAGATTCTCTTCCTTACGGCGATTCCTCTCTTCCAGGGTCAGGCGAGACCGATCCACTTGCATGGCCTCCTCGGCGGGAGGCCTAGGCGCAGATTGCAGTGGAGACTGTGGGAGAGGTGGCCAGAGATCTAAGTCTTTTTCCTGGCGGAGCTCTTGATGCCTCTCAGAAAAACGCATGTCAATGCGAGTGGCTAGATGGATGAGTTCATGCAGGTTAGCAGGAGTCTCTCGTGCGGCCAGAACATCCTTAATGTTGCTGGATAGGCCTTTTTTAAAGGTCGCGCAGAGAGCCTCATTATTCCAGGATAGCTCAGAAGCAAGAGTACGGAATTGTATGGCGTACTCGCCAACGGAGGAATTACCCTGGACCAGGTTCAGCAGGGCAGTCTCAGCAGAAGAGGCTCGGGCAGGTTCCTCAAAGACACTTCGAATTTCCGAGAAGAAGGAGTGTACAGAGGCAGTGACAGGGTCATCGCGGTCCCAGAGCGGTGTGGCCCATGACAGGGCTTTTCCAGACAGAAGGCTGACTACGAAAGCCACCTTAGACCTTTCAGTGGGAAACAGGTCCGACATCATCTCCAAGTGCAATGAACATTGCGAAAGAAAGCCACGGCAAAACTTAGAGTCCCCATTAAATTTGTCCGGCAAGGACAGGCGGAGGCTAGGAGTGGCCACTCGCTGCGGAAGGGGTGCAGGAGCTGGCGGAGGAGATGATTGCTGAAGAAGTTGCGAATGTTGGCGCACAATGGTGGACACTTCCGACAGCTGGTGGGTTAGAAGGGCGACCTGTCGGGCGATATCAGAGGCAACTGGCAGGGGAACCTCAGCGGGATCCATGGCCGGATCTACTGTCACGATGCCGGCTGGCAGGTAGTGGATCCTCTGTGCCAGAGAGGGATGGCGAGGACCGCGCTAGTGGACCGGTTCTAAGCCACTACAGGTTTTCACCAGAGCCCGCCGCAAAGCGGGATGGTCTTGCTGCGGCGGTAGTGACCAGGTCGTATCCACTAGCAACGGCTCACCTCTCTGGCTGCTGAAGATACTGAAGATAGGCGAGGTACAAGATTCGTAGTCAGGGGAGATAGCAGGAGATCTGGTACACTGGTATAAACACACAAAACGCTTTCACTGGCACTAAGGCAACAAGATCCGGCAAGGGAGTGCAAGGGAGGAGACTAGATATAAGCAGGGAACAGGTGGGAACCAATTAAGCTAATTGGGCCAGGCACCAATCATTGGTGCACTGGCCCTTTAAGTCTCAGGGAGCTGGCGCGCGCGCGCCCTAGAGAGCGGAGCCGCGCGCGCCAGCACATGACCGCAGGAGACGGGAACGGGTAAGTGACCTGGGATGCGACTCGCAAGCGGGCGCGTCCCGCTGTGCGAATCGCATCCCCAACGGCCAGGGCAGAGCAGCGCTCCCGGTCAGCGCTGACCGGGGAGCTGCAGGGAGAAGGACGCCGTGAGCGCTCCGGGGAGGAGCGGGGACCCGGAGCGCTAGGCGTAACAATTGTGAACTTGTGAAGTGCGGGCGGCAACATACATCTACAAAAAGCATGATCATTGTCACTGGCAGGTGGTAGACACTCAAGTGTGCTTGAGTGTCTACCATGGTAGACCACAGCCTCAGATCGCATGAAATAGGGGGGGGGGGGGGGACAACAACTGGTTGTGACACAATTGGGCCCCATGTTTCCTGAAGCCCCTGTCATTTAATCAGGCATCTACTTTGGACCCCTTTCTAAGTTTTCAGTTTTTAAATTGTTTTCAATACTTTCAATACCCCTTTATTTGCTTATTGTGTCTCTGATGTGAGTCTCTGTTCCAAGCTAACTCTGTAACCTCTTGTATTGATTCTACCCTGCCGACCTCCCCCACACTTCTCCCAGGGGGCCTGAAAATGCAACCTGGGCTTCTGGCAGCCAAGACCAACTGGCCGTGAGATGGTCTTTGCTACGCAGGGACAGGCTGTAGTGCTGGTTGCATATTGAGGGCTTGCAGTGGTGAGGCCAAAGCAGATACCTTCATTGCAGTTATTAGGCATAAGGAAATGGTGGTTTGGTCAAACATCTTTGAGACTGAAGCAGACAACCCTTTTATAAAAGAAGCTGGCCATTGTCTCTACTATGGGTTCACATATTGGTAGATTGGTTACAACCGATCTCAGCTGAGGATAGCAATCCGGAGGATGCCAAGGAACTTGATTTTATTCAACACATTAAGGCACAAAAGTGAAAGCTGGTTATAAATCCTGGTTGGTTTCCTTTAGATTAAGATCCTTTCCATTACGTCATAAAGTATTAATAGGATATCCACAGGAGGACATGCTTTGCTCAATGTGGTGCACCAGACCCATTCCCAGTACAGTACATAGAAGGTGATTAAGACATCCTGCACTCTCCGCTAGGTTCAGAACTCGACACCCGAGAACCCGGCTTCCGTGTATGTGTGGGCGCTCAGAGGCGACTGCCGGCAGTATTGCACAAGTGGACAAAACCGCCGGCAGTCGCCTCTGAGGACCATCAAGTTCTGAACCTACCGGTGAGTGCAGGATGTATTTTGTCACCTTCTATATGTTAGTCTTTGAAGTGTATCGTTGAATACTCCTTATCACCACCTGCATACTCTATGACAGGGGTACTCAACTACATTTAGTAGGGGTCCTCTTTTCCAGGTCTGCCATCCGGTAAAGGTCCGAGCTAAATGCTAAGACCTGGTTCACAGCTAGAGGCCACAGTGGCATGCGAAAAAATAGGCGCTGGCTGTTGTAGAACATTATTATTACTCTAATAATAAGTGATAATCATTCCCCAACTGCCACACCCTGTGCTCGTGGTATAATACTGCCACACACTGTGCCCCTGAATATAATACTGCCACACACTGTACCTCTGAATATATAACTGCCATACACTGTGCCCCTGAATATATAATTGCCACACACTGTGCCCCTGAATATATAATTGCCACACATTGTGGCCTTGGTATAATATTGTCATGCACTGTGCCCCTGGTATAATACTGCCACACACTGTGCCCATGAATACAATACTGACACATACTGCATACCTAAATAAAATGCTGCCACACAATGTGTTCCTGAGTATAAAGCTGCCACATACCGTGCCCCTGAGAATAATGCTGCCACACACCATGACCCTGAGAATAATGCTGCCACACACCGTACCCCTGAGTATAATGGTGCCACACACCGTGCCTCTGAGTATGATGCTGCCACACACCGTGCCCCTGAGTTTAATTCTGCCACACACCGTGCCCCTGAGTATAATGCTGCCACACACTGTGCCCCTGGTATAATACTGCCACACACTGTGCAAATGAATATAATACTGCCACATACTGCGTACCTAAATAAAATGCTGCCACACAATGTGTTCCTGAGTATAAAGCTACCACACACCGTACCCCTGAGTATAATGCTGCCACACAACATGCCCCTGAGTATAATGCTGCCACACACTGTGCCCCTGAGTATAATGCTGCCACACACTGTGCCCCTGAGTATAATGCTGCCACACACCGTGCCCCTAAGTATAATGCTGCCACACACCGTGCCCCTGGTATCATACTGCCACACACTCTGCAAATGAATATAATACTGCCACATACTGTGTACCTAAATAAAATGCTGCCACACAATGTGTTACCGAGTATAAAGCTGCCACACACCGTGCCCCTGAGTATAATGCTGCCACACACCATGCCCCTGAGTATAATGCTGCCACACCGTGCCCCTGAGTATATTGCTGCCACACACCGTGCCCCTGAGTATAATGCTGCCACACACCATGCCCCTGAGTATAAAGCTGCCACACATCATGCCCCTGAGTATAAAGCTGCTACACACACCGTGCCCGAATATAATGCTGCCACACATCGTGCCCCTGAATATATTGCTGCCACACACCGTACCCCTGAATATATTGCTGCCACACACCGTGCCCCTGAGTACAATGCTGTCACACACCGTGCCCCTGAGTACAATGCTGCCACACACCGTGCCCCTGAGTACAATGCTGCCATACACCGTACCCCTGAATATATTGCTGACACACACCGTGCCCCTGAGTACAATGCTGCAACACACCGTGCCCCTGAGTATAATGCTGCAACACACCGTGCCCCTGAGTATAATGCTGCCACACACCGTGCCCCTGAGTACAATGCTGCAACACACCGTGCCTCTGAGTATAATGCTGCCACACACCGTGCCCCTGAGTATAATGCTGCCATACACCGTGCCCCTGAGTATAAAGCTGCCACATAGTGGTGCTGTCCTTTTTTGATTTTTTGACACTAAAGTACAGTACATCCACCTAACTAGGCCCCGCTACAACTTTCTCCCGATTCACTACCTTTACATTCAGAAGACTTAAGCTTAGCATCGTGACCTTACAGAGCTGAACTATACAACTGGGAGGTCACATCTGCACAACCTTCCCAGTAATTCCTTTCTCTAGACACAACTTAGAGTTCAATGATCGCAGGTCCATAGAGAATATGCCAGAAGGGACAGGTTACGCATATGTATATCAATTGAACATATGTATATATAAGTCAGCCAGCACTTTAGTTGATACCAAACTATTATATGGACCTGGCCTGCAGGTGCACGCTACTAGGCTAAATATACAGCAACAGAACAAGGATATAGGTGAAACATGAACATGCAGATAAAACATGGAGAGCTATACAGCTATGGTGTAATAGATGCAAATGTGAAACTATGAGATAGTGAGGCACTTAACTCGCAAATTTGTCTCCGCCGGCGGTCAAATAGCTTGGACCGTCCCACCGCGATAAGATGGCCTCATTGGGACGGACCCTACACTGTGAATATGCCTCTGTGTGAACAGTTCAGTAAGCATGGCAGGATCTGGAACATCCAAGACACCTTATATACACACCTGATAGGTGGGTGGGGTGCAAGGCCAACATGGAGGTAGCCACTCCCCCGTATGTGCAATACAGACAAAGAATAAGTCAGCCAGCACTTTAGTTGGTACCAAACTATTATATGGACCTGGCCTGCAGGTGCACGCTACTAGGCTAGATATACAGCAATGGCAGTGTGCTGCTGCATTCTTCTGTTGCTGTATATCTAGCCTAGTAGCGTGCACCTGTAGGCCAGGTCCATATAATAGTTTGGTACCAACTAAAGTGCTGGCTGACTTATTCTTTGTCTGTATTGCACATACGGGGGATTGGCTACCTCCATGTTGGCCTTGCACCCCACCTCTATCAGGTGTATATAAGGTGTCTTGGATGTTCCAGACCCTGCCATGCTTACTATACTATTCACACAGAGGCATATTCACAGTGTAGGGTCCGTCCCAATGAGGCCACCTTATCGTGGTGGGACGGTCCAAGCTATTTGACCGCCGGCGGAGACAAATCTGCGAGCTAAGTGCCTCACTATTTCATAGTTTCACATTTGCATCTATTACACCATAGCTGTATAGCTCTCCATGTTTCATCTGAATGTTCATGTTTCACCTATATCCTTGTGCTGGCAGTGTGCTGCTGCATTCTTTTGTTGCTGTGTATATATATATATATATATATATATATATATATATATATATATATATATAGAAAAAGCAGGAAAGCAGCACTCCGGGAAAAAAAGGTGCACGGTTGCCTACTGTGTCAGGTCCAGGTTGGGGACCCCTCCAAAATACAAAACCAAAATGAACAGTGGCACACCAAGTGTCAAAAAAGAAAGGTGGTTTATTCAAAAAACGTGTTGGACAACGTTTAAGCTGGCTTACCCGGCTTGAAAATGGCCGGGTGAGTCAGCTGAAACGTTGCCCAACACGTTTTTTGAATAAACCACCTTTCTTTTTTGACACTTGGTGTGCCACTGTTCATTTTGGTTTTATATATATATATATATATATATATATATATATATATATGTATAATACCGTATTGGTCTCTGTTAGTGCGACACCTGCAAACTGTTTTTTACGAGAAGGAGAAATTATAGTTACAAGTCAAGGAAGAAGAAAGGAATTCATGTATGTGTTAGGGTTATTATTGTGCTTTCTTATATGTTCTACCAGTCAGCGATCAGACCATAAAGACATCTATGAGGCTATATACTGAATGTAATATATAGTTTGAATACATACTCAAATAGGTATATGACCCACTGACTTCTATATTCTATGGCATCTCATGTGGTCGACCAGAAAATACATATTATTACCTACGTATAATTTACACTAATACCTTCATAGTACATCAAATACATACAATGCATTATGTATAGAATATATTCCTATGTGCATTAAGCAGGTGTAGAGTGTCCAGTATATGCATTTTATATGTGTATTATGTATACTACAAACTATTTTTATATGGTGTATCTGCACATAAGTGTACTGTGTATAGTACAGTGACCCCCCGACCTACGATGGCCCCGACATATGATGAAATCGACATACGATGGCCTCTCAGAGGCCATCGCATGTCGATGTCAGTATCGACATACGATGCTTTTTTATGCCGGGGCCATCGCATTAAGTGCTATCCGGCAGCGCCAAATGCTTAAACTGCTGCCGGATAGCAGCTTAATGTTCCCCATGTGGTGCGGTAAGTATTACTTACCCCTCTACGATGCTCCGGGGTGCCCTCCGGGTCCAGCGCTGGTCTTCCGGCATCTTCTCGGCCCTCTCCAATGACGTCAATACGCTGCTGCGCACGCCATCCAATAGGAATGGCGTACGCAGCGGCGTAATGACGTCGCTACGCAGGCCCAGTAAGGCCATGTGGAAGACAGAAGAGGACCGGAGAAGACAGAAGAGGACCGGAGAAGACAGAAGAGGACCGGAGAAGACAGCGGAGAGCCCAGCGGAGGCCCGGGATCACCATCGGGAGCGGCGGTGACACCATCTCGAGCGGCGGGGACAGGTGAGTACAGCTTCCTATACTTTACATTGCACGGATCCCTCAACATACGATGGATTCGACAAACGTTGGCTCGTTTGGAACAAATTACCATCGTATGTTGAGGGACCACTATATATGCATCATGGCCCAGATTTTATTCCGGGGGTCCCCAGGGGTGGGACGCCCATGATCAGACATCTTTTCCCCTATCCTTTGGATAGGGTATAAGATGTCTATGGGCAGAGTACCCCTTTAAGAAGTAAACCCTTATCAGAACATTTGAAGCCAGAAACTTCCATCTGACCTGAAGTATGGACCCATATACCATACAGCTTGTGTGGCCCTGCCATATGGCTGTGCACAGGAGCCCTATTTACACTTGGATACAGAAGCCCTTGGATCTCCTCCTCTTAAGCCATTTACGGTATGTTGCTATACCAAAATAGGATTTATGGGTACAATCATTTAATATAATGTAGACCTTATGCGATCTTTGTCACTTATCCTTTTACAGCCCCTGCATTATATGAAGAAGGTAAGAGTGAAGATGAATGGTGGGCACAAAATTTACTTTAATGAAAACGGAGATCCACCTGCAGTCTATGGCATAGTTAACTGGCAGCTGAGCCCCGAAGGAGCCATAAAACACGTCAAGATTGGGAGTTATGACTGGTCGCATCTTCACCATCAACTCAAATATATTGCTATGGGATAATGATAACAGTGAGGTAAACCATATGAGGAATTAAATGTACATTATCCACAAGCAGTTGGGGGGTTCTCTTTAAGGTATTCTTAGGTTCTGATTATAAAGGGGTACTCAGCCCCTAGACATTTTAACCCCTGTCCAAAGAATAGGGGATGAGATGTCTGATCGCGGGGTCCCGCCGCTGGGAAACCCCACCATCTCCCTGCTGCACCCGGCTTTTGTTTAGAGCATCGGGTGCAGCGCAGGAGGCTCATTACGTCACAGCCGCGCCTTCTCAATGCAAGTCTATAGGAGGGGTGTGACGGCCGTCACTTCCCCTCCCATAGACTTGCATTGATGGGGTGTGGCCTTGACGTCACAAGCAGGGCGTGACCATGATGTCACAAGCCTCCGCATCACCAGTCATCCGGCACAGAGCGAACTTCACAGCAACAAATGCCTGGGGTGCTGAAGCCGAGATCCTATATCCTTTGAATAGGGGATAAGATGTCTAGGGGCAGAGTACCCCTTTACGATTCTCTTTTTCCCTTTTTCCTTAGGTTCCTATCAGTTTGTAGCCTAAATTGTCCCCCAGGTTTCCGTGCACCCCATGTCCTCTTGGAGAAATTAGCAATGGTACAGGTAAGTAAAGTATCTTAAAGGGGTATTTAGCTGAAAAACAAAATTACTTCTAATATAAAATCTTAATCCTTCCAGTACTTATCAGCTGCTAAAGTTGAGTTGTTCTGTTCTGACTGACCACAGTGCTCTCTGCTGACACCTCTGTCTGTCTAAGGAACTGTCGAGAGTAGGAGGAGGTTTGCTATAAGGATTTTCTCCTACTCTGGACAGTTCCTGATACAGACAGAGGTTTCAGCAGAGAGCACTGTGGTCAGACTCAAAAGAACAACTCGACTTCAGCAGCTGATAAGTACTGGCAGGATAGAAGTAATTTACAAGTCTGTTTAACTTTCTGGAGCCAGTTGATTTAAAAAAATATAGTTTTTCCCCGGAATACCTCTTTAAAGGTGACCAATCCTTTAAAAAAGAAACCTCATGGCATCATGTCAAGAGCTTTGATCGTTGGGGGTCCAGAAACTCCTATCTATTGCTAGACCTAGTACACATTATGAAGACCCTCCTTACTCCATAGTTCCAAATTAATGTAAAGATATACATTGGTTCTCTGTAGGTGCACTACTAGAAATAAATGCTAGATATCTGCCGATAGATTTTCGTGAACACTGCCATTTTTTTTATCCTTACCTATTTTATATCTTACAGGGTCTTTCACTTGTTTCAGTTTCCCATGGGATCAGTGGCCAGATTCTCAGAAGTCTCAATGCCTTCCCAAAGACTTGGGGTATCTCTCTTTCAATGACCCACTAGGAACGATGTTGGCTGTGATCAGCATTGTATCTTCATTGACTCCGGACGTCATTCTGAGATTGTTCGTGATTCATAAATCCACTACTTTTGTGAAGGCCAACAATTACTCCCTGAGCTGTCTCCTTCTGATATCACTGTCCTTGTGTTTCCTTTGCTCTTTTGCTTTTATTGGTTACCCACAGGCTGAGAACTGCTTGCTTTGAAAAGTGGTCTTCGGCATGGTCTTTGGACTTTGAACTCTTGTGTTTTAGCTAAAACCATCATAGTAATGATCGCTTTTATGGCCACAAAACCAAGCAGCAATCTCCGCAAATGGACCAAACCATGGGTGTCCCACATGATAGTCAATTGTGGATTCATGGTACAATTTATCTTGTGTATCATTTGGTTATCTCTAGCCCACCCCCACCCCCCATTTCCTCATTATAATGCTGAAACAAAGCCTGGCTTTATTATTGTAGAGTGCAATGATGGATCATCCACAGCTTTCTGGACCATGCTTGGGTACCTTTTTCTTCTGGCCACCATTAGCTTTGTTGTTGCATTTCTGGCTCGGAAACTGCCTGATTCCTTCAATGAAGCTCAGTTCATTACCTTCATCATGTTGGCCTTCCTCAGTGTCTGGATATCATATATTCCGGCCTCTCTCAGTGCTCAGGGCAAATATACAGTAGATATGGAAATTTTCACCATCTTGGCCTCAAGTTGGGCTCTGGTCATCTGCATGTTTTTTCCTAAGTGTTTTATTAGAGTTTTTAGGCCTAATCTGAACATTAAAGAGAATATCATGCGCAAAGACAGGGGCTGAGGGACTCACCACCACAAATACAGACCATTGAACGTTGACCTAAAGGGACCGGGTGCAACAAAGAAACGTCAGACATTTGTTTGTAGTCTGTGACTATAAAGGCTACTATGTGATGCTGTGATTGTGGGAGATGAATCGGAAGAGACAATTGGGCGTTCCCATCACTGGGGAAACCATTTGATACTAGAAGTCTTTCCTGTAAATCTCCTCTGCTTAGTTGAATTCAAGATTAAAGGGGTACTCAGCCAGAAAACATCTTACCCTCGCAATCTTTGCACAGGCAGCAGCACCATCCGGAGCAAGGAAGCTTGGTGCTTCCATATTCGTGAAGTCACGCCACGCCTCCTCCATTCATGTCTATGGGAGAGGCCTGACGACTACTACATAGCTGTCACACCTCCTCCCATAGACATGAATGGAGGGGGCATGGCAGCTGTAGTCACCAGTCATCAGACATGGAGCGGACAACAATTGTAAAACAGAAAGAGAAAAAGAAACACAGCCGCACGTCCACAATATGTATTTTGATCTACTTCCTTCTCCGCATAAATTCAAACACTAACAGGTTGTTAGTATATATTTTGATCAAAAAGTACAAGCCCACTCGCCACGTCAAGGCCACCTATTTAGAGTGGGTCCCTAACCCAACATTGGTGTAACGGCGGGCGGCGGGCACCACCACCGCAACACCATGCCCACAGGGGGAGCGACCCAGTGGCCAGGCAGCCACACCGCTGCCCAACCAAGTCCCTGGCTCTGGGCCACACCACCCCACAGACAAAGCATCACAGTAACAATGACTGCCGCAGTGCAACCACACCAATGTCTGCATCAGATGACAGGGGTGCCACGCCTGAGATCAGACATCTTATCCCCTATCCTTTGGATAGGGGAAAATATTTTTCCGGAGGAGTAGCCCTTCAAACATGAGTAACTGCATGAAGTATTCTACATCTAAGGGTAGGTTCACACTACAACTGTTACCCCCTTGACATGTATACATCAACAATAATTCAAAAAGTAATGCCAGTACAGACAAGCATAGGGACAGGAATGTACTATTGAGCAAGAACACCAGAAACAAAGGCACTTTTGAGTCCAAACAAATATTCATTTGGGAAATGACCCTGAATGTTGTCATTAGTTGATTATGTTTGGGCAGGTGAAGTAAATGTGGCCCGTTGTGTTGACGGTGGCCAATGTATACCTGTCATGGATGGCACAATCGTAGAGCGAGCTTGTAAATTTCCTAATAAAATTCACAAAAAAATTATAATGTAATTGAATAAAATATTTTTAATTAACTATAGATGTATTTTCCAGTCTGTTCAATTATGTAGCACATTTCTATCCCTAAAGGGAATTTTTAATGAAAGTAAGTTTTCCCATATTGCTAGAACTCCTGGGGGCTTAACTAGTCATTTGAGGGGCCATTGAATGACCAGGTCAGGAGCCTTATGTGTTATCATGTTACTTTTGGGTTTGCTATCTACTGAAATAATGGAAGCGTTACATGTAGGGGTTTGAATTTCTAGCTCCCAAAGTGCTTGAGGACTGCAATGTGAATATTTCTATAAGCACCCAAGAGTTCCTTACCCTTGTGTACTAACCTTAAAGTTTCCAGCCAAGTCAATCTTCAGCTACAGTGTGGGGAGATGCAGTCCATGCTGGGGGGGGGGGGGGGGGACAGTTGCTGAGGTAACCATGCAATGGCCAGTGAGTTCTGTGCACCTACCCTATTAATCAGGGTTCCCTCCCCTGACATCATGTCCCCAGATCCGAAAACAAAGAGCTTTCCGAGACTGGAGAAGCGGCCCCCCATAGAATGCAGGTGCTGCACGGAGATCACGGTGGGTCCCAGTGGCGGGCCCACCACGGTAAGACATCTTATCCTTAGAAGGCCTCAACTCCATGCATTTTTGTGACCGTCTCAAAATAGAAAAAAATATATAGGAAGGGAATAACATGTTCTCCCCTAGGGAATCGTCCACTCTTGATTGGGGCTTGATTTAAAGGCACATAGCCTATTCTTTCAGATGGGTTTCTATGCTGACCTCATATAATCAGCTTTTTACTTTGCAAATATACAAATCACAGATTCAACACAAAACAATACTTGTTTTAGAGCTGAACATTCTGAGCGAGGTTGAGCTAACCATACATTCTCTTTTGATGAAAAGTACTAAAATACATAGATGTATATAATACTAAAATACATAGATGTTACAGTAGAATCTCCCAATAGCGGACACTCATGCGGAATAAAAAAGTGTCCGCTATTGAGAAGAGATGTCCCCTATTGGGAAAAAGGCTCAACATTCTTCCTAAGTAATGGAATACTGTAGTGTACTCACTCCAGAGTGTAATTACCTATAAAACATGATAAAAAGCAATATTACAGTAGAATCTCCCAGTGTAGTTTAATCTCCCCTTGTTACCCCCCCCCCCCGTGGCATTTCACCCCCCCTTAACCCCTGTGCCACATCTTTCCCCTTGATACCCCCTTTGCCATTTCATTCCCCCTTTATAACCCCCTGTAAATTCATCACTCCTCTCTTTATGAAGTGGCACAGGGGGATAAAGGAAGAAAAAATTACACAGGGGATGGTAAAGAGGGGGTGATGAATTTGCACAGAGGGCAATAAAGGGGGAATTAAATAGCACAGGGGGGAGAATCGAGAGGAAATTATATGGTACAGGGGTTAATAAAGAGAGGGGGAAGATTTGGCACAAGGGAAATAAAGTGGCACGTCGGGGGGGGGCATGGAAGGAGGGGGTGAGTAATGTAGCTGGCTGATGTACAGAAGCAGGACACCACTGTTTAAACATTGGTCTTCTGCTTCTGTGCTGGAGCTTCTGTAGGGGGGTGCAGCAGGAGCCTGGGCCCCTTACTGCGGTATTGGCTGTACCTCCTGATGGCGGCCCTGCCCCCTAAAATGTCTGTGCACATCCCTGGGGAAGAATTTGTAGCTGTGGCTATATAACTCTGCTGAAGTGTAATGATAAGGTGGGGGGGGGGGGGGGTTCAGCATGCATTTGGAGAATGTCAGGTGGCTAGTTTATATTCCAGATCTTGGAGTTCTCTGGTCATCTTCTTGGGGTAAGGTTCTTTGTCATTCTCGTTGCTTAAGTAGAAATTAGCTGAACTTTTTCCACAGAGAAAGGAACACTACTGGTGGTAGAGCATTCAGGTCATTTGGTAGTTCCCAATTTGAGTTGTCAGGAGAAGTAATTTTTAAGTGCTTAAGAAGTTAGAGAAGAGCTCTGGGAGAGCAGATTGAATGTGATAGTAGGGGGTCTTTTTTTCCATGAAGCCAGTTTGTCAACATGATAATCTTTATTCTGAAAATGGAGAAGATGGTTGATAATGTCTCAAGGTGGGTCTTCTGGTGTCACATTCGGGCAGGGAAAGAGTGCAACCCTGAACTCACCCGCAGCCTCTGTCCCTGCCTACTTACATACCTGCCCTAGGCAACTGGTCCGTAACCACGGTGCCAGTGCCTTCCTATATCAGTGATGGCAGTCAGTTGTTAAAACAATAAAGTAAGTCAGGAAAACAGCTGGAGGCACACAAACTAACAGAAAAATAACCTAAACACACACACTTAATTGTAATCGACGAGCCGAGTCCAAGCCAAGAGGGAGCAAAGTACGACAACGGAGTTACAAAGGAAAGTCAAAAAGCCGGGTCAAGAGTCACAGTAACCCAGAATAAACAGACAGAGTAAGAGGTTGCTAGGTCAGTTACTAGAACTATCACAAGAAGGTAATGACTGGAAAAGGCCTCCATATATATGCTTGAGCTGCAACCAGGAGGACGCTAATTGGCTCAGCAAGCTGAACCACTCCCAGGAGCACAGAGGTGTCGTCCCAGCAACCAAAATAAACAACAGGGCTAGAGAGCATTAACCCTACGGGTTCTGGCAGAACCTGTCATCACATCCGGTTTATCTTTAGACGTCAGCATTGGGTGGGCCTTTGTGCCAGAGAGCTCTAAATCAGTATCCCGGCCAAGGAGATTGGTGAAGATCTGTTTGAGAGTGACAGAGATGGATTCAGGTGAGACCAACTGTTATTTTATGCTGCCTTTTATGCTTTCCAAGTTTTCTTGGTCTTCAATCAACATATGTAGGATAAAGATGTGCTCTTGGTATTTAAAGGGGTATTCTGGCTTTATACATCTTATGTATGATTGCAGGGGTCCCGCCGCTGGGGACCCCCGCAATCTCGGCAAAGAATGCTGGGAGCTGCACCAAGATCTTGGGGGTCCTCAGCAACAGGACCCCTGCGATCATACATCTTATCCCCTATCCTTTGGATGTAGAAAGCCAAAATACCCCTTTAATGCAAGATTTAGTGTTTTAGCATTGAATTTCAGAGTCACAAGACGGGGTGTGTAGATCATTATCTTAGTGGCTAAGATAGACTATTTCTGGGTCACAAATCCATGAATGGAAAGAGATGCAGGAAAAAAACGGAATGATAGCGCAATCCACTCAGATGTTGGTTTAAATAATAATCTTCTTTATTAAAGCCAAATCACAACTCGTTTCGAGGATTACACATGCCTCTTCCTCGGGCAAAATAGGCTTGCATACATGCAGAGTAAAAGTGTCTGTTTAAAAGGATTTTCTTGGCGCCAAAAATCGCCTGGGGGCGGGGCTATGGACCTGATGTCACTTTAATGTGGTGCCAATCTTCAAAGAGGTGCCAATCTTCAAAAAGGGCTCTAGGTCTTCCCCAGGAAACTATAGACCGGTAAGTTTAACGTGCATTGTGGGTAAATTGTTTGAAGGACTTATAAGGGATTACATACAGGAATACATAGGGGATAATAGTATTATAAGTGATAGCCAGCATGGGTTTACTAAGGATAGAAGTTGTCAAACCAATCTAATTTGCTTTTATGAAGAGGTGAGTAAAAGCCTTGACAGAGGAATGGCTGTGGATATAGTGTTTTTGGATTTTGCTAAAGCGTTTGATACTGTCCCTCACAGACGTCTGACAGGTAAGTTAAGGTCTTTGGGCTTGGAAACTTTAGTTTGTAACTGGATTGAACACTGGCTCATGGATCGTACCCAGAGAGTGGTGGTCAATGATTCGTACTCTGATTGGTCCCCGGTTATTAGTGGTGTACCCCAAGGTTCAGTACTGGGCCCGCTGTTGTATAATTTATTTATTAATGATATAGAGGATGGTATTAACAGCTCTGTTTCTATCTTTGCAGATGACACCAAGCTTTGTAGCACGGTACAGTCTATAGAGGATGTGTATAGGTTACAAGATGACTTGGATAGAATAAGTGTCTGGGCATCCACTTGGCAAATGAGGTTCAATGTGGATAAATGTAAAGTTATGCATCTGGGTACTAATAACCTGCATGCGTCGTATGTCTTAGGGGGGATTAAACTGGCAGAGTCACTGGTAGAGAAGGATCTGGGTGTACTTGTAGATCACAGACTACAGAATAGCATGCAATGTCAGGCTGCTGCTTCCAAAGCCGGCAGGATATTGTCATGTATCAAAAGAGGCATGGACTCAAGGGACAGGGACATAATACTCCCCCTTTATAAAGCATTGCCTCACCTGGAATATGCTGTTCAGTTTTGGGCACCAGTCCATAAAAGGGACACTGCGGAGCTGGAAAGGGTGCAGAGACGTGCGACTAAACTAATATGGGGCATGGAACATCTTAGCTATGAGGAGCGATTAAAGGAGTTACAATTGTTTAGTCTTGAGAAGAGACGTTTAAGGGGGGATATGATAAACGTATATAAGTATATAAATGGCCCATACAAAAAATATGGAGAAAAACTGTTCCAGGTTAAACCCCCCCAAAGGATGAGGGGGCACTCCCTCTGTCTGGAGAAGAAAAAGTTTAGTCTCAAGGGGCGACACGCCTTCTTTACCATAAGAACTGTGAACTTATGGAACAGTCTACCTCAGGAACTGGTCACAGTAGGAAAAATTTACAGCTTTAAAACAGGGTTAAATACATTCCTTGAACAAAATAACATTAATGGGGTATTCCAGGCCAAAACTTTTTTTTATATATCAACTGGCTCCGGAAAGTTAAACAGATTTGTAAATTACTTATATTAAAAAATCTTAATCCTTCCAATAGTTATTAGCTTCTGAAGTTGAGTTGTTATTTTCTGTCTAACTACTCTCTGATGACTCACGTCCCGGGAGCTGTGCAGTTCCTATGGGGATATTCTCCCATCATGCACAGCTCCCGGGACGTGACATCATCATTGAGCAGTTAGACAGAAAACTTCAGAAGCTAATAACTATTGGAAGGATTAAGATTTTTTAATAGAAGTAATTTACTAATCTGTTTAACTTTCCGGAGCCAGTTGATATATATAAAAAAAAAGGTTTTGCCTGGAATACATACCCCTTTAATGCTTATGAAGAAATATAAAATACCATCCCTTCCCCAATATCGCGCCACACCCCTACCCTTCAATCCCCAGGTTCAACTTGATGGACATATGGACATAAGTAAACCTGTGTTCATTAAGTTCTGTCTGCATGCCAAAACCACTGGACTTCATTATGCTATTTTAAGTTTATTTTAAATGCGTGTTTAGTCATTAAACTGACGTCAGGTCCGTAGCTCGCGTGGTCTCACAATTTTAAATGTGTTAAGTCATCTAACATTAAAGTGACATCAGGTCCATAGCCCCGCCCCCAGGGGGTGTGACCTCACATTTTTCAATGCGTATTTAGTCATCTAACATTAAGCTGACGTCAGGTCCGTAGCCCAGCCCCCAGGGGGCATGACCTTGCGATTTTTGACACCAAGAAAATCCTTTTAAACAGACACTTTTACTCTACATGTATGTAAGCCTGTTTATACCTGAGGAAGAGGCACGTGTAAGCCTCAAAACGCATTGTTATTTGTTTTTAATAAAGAAGATTATTATTTAAACCAACATCTGAGTGGATTGCGCTATCATTTCGTTTTTTTTCCTGCATCTCTTTCCATTATAACCATCGGCCTGGAATCTCTCCACACCGACCCTGGAAAATCGTCACCACTTCCTTGGATACCTACGGACACAGTAGTTTTGGCTCATACACCCACTACCAAAGGTGAGCAGTTTAGCTAGTTTTTGTTCCTACATGAACACACCTGTTACGCCTAGCGCTCCGGGTCCCCGCTCCTCCCCGGAGCGCTCACGGCGTCCTTCTCCCTGCAGCTCCCCGGTCAGCGCTGACCGGGAGCGCTGCTCTGCCATGGCCGTTGGGGATGCGATTCGCACAGCGGGACGCGCCCGCTTGCGAGTCGCATCCCAGGTCACTTACCCGTTCCCGTCTCCTGCGGTCATGTGCTGGCGCGCGCGGCTCCGCTCTCTAGGGCGCGCGCGCGCCAGCTCCCTGAGACTTAAAGGGCCAGTGCACCAATGATTGGTGCCTGGCCCAATTAGCTTAATTGGTTCCCACCTGTTCCCTGCTTATATCTAGTCTCCTCCCTTGCACTCCCTTGCCGGATCTTGTTGCCTTAGTGCCAGTGAAAGCGTTCTTTGTGTGTTTATACCCTGTGTACCAGAACTATTGCTATCTCCCCTGACTACGAACCTTGCCGCCTGCCCCCGACCTTCTGCTACGTCCGACTTTGCTTCTGCCTACTCCCTTGTACCTCGCCTATCTTCAGCATCTTCAGCAGTCAGAGAGGTGAGCCGTTGCTAGTGGATACGACCTGGTCACTACCGCCGCAGCAAGACCATCCCGCTTTGCGGCGGGCTCTGGTGAAAACCTGTAGTGGCTTAGAACCGGTCCACTAGCGCGGTCCTCGCCATCCCTCTCTGGCACAGAGGATCCACTACCTGCCAGCCGGCATCGTGACAGTAGATCCGGCCATGGATCCCGCTGAAGTTCCTCTGCCTGTTGTCGCCGACCTCCCCACACTGGTCGCCCAGCAAGCCCGACAGATTGCCCAACAAGATCACCAGCTGTCGTACTTGACCACCATGACTCAGCAACTCCAGTCGCAGCTACAGCAGATTCAGTCTCAGCTACAGCAGCAGCAACCATCTCCTCCGCCAGCTCCTGCACCTCTTCCGCAGCGAGTGGCCACTCCTAGCCTCCGCCTGTCTTTGCCGGACAAATTTAATGGGGACTCTAAGTTTTGCCGTGGCTTCCTTTCCCAATGTTCCCTGCATCTGGAGATGATGTCGGATCAGTTTCCTACTGAAAGGTCTAAGGTGGCTTTCGTAGTCAGCCTTCTGTCTGGAAAAGCCCTGTCATGGGCCACACCGCTCTGGGACCGCGATGACCCTGTCACTGCCTCTGTACACTCCTTCTTCTCGGAAATTCGAAGTGTCTTTGAGGAACCTGCCCGAGCCTCTTCTGCTGAGACTGCCCTGCTGAACCTGGTCCAGGGTAATTCCTCCGTTGGCGAGTACGCCATACAATTCCGTACTCTTGCTTCTGAACTATCCTGGAATAATGAGGCTCTCTGCGCGACCTTTAAAAAAGGCCTATCCAGCAACATTAAGGATGTTCTGGCCGCACGAGAGACTCCTGCTAACCTGCATGAACTCATTCATCTAGCCACTCGCATTGACATGCGTTTTTCTGAGAGGCATCAAGAGCTCCGCCAGGAAAAGGACTTAGATCTCTGGCCACCTCTCCCACAGTCTCCACTGCAATCTGCGCCTAGGCCTCCCGCCGAGGAGGCCATGCAAGTGGATCGGTCTCGCCTGACCCTGGAAGAGAGGAATCGCCGTAAGGAAGAGAATCTTTGTTTGTACTGTGCCAGTACTGAACATTTTCTGGTGGATTGCCCAATCCGTCCTCCACGTCTGGGAAACGCACGCTCGCACTCAGCTCTCGTGGGTGTGGCGTCTCTTGATGCCAAGTCGGCTTCTCCACGTCTCACGGTACCTGTTCGGATTTCCACTTCAGCCAGCTCTCCCCTCTCAGCCGTGGCCTGCCTGGACTCTGGAGCTTCTGGGAATTTTATTCGGGACTCCTTTGTGAATAAATTCCGGATTCCGGTGACCCGTCTTGTCAAGCCACTCCACATTTCCGCGGTCAACGGAGCCAGGGTGGACTGTACCATACGTTTCCGCACGGAGCCCCTTCTTATGAGCATCGGATCTCACCACGAGAGGATTGAACTTTTGGTCCTCCCCAATTGCACCTCGGAAATTCTCCTTGGACTTCCCTGGCTTCAACTTCATTCCCCAACCCTGGATTGGTCCACTGGGGAGATCAAGAGTTGGGGGTCCTCTTGTTCCAAGAACTGTCTAAAACCGGTTCCCAGTAACCCTTGCCGTAACTCTGTGGTTCCTCCTGTATCTGGTCCCCCTAAGGTCATTAAGGACTCTGCCTGCCACAGGAAATGCCCCTCCCCCCCTCCCAGTTCCATCAGGCAAGCTTCTGTGTCCCCTCATGGCCCTCGTCCTGGTGTCACACTGCCCCGTGCCAGGTCCCGCCCTCTGCCCTCTCTCCCCATTCCTACTCCTGCGGTTCTGCCTGCCGTTGAGGAATCCCTCCATCCTTTCCCGGTGTCCTCATCCCAGGGGAGGCAGTTACCCGATAAAGAGAAGGGGAGACCTAAGGGGGGGGGTACTGTTACGCCTAGCGCTCCGGGTCCCCGCTCCTCCCCGGAGCGCTCACGGCGTCCTTCTCCCTGCAGCTCCCCGGTCAGCGCTGACCGGGAGCGCTGCTCTGCCATGGCCGTTGGGGATGCGATTCGCACAGCGGGACGCGCCCGCTTGCGAGTCGCATCCCAGGTCACTTACCCGTTCCCGTCTCCTGCGGTCATGTGCTGGCGCGCGCGGCTCCGCTCTCTAGGGCGCGCGCGCGCCAGCTCCCTGAGACTTAAAGGGCCAGTGCACCAATGATTGGTGCCTGGCCCAATTAGCTTAATTGGTTCCCACCTGTTCCCTGCTTATATCTAGTCTCCTCCCTTGCACTCCCTTGCCGGATCTTGTTGCCTTAGTGCCAGTGAAAGCGTTCTTTGTGTGTTTATACCCTGTGTACCAGAACTATTGCTATCTCCCCTGACTACGAACCTTGCCGCCTGCCCCCGACCTTCTGCTACGTCCGACTTTGCTTCTGCCTACTCCCTTGTACCTCGCCTATCTTCAGCATCTTCAGCAGTCAGAGAGGTGAGCCGTTGCTAGTGGATACGACCTGGTCACTACCGCCGCAGCAAGACCATCCCGCTTTGCGGCGGGCTCTGGTGAAAACCTGTAGTGGCTTAGAACCGGTCCACTAGCGCGGTCCTCGCCATCCCTCTCTGGCACAGAGGATCCACTACCTGCCAGCCGGCATCGTGACAACACCTAGAATCCAGCAATACCATCCCATGGGAAGCTCTGCCTCTTTCTGTTTTATAGTATATTCATACAAATCCATAAATGGCCACCATTAGGCAGCCAGATGCAGCAAAAATGAGTGGATGGCATAGAGTAGTGGGAAAGCAGGAACTTGGACACTGGAGGCGGCACAGCAGGAAAGTGGAAAACAGATGTGGCAACGTAGAATCTTGGACACTAGAGGTGGCACTGTAACACCAGGAAGTCAGACACAAAGTATAACTGCAGGAGTTTGGATACTGAAGGGGGAACTAGAACATCAGAAACCGAGACAGTGGAGCAGGAACTCCAGTAGTATGTAATATGGAGCAGGAAGAACCATGGACACTGATGCCAGAGGTGGCACTGAACGAATTTGGACACCGGACTTGGCATTGAAGATCACAGAGCTTGCACATGAGGACATAGTACTCACTCATGGGTGTATACATGGAACAGATGAGGCCAGACTGTAAACATGAATACATGACAAGATGCTCAATGGTTGATACCAGGAATGTAGCACAGAGCGGGCCGGTAACACAGACACAGAACTGGAAGGTGGAGAAGCAAAACATGAAGTTGTAGACACAGGATTATACAACTATCAGTACCGGATGAGGCCAGGACCAGAGACACAAAACTGGCTGTCATGAAGACAAAACATGCAGGTGTAAACAGAAAACAGAAAAAGATAGATACCAGACATGGAATCCAGAAGTGTAGGCAGAATCAAAAGGCAGTGATGGTTCTAAGCTACCAGCTAGGCAGGAGAACACTTCAATGGGTTAACCCACCAAACACTATTGATGGCGTATCATCACCTTCCACAGCCCCCCACGCACACACACACACACACACCATGCCTCCAGCCTCCCTCAAATTCCTCCAGAACCCCCCCAAGCACACACACAATGCCTCCAGCCTTCCTTCAGAAACCCTCCCCCCCCCCCCACACACACACAATGGGGGACATTTATTATTGTGTTTATGCCTTTTTCTGGCTGCAAAAAGGCACATCTTTAGGCGCAGTGTGCTGCTGCACCTGTTTTTGTGCTCCTTTTGGACATATCACATATGACATAAAAAGGCTGCAAATTCATATCAAGTCAAGGCAATCTTTTCATTGTGGCTGAAGCCAGCAAAATCAGAGCTAAGATTCTATATTTATTAACGCCGTGCACCTTCATGGTAAATTTGGTGCCAGTTAGCCCAAACAAAAAAAAGCCCCAACAATTCTGCCTGAAAAAAAATGCATCCTATAACCAACATTGCCAAATGTCCCCAATACATTTAGCCCCCTCCACATACAAAGTGCCTTCAGCCTCCCCTCAATGTCTCCAGTCCTCCTCCCCAAAACACACATAATACCTCCAGCCTCCACCAAACACACACATCAGTTGCTACATTGAAAGATCTGTGACTAGTTGCGGCCATGTCAATGCCCTAGAGCCACAATACTTTTATCCAATGAGCATACAGCACGTGGTGAAAAAAGTTATACAGTTTTTATCAGCGTATAACACGCACTGGTGTAAAACACGCATCCTCATTACCCCCCCATTTAATAATGTTCTCCCTGTGCATTCTCATTTCCCCCCTGTGCATTATCATTTCCCCCTGTGCATTATCATTTCCCTCTGTGCATTCTCATTTCCCCCCTGTGCATTATCATTTCCCCCCTGTGCATTATTATTTCCCCCCTGTGCATTATCATTTCCCCCCTGTGCATTATCATTTCCCCCCTGTGCATTATCATTTCCCCCCTGTGCATTCTTATTTCCCCCCTGTGCATTATCATTTCCCCCTGTACATTCTCATTTTCCCCCTCTGCATTCTCATTTCCCTCCTGTGCATTCTCATTTCCCTCCTGTGCATTCTCATTTCCTCCCTGTGCATTCTCATTTACCCCCCGTGCATTATAATTTTCCCCCTGTGCATTCTCATTTCCCTCTGGACATTATCATTTCCCCCCTGTGCATTATCATTTCCCCCTGCGCATTATTATTTCCCCCCTATGCGTTATCATTTCCCCCTGTGCATTATCATTGCCCCCTGTGCATTATCATCTCCCCCTGTGCATTAACATCTCCCCCTGTGCATTATCATTTCCCCCTTTGCATTCTCGTTTCCCTCTGTACATTCTCATTTCCCCCTGTGCATTATCATCTCCCCCTTGTGCATTATAATTTCCCCCTGTGCATTATAATTTCCCCACTGCACATTATCATTCCCCCCTTGCATTATCACCATTCCCTTGTGTATTCTCATTTCCCTCAGTGCATTATCATTCCCCCCTCTGTGCATTATAATTTCCCCCCTTTGCATTATCATCCCCCCCTGTGCATTATAATTTCCCCCCTGTGCATTATCATCCCCCCTGTGCATTATCATTTCCCCCCTGTGCATTATCATCCCCCCCTGTGCATTATCATTTCCATCTGTGCATTTTCATGTCCCCCCTGTGCATTATCATTTCCCCCTGTGCATTATCATTTCCCTCTATGCATTTTCATTTCCCCCTGTGCATTATCATTTTCCCCCTGTGCATTATTATTTCCCCCTGGACCTTATCATTTCCCCCCTGTGCATTCTCATTTCCCCTCTGTGCATTATCATTTCCCCCTGTGCATTTTCATTTCCCCCCTGCGCATTATTATTTCCCCCCTGCACCTTATCATTTCCCCTCTGTGCATTATCATTTCCCCTCTGTGCATTATCATTTCCCCCTGTGCATTATCATTTCCCCCCTGCGCATTATTATTTCCCCCCTGTGCATTATCATTTCCCCCATGTGCATTATCCTTTCCCCCATGTGCATTATCATGTCCCTCCGGTGAATTATCATTTTCTCTGTGCATTATCATCTCCCCCCTGTGCATTCTCATTTCCCTCTGGACATTATCATTTCCCCCCTGTGCATTATCATTTCCCCCTGCGCATTATTATTTCCCCCTATGCGTTATCATTTCCCCCTGTGCATTATCATTGCCCCCTGTGCATTATCATCTCCCCCTGTGCATTAACATCTCCCCCTGTGCATTATCATTTCCCCCTTGGCATTCTCGTTTCCCTCTGTGCATTCTCATGTCCCCCTGTGCATTATCATCTCCCCCCTTGTGCAGTATAATTTCCCCCCTGTGCATTATCACCCCCCCCTGTGTATTATAATTTCCCACTTGTGTATTATTATTTCCCCCTGTGCATTATCATTTCCTCCCTGTGCATTCTTATTTCCCCCCTGTGCATTATCATTTCCCCCTGTGCATTATCATTTTCCCCCTCTGCATTCTCATTTCCCCCCTGTGCATTCTCATTCCCCTCCTTTGCATTCTCATTTCCCTCCTGTGCATTCTCTTTTCCCTCCTGTGCATTCTCATTTCCTCCCTGTGCATTCTCATTTACCCCCCGTGCATTATCATTTACCCCCCGTGCATTATAATTTACCCCCAGTGCATTATCATTTCCCCCTGTGCATTATAATTTCCCCCCTGCACATTACTATTCCCCCCGTGCATTATCACCATTCCCTTGTGCATTCTCATTTCCCTCAGTGCATTATCATTCCCCCCTCTGTGCATTATAATTTCCCCCCTTTGCATTATCATCCCCCCTGTGCATTATAATTTCCCCCCCCTGTGCATTATCATCCCCCCCTGTGCATTATCATTTCCCCCCTGTGCATTATCATCCCCCCCTGTGCATTATCATTTTCCTCTGTGCATTTTCATTTCCCCCCTGTGCATTATCATTTCCCCCTGTGCATTATCATTTCCCTCTGTGCATTTTCATTTCCCCCTGTGCATTATCATTTTCCCCCTGTGCATTATTATTTCACCCTGGACCTTATCATTTCCCCCCTGTGCATTCTCATTTCCCCTCTGTGCATTATCATTTCCCCCTGTGCATTATCATTTCCCCCCTGCGCATTATTATTTCCCCCTGCACCTTATAATTTCCCCCCTGTGCATTCTCATTTCCCCTCTGTGCATTATCATTTCCCCCCTGTGCATTATCATTCCCCCCCCTGCACATTATTATTTCCCCCCTGTGCATTTTCATTTCCCCCATGTGCATTATCATGTCCCTCCTGTGAATTATCATTTTCTCTGTGCATTATCATCTCCCCCCTGTGCATTCTCATTTCCCTCTGGACATTATCATTTCCCCCCTGTGCATTATCATTTCCCCCTGCGCATTATTATTTCCCCCTATGCGTTATCATTTCCCCCTGTGTGTTATGATTGCCCCCTGTGCATTAACATCTCCCCCTGTGCATTAACATCTCCCCCCTGTGCATTATCATTTCCCCCTTTGCATTCTCGTTTCCCTCTGTCCATTCTCATTTCCCCCTGTGCATTATCATCTCCCCCTTGTGCATTATAATTCCCCCCTGTGCATTATCATCCCCCCTGTGTATTATAATTTATCACTTGTGTATTATCATTTCCCCCTGTGCATTATCATTTCCCCTCTGTGCATTATCATTTCCCCCTTTGCATTATTATTTCCCCCTGTGCATTATCATTTCCCCCTGTGCATTATCATTCCCCCCTGTGCATTATAATTTCCCCCTGTGCATTATCATCTCCCCCCTGTGCCTTATCATTTCCCCCTGTGCATTCTCATTTCCCTTTGTGCATTCTCATTTCCCCCCTGTGCGTTCTCATTTCCCCCCTGTGCATTCTCATTTCCCCCCTGTGCATTATCATTTCCCCCTGTGCATTATCATTTCCCCCCTGCACATTATTATTTCCCCCTGCACCTTATCATTTCCCCCCTGCGCATTATTATTTCCCCCTGCACCTTATAATTTCCCCCCTGTGCATTCTCATTTCCCCTCTGTGCATTATAATTTCCCCCTGTGCATTATCATTTCCCCCCTGCACATTATTATTTCCCCCCTGTGCATTATCATTTCCCCATGTGCATTATCCTTTCCCCCATGTGCATTATCATGTCCCTCCTGTGAATTATCATTTTCTCTGTGCATTGTAATTTCCCCCCTGTGCATTATCATTTCCCCCCTGCACCTTATCATTTCCCCCCTGTGCATTCTCATTTCCCCTCTGTGCATTATCATTTCCCCCCTGCGCATTATTATCCCCCCCCTGTGCATTATCATTTCCCCCATGTGCATTATCATCTCCCCCCTGTGCATTATCATTTTCCCCCTGTGCATTATCATTTCCCCCTTTGCATTATCATTTCCCCCTGTGCATTATCATTTCCCGCCTGTGTATTATCATTCCCCCCTTTGCATTCTCATTTCTCCCCTGTGCATTATCATCTCCTCCCTGGGCATTATCATTTCCCTCTGTACATTATACTTTCCCCCCTATGCATTATCATTTCCCCCCTGTGCATTATCATCTCCCCTGTGCATTATCATTTCCCCCTGTGCATTATCATCTCACCCCCTGTGCATTATCATTTCCCCCTGTGCATTCTCATTTCCCTTTGTGCATTTTCATTTTCCCCTGTGCATTATAATTTCCCCCCTGTGCATTCTCATCCCCCCTGTGCATTATCATTTCCCCCTGTGCATTATCATTTCCCCCCTGTGCATTATCATTTCCCCCTGTGCATTATCATTTCCCCCTGTGCATTATCATTTCCCCCCTGTGCATTCTCATTTCCCTCTGTGCATTATCATTTCCCCCTGTGCATTATCATTTCCCCCTGTGCATTCTCATTTCCCCCCTTTGCAATATCATCTCCCCCTGTGCACTCTCATTTCCCTCTGGACATTATCATTTCCCCCCTGTGCATTATCATTTCCCCCTGCGCATTATTATTTCCCCCCTATGCGTTATCATTTCCCCCTGTGCATTATCATTTCCCCCTGTGCATTATCATCTCCCCCTGTGCATTAACATCTCCCCCCTGTGCATTATCATCTCCCCCTGTGCATTATCATTTCCCTCTGTACATTATAATTTCCCCCCTATGCATTATCATTTCCCCCCTGTGCATTCTCATTTCCCCTCTGTGCATTATCATTTCCCCCTGTGCATTATCATTTCCCCCTGCGCATTATTATTTCCCCCCCTGTGCATTATCATTTCCCCCTGTGCATTATCATTGCCCCTGTGCATTATCATCTCCCCCTGTGCATTAACATCTCCCCCCTGTGCATTATCATTTCCCCCTTTGCATTCTCGTTTCCCTCTGTGCATTCTCATTTCCCCCTGTGCATTATCATCTCCCCCCTTGTGCATTATAATTTCCCCCCTGTGCATTATCATCTCCCCTGTGCATTATCATTTCCCCCTGTACATTATCATCCCCCCCCCTGTGCCTTATGATTTCCCCCTGTGCATTCTCATTTCCCTTTGTGCATTCTCATTTCCCCCCTGTGCGTTCTCATTTTCTCCCTGTGCATTCTCATTCCCCCCCCTGTGCATTCTCATTTCCCCCCTGTGCATTATTATTTCCCCCCTATGCATTATCATTTCCCCCCTGTGCATTATCATTTCCCCCTGTGCATTATCATTTCCCCCATGTGCATTATCATCTCCCCCCTGTGCATTATCATTTCCCCCCTGTGAATTATCATTTCCCCCTTTGCATTATCATTTCCCCCTGTGCATTATCATTTTCCGCCTGTGTATTATCATTCCCCCCTTTGCATTCTCATTTCTCCCCTGTGCATTATCATCTCCTCCCTGGGCATTATCATTTCCCTCTGTACATTATACTTTCCCCCCTATACATTATCATTTCCCCCTGTGCATTATCATCTCACCCCCTGTGCATTATCATTTCCCCCTGTGCATTCTCATTTCCCTTTGTGCATTTTCATTTTCCCCTGTACATTATAATTTCCCCCCTGTGCATTCTCATCCCCCCTGTGCATTATTATTTCCCCCTATGCATTATCCTTTTCCCCCTGTGCATTATCATTTCCCCCTGTGCATTATCATTCCCCCCTGTGTATTATAATTTCCCCCCTGTGCATTCTCATTTCCCTCTGTGCATTCTCATTTCCCCCCTTTGCATTATCATTCCCCCCTGTGCATTCTCATTTCCCTCTGTGCATTCTCATTTCCCCCTGTGCATTATCATTACCCCCTGTGTATTATCATTTCCCCCCTGTGCATTATCATTTCCCCCTGTGCATTATCATTTCCCCCTGTGCATTCTCATTTCCCCCCTTTGCATTATCATCTCCCCCTGTGCACTCTCATTTCCCTCTGGACATTATCATTTCCCCCCTGTGCATTATCATTTCCCCCTGTGCATTATTATTTCCCCCCTATGCGTTATCATTTCCCCCTGTGCATTATCATTTCCCCCTGTGCATTATCATCTCCCCCTGTGCATTAACATCTCCCCCCTGTGCATTATCATCTCCCCCTGTGCATTATCATTTCCCTCTGTACATTATAATTTCCCCCCTATGCATTATCATTTCCCCCCTGTGCATTATCATCTCCCCTGTGCATTATCATTTCCCCCTGTACATTATCATCTCCCCCCCCTGTGCCTTATCATTTCCCCCTGTGCATTCTCATTTCCCTTTGTGCATTCTCATTTCCCCCCTGTGCGTTCTCATTTTCTCCCTGTGCATTCTCATTTCCCCCCTGTGCATTCTCATTTCCCCCCTGTGCATTATTATTCCCCCCTATGCATTATCATTTCCCCCCTGTGCATTATCATTTCCCCCTGTGCATTATCATTTCCCCCCTGCGCATTATTATTTCCCCCTGCACCTTATCATCTCCCCCTGTGCATTAACATCTCCCCCCTGTGCATTATCATTTCCCCCTTTGCATTCTCATTTCCCTCTGTGCATTCTCATTTCCCCCTGTGCATTATCATCTCCCCCTTGTGCATTATAATTTCCCCCCTGTGCATTATCATCCCCCCTGTGTATTATAATTTCCCACTTGTGTATTATCATTTCCCCCTGTGCATTATCATTTCCCCCTTTGCATTATTATTTCCCCCTGTGCATTATCATTTCCCCCTGTGCATTATCATTTCCCCTCTGTGCATTATCATTTCCCCTGTGCATTATCATTTCCCCCTGTGCATTATCATTACCCCCCTGTGCATTATCATTTCACTATGTGCGTTATCATTTGCCTCTGTGCATTATCATTTCCCTCCTGTGCATTCTCATTTCCCCCCTGTGCATTATTATTTCCCCCTATGCATTATAATTTCCCTCTGTGCATTATCATTTCCCTCCTGTGCATTCTCATTTCCCCCTGTGCATTCTCATTCCCCCCTGTGCATTCTCATTTCCCCCTGTGGATTCTCAATGCACAGAGGGGAAATGAGAATGCACGGAGGGCAAATGATAATGTACAGGGGGAAATGAGAATGCACAGAGGGAAATGAGAATGCACAGAGGGAAATGAGAATGCACAGGGGGAAATGAGAATGCACAGGGGGAAATGATAATGCCCAGGGGGGAAATGATAATGTACAAAGGGAAATGATAATGCACAGGAGGGAAATGATAATGCACAGGGGCGAAATGATAATGCACAGGGGGAAATGATAATGCACAGGGGGAAATGATAATTCACAGGGGGGAAATGATAATGCACAGGGGGAAATGATAATGCACAGGGGGAAATGATAATGCACAGGGGGAAATGATAATTCACAGGGGGGAAATGATAATGTACAAAGGGAAATGATAATGCACAGAGGGAAATGATAATGCAAAGGGGGAAATGATAATGCACAAAGGGAAATGATAATGCACAGAGGGAAATGAGAATGCACAGGAGGGAAATTATAATGCACAGGGGGAAATGATAATGCACAGAGGGAAATGATAATACACAGGGGGGGAGATGATAATGCACAGGAGGGAAATTATAATGCACAGGGGGAAATGATAATGCACAGAAGGAAATGATAATGCACAGGGGGAAAATGATAATGCACAAGGGGGAAATGATAATGCACAGGGGGAAATGATAATACACAGGAGGGAGATGATAATGCACAGGAGGGAAATTATAATGCACAGGAGGGAAATTATAATGCACAGGGGGAAATTATAATGCACAGGGGGAAATTATAATGCACAGGGGGAAATGATAATGCTCAGGAGGGAAATGATAATGCACAGGGGGAAATTATATTGCACAAGGGGGAAATTATAATACACAGGGGGGAAATGATAATGCACAGGGGGGGATGATAATGCACAGGGGGGAAATTATAATGCACAGAGGGAAATGAGAATGCACAGGGGGGAAATGAGAATACACAGTGGGGAAAAGGGGGGAAAAGAGTTATGGATTTTAGAAGGCGAGGAGATAAAAACGAAAATGCAAAAATAAAATTGTCCTTGTCCTTAAGGGGTTAATATGCCACATTGCAAAACTGTATGGACTGTATAACTGTATAAGTCTTAATATAGAAGAGCTAGATCACATCTGCACATTTAATAGGACAATTATCTTTCCAGGAAAGACCTACGCGATGGCGGTCTCCAGTGACACAAAGTTTTCAGAGGAACTTTAATAACTGCAACTGGCATCCTTATGTATACTGTATTAGATATATATATATATATATATATATATATATATATATATATATAATATTACATTTTCAGAAATGCTCGTACATTAGAAATACGCATTTCACCTTTTGTTCAGAACGCTCGGAGCCAGAGGCCGTGATCATGCTGTCATGGCCACGCCCCCTTCATTCATGTCTATGGGAGGGGGGTGTCGGCTCACATGCCCCCTCCCGTAGACATGAATGGAGGGTGCGTGGTGTGATGTTACAAGGGGGCATGGTTGTGACATCACAACCACTGCCACAGGAACCCAGCATTTGTTTAGAACGCCGAATGGTGCAGGAGATCGCGGGGGTCCGGCTGCTGGATCAGACATCTTATCCTATAACCTTTTGATAGGGGATAAGATGTCTAGCAGCGGAGTACCCCTTTAATGTATAAGTTTAGATCTATTTTTATTTATGGTAAAGCCAGCATCTAAGTCGGGACATGCAACCTTATTTTTTTACTGCCTTTGAATTCAGACATGAAATCAGTCGTGGACTCACGCAGCCTTTCAAGTATGATACAATCTCCACAACTATGCACTACTCTAGACACTCTTAGGCTAGGTTCAGACTACGGAATTTCCGACTGTCTGCCTGCAAAATTTTCCGCGACTATTTTCCGCCTCCAAAGGCGTTTTTCAGTTTCACGCGTAATTTTGTCATTTCCGCGAGTAATCCGCCTTAAATTTCCGCTTAAATTTGACGCAGAAAACAGTGGGAGTGCACTGAGAGCCAAGTTCAGCCTCTTTTGGACCATGTGATCACATGACCCGACCCAGGCGCATTTAAAAGGAAGAATGTGGGCTAGTCCAAGAACCAGTGGGCTGATCATATTTAAATTTCTGACTCAAATTCGTATGGAGGCTACCTTATCGCGGTGGGACGGTCCAAGCTATTTGACCGCCGGCGGAGACAAATTTGCGAGCTAAGTGCCTCACTATTTCATAGTTTCACATTTGCATCTATTACACCATAGCTGTATAGCTCTCCATGTTTTAACTGTATATTCATGTTGCACCTATATCCTTGTGCTGGCAGTGTGCTGCTGCATTCTTCTGTTGCTGTATATCTAGCCTAGTAGCGTGCACCTGTAGGCCAGGTCCATATAATAGTTTGGTATCAACTAAAGTGCTGGCTGACTTATTCTTTGTCTGTATTGCACATACGGGGGAGTGGCTACCTCCATGTTGGCCTTGCACCCCACCCACCTCTATCAGGTGTGTATATAAGGTGGCTTGGATGTTCCAGATCCTACCATGCTTACTGAACTGTTCACACAGAGGCATATTCACAGAGTAGGGTCCGTCCCAGGAGGCTACCTTATCGCGGTGGGACGGTCCAAGCTATTTGACCGCCGGCGGAGACAAATTTGCGAGCTAAGTGCCTCACTATTTCATAGTTTCACATTTGCATCTATTACACCATAGCTGTATAGCTCTCCATGTTTTAACTGTATATTCATGTTGCACCTATATCCTTGTGCTGGCAGTGTGCTGCTGCATTCTTCTGTTGCTGTATATCTAGCCTAGTAGCGTGCACCTGTAGGCCAGGTCCATATAATAGTTTGGTATCAACTAAAGTGCTGGCTGACTTATTCTTTGTCTATATATATATATATATATATATAATATTACATTTTCAGAAATGCTCGTACATTAGAAATACGCATTTCACCTTTTGTTCAGAACGCTCGGAGCCAGAGGCCGTGATCATGCTGTCATGGCCACGCCCCCTTCATTCATGTCTATGGGAGGGGGGGTGTCGGCTCACATGCCCCCTCCCGTAGACATGAATGGAGGGTGCGTGGTGTGATGTTACAAGGGGGCATGGTTGTGACATCACAACCACTGCCACAGGAACCCAGCATTTGTTTAGAACGCCGAATGGTGCAGGAGATCGCGGGGGTCCGGCTGCTGGATCAGACATCTTATCCTATAACCTTTTGATAGGGGATAAGATGTCTAGCAGCGGAGTACCCCTTTAATGTATAAGTTTAGATCTATTTTTATTTATGGTAAAGCCAGCATCTAAGTCGGGACATGCAACCTTATTTTTTTACTGCCTTTGAATTCAGACATGAAATCAGTCGTGGACTCACGCAGCCTTTCAAGTATGATACAATCTCCACAACTATGCACTACTCTAGACACTCTTAGGCTAGGTTCAGACTACGGAATTTCCGACTGTCTGCCTGCAAAATTTTCCGCGACTATTTTCCGCCTCCAAAGGCGTTTTTCAGTTTCACGCGTAATTTTGTCATTTCCGCGAGTAATCCGCCTTAAATTTCCGCTTAAATTTGACGCAGAAAACAGTGGGAGTGCACTGAGAGCCAAGTTCAGCCTCTTTTGGACCATGTGATCACATGACCCGACCCAGGCGCATTTAAAAGGAAGAATGTGGGCTAGTCCAAGAACCAGTGGGCTGATCATATTTAAATTTCTGACTCAAATTCGTATGGATTTTCCGAATGTAATCCGCTTTCAATCTGCCTACGTTCCGCGTTCGAACAAAAAATTTCAAGCGGGAATTAGGCACGCAAATTCCGAGTGAAAAAATCCGAAATATGAACAGGTGCACGGAAATCCCATTGACTCGCAATTTCGGACGGAAATTTTAAAACGGAATTTCTGTCTGAAATTCCGTAGTCTGAACCTATCCTTAGGGCGTATACCTCTCTAACAGATTTCTAGGAATGAGAGAAACAGGCGCTCCATAGAGTAGTAACGTAAAAACCCGTGGTGAAATAATTATACAAATTACTTGCTCACTCTGGGTGGTTGTACAACTTCATATACAACAATGATGTAGGCGTAGAATAATAGTAGGTCGACTGCTGCCCTCCGGTAGATATTGCAGTGTAGGATAAGGCTTCAAAGGAACCCGGCTCAATCGGCGGTGAATGACCACAACAGGTGAACGGTTAAAAGGAGTTTATTTGACCAGAATGCAACACGTTTCGCTGCGCATGCGCAGCGAAACGCGTTGCATTTTGGTCAAATAAACTCCTTTTAACCGTTCACCTGTTGTGGTCATTCAGCGCCGATTGAGCCGGGTTCCTTTGAAGCCTTATTCTACTCTATAACAGATTGTTGTGTAGAACATGCCATTTATTTTGGTATTGGACAGATAACATCTTTGTAAAAGATTAGCAGTATACATAGAAGCTCTTCACGATTTTATTGAGCTTAAAAAAAAAGAAAAAAAAAACTTCATAGGGGCAAGTAGCGCCAAAGAACCCCGGGTCACAATGCTTGTGATGTCACGCCCACTTCTTTATTGATTGACACACACGGCTCATCGGCCAGCTGTGATCCGCATTGAGGTCCTGCACATGTACCCTGAATAGGGCATGCACTGAAGGAAGGGGAGGTGACCTCAAAGGTTATACATGCTGCATCCCAGTGACACAGTGGGCCCCTTGCCAGGCCTCTTTGACATTTCTGGCCCCCATAAAAGCAGGTTTTTAGTTTTTAGTAAAATAAAGTCAAGAACAGCTTCTATGGTATGCCATAGAAGCTGTGACAGTAGGTTTATTACCATGAAATATGTGACAGATGTACTTTAAAAGTGTATTCCGGGGATAAGATGTCTGATCGCAGGGGATCCCACCGCTGGGACCCCCGCGATCTCCGTTCAGCACCCACATTCTATGCCAGGCTACTGCTCCAGTCTCGAAGAATCTTTGGGTTTCTGGGACTGGAGGCGTGACGTCATGCCATGCCCCCTCATGACGTCACACCACACCCCCTCGATCCTTTGAGTTTCAGCTAGTGCATAAGGGAGGACCCTAGGGTGCAGAACAGGTGGAACAGCGATCAATGCCTGATTACTGTAAGTAGACAAGCAGATGCCAACCACCAGCACTGCAATGCTACAAGCTACGTATATATTCTTATAAAAAAAAGGCATTACAAATATCACTATTATAACTTACCCTTGGAGCCATGATGAATAGAACATCACCACCCCAATGTGCGTTTTGTATACATATTGCTTACTCGGGGGGGGGGGGGGGGGGGGGAGGGGAACAGAGAAGTAGGCTGTGTTTGAGAAACATATGGTGAGTGTCACGATTCGGCTTACGGGTTGTGGATCCGCTGTGTCAGCGAGGGATTGGCGTGGACCGTGCTAGTGGACCGGTTCTAAGAGGCTACTGGTTTTCACCAGAGCCCGCCGCAAAGCGGGATGGTCTTGCTGCGGCAGTAGCAACCAGGTCGTATCCACTAGCAACGGCTCAACCTCGCTGACTGCTGAGAAGGCGTGGGACAGAAGGACTAGGCAGAGGCAAGGTCAGACGTAGCAGAAGGTCGGGGCAGGTGGCAAGGTTCGTAGTCAGGATGGATAGCAGAAGTTCAGGTAACACAGGCTTTGGACACACTAAACGCTTTCACTGGCACAAGGCAACAAGATCCGGCAAGGGAGTGCAGGGGCAGTGAGCAGATATAGCCAGGGAGCAGGTGGAAGCCAATTAAGCTAATTGGGCCAGGCACCAATCATTGGTGCACTGGCCCTTTAAGTCTCAGAGAGCTGGTGCGAGCGCGCCCTAGAGAGCGGAGCCGCGCGCGCCAGCACATGACAGCAGGGGACCGGGACGGGTAAGTGACTTGGGATGCGATTCGCGAGCGGGCGCGTCCCGCTGTGCGAATCGCATCCCCGACGGCCATGTCAGTGCAGCGCTCCCGGTCAGCGGGAGTGACCGGGGCGCTGCAGGGAGAGAGGCGCCGTGAGCGCTCCGGGGAGGAGCAGGGACCCGGAGCGCTCGGCGTAACAGTACCCCCCCCCCCCTTAGGTCTCCCCCTTTTTTTGTCCGACAACTGCTTTACCTGGGACGAGGACACCGGGAGTGAATGGAGGGTTTCCTCAAAGGCAGGCAGTACAGCAGGAGTGGGAATGGGGAGGGAGGGCAGAGGGTGAAGCTTGGCACGGGGCAGGGTGACACAAGGACGGGGGCCATGAGGAGGCACTGAGGCTTGCCTGACGGGACTGGGAGGGGGGGAGAGGCATCTCTTGTGGCAAGCAGAGTCCCAGGCTTGCCTGACGGGACTGGGAGGGGGGGAGAGGCACTTCCTTTGGCAGGCAGAGTCCCAGTTCTTGATCTCCCCGGTGGTCCAATCAAGGGAGGGAGAATGAAGCCGGAGCCATGGCAGACCGAGGAGGACCTCAGAGGTACAGTTGGGGAGAACGAAGAGCTCAATCCTTTCGTGGTGGGGTCCAGTAGACATCAGGAGGGGTTCTGTGCGGTAACGCACGGTGCAATCCAATCTGACTCCGTTGACCGCGGAAATGTAGAGCGGCTTGACGAGACGGGTCACCGGGATGCTGAATTTATTCACAAAGGACTCCAAAATAAAATTCCCAGAGGCACCAGAGTCCAAGCAGGCCACGGCTGAGAGGGAGGAGTTGGCTGAAGGAGAAATCCGCACGGGCACCGTGAGACGTGGAGAAGCAGACTTAGAACCAAGAGACGCCACACCCACGTGAGCTGGGTGCGTGCGTTTCCCAGACGTGGAGGACGGATAGGGCAATCCACCAAGAAATGCTCGGTACTGGCACAGTAAAGACAGAGATTTTCTTCCCTACGGCGATTCCTCTCTTCCTGGGTCAGGCGAGACCGATCCACTTGCATGGCCTCCTCGGCGGGAGGCCCAGGCGTAGATTGCAACGGATACTGTGGGAGAGGTGCCCAGAGATCTAAGTCTTTTTCCTGGCGGAGCTCTTGGTGTCGCTCAGAAAAACGCATGTCAATGCGGGTAGCCAAATGGATGAGTTCTTGCAGGTTGGCAGGAATCTCTCGTGCGGCCAGCACATCCTTGATGCGACTGGATAGGCCTTTTTTAAAGGTCGCGCAGAGAGCCTCGTTATTCCATGATAACTCGGAAGCAAGAGTACGAAATTGGATGGCGTACTCGCCCACTGAAGAATTACCCTGGACCAGGTTCAGCAGGGCAGTCTCGGCAGAAGAAGCTCGGGCTGGCTCCTCGAAGACACTCCGGACTTCAGCGAAGAAGGACTGGACTGTGGCTGTGGCAGGATCATTGCGGTCCCAGAGCGGTGTGGCCCAAGACAAGGCCTTTCCTGAAAGAAGGCTTACTACGAACGCCACCTTAGACCGTTCTGTAGGAAACAAGTCCGACAACATCTCCATATGCAGGGAACACTGAGACAAAAATCCACGGCAGAGTTTAGAGTCCCCATCAAATTTGTCCGGCAGGGACAAGCGGAGGCTAGGAGCGGCCACTCGCTGCGGAGGAGGTGCAGGAGCTGGCGGAGGAGATGGTTGCTGCTGTAGCAGAGGCAGAAGTTGCTGTAACGTGGCGGTCAACTGCGACAGCTGCTGTCCTTGTTGGGCAATTTGCTGCGATTGCTGAGCGACCACCGTGGTAAGGTCAGCGAGACTTGGCAGCGGCACCTCAGCGGGATCCATGGCCGGATCTACTGTCACGATTCGGCTTACGGGTTGTGGATCCGCTGTGTCAGCGAGGGATTGGCGTGGACCGTGCTAGTGGACCGGTTCTAAGAGGCTACTGGTTTTCACCAGAGCCCGCCGCAAAGCGGGATGGTCTTGCTGCGGCAGTAGCAACCAGGTCGTATCCACTAGCAACGGCTCAACCTCGCTGACTGCTGAGAAGGCGTGGGACAGAAGGACTAGGCAGAGGCAAGGTCAGACGTAGCAGAAGGTCGGGGGCAGGCGGCAAGGTTCGTAGTCAGGATGGATAGCAGAAGTTCAGGTAACACAGGCTTTGGACACACTAAACGCTTTCACTGGCACAAGGCAACAAGATCCGGCAAGGGAGTGCAGGGGCAGTGAGCAGATATAGCCAGGGAGCAGGTGGAAGCCAATTAAGCTAATTGGGCCAGGCACCAATCATTGGTGCACTGGTCCTTTAAGTCTCAGAGAGCTGGTGCGAGCGCGCCCTAGAGAGCGGAGCCGCGCGCGCCAGCACATGACAGCAGGGGACCGGGACGGGTAAGTGACTTGGGATGCGATTCGCGAGCGGGCGCGTCCCGCTGTGCGAATCGCATCCCCGACGGCCATGTCAGTGCAGCGCTCCCGGTCAGCGGGAGTGACCGGGGCGCTGCAGGGAGAGAGGCGCCGTGAGCGCTCCGGGGAGGAGCAGGGACCCGGAGCGCTCGGCGTAACAGTGAGCATATTGTGAGAATGAGTGTGTGTGTGTGGGGGGGGAGGCAAAGAGAAGGACCTGGAGGTACAGGAGGAGCTGTAAGATTTGTGTTGGTGGGATGGAGGTGCTCTGAAAGACACAATTAAAGGGATATTCCCATCTGGGACATTTTTCCATAGCTGCAGGTCCCACCTCTGGTAGTCTCTGATGACACGTGTCTCGGGAACCGCCCAGTTTAGAAGAGGTTTGCTATAGGGATTTTCTTCTAAACTGGGAGGTCCCCGAGACACAAGTCATCAGAGAGCACTTAGACAGAAAAGAACAACTCAACTTCAGAAGCTCATAAGTACTGAAAGGATTAAGATTTTTTAATAGAAGTAATTTACAAATCTGTTTAACTTTCTGGAGGCAGATGATATATAAAAAAAAAAATTTTTTCCTGGGTAACCCCTTTAAAAATTTTGAGTGCCTCTTAGCTGTTTGTGCCTACATAGACCTCAGGTTGGGCCAGACCATTCTTCTGCAACTGGTGGTATTTCTTCAAGTCCTCTCAGGAAAAACCTCCATCTCAGGAACTAACTCTTCTGACCTCACTGACTCTACATAGGTTAACTCCTTTGCTATCATCTGCCATCACAGTAGCCACGTGTTGGAACTTTTTAAGCTAAGTTACTCTGTCTAAAGAGGCTTCTCGAGTCCCAGTATACTGGATATTTACTGCATAGAAGAGCCTACCATCCGGCCAGGACATTGTTAACCAGGGAGTGCCGATGGGACAAAAACTTAACGTCTGCAGTGAAGCCGCTCTTCATAGAAGACCATTTTTTTGAGTAATCATCTCGTAGACTTTCACTATATAATGTGAAGACCCTCAAAGGAGAAGACCACTCCCCAGTTAGACCAGATTTGTTATTGATAGATTATTATTAATAACTAATTAATAATTCCTTTATCTTTTTTGGGAGGAGCACCCCCTTCTAGTAAATATGGGTGGCCATCTCATAGAGATTACACTGTACGTATTGTTTTATGCTTTGTTTTTACTCTATGACACTTTATAGGGTTGACTTTTCCATGATGTAATTTTGCTGCAGTTGAGTTGAATAACAAGCGTAAGGTGAGGACACATCTGCACATTGATTGGGACAATTATCTTTTCTGGAAAGACTTACACAATGGCGGTCTCAAGTGAAAAAAGTCTTCAGAGAAACTTTAATAACTGCACCTGATGCAAGAATAATATCACCAATTACCAAATACCACCCTTATATATACCTCTGGGTTGTATTCTGTACTTTGGACTCAGTGTGTTGTGTACTACAGAGACCCCTGTGATCCTTCAGATTGGAAGATTTAGAGATATTTCTCTACTGTAAGTATTATACATCCATTATTACTTTATTTCTGCAGTCTAAATCATACAGTATATTCTTATGCATAATCTGGACGTTTTAATATATTTATCTCCTATCTATCTATCTATCTATCTATCCATCTATATCATATCTATCTTATCTCATTTCTATCTATCTTATATCTATCTATCTCATATCTATCTATCTATCTCATATATATCTCATATCTATCTATCTATCTATCTATCTATCTATCTCATATCTATCTATCTTATCTCATTTCTATCTTATATCTATCTGTCTATTTATCTACCTATCTATCTATCTCATATCAATCTTATCTCATATCTATCTGTCTATCTCATATCTATCTATCTCATATCTATCTATCTATCTCATATCTATCTATCTCATATCTATCTCCAATCTATCTATCTATCTATCTATCTCATTTCTATCTATCTATCTATCTATCTATCTCATATCTATCTATCTATCTATCACATATCTATCTCTATCTCATATCTATCTCTCTCATATCTATCTATCTATCTCATATCTATCTATCTCATACCTATCTCATATCTATCTATCTGTCTCATATCTATCTATCTCATACCTATCTCATATCTATCTATCTATCTATCTATCTATCTATCTATCTCATATCTATCTATCTCATATCTATCTCATATCTATCTATCTCATATCTATCTATCTCATATCTATCTCATATCTATCTATCTCATATCTATCTATCTATCTCATATCTATCTATATCATATCTATCTATCTATCTCATATCTATCTCATATCTATCTATCTCATATCTATCTATCTCATATCTATCTATCTCATATCTATCTATCTCATATCTATCTATCTCATATCTATCTCATATCTATCTCATATCTATCTCATATCTATCTATCTCATATCTATCTCATATCTATCTATCTATCTACAAAAACTGATAGACCAAAAAGGGAACCTCTAAAATACAGCTTTTAATTTGTATAAATGTTAAAAAATCACTATGGTGAAAAAAGTGAAATAGAAGTAAATTAAACTAGAAAAAATGAAAAGTTGAAAAATATACTCAAAAATCCAAATAGTTACGGGCTTCATGTAGTCCAAAGAGTCCAAATGAACATGTAATAGCCTCAGCGGCACAGTTCACATATGTAGAACTCTAACTGGACAATTCAGAATATATGTAGCAGTTCACATAGGACGCATAGAACTATCTTCATAAGTTGCAGTTCACACAAGATGTTGGTCGATATTATTCCACAGAAGCATAGTGTTTTCATCTAACGTCATTCATTACTTTAGTAATTTAGCCTCATTGCAGATTGACTCCTTACAATACAATCTTCTTGCATAAACCTGAGCGTCCCGCAATGGGACCGGTAGCTGTAATAGTTAAACTGTCAGCCGAGCCTAGCCAGCAAATGAGGTTTGGAACGCATACCCCCTGAAGGTAATACTGAGATCCTCTTTGTGCATGACCCGGGATACACCTGGTCATCACTGTGCTATGGACGTCACGTGGTAGTGATTGGTTTTCCTGGGTCATGTGGGGAGGAATCACCAGGTATAATATAATGTTAGTTAATTAGTTCTAGTACGGACACCATCAGAGCCGCACGCACAGTGCTATTGCACCTTTCTCGGAAATTAAGGAGACTAGCCTAATGGTCCCTGAAGATTCTAGCTAAAGAAACGCCGTGTTGGACCCCTTAAGTGAGATGGAGTCAAACTATGGACCCCTCATGAAAGAGAGTTATCGTGCCGCCATCTGAAGCTAAAGCGGGATACTGATTACTGTCGGTGCAGGATCGGGGTCCAAAGCTGTGTGCCCATAGCGGATGAAACAGGAAGCACTGAAAATTGAGACAGCAGAAAATCCGCAGCTAAATGAGATAAGTGTGACCACAACACTACAACAACAATATGTGGTTTATATGTGCAGGCCCATTTACCAACACTAGTAGGCATACTACACCATAAGGATCACCAATAAGTGGCCTTATATTACAACTATGGATAATATCATTAACACAGGATATTAATCAAGATATATCGATTGAATAATGGACATGTTATTGCTACTATAATGCATTGGAGAATAGTTCTAATACTGATCATCATATATTGCATTTTCTAACTAAAGCATTATGAGAGGGATAATTGCGGCATCTCTGATCAACAGTAATACAGTGACCCCCCGACCTACGATGGCCCCGACATATGATCAAATCGACATACAATGCTTTTTTATGTCGGGGCCATCGCATTAAGTGCTATCCGGCAGCGCCAAATGCTTAAGCTGCTGCCGGATAGCATCTTAATGTTCCCCGTGTGGTTCTCCGGGTCCAGCGCTGGTCTTCCGGTGTCTTCTCGGCCCTCTCCGATGACGTCAATACGCTGCTCCGCACGTCATCCAATAGGAATGGCGTACGCAGCGGCGTAATGACGTCGCTACGCAGGCCCAGTAAGGCCTTGCGGAAGAAAGCGGAGGACCAGAGAAGACAGCAGAGGACCGGAGAAGACAGCGTAGGACCGAAGAAGACAGTGGAGGACCAGAGAAGACAGCGGAGGACCGGAGAAGACAGCAGAGGACCGGAGAAGACAGCAGAGGACCGGAGAAGACAGCGGAGGACCGGAGAAGACAGCAGAGGACCGGAGAAGACAGCAGAGGACCGGAGAAGACAGCGGAGGACCGGAGAAGACAGCAGAGGACCGGAGAAGACAGCAGAGGACCGGAGAAGACAGCAGAGGACCGGAGAAGACAGCAGAGGACCGGAGAAGACAGCGGAGGACCGGAGAAGACAGCGGAGGACCGGAGAAGACAGCAGAGGACCGGAGAAGACAGCAGAGGACCGGAGAAGACAGCGGAGGACCGGAGAAGACAGCGGAGGACCGAAGAAGACAGCGGAGGACCGGAGAAAACAGCGGAGGACCGGAGAAGACAGCAGAGGACCGGAGAAGACAGCGGAGGACCGGAGAAGACAGCAGAGAGCCCAGCGGAGGCCCGGGGACACCATCTCAAGCGACGGGGACAGGTGAGTACAGCTTCCTATACTTTACATTGCACGAATCCCTCAATAACGATGGCTCGTTTGTAACGAATTACCATCGTATGTTGAGGGGCCACTGTACTGTCTTTGCAATTAATACTCTGGAATAAGGACTGATTATGCAATATATCCTACAGTTGAAATATTGTTAATCCTATAAACTTTGTTGCCGGAACAATCGTGACATCTCTGATGAATAGTAATATTGTTTCTGCCATAGTAATGTGGAAGAGGATCCATTACTGAATGCTATACAATATCCTCTACAGTTCAAACATTGTTACTGGAATAAGTGTTACGAGGTGTTTTAAGTACAATAATTGATACATCTATACTTCTACATGTGAATTGGCAGTGCTAATGTGGTGCTCAAGAGCAGACTGGACCATTGATGAGGATCTATATATGCTATGATCTGATACTTACCGCACAATGTGGACAGTGGTCTACGTTATCATCTCATATCATAGGAGAGCTGCAGTGCTGGTCGCAATTAACGCATGTCTAACGCATGAGATACAAACAAATGCTGTGCTTACATACTGTATCTTTTACGAATGGTTTGAGCTGAATATTCCGTTATCCTGAGCATTTCAAGAGATTCTTAGAGTGGTTCATGGTGAAGTATTCTTATCGGAGTCTCTGTGCTTCTGTGGAATAATATCGACCAACATCTTGTGTGAACTGCAACTTATGAAGATTGTTCTATGCGTCCTATGTGAACTGTTACATATATTCTGAATTGTCCAGTTAGAGTTCTACATATGTGAACTGTGCCGCTGAGGCTATTACATGTTCATTTGGACTCTTTGGACTACATGAAGCCCGTAACTATTTGGATTTTTGAGAATATTTTTCATCTTTTCATTTTTTCTAGTTTAATTTACTTCTATTTCACTTTTTTCACTATAGTGATTTTTTAACATTTATACAAATGAAAAGCTGTATTTTAGAGGTTCCCTTTTTGGTCTATCAGTTTTTGTAACTATTGGGAGACCTAAAATATACACATTTATATCAGTGTAGATATCTATCTATCTCATATCTATCTATCTATCTATCTCATATCTATCTATCTATCTTTCTCATATCTATCTATCTATCTTTCTCATATCTATCTATCTATCTTTCTCATATCTATCTATCTATTTCATATCTATCTATCTCATATCTATGTATCTCATATCTATCTCATATTTATCAATCTCCTATCTATCTCATATCTATTTATCTATCTCATATATCTATCTTTCTATCTCATATCTATCTATCTATCTCATATCTATATATCTCATATCTATCTACCGTATATACTCGAGTACAAGCCGAGTTTTTCAGCACGATTTTTCGTGCTGAAAACACCCCCCCTCGGCTTATACTCGAGTGAACTCTCCGCCCTCAGTGGTCTTCAACCTGCGGACCTCCAGATGTTTCAAAACTACAACTCCCAGCAAGCCCCCCTCCCCCCTTTAGTTTTGTACTCACCTCCACTCAGCGGAACGTTCGGGTGAGCTAGTCCGGGCCATCTGTGCTGCAGGACCGTCCGGTGGGGGAGGGATAGTCGTTCCGGGCTGTCCATCTTCACCGGGTGGGCCTCTTCTCCGCGCTTCGCGCCCGGCCCCGGAATAATGATGTTGCCTTGACGACGAGGCACAGGGACGTTCTCGTCCTGCAGCACAGATGACCAGCTCACCCGAACGTCCCGCCGAGCGGAGGTGAGTACAAAACTAAAGGGGGAAGGGGGGGCTGGATGATGACAAAGGCCCAGGCCGATGGCTGTCGGGGCATGCTGGGAGTTGTAGTTTTGGAACATCTGGAGGTCCGCAGGTTGAAGACCACTGTTAAATCAGACATTGACAAGCAGTGATGATGAAGGGGGTGGTGTGGAATGATGACAGGGTAATGATGAAGGGGGGGATGATGACAGAGTAATGATGACAGGGTAATGATGAATGGGGGATGATGACAGGTGATGATGATGAGGGTGTTAATGACGGGGGTCTGGATGATGACAGGGGGGGGATGATGTATTTTCCACCCTAGGCTTATACTCGAGTCAATAACTTTTCCTGGGTCTTTGGGGTTAAATTAGGGGCCTCGGCTTATATTCGGGTCGGCTTATACTCGAGTATATACGGTATCTATCTATCTCATATATATCTCCTAATGAATGTTAAATAATACAATGTGACCCATTACTATCAGTGTATTTTCTCTATTTTCAGCTCATTCTATGGGTAAACATTGGTGTATGGCTCATGGGTATATAAGATTTCTGGAGGTTCTTCTGGTACACTTCACATCGATAATATGTTCCTTGGGTCAGATGTGTTCATTACCACCTATGTCAGATCTGGAGGGGATAAGACAACCTGGAGATATCATGATAGGAGTATTACTACCTATAAATACTGACAAGATCTACCAAACACTCACATTCAATGTACAACCGCCCAGGACCACCTGCAAACTGTGAGTAAGCCCAATGCCAAGATGTTTATACTGGTTTAAAGCTATTGTTTATTTTCCAAAATATAAAAAAAAAAAAAATTATAAATTTTACTGTAGAATATTCTTTCTTTGGATTGAGTTCATTTACACATATTTAAATTAAAGAACAATCTTTATTAAGTCTTTGCACAGTATTGCTGTTCTAAAAATGTTCTCTAAGTTTACGATTTATCCTATTTCTTACTTAAACTTCTCAAAACTGCTAAATTGTTTCATCACTCCAGGTTTTAAGATAGAAATTATAAACCAAGATATTCTGGTCAAATATATAAAATAAGACATAGTCAATGTGTGGAAGGTCATTAAATGGAAAGTCAAGGTTATTATAGTCCTTAAGGTCCTTAGGTTTTAAGCTCACCCATTGGGGATGAAAGCCCAACTTAACCATCAACTAAATTCCCCGATAGTGGGGAAAAGTCGACAAAAGTAAGAAGGATGTTTAGTATTCTTGTTGATTATCCACATTGGAGGACAACGTTGTCAATGCTAAAGAAGAAATGTGTGTGCCGTGCTTGAATTGGTGATCCTATAGTGGGGCAGCTGAGGTGCTAGGTTCAAATCCCACCAAGGACAACATCGGCAAAGAGATTGTATGTTCTGCTTTTGTTCGCGTGGGTCCACTTAGATTGAGACAAGGAAGCAATTCAAGCTTTGACAGACTCCGTACAGCATTGCCGAATGAGCGGGCACTTTATAAATTGTGTTGAGTGCGGATATTCGCAATTCAAATAGTTATTGCAAATTTTGCATATTCCCTAAATATGGCGAATAAAGAACTATGTATTCATAATCACGAATATTCATAATTCATAATTTTTTTCACACAGAACACATCACAGTGATCTCATCCCTCCCGGCTTCCAGCTTGTAGTCTAAAGAAGACTCCTATACTATTTACTGTATTAGACTGGAGAGCGAATATTCAAGAATATGAGAATATGTGAATATTCACAAATTTCCTCATATTCACGAATATTGTCACTAAAATTAGATAGGTAGATAGATAGTGACGATATTCGTGAATATGACAGGACAATATTCCAAATGAAAAATGTCATAGACCCATTATCACTTCTGTATAGACCAAGAATAGACCAAGAATTAGGAGATAGATAGATAGATAAGATAGATAGATAAGATAAGATAGATAGGCAGATAGGCAATAGATAGATATATATGAGATAGATAGGTAGATAGGAGATAGATAGATAGATAGATAGATAGGAAATAGATAGAAACCATGTAGAGAAACAGCAGCACTCCAATAACGGTGAAAAACTGAGTGGCTTTATTCAACCAAACATCAAGGATAGCGACGTTTCAGCCGTCTCACAAGGCCATTGTCAGGCTTGACAATGGCCGTGTGAGACGGGTGAAACGTCGCTATCCTTGATGTTTGGTTGAATAAAGCCACTCAGTTTTTCACCGTCATTGGAGTGCTGCTGTTTCTCTACATATAATTTATTGGACTTATGACCAAGTCATTCAGCTTGCACCATTAACACTTTTGTTTGTGCTGCCCATTTTCTACAATTTACTAGATAGATAGATAGATTTGAGATAGATAGATAGATAGATATGAGATAGATAGATAGATAGATAGCTATGAGATAGATAGATATGAGATATATATGAGATAGATAGATAGATATGAGATAGATAAATAAATAATATAGATAGATAGATAGATATGAGATAGATAGGAGATAGATAGATAATATAGATAGACAGGTAGATAGTTATCTGCATGCGCATACCTGTATGCGAATACGCACACGCGCATTAAAATAACCGCAAATATGCAAATTTTGCCAATATAGGACAAATATTTGTCCATATATTTGTGAAATATCGCGAATTCGAATATGGCCCCTGCCGTTCATCACTATTTATAAATAAAGGAGTTATTATATAGTAAAAATAAATGGTAATTTTCCCCAAAGCAAATTCTTGGCAGATGAACTTAGCCTTAGATTTGTCATTAGTTGTTGACCTTACATTAAAATGTACAACGTGCAATAAATAAATCAGTATTTTTCATGTTTTCAGCATTTTTCAAGTAACTGTTTTGTAAAAATTGGGGGGGAAAAAAGATTTTAAAAAAAAATGACATGTATACAGTACAGTGGTCCCTCAACATATGATGGTAATCCGTTCCAAATGAACCATTGTTAGTTGAAACCATTGTATGTTGAGGGATCCGTGCAATGTAAAGAATAGGAAGTTATACTCACATGTCCCCGCCGCTCTGGACCGTCACCACTGCCTGGGATGTCACCCTCCATCGCTGTCATCACATCCCCGGGGTGTCCCCGCCGCTCCGGACTGTCTCTGCTGGCCGGGATCGTCGCTCTTCATCGCCGTCATCACGTTGCTGCGCACGCTGCTCCTATTGGATGACGGGACGGCATGGACGGCAACGTGATGACGACGAAGGAGAGCGACGGCGATGCAGAGGAGCCCAAAGAGGACAGTCCGGAGAGCCAGGGACAGGTGAGTGAGACTCACCGGACCACACGGGGCACCTTAAACGGCTATCCGGTGGCAGCTGAAGCAGTCTGCGCTTCCAGATTTATGCGATGACCACGACATCCAAAACATCGTATGTTGATGCTGCCTTCAACATGCAATGGCCTCTGAGAGACCATTGTATGTTGAAATTATCGTATGTCCGGGCCATCGCAGGTCGAGGGATCACTGTATATGAAAAATCTAACATATTTCTATCCTATAGGTTTAGCCTGGGATCATATCATCTACTTCAGGCCTTGATGTTCACTACTGAGGAGGTTAACAGAGATTCTTTTATTTTGTCAAACGTGACAATAGGATTCCAGATGTATGATACCTGTAATATACCTCACTATGAATTACAAGGGGCTTTACAGTTCCTGACTGACTCTAGTATTACTATCACCAACAACCAGTGTCAGTCTACATCGTCCTTCGCAGCCGCTATTGGAAGCTCAGTTTCGGCCAATTCAATAGTCTTAGCTCATTTTTTGGGAACCTTCAAATATCCCCAGGTAAGACGATCCAATGACATTACATGTCCTCTTCCTCTACCCACTGGCGAGTCAAATGTGAAAATATTATGAAAGCAAAGAGTTAAAATGTTGCCAAAACCTAACAATATTGTCAATAGTATTGATAAACACCTAAAGGTAAAAACTATCAGAAGACATGAAGCTCAAATGAAAAAAGGGCAAGGTTGTGCAGTCATGAAGTAGACAGGGATTTCTAGTCTTTGGAAGTGATGAGCGGAAGGGGTCATATTCGAATTTGCGATATTTCGCAATTATATGGATGATTATTCGTCCTACATTCGGGAAATGTGCATATTTGCTATGTTTGTTCACTTTTTTTCCCATACGAAAATTTGCATAAAAATTTGCATGTGAAAAAAAAATATTCGTCATTACAAATATATAGCACTATATTCAAAATATTAGCTAATTAGCAAAGTGCCGATATTTGTGACAAAAATTAGCATTACGAATATTCGTGTTCAACACTAGTCTTTGGTAAGTATTGTGACTTAGGATGTAAATGAAGGGTAACCTGAAGAAGAGTATATATTCTAGATAACACATTACGTAATAGTTAGTGATGAAAATAAGTAATTTGTGCCATTAGTCATTTTTATTGCATCCACTGTCAGCAGAGGAGAGCAAGATGTCCTGCGGGGTTGACCCAACCCAGCAAGACAGCTTACTCTCCTCTCCACGTAAACACTGCAAATCCCAGTGTGCAAGCCCCAGGATTATTTTTTTATTTTTTTTAAATAACCTGAAGGAGAAGACCTGTTGACGATTGTCTACCTGAGGGGTGGACAAATATTAGATCCTGAACTACTAATAGAGCTCAGATTTCATTGACTGTTTTCCCATTGCCATTGCCTTTTCTTCATGAAAGGCGCTGTGGATAACGTAAGCGCTGTAATTCCCAATGAAGAAAAGGATGCTTGAACCAAAGTCAGTTTTTCACTGATCTTCACCCTTTAACCTCTTAAGGACCCATGATATACACGTACGTCATGAGTCTGCTCCCGATCTATAACGGGCCCGGCCGTTGACCCATGGCTAATAGCGTGCGGCATTCATCGTGGTGCAGCGCGCTATTAACCCTTTAGACGCAGCGTTCAAAGTTGAACGCCACGTCAAAAGTGAAAGTAAAACCATGCCGGTTAGCTCAGGGAGCTGTTCGGGATCGTCGCGACGAAATGGCGGCATCCCGAACAGCTTACATGACAGCCGGAGGATCCCTACCTGCCTCCTCGCTTTCCGATCGCCGAATGACTGCTCAGTGCCTGAGATTCAGGCATGAGCAGTCAAGCGGCAGACTCATTGATCAGTGGTTTCTTATGAGAAACCACTGATCAATGTAAAAGATCAGTGTGTGCAGTGTTATAGCTCCCTATGGGACCTATAACACTGCAAAAAAAAGTGAAAAAAAAAGTGAATAAAGATCATTTAACACCTCCCCTAACAAAAGTTTGAATCACCCCCCTTTTCCCATAAAAAAAACCTGTGTAAATAAAAATAAACATATGTGGTATCGCCGCTTGTGGAAATGTCCGAATTCTAAAAATATATCATTAATTAAACCGCACGGTCAATGGCGTACACGCAAAAAAATGCCAAAGTTCAAAATAGTGTCTTTTTGGTCACTTTTTATATCATCATCAATAAGTCCTATCAATGCAAAAATAGTACCGCTAAAAACTTCAGATCACGGCACAAAAATGAGCCCTCATACCGCCCCATACGCGGAAAAATAAAAAAGTTTTAGGGGTCAGAAGATGACAATTTTAAACGTATAAATTTTCCTGCATGTAGTTATGATTTTTTCCAGAAGTACGACAAAATCAAAACTATATAAGTAGGGTATCATTTTAACCGTATGGACCTACAGAATAAAGATAAGGTGTCATTTTTACCGAAAAATGTACTGTGTAGAAAGGGAAGCCCCCAAAATTTTGTCTGACAATGATTTTTTCTTCTGTTTTGCCGTAGATTTTTGGGTAAAATGACTGACGTCATTACAAAGTAGAATTGGTGGCGCAAAAAATAAGCCATCATATGGATTTTTAGGTGCAAAATTTAAAGAGTTATGATTTTTTAAAGGTAAGGAGGAAAAAACGAAAATGCAGAAACGGAAAAACCCTGGGTCCTTAAGGGGTTAACTCCCACAAGAAGACTGGACTTTGGGTTGTATTCCCGGGTTGCGGTGACTGCTTAGAAAGTCTGGTGAAAAAGCAGAGGCAAAGTCATGACTTGGATGAAGTTAGGATGCTTAGGTATAATTAGAAGATGGACCCAGGGTCAAAATCAGGAAAAATGGCAGCAAACTATCTTAGAAGAACAGTATCTTATACAAGGTTTTCCAGACAGATCTTCTGTATTAAAGGGGTACTCCCCTGCCCCAGCATTGGGAACATTTAGTTCCGTATGCAGGGTGTGGGCTGCGGGGTCATGACATCATGGCCATGCCCCCTTAATGCAAGTCTATGGGAGGGGGCGTACGCCCCCTCCCATAGACTTGCATTGAGGGGGGGTGTTGTGTGGCATCACAAGGGGGCGTGGCTGTGATGTTGCGACCCCACAGCCCGCACCCAACTTTTGGAACTAAATTTTCAGCATGCAGGGGCAGGGGAGTACCCCTTTAAAACCCCCACTCCAAGGCATTACTTGAGATGAACAGTCAGAAGTGAAGACCCAACATGGCGTGATGTCACAAGGAGGCATGGCCATGATGTCCACACCCAGCTTTCGGAACTAAATGTTCTGAACGTTGGAGAAGTGGAGTACCCATTTAAAGCCACCAAAACTACTAATTTACGTCCCAAATGGCACATGCAGAGGTAATCAAGACTACAACAAATTAACCCAAAGGGGTTAAGAAAAGGACCTCTATATTGCATGTGTCACACTAATAAGAAAACGTAACTTTTATTTTAACCAAATAATATAATAAGTGACGAATCAAAAGTATTAAAAGTACAATTCCACTGCTGTCATGGATATTAGAGATGAGCGAACTTACAGTAAATTCGATTCGTCACAAACTTCTCGGCTCTGCAGTTGATGACTTTTCCTGCTTAAATTAGTTCAGCCTTCAGGTGCTCCGGTGGGCTGGAAAAGGTGCATACAGTCCTAGGAAAGAGTCTCCTAGGACTGTATCCACCTTTTCCAGCCCACTGGAGCACCGGAATTCTGAACTAATTTATGCAGGAAAAGTCATCAACTGCAGAGCGGAGAAGTTCGTGATGAATCGAATTTACTGTAAGTTCGCTCATCTCGAATAGATATATGAGATTATGCCTGGCTCCTATGTTAGTCATCACATACTAGTGAGTCGGTCCACTTGGACTCAAGACTCCTAAATCAGGTTTATACTGGAGTCTTTGGCTTATAGATTCTGGGGAAACTAGATATTGCCCAGAATTATATAAATTAACTCTCTTCTATATAGCAACTTATATATGTGACATTTAGTCAGTGTTTGACCACGCACTTTGTATCAATGATGTTTGACCACTTGGCATCTCGCACCTTGTTACGCCGAGCGCTCCGGGTCCCCGCTCCTCCCCGGAGCGCTCGCTTCACTCCCTCCGCTGCAGCGCTCCGGTCACGTCCTCTGACCCGGGGCGCTGCGATCCCGCTGCCAGCCGGGATGCGATTCGCGATGCGGGTAGCGCCCGCTCGCGATGCGCACCCCGGCTCCCCTACCTGACTCGCTCCCCGTCTGTTCTGTCCCGGCGCGCGCGGCCCCGCTCCCTAGGGCGCGCGCGCGCCGGGTCTCTGCGATTTAAAGGGCCACTGCGCCGCTGATTGGCGCAGTGGTTCCAATTAGGGTTATCACCTGTGCACTTCCCTATATTACCTCACTTCCCTTGCACTCCCTTGCCGGATCTTGTTGCCTTAGTGCCAGTGAAAGCGTTCCTTGTGTGTTCCTTGCCTGTGTTTCCAGACCTTCTGCCGTTGCCCCTGACTACGATCCTTGCTGCCTGCCCCGACCTTCTGCTACGTCCGACCTTGCTTCTGCCTACTCCCTTGTACCGCGCCTATCTTCAGCAGCCAGAGAGGTGAGCCGTTGCTAGTGGATACGACCTGGTCACTACCGCCGCAGCAAGACCATCCCGCTTTGCGGCGGGCTCTGGTGAAAACCAGTAGTGGCTTAGAACCGGTCCACTAGCACGGTCCACGCCAATCCCTCTCTGGCACAGAGGATCCACTACCTGCCAGCCGGCATCGTGACAGTAGATCCGGCCATGGATCCCGCTGAAGTTCCTCTGCCAGTTGTCGCTGACCTCACCACGGTGGTCGCCCAGCAGTCACAACAGATAGCGCAACAAGGCCAACAGCTGTCTCAACTGACCGTTATGCTACAACAGTTACTACCACAGCTTCAGCAGTCATCTCCTCCGCCAGCTCCTGCACCTCCTCCGCAGCGAGTGGCCGCTCCTGGGATACGCTTATCCTTGCCGGATAAATTTGATGGGGACTCTAAGTTTTGCCGTGGCTTTCTTTCCCAATGTTCCCTGCATCTGGAGATGATGTCGGACCTGTTTCCCACTGAAAGGTCTAAGGTGGCTTTCGTAGTCAGCCTTCTGTCCGGAAAAGCCCTGTCATGGGCCACACCGCTCTGGGACCGCAATGACCCCGTCACTGCCTCTGTACACTCCTTCTTCTCGGAAATCCGAAGTGTCTTTGAGGAACCTGCCCGAGCCTCTTCTGCTGAGACTGCCCTGTTGAACCTGGTCCAGGGTAATTCTTCCGTTGGCGAGTATGCCGTACAATTCCGTACTCTTGCTTCAGAATTGTCCTGGAATAATGAGGCCCTCTGCGCGACCTTCAAAAAAGGCCTATCCAGCAACATTAAAGATGTTCTGGCCGCACGAGAAATTCCTGCTAATCTACATGAACTTATTCACCTAGCCACTCGCATTGACATGCGTTTTTCCGAAAGGCGTCAGGAACTCCGCCAAGATATGGACTCTGTTCGCACGAGGCGTTTCTCCTCCTCGGCTCCTCTCTCCTCTGGTCCCCTGCAATCTGTTCTTGTGCCTTCCGCCGTGGAGGCTATGCAGGTCGACCGGTCTCGCCTGACACCTCAAGAGAGGACACGACGCCGTATGGAGAACCTCTGCCTGTACTGTGCTAGTACCGAACACTTCCTGAGGGATTGTCCTATCCGTCCTCCCCGCCTGGAAAGACGTACGCTGACTCCGCACAAAGGTGAGACAGTCCTTGATGTCTACTCTGCTTCTCCACGTCTTACAGTGCCTGTGCGGATGTCTGCCTCTGCCTTCTCCTTCCCTGCTGTGGCCTTCTTGGACTCTGGATCTGCAGGAAATTTTATTTTGGCCTCTCTCGTCAACAGGTTCAACATCCCGGTGACCAGTCTCGCCAGACCCCTCTACATCAATTGTGTAAATAATGAAAGATTGGACTGTACCATACGTTTCCGCACGGAGCCCCTTCTTATGAGCATCGGATCTCATCATGAGAGGATTGAACTTTTGGTCCTCCCCAATTGCACCTCAGAAATTCTCCTTGGACTTCCCTGGCTTCAACTTCATTCCCCAACCCTGGATTGGTCCACTGGGGAGATCAAGAGTTGGGGGCCCTCTTGTTCCAAGAACTGTCTAAAACCGGTTCCCAGTAACCCTTGCCGTAACTCTGTGGTTCCTCCAGTAACCGGTCTCCCTAAGGCCTATATGGACTTCGCGGATGTTTTCTGCAAAAAACAAGCTGAGACTCTACCTCCTCACAGGCCTTATGATTGCCCTATCGACCTCCTCCCGGGTACTACTCCACCCCGGGGCAGAATTTATCCTCTCTCTGCCCCAGAGACTCTTGCCATGTCCGAATACGTCCAGGAGAATCTAAAAAAGGGCTTTATCCGTAAATCCTCCTCTCCTGCCGGAGCCGGATTTTTCTTTGTGTCCAAAAAAGATGGCTCCCTACGTCCTTGCATTGACTACCGCGGTCTTAATAAAATCACGGTTAAGAACCGCTACCCCTTACCCCTCATCTCTGAACTCTTTGATCGCCTCCAAGGTGCCCACATCTTCACTAAATTGGACTTAAGAGGCGCCTATAACCTCATCCGCATCAGAGAGGGGGACGAGTGGAAAACGGCATTTAACACCAGAGATGGACACTTTGAGTATCTGGTCATGCCCTTTGGACTGTGCAATGCCCCTGCCGTCTTCCAAGACTTTGTCAATGAAATTTTTCATGATCTGTTATACTCCTGTGTTGTTGTATATCTGGACGATATCCTAATTTTTTCTGCCAATCTAGAAGAACACCGCCAGCATGTCCGTATGGTTCTTCAGAGACTTCGTGACAACCAACTCTATGCCAAAATTGAGAAATGTCTGTTTGAATGCCAATCTCTTCCTTTTCTAGGATATTTGGTCTCTGGCCAGGGACTACAGATGGATCCAGACAAACTCTCTGCCGTCTTAGATTGGCCACGCCCCTCCGGACTCCGTGCTATCCAACGCTTTTTGGGGTTCGCCAATTATTACAGGCAATTTATTCCACATTTTTCTACCATTGTGGCTCCTATCGTGGCTTTAACAAAAAAAAATGCTGATCCCAAGTCCTGGCCTCCTCAAGCAGAAGACTCCTTTAAACGACTCAAGTCTGCCTTTTCTTCGGCTCCCGTGCTCTCCAGACCTGACCCTTCCAAACCCTTCCTATTGGAGGTTGATGCCTCCTCAGTGGGAGCTGGAGCTGTTCTTCTACAAAAAAATTCTTCCGGGCATGCTGTCACTTGTGGTTTTTTCTCTAGGACCTTCTCTCCAGCGGAGAGGAACTACTCCATCGGGGATCGAGAGCTTCTAGCCATTAAATTAGCACTTGAGGAATGGAGGCATCTGCTGGAGGGATCAAGATTTCCTGTTATTATCTACACCGACCACAAGAACCTCTCCTACCTCCAGTCTGCCCAACGGCTGAATCCTCGCCAGGCCCGGTGGTCTCTGTTCTTTGCCCGATTTAATTTTGAGATTCACTTTCGTCCTGCCGATAAGAACATTAGGGCCGATGCTCTCTCTCGTTCCTCGGATGCCTCAGAAGTTGATCTCCCTCCGCAACACATCATTCCACCTGACTGCCTGATCTCCACTTCTCCTGCCTCCATCAGGCAGACTCCTCCAGGAAAGACCTTTGTTTCTCCACGCCAACGCCTCGGAATCCTCAAATGGGGTCACTCCTCCCATCTCGCAGGTCATGCGGGCATCAAGAAATCTGTGCAACTCATCTCCCGCTTCTATTGGTGGCCGACTCTGGAGACGGATGTTGGGGACTTTGTGCGAGCCTGCACTATCTGTGCCCGGGATAAGACTCCTCGCCAGAAGCCCGCTGGTTTTCTTCATCCTCTGCCTGTCCCCGAACAGCCTTGGTCTCTGATTGGTATGGATTTTATTACTGATTTACCCCCTTCCCGTGGCAACACCGTTATTTGGGTGGTCGTTGATCGATTCTCCAAAATGGCACATTTCATCCCTCTTCCTGGTCTTCCTTCTGCGCCTCAGTTGGCTAAACAATTTTTTGTACACATTTTTCGTCTTCACGGGTTGCCTACGCAGATTGTCTCGGATAGAGGGGTCCAATTCGTGTCTAAATTCTGGAGGGCTCTCTGTAAACAACTCAAGATTAAATTAAATTTTTCCTCTGCATATCATCCCCAGTCCAATGGACAAGTAGAAAGAATTAACCAGATCCTGGGTGATTATTTGCGACATTTTGTTTCCTCCCGCCAGGATGACTGGGCAGATCTCCTTCCATGGGCCGAATTCTCGTATAACTTCAGGGTCTCTGAATCTTCCTCCAAATCCCCATTTTTCGTGGTGTACGGCCGTCACCCTCTTCCCCCCCTCCCTACCCCCTTGCCCTCTGGTCTGCCCGCTGTGGATGAAATTTCTCGTGACCTTTCCATTATATGGAGAGAGACCCAAAATTCTCTCTTACAGGCTTCTTCACGCATGAAGAGGTTCGCGGATAAGAAAAGAAGAGCTCCCCCCGTTTTTTCCCCTGGAGACAAGGTATGGCTCTCCGCTAAATATGTCCGCTTCCGTGTCCCTAGCTACAAGTTGGGACCACGCTATCTTGGTCCTTTCAAAATTTTGTGTCAAATTAATCCTGTCTCTTATAAACTTCTTCTTCCTCCTTCTCTTCGTATCCCTAATGCCTTTCACGTCTCTCTTCTCAAACCACTCATCCTCAACCGTTTTTCTCCCAAATCTGTTCCTCCCACTCCTGTTTCCGGCTCCTCGGACGTCTTCTCGGTCAAGGAAATTTTGGCTGCCAAAAAGGTCAGAGGGAAAAATTTTTTTTTAGTAGACTGGGAGGGTTGTGGTCCTGAAGAGAGATCCTGGGAACCTGAGGACAACATCCTTGACAAAAGTCTGCTCCTCAGGTTCTCAGGCTCCAAGAAGAGGGGGAGACCCAAGGGGGGGGGTACTGTTACGCCGAGCGCTCCGGGTCCCCGCTCCTCCCCGGAGCGCTCGCTTCACTCCCTCCGCTGCAGCGCTCCGGTCACGTCCTCTGACCCGGGGCGCTGCGATCCCGCTGCCAGCCGGGATGCGATTCGCGATGCGGGTAGCGCCCGCTCGCGATGCGCACCCCGGCTCCCCTACCTGACTCGCTCCCCGTCTGTTCTGTCCCGGCGCGCGCGGCCCCGCTCCCTAGGGCGCGCGCGCGCCGGGTCTCTGCGATTTAAAGGGCCACTGCGCCGCTGATTGGCGCAGTGGTTCCAATTAGGGTTATCACCTGTGCACTTCCCTATATTACCTCACTTCCCTTGCACTCCCTTGCCGGATCTTGTTGCCTTAGTGCCAGTGAAAGCGTTCCTTGTGTGTTCCTTGCCTGTGTTTCCAGACCTTCTGCCGTTGCCCCTGACTACGATCCTTGCTGCCTGCCCCGACCTTCTGCTACGTCCGACCTTGCTTCTGCCTACTCCCTTGTACCGCGCCTATCTTCAGCAGCCAGAGAGGTGAGCCGTTGCTAGTGGATACGACCTGGTCACTACCGCCGCAGCAAGACCATCCCGCTTTGCGGCGGGCTCTGGTGAAAACCAGTAGTGGCTTAGAACCGGTCCACTAGCACGGTCCACGCCAATCCCTCTCTGGCACAGAGGATCCACTACCTGCCAGCCGGCATCGTGACACACCTGCTGTGCACCGCAGGCTTGAGCTATTCAGCCTGGACCTTGTTTATTGGCTATTATTAGACATAGACTGCAGAGGAGTTGCTAATTAAAATACTATACTGTCACACCCCGACATTTTTCGCCACTAAATGTGGCTTTATTAGGCTAAGTTTCCACTTGTTTTTTTTTCTGGCAGTTTTTGGATATCTGCCACTGCAGTTTTTGAGCCAAAGCCAGAAGTATATTCAAAAGGAATAGGACATATAAAGGAAGGACTTACACTTCTCCTCCCTTATGGATCCGCTTCTGACTTTGCCTCAAAAACTGCAGTGGCAATTTTCCAAAAACTGCCAGAAAAAAATCCAAGCGGAAGCTTAGCCTCAAGGAGACAACTGACAGCAATGAGTGTCAGGGTAAAGTGAGCCTATTTATATGGTACCGCTATGTATGTGAGGTGCTTGGAGCCAATCATAGCGCTTTCAGCTGCAAGCCAATCCACGTCTCAAAATGCCGCGAGGGTAACACCAATAGCCCTCTATGTTATTACCAAAAGCATTTATAAGCCAATCCTGGTCGGAGATGTATAGCGTGTCACCCATTTAAAGCCACCACTCCAAGGCATCACTATGAAAGCAGATGGCCAAGAGGGAGGAGCCTCTTGGCCATCTGCTTTCATAGTGATGCCTTGGAGTGGTTTTGGAATGGGGAGAGGTAAGAAACAGTATCAGTGAAAAATCTGAAGAAAGAAAAAATGTTAGTAGACAGCAGAATGAGTGGAGGACAATTGGCGGTACAATGAGGAACAGGTAAAGGAATGAATCTAAAATTTCGAAAATATGTCACTTTATATAGGGGAACCAAAAAATGTTATGAATGCAGCAATGAAGAAGGTAAATGACACTCACCAGTTTCGTGATGTAACAAACGTGTTTATTCCATAAAGTGCAACATAGTTACGGGCAAGGCAAGGGAGGACTCGGACGCCGTCCACGTAGCGGCGATAGCTATTTCGCGCGCAAAGCGCACTTCCTCAGACCACTCAGTGGTCTGAGGAAGTGCGCTTTGCGCACAAAATAGCTATCACCGCTACGTGGACGGCGATTTTGCAAATATTTAAAATATAGTGATATATACCGTATTCGTAATGATGAATATTTGTTTTTTTACGCAAATTTATGTGAATATTTATGTGAATATTTATGCAAATATCTGCCCTTCCAGACTGGACACTGATCCCTCCTTTCTTTTCGGTGAAAGGTATAATTGTGCATGCGCACTTTGCAAATTTTGTCATGAATTTTTGCATGGAAAAAGAAAACAAAAAACATAGGGCATATGCGAATTTCGCGAACATAGGACAAATATTCGTCCATATATTCACGAAATATCGCCAATTCAAATGTGGCCCCTGCTGCTCCTCACTACTCTACAATCTTTACAATTTTCCATAGTGAGTAAAGATTCTCTTAAAAATAATAATAATAAATACAAAAATATAAATAATATAATAAGAAGAATTTAATTTGTTCTATTTTTCATAATCTGTTTTTTGAATAACGACCCTACACCAGTTCTACATCTTTGTACAGTATGGGAAATGTTTCACTTTCTGTTTTGTATTTTTCTAGGTCAGTCCACTATCAAGTGTCTCTCTTCTGAGTAATAGGAGAATATTTCCATCCTTCTTTAGGGTTCTTCCGAGTGATAAATTTCAATCCATTGGACTGGCTCACTTTGTTCTGAACTTTGGTTGGACTTGGGTTGGTCTTATAGCGAGTGACAATGATTACGGTCTTGAGGGAATTTCTCCGATTAGGCAAGAGTTGATCAAGGCCGGAGCATGTTTGGCTTTTACTGAATATATTCGTCTAGGTCAACCTGATCGCAATGCTCCTCGAATAGTGCAGACCATCAAAGAGTCCACAGCGATGGTTATTATTGTGTTTTCTCTTGATGTTGATTTTATCCCTATTGTGAATGAGATGATGAAGCAGAATGTCATGGGGAGAATTATTATTGGTAATGCCGGTTGGACCAAGTCGACCTTGTTGTCAACAAGTAAATATTTTCCTGTTTTAAATGGCGCACTCGGCATCGCATCCTTTGGTTATGTTATACCAGGCTTCAGCCAGTTCCTGAGGAATATTCGTCCTCTTGCTTCTACGGGACCAAATTGGGCAAAGCAATACTGGGAGCAAATGTTTAGCTGTACATTTACTTATGGTGACAACACTACAAGTTCTGTGAAGACCCCAGTGAGGAATTGTACCGGAATGGAACAGCTAGATGAAGTCATTGGCAGCGTTACTTTCAACATCAGCCAAAGATATACTCATAATATGTATTCCTCTGTGTATACCTTGGCTAAAGCTTTACATGATCTAAAAATATGTAAGACTGGAGAGGGACCATTTTCTCAAGGGACCTGTGCCGACATTAGGAATTTCAAACCATGGCAGGTAAATGTAGAGTAAGAATCTGAACTACAAAATCTAAGATCTGAGATGGTTAAAGGGGTACTCCGGTGGAAACCCTTTTTTTTTTTTTTTTTTAATCAACTGGTGCCAGAAAGGTAAACAGATTTGTAAATTACTTCTATTACAAAATCTTAATCCTTCCAGTACGTATTAGCTGCTGAATACTACAGAGGAAATTCTTTTCTTTTTGGAACACAGAGATCTCTGCTGACATCAAGAGCACAGTGCTCTCTGCTGACATCTCTGTCAATTTTAGGAACTGAAAAGAGCAGCATATGTTTTCTATGGGGATTTTCTCCTACTCTGGACAGTTCTTAAAATGGACAGAAATGTCAGCAGAGAGCACTGTGGTCCTGATGTCAGCAGAGAGCTCTGTGTTCCAAAAAGAAAATAATTTCCTCTGTTGTATTCGGCAGCTATTAAGTACTGGAAGGATTAAGATTTTTTTTAATGGAAGTCATTTACAAATCTGTTTAACTTTCTGGCACCAGGTGATATATATATTTTTTTTTTTAGTTTTCCACCGGAGTACCCCTTTAAAAGTCCTTATTGACAACATTTAAATCAACACACAACATAAAAAGTTGCTCTTCATTTGTGTTACTCCCTTTATGATGAGTTATTATTTGTTATGTCTGTAACCGGAGATGAGCAGTGAAATCATTGACCTATCCCTTTGTTTTTAAAAACTAAGCATAAATAGTGTAATTGTGAAAGTTGCTTATTTTGACTCATGCAGTACTACAGACTCCTCTCAAGAAAGGATTTTGTACTAATAGGCTGCTATGCTGAGATGAGTTCCTTTTCAACTTTCTTCTTATACCACAGAAGTCCCCAACCCAGTCCTCAAGGCCACCAACCATTCAAAGTTTGATTTTTTTATTCCAATGGAGTAACTAAAAAAAAATGTTGGTGGGCCGACCCTAGATATCTTATCCACTATGCTTTGTATAGGGTTTAAGATGTCTGATCGCGGGGGTCCCGCCATTGGGAATCCCCACAATCTTGGCTGCGGCACCCCAGACATCCGTGCTGGATCCAAGGCTCATGAACTCACGGTCACGCCCCACTCGTGACATCACTGCCATGCCCCCTCAACGCAAGTCCATGGGAGGGGGCGTGACGGCCATCACGCCCCCTCCCGTAGACTTGCATTAAGGGGGCGTGGCCGTGACATCATGAGCGGGGCGCAGCCGTGAGGTCACGAGCCTCCTGTGCTGAACCCCATGTTCTAAACGAATGCCGGGGGCATCACGGAGATCTTGTGGGAACATGATACTTCTAGATAAAGTGGTTAGATTTTAAAGAGGACCTGTCAGCAGGAATTAAGGTGTCAGAGTTAGCCCACACTATATAGAGTTTTATGCCATACCTTTTTTTTTTTTTTCTTTTTTTGTCTATATGATGCACCATTCCAGAGATATTTGTGTTTTCCTAAGTATAGAAAAGCCTTCTGCATCTGTCATCTTTTCTGAAATCCCCCTTAAGTGCTGTCTGGGGTGTGATTGAAGATTAAATAGACTGGCTGAGGCTAGGCTCTCAGGGATGGAGAAAGCCCTCTGGGCACTTCAGCCCATGTCAATTAGTGCATTATATGGACAGAAGAAAAGTATGATATTAACCCCTTAAAGGGGTACTCCACTGGAAAAAAAATTTTTTAAATCAACCGGTGCCAGAAAGTTAAACAGATTTTTAAATTACTTCTATAAAAAAAATCTTAATCCTTCCAGTACTTATCAGCTGCTATATGATCCACATGTAGTTCTTTTTCTTCCAGTTCTTCTTCTTTTCTTTTTGAATTTCCTTTCTGCCTGACCACAGTGCTCTCTGCTGACACCTCTGTCCATTTTTGGAACTGTACAGAGTATGCGCAAATCCCCATAGTAAATATCTCCTGCTCTGGACAGTTCCTGACATGGACAGCAGAAAGCACTGTGGTCAGGCAGAAAAGAAATTCAAAAAGAAAAGAGGTACTGGAAGATTAAGAGTTTTTAATAGAAGTAATTTACAAATCTGTTTAACTATCTGGCACCAGTTAGTAAAAAAATAAAATAAAATGTTTTCCAGTGGATTACCCCTTTAAGGACTCAAAACAATTCTTGTTTTTGCACTTTAGCTTTTTCTTCCTCCCCTTCTAAAAATCATAACACGTTCAATTTTCCACCCACAGACCCATATGAGGACTTGTTTTTTGCGTCACCAATTGTACTTTGTAATTACATCACTTATTTTATAACATAATCTGCGGTGAAACAAAAAAACTTATTTGTGGGGGGAAATAAAAAAAAACACCATTTTGCTACTTTTTAGAGCTTCCGTTTCTACGCAGTGCACTTTTCGGTAAAAAATGACACCTTATCTTTATTATGGAGGTCCATTTGGTTACAAGGATACCTAATCTATGTAGGTTTTATTTTATTTTACTATTTTAAAAATTATAACTACATGCACCAAAATTAGTATTTTAAAAATTGTCATCTTCTGACCTCTATAAAAAAAAAAAATTCTGTGTACGGGGATATATGAGGCACATTTTTTTGTGCCGTGGTCTGCAGTTTTTATTGGTACAATTTTGGACTTTGGTATATTTTTATGTGCAGTTTAGCTAACTTTATATTTTAAGAGTTCGAACATTTATGAACGCGACGGTACCACATATGATTATTTTAATTTTTTAATACATTATTTTATTTAAAAAAATGGGAATGGGGGTAAATTAAAATGTTTATTAGGGGAGGGGCTTATTAACTTTTTTTTTTTTTTTTTACACTTTATACAATTATTTTTTAGCCCACTTAGGGGGCTATACCATGCAATCTTCTGATTGCATATAGTGATCAATGCTATGCCATAGCATAGCATTGATCAGTGATTTCGGTGCTACAGCTTGCATGGCAGGCTTGGAGCAATAGATCACCGATCGGATGGCGAGGAGCCAGGTAAGTGCCCTCTTGCCGTCCTCTCAGCTGATTGGAACATTGCGATCCCATCGTGATAGTCCCGATCAGCTCCGCTGAGCTGCTGGAATTCTTTCACTTTAATTTTAGATGCTGTGATCAACTTTGATCGCGGCATCTAAAGGTTTAATGCTGGGAATCGGCCCGATCGGTGATGCCCAGCATTAACCCTGGGTCCTGGTTGCTAATAGCAGTCGGGAACCACCAGGTTTAAAGCGTTATCTGCTCATGAGAACGCTTCAAACCCCAGTAACGAGAATCAGGACGTACCTGTACGCCCTGCGTCCTTAAGCGGTTACACCAGGTAATAAAGGGGTTGCCCAGGATGTAGAAAATGTCCTACCTGTTCTTCTCCCTGGGGCTCCACTTCCACTCCCTGGTGGTCTGGGAAGTATACTGTTCTGAGACAGGAGAGGACAGGTCCTTGTCCCGATCATTGTGTGCCGATGTAACCACGGCCACACACAATGTCCAATAGCTGCATGATGTTACTGTCGTTGCAGTGACTTCATGCATCTATTAGACATTGCGTGTGGGCAATGATCAGGACAAGCACCTGCCCCCTTTCGTTCTCAGAACAGTATACTTTCAAAAAGACTAGGGAGTAGAAGTGGTGCACCAGGAAGCAAAATAGTTAGGACCTTTTCTGCTTCTTCATCAATCCCTTTAAACTGTATCTGGCCATAGACTTACTTCCTGATGACAGGTCATCGATTACTGACTTTGTGTAATACAGATGTAGCCATTGTTATCTTGAGTATTGTGGCTCCTAGATAGTACAAAAGATTTAGATTTAGACTTATGTTCTGTAGATAGGAATGCCTAACCGGATTAATCGGTTTGCTCATGTATTATTGGCTTTATGTCCGCAATTTAAAGTAAAAGTTAAGTTTGCCATGTCAACACTGTGTTATCTGATGATTTAACCACCTGCATTTCCTATTTTAGCTTGTATATTATATAAGGAAGATTAGAATGACTCTAAACATTGGGAAAGAGATCTATTTTGATGAGAATGGTGACTTACCTACTGTCTATCACACTGTGAACTGGCAAATGAATCCAGACGGGACTGTGATACAAGTTAAGATTGGCACCTATAGTCCTTCAGAACCCCTTGATAAAGCACTGGTGGTTAACCCGAGTCTGATCTCATGGCCAACTGGAGGTCAACAGGTGAGATATTATTATTATTATTATCTAAAATTGCTTTTTAATATGCCAGTCCTGGCTCCACTGAACTGACTGGTAAAGAAAATGTGTATATTACAGGGGCACTCCGGTGGAAAACATTTTTTCTTTCATAATCAACTGGTGCCAAAAAGTTTTGTAAATTACTTCTATTTTGTCTGAAAACACTAATCAATGCTATGCTATGGCATAGCATTGATCAGTGGGGGCAATCAGTGTAATGCATGTTATAGTTCTCTATGGAGGCTACAGCATTAAAAAATAAATAAAAAAAAGTTAATAAAGATGATTTAACCCCTTCCCTTAAAAAAGTTTGAATCACCCCCCTTTTCCCATAAGGGAATAAAAATAAATATAAACATATGTGGTATCGCCGAGTGTATGTATGTCCGGACTATAAAAATATATTGTTAATTGAACCGCACGATCAATACGCTCCAAAATAGCGTAGTTTTGGTCACTTTTTATACCATGGAAAAAATTGAATAAAAAGCGATCAAAAAGTCCCATCAAAACAAAAATGGTACTGATAAAAACTTCAGATCATGGCGCAAAAATTTAGCGCTCATACATCCCGATATGCGGAAAAAGAAAAAAAAAGTGATAGGGGTCAGAAGATGACATTTTTAAACGTGTAAATTTTCGTGCATGTAGTTATGATTTTTTCCAGAAGTATGACAAAATCAAACCTATATAAGTAGGGGATCATTTTAATCATATGGACCTATAGAATAAAGAGAATGTGTCATTTTTACCAAAAAAATGCACTGCGTATAAACGGAAGCCCACCAAAAGATACAAAATGGCGTTGTTTTTGTTAAAATTTTGTCACACAATGATTTTTTTCATGGTTTTGCCGTGGATTTTTGGGTAAAATGACTGATGCCATTACAAAGTAGAATTGGGGGCGCAAAAAAAAAAAAAAAAAGCCATCATATGAGTCTGTAGGTTCAAAATTCAAAGGGTTATGATTTTTAAAAGGTGAGGAGGAAAAAATAAAAATGCAAAAACAGGAAAACCCTGCGTCCTTAAGGGGTTAAACAAAGTTCTGTAATAAATTGGAGTTTGTACCTACATGTTCTACCCTGGCCACTGTCTTTAATATGTGGAGGGCATGAAGATCATCTCTATCATTAAATAACCCTTGTACTAATGCTATCACTGAAAATGGCTTCTTCATCACCTTCCATACCTCCATATTCACATGCTGCTAAATTGCAGAATTCACGAGGGGGCGTGGCCTGACGTCACGACCCCGTGGGTAGCTCAAAGCGTTCGGAACAAAATATTTCGAACTATGGGACAGAGGAGTACCCCTTTAAAGCCGTCGCATGGGAGCTGGGCATCAACTCTCATGCTATGAAGGTGATGTTGGTGAGGGAGATGGGTGACGCACAGAGGCAGTTCCAGATCACCCTAGGGACTGCAGCATTTATTTTTATTTTTTACTTAAAAAATTATAAATTATAAAACAGTATATAAGGGACAGGATATAAGCATGTAGCATGAATTAGAAGAAAATTAGATAATGACTATGTCCTTCCCCTTTATGACATTGTCAAGAAGAGACAGAGCATGAATGACAACAAAATTATGGACCCCACTCCCTTAATAAAAATTTCTCTGGATGCCCATGAACACAGATATAACATCACAGTGGGAAAAGGATGGATAAAGAAAATGTGCACCTACAGAAACCAACAGAGGATAGGAAAAGACCTAAAATCTGCAGTGTATGTGTCACGATGCCGGCTGGCAGGAGGTGGATCCTCTGTGCCAGAGAGGGATTGGCGTGGACCGTGCTAGTGGACCGGTTCTAAGTTACTACTGGTGTTCACCAGAGCCCGCCGCAAAGCGGGATGGTCTTGCTGCGGCGGTAGTAACCAGGTCGTATCCACTAGCAACGGCTCAACCTCTCTGACTGCTGAAGATAGGCGCGGTACAAGGGAGTAGACAAAAGCAAGGTCGGACGTAGCAGAAGGTCGGGGCAGGCAGCAAGGATCGTAGTCAGGGGCAACGGCAGGAGGTCTGGAACACAGGCTAGGAACACACAAGGGAACGCTTTCACTAGGCACAAGGGCAACAAGATCCGGCGAGAGAGTGCAGGGGAAGTGAGGTATACATAGGGAGTGCACAAGTGAAGACACTAATTGGAACCACTGCGCCAATCAGTGGCGCAGTGGCCCTTTAAATCGCAGAGACCCGGCGCGCGCGCGCCCTAGGGAGCGGGGCCGCGCGCGCCGGGACAGGACCGAGGGAGAGCGAGTCAGGTACGGAAGCCGGGATGTGCATCGCGAGCGGGCGCCACCCGCATCGCGAATCGCATCCCGGCTGGAGGCGGTATCGCAGCGCACCCGGTCAGTGGATCTGACCGGGGCGCTGCCGTAGCGAGGATGTTGCGAGCGCTCCGGGGAGGAGTGGGGACCCGGAGCGCTCGGCGTAACAGTACCCCCCCCCCTTGGGTCTCCCCCTCTTCTTAGAGCCTGAGAACCTGAGGACCAGACTTTTATCTAGGATATTGTCCTCAGGTTCCCAGGATCTCTCTTCAGGACCACAGCCCTCCCAGTCCACTAAAAAAAAAGTTTTTCCTCTGACCTTTTTGGAGGCCAGTATCTCCTTTACGGTGAAGATGTCTGAAGAACCGGAGACAGGAGTAGGAGAAATAAGTTTGGGAGAGAAACGGTTGATGATGAGTGGTTTAAGAAGAGAGACATGAAAGGCATTAGGAATACGAAGAGAAGGAGGAAGAAGAAGTTTGTAAGAGACAGGATTAATTTGGCACAAGATTTTGAAAGGACCAAGATAGCGTGGTCCCAATTTGTAGCTGGGAACACGGAAGCGGACATATTTAGCGGAGAGCCATACCTTGTCTCCGGGAGAAAAAATGGGGGGAGCTCTTCTTTTCTTATCAGCAAACTTCTTCATGCGTGATGAAGCCTGTAAGAGAGAATTTTGGGTCTCTCTCCATATGGTGGAAAGATCACAAGTTATTTCATCCACAGCGGGCAAACCAGAGGGCAAGGGAGTAGGGAGGGGGGGAAGAGGGTGACGGCCGTACACCACGAAAAATGGGGATTAGGAAGAAGATTCAGAGACTCTGAAGTTGTACGAGAATTTGGCCCATGGAAGAAGATCTGCCCAGTCATCCTGGCGGGAGGAAACAAAATGCCGTAAATAGTCACCCAGGACCTGGTTAATTCTTTCTACTTGCCCATTGGATTGAGGATGATAAGCAGAAGAAAAGTTTAATTTAATCTTGAGTTGTTTACAGAGAGCCCTCCAGAATTTTGACACGAATTGGACGCCTCTATCCGAGACGATCTGCGTGGGCAACCCGTGAAGACGAAAAATGTGTACAAAAAATTGTTTTGCCAACTGAGGCGCTGAAGGAAGACCAGGAAGAGGAATAAAATGTGCCATCTTGGAAAATCGATCAACGACCACCCAAACAACAGTGTTGCCATGGGATGGGGGTAGGTCTGTAATAAAGTCCATACCAATCAGAGACCAAGGCTGTTCGGGGACAGGCAGAGGATGAAGAAGACCAGCAGGCTTCTGGCGAGGAGTCTTATCCCGGGCACAGACAGTGCAGGCCCGCACAAAATCAACAACATCCGTTTCCAGAGTCGGCCACCAATAGAAACGAGAGATAAGTTGCAAGGATTTCTTGATGCCCGCATGGCCTGCGAGATGGGAGGAGTGACCCCATTTGAGGATTCCGAGGCGTTGGCGTGGAGAGACGAAGGTCTTCCCTGGAGGAGTTTGCCTGATGGAGGCTGGAGAAGTGGAGATCAGGCAGTCAGGAGGAATGATGTGTTGCGGAGAGAGCTCTACTTCCGAGGCATCCGAGGAACGAGAGAGAGCATCGGCCCTAATGTTCTTATCGGCAGGGCGAAAGTGAATTTCAAAATTAAACCGGGCAAAGAACAGAGACCACCTGGCCTGGAGAGGATTCAGCCGTTGGGCAGACTGGAGATAGGAGAGATTCTTGTGATCGGTGTAAATAATAACTGGAAATTTTGATCCCTCCAGCAGATGCCTCCATTCCTCAAGTGCTAATTTAATGGCCAGTAGCTCTCGATCCCCGATGGAGTAGTTCCTCTCCGCCGGAGAGAAGGTCCTAGAAAAAAAACCACAAGTAACAGCATGCCCAGAAGAATTTTTTTGTAGAAGAACCGCTCCAGCTCCTACTGAGGAGGCATCAACCTCCAATAGGAAGGGTTTAGATGGGTCAGGTCTGGAGAGCACGGGAGCAGAAGAAAAGGCAGACTTGAGCCGTTTAAAGGCGTCTTCCGCTTGAGGAGGCCATGACTTAGGATTGGCATTCTTCTTGGTTAAAGCCACGATAGGAGCCACAATGGTGGAAAAATGTGGAATAAATTGTCTGTAATAATTGGCGAACCCCAAAAAACGTTGGATAGCACGGAGTCCGGAGGGGCGTGGCCAATCTAAGACGGCAGAGAGTTTGTCTGGGTCCATTTGTAGTCCCTGGCCAGAGACCAAGTATCCTAGGAAAGGAAGAGATTGACATTCAAACAGACATTTCTCCATTTTGGCATAAAGTTGATTGTCTCGAAGTCTCTGAAGAACCATGCGGACATGCTGGCGGTGTTCTTCTAGGTTGGCAGAAAAAATCAGAATATCGTCCAGATACACAACAACACAGGAATATAAGAGATCACGAAAAATTTCATTAACAAAGTCTTGGAAGACGGCAGGGGCGTTGCACAGGCCAAAGGGCATGACCAGATACTCAAAGTGTCCATCTCTAGTGTTAAATGCCGTTTTCCATTCGTCCCCCTCCCTGATGCGGATGAGATTATAAGCACCTCTTAAGTCCAGTTTAGTAAAGATGTGGGCACCTTGGAGGCGATCAAAGAGTTCAGAGATAAGAGGTAGAGGGTAGCGGTTCTTTACCGTGATTTTATTAAGTCCGCGGTAGTCAATGCAAGGACGTAGGGAGCCATCTTTTTTGGACACAAAGAAAAATCCAGCTCCGGCAGGAGAGGAGGATTTGCGGATAAACCCCTTTTTTTAAATTTTCCTGGATGTACTCGGACATAGCAAGAGTCTCTGGGGCGGACAGAGGATAAATTCTGCCCCGGGGTGGAGTAGTGCCCGGGAGGAGGTCAATAGGACAGTCATAAGGCCTGTGAGGAGGTAGAGTCTCAGCTTGTTTCTTGCAAAATACGTCAGCATAATCCATATAGGCCTTAGGGAGACCGGTTACAGGGGGAACCACAGGGTCACGGCAGGGAGTACTGGGAACCGGTTTAAGGCAGTCCTTGAAACAAGAGGTACCCCAGCTCTTGATCTCCCCTGTGGACCAATCCAGGGTTGGGGAATGGCGTTGAAGCCACGGTAGTCCAAGGAGAATTTCGGAAGTGCAATTGGGGAGGACCAAAAACTCAATTTTTTCAAGATGAGGTCCGATGCACATTAGAAGGGGCTCCGTGCGGTAACGTATGGTACAGTCCAATCTTTCATTGTTAACACAATTGATGTAGAGGGGTCTGGCGAGACTGGTCACTGGGATGTTGAACCTGTTGATGAGAGAGGCCAAAATAAAGTTTCCTGCAGATCCGGAATCCAAGAAGGCCATAGTAGAGAAGGAGAAGGTAAATGCAGATATCCGCACAGGCACAGTAAGACGTGGAGAAGCAGAGTTGACATCAAGGACTGTCTCACCTTTGTGCGGAGTCAGCGTGCGGATAGGACAATCCTTCAGGAAGTGTTCGGTACCGGCACAGTACAGGCAGAGATTCTCCATGCGGCGTCGTGTCCTCTCTTGAGGTGTCAGGCGAGACCGGTCAACTTGCATAGCCTCCACGGCGGGAGGCACAGGAACGGATTGCAGAGGACCAGAGGAGAGAGGAGGCGGGGAGAAAAAACGCCTCGTGCGAACAAAGTCCATATCCTGGCGGAGCTCCTGACGCCTTTCGGAAAAACGCATGTCAATGCGAGTGGCAAGATGAATGAGTTCATGTAGATTAGCAGGAATTTTTCGTGCGGCCAGAACATCTTTAATGTTGCTGGATAGGCCTTTTTTAAAGGTCGCGCAGAGGGCCTCATTATTCCAGGATAGTTCAGAAGCAAGAGTACGGAATTGTATAGCGTACTCGCCAACGGAAGAATTACCCTGGACCAGGTTCAGCAGGGCAGTCTCAGCAGAAGAGGCTCGGGCAGGTTCCTCAAAGACACTACGAATTTCCGAGAAGAAGGAGTGTACAGAGGCAGTGACGGGGTCATTGCGGTCCCAGAGCGGTGTGGCCCATGACAGAGCTTTTCCAGACAGAAGGCTGACTACGAAAGCCACCTTAGACCTTTCAGTAGGAAACTGGTCCGACATCATCTCCAAGTGCAGGGAACATTGTGAAAGAAAGCCACGGCAAAACTTAGTGTCCCCATCAAATTTATCCGGCAAGGATAGTCGTAGGCCTGAAGCGGCCACTCGCTGCGGAGGAGGTGCAGGAGCTGGCGGAGGAGATGATTGCTGAAGCTGTGGTAGTAGCTGCTGTAGCATCATGGTCAGTTGAGACAGCTGGTGGCCTTGTTGCGCTATCTGTTGTGACTGCTGGGCGACCACCGTGGTGAGGTCGGCGACAACTGGCAGAGGTACTTCAGCGGGATCCATGGCCGGATCTACTGTCACGATGCCGGCTGGCAGGAGGTGGATCCTCTGTGCCAGAGAGGGATTGGCGTGGACCGTGCTAGTGGACCGGTTCTAAGTTACTACTGGTGTTCACCAGAGCCCGCCGCAAAGCGGGATGGTCTTGCTGCGGCGGTAGTAACCAGGTCGTATCCACTAGCAACGGCTCAACCTCTCTGAGTGCTGAAGATAGGCGCGGTACAAGGGAGTAGACAAAAGCAAGGTCGGACGTAGCAGAAGGTCGGGGCAGGCAGCAAGGATCGTAGTCAGGGGCAACGGCAGGAGGTCTGGAACACAGGCTAGGAACACACAAGGGAACGCTTTCACTAGGCACAAGGGCAACAAGATCCGGCGAGGGAGTGCAGGGGAAGTGAGGTATACATAGGGAGTGCACAGGTGAAGACACTAATTGGAACCACTGCGCCAATCAGTGGCGCAGAGACCCGGCGCGCGCGCGCCCTAGGGAGCGGGGCCGCGCGCGCCGGGACAGGACCGAGGGAGAGCGAGTCAGGTACGGAAGCCGGGATGCGCATCGCGAGCGGGCGCCACCCGCATCGCGAATCGCATCCCGGCTGGAGGCGGTATCGCAGCGCTGCCGTAGCGAGGATGTTGCGAGCGCTCCGGGGAGGAGCGGGGACCCGGAGCGCTCGGCGTAACAGTATGTGTAATTTCCGTTTCTGTGTTTTTGCGTTTTTCAGTTTTGGGTTCTGTTCAGACATTAGATTTGTTTCTGAACAGTTTTTGTGTTTATTCTCCCTAGTTTGGGAAGAGTTAATGCTTCCAGCGTTCAGCACTGGGAGTGTATATAAGGCCTCTTCAGGTGTTGCTCTTGGCTGGTAATTAGATCTGTATTCTGACCATGTCTGGTGTACTAAGCACTTTAACTTTTGTCTATTTGAGCACATGTCCTGAGTTTTAACCATGGTTATCTGTCCTGTTTGATATATAGCTTTTAGCCTGCTTTGTTTTAGTACATCAGTTGGGTTTTAGTATTTGTGTATGTTTGTTCTGCTTTGTGTTGCCTTCATTTGTATTAACACTTTGCATTATGTCAGTCCTGTTTTGACCTGCTACTCCAAGGATAGAATTCTGTTCTGAGCCTTGGGCTAATCTGTCTATCTAGGAGTGAGTGAGTCTTGTGCCAGTACCCGTGTTTGCTTGGAGTGGGGTGTCTAGTGTGTTCCTTGTTCTGTGTCCAATGTGAACAGTTCTCTTGATTTCCTGATCTGTTAGTATGCTATATCCTGCCTTGTATGTATTTATATATCTGTTAGTTGGTTATTGTATTCCCATTATGTTCCTGACTTGTTCCTCGACTTTGTACAGTTCTGTTTGTTTTGTTGACTTCGACGCCAATGGACTTTAACGCAAGGAAGGGACCAACTTCAAGTTGTTGATCCTTCATTTAGGGCGGATGGGCAAGTAGGCGGGGAAAGTGGTTTTAAGGGACAGCTTAGGGCTCACTACTCCCTGCCCCATGTTCTTGACAGTACATGTAGGTTAGTGATTCTTCAGTGACCCTCTTTTATTTAACCAGTTGCAGACCAAGTTTAGTTGACACTGTTCAACTTTACTTGTTCTCAAAGTACAAAATTGCACTAATCGACTGAACATATTATAACCCTTAAGAAGATTAAAGAATTTCCAAGCATAATTCAATCAACTAGCAACCAATACTAAGGAATACAGCTTCTTAACTTGAGAATGTTGAGAGAGTTAAATTTTCATGTTTACATACAGTAATATTTCTGGCTCAGCTACATCTAATATACTTCTACAGCTGCTCAAGCTAAGGTTTGAATTTTGTTTACCCTGGCAAAAATAAATTTCCTTGCTGTAACCCCGTATATACACTCACTGATAAGATGAAAGTATGTACCCAGATAGAAAAGTCAGAATGCTGCAAACCTCGTCATGCAATGAAGCATCAGGCAGATATGTAAATGATTACATGTGTGGTCTATTAGATACTGGGTCTTACTACATAAAAGTGCTTTACCTGCATCCCTACAAAAAATGCTAAAGGGGTACTCCACTGCCCCAGTGTTCGGAACATTTTGTTCCGAACATTTGAAGTTGGTGGCGGGGGTCGTGACCTCACGTCCCCCTTAATGCAAGTCTTTGGGAGGGTGTGTGGCCACGACCCCTCCCAAAGACTTGCATTGAGGGAGTGTGGCATGACATAATGAGGGCCATAGCCATGATGTCACGACTCCCGCTGTTCTAAACATACACCGGGTGCTGTACAGAGATCGCGGGGTTCCCAGCTGCGGGACCCCCACGACAAGACATGTTATCCCCCTATCCTTTTGGATAGGGGATATCCAAAAGTGAGGATCATTTGATCCACCAACAAATGTGAGCAGTTCCCACAGTTTGCTTGTCTACCATCCAGACACCTTTATTTCACACCCCTATCTCTACCTGGAAATTTGGTGTCACAACGCCAATTACGTGTTCTGCAATTAACAGCCAATCACCGTATGTGTTGTAAACGAGAAACCTGGACTATTACTGACTGCAATCATTATATCATTAACAATAAATTCTAGTCTCTGTTTGGGATCCGATGACGATTGACGAGTATGGAGGGCTTTAACTCGGCCTTTGCTGTGGGGTGACACACTGCCCCAACTGCTGGTGTGATGATCTGGAGGGCCATCGCATAAGACAGTTGGTCATGTCGGTCGATATGTTCAGGACATACTGAGTCACATGTTTCATTTGATTCCAACAATTTCAATTCAAGGTGGCTTTTTGGTGATTCCCCCTCAGGTTTACATGCTCCATTAGATACATCCACCAGCTAGAACCCTGAATTTGGCATAAAAATGTATAAAAACTTTTTATTGTTTGATATAAATAATAGATTGCAGAAGAAATACATTTTAAAATCATCTAACTTGTATAATAAAACTGTTCTATACTAACAGGTCCCACGTTCTGTCTGTAGTGAGAGTTGTCCTCTGGGATTTAGGAAGGCAGCTATTCAGGGACAACCTATCTGCTGCTATGAATGTATTCCCTGTCTACAAGACGAGATCACCAATCAGACAGGTAAGTGGTCCCTCAATAGTATCCTAGAACCTTTTGATGTCCAAATTTGAAATAATAATAATTTATTTTCTATGGAATGGAGTTATAATGTATGTGGTGGCCACAAACTCTTCCTTTGTGAAGTTCCAAAAAATAAAGAATGAAAGTAAAAAATAACAGGAAACTTTTTTCTTTTTGACAGATTCCATTAACTGTGTCAGGTGTCTATGGGACCAGTGGCCGAATCATGAAAAGTCCAGCTGTCTCCCAAAACCCTTTGAGTTTCTGTCTTATGAAGATGTGTTAGGAGCCACCTTAGCAGCATCCAGCTTGATCTCTTCCATTGTTCCTCTTCTTATTTTGAGGCTTTTTATTAAACATAGAAATACCCCTATTGTAAAAGCCAGTAATTATTCTCTAAGTTGTCTTTTGTTGATGTCCCTTTGTTTCTGCTTCTTCTGCTCCTTAGGGTTTATTGGATATCCAGAACATAACAAATGTCTCCTTCGTCAGGTGACCTTTGGTCTGGTTTTCACTCTTTGTGTTGCTTGCATTTTGGCCAAGACCATCATGGTTGTTCTTGTGTTCATGGCCACCAAACCAGGAAGCAGCCTAAGAAAATGGACGACATTCAGGGTCTCCTATATGATTATTTTCATCTGTTGCCTGTTACAGTTCATCCTGTGTGTCACCAGGTTGTCCATTGCTCCGCCATTTGCACAATATAACATTAATATTAGACCTGAAATCATTGTTGTTGATTGTAATGAGGGATCACCCTTCGCCTTCTGGACTATGTTGGGTTATCTCTTTCTTCTGGCCTCTATTAGTTTCATTGTTGCTTTCTTGGCTCGAAGACTTCCCGACAGCTTCAATGAAGCCCAATATATTACATTCAGCATGTTGGCCTTCCTCAGTGTCTGGATATCTTATATCCCAGCCTCCCTTAGTGCTCAGGGCAAGTACACAGTGGCTATGGAGATATTTGCCATCTTAGCATCCAGTTGGGCTTTAGTCATCTGTATGTTTTTTCCTAAATGCTTCTTCATATTATTCAGACCTGAGATGAATTCCAAGGAAAATATCATGAGAAAAAGCAAAGTTACCATCCTATATCTTCAATGAAATTCTTCAACATTTTTACTAAAGAACAAATGAGGATAATAAACTAAAATTTACTGAGAGTCTTTGTGTGACTCCTAACTTATATCTAGCCATGTAATTCGGTTCGACTCATAGGGGCCTAAAGACCCATTATGACCTCTACAGGTCTGTGTTGGAAAGATGTTGGTTGTGAGAAGTCATTATTAGTAATAAAATAATATATCATAACAAGTTGACTATTTATGAATAAGCTAAATAAATATCTAGATGAAAAATTTTAATATCAAATAAAGTATATGTTATATCATCCATTACTTTTCTTGTTTATTTAATTTACAATCTTATGCTCCTCATGCTCACTAAGGTCCAGTAAGCTGAGATATGGGTCCTTACAAGACAACAAAGAGAACCTACAATGTGCGGAATGGCTTACCCTCACACTGAGCAGCTCAAGGAAATGTACAATGGAAACTCTGCACCTACCAGAGAGTGCTCGCTCTCAGTAGAGAATTTACATGACTCTCTAGCGTAGGGCATCACAAAAACTTTTGTAGAGGAGCAGGGAATTCTGTTGTATGCCTCGCTAATAAGATTGCAATATAATGTATACAGATTTGGGGCAGTTCAGAAGCACTTGCTGCATGCATGCACATGCAAAGCACTTCCTACCTCCACCCTAGTACACTGGGTCCTACCAACAACCATCTTTACACTGTAGTAAGTTATTTTTTGAGGCCCCAACACTGTAGTTGACATAAGAGTCTATGGGGGGTAGAGAGGTTTGGAGGGGAAAACAGGAGTCTGTGTGTGTGTGTGTGTGTGGGGGGGGGGGGGGCAGTGTGGTCCGGAGCAGGCCATAGGGGTCTGTGGGGGGGCAGAGGGGTCTGGACAGGAAACAAAAGTCTTTAAAGGGGTGGGCAGAGGGGTCTTGAGAAGGACAGAAGAGTCTAAGAGGGGAAAAGGGGGTCTGGAGTAGGACAGAAGAGTCTGTGGGGGGATATGGAGGAAGAAACAGGAGTCTGTAAAGGGAAGGCCGAGGGGTCTGAAGAGGGAAACATAAGTTTTTAGCGGGGAACAGAGAGGTCTGTGGAGGGGGGGGGACACAGGGGTCTGAAGGGAAAAACAGAAGACTGTATAGGGGGCAAAGGGGCCTGAAGCAGAGCAGTGTCGTCTAAGAGGGGGAAAGAGAGATCTGGAGTAAGAGTCAAAGAGGACAGAGGGGTTCTGAAGCAGGACAGAGAAGTCTGTTGGGACAGAGGGGTATTGATGGTGAAAAAGAAGTCTCATAGGTCTCCTGGTACCTACATGGGCTTCAGGCAGGGCCGGATTAACGTATGGGCGGATGGAGCGGCCCCTGCTTTAAAATAGGTTCAGCGTCCCGCACAAACGGCCCGCACAGACCGACCGGCGCCCACAACAATCAAGCCTCAAATTCCTGGCCCGCGGGCCATTTGCGGCCCGGAAATTTGCGGTATGTGAAATTTGTATTGCCCTACGCCCGGGAAATGCAGTTCCAGGCGCTGGGCAGGTAACTTCTTGAGGCATTTAACCCTGCTTCAGGCAAGCAGCGTTAAATGCCGGAAGACTTCACTCCCCTTACCCCGCCCTCCTCTCCCAGTCTCCGGTTGGCCGGCCCGAGTCTGATGAGGGAAGTTGCGCATGTGATGTCCCTCCGCAGACCCGTGCAGGACGTCAGTGACGTCACTCGTCAGGCCACTGGCGGAGAGGAAAAGCACAGGACAGGTAAGTGTGTCTATATATGTGTGTATGTGTGTGTGTGTCTGTCTGTGTGTGTTTGTCTGTGTGTGTCTTTGAGTGTACGTTTGTGTGTCTATGTGTGTGTATGGGGGGGACGGGACAATGCTACCTAATGTGGGTAACCTGCTTCTACCTAATGTGGGGAACCTGCTACTACCTAATGTGGGGAGCCTGCTTCTACCTAATGTGGGGAACCTGCTACTACCTAATGTGGGGAACCTACTACTACCTAATGTGGGAAAACTGCTGCTACCTAATGTGGGGAACCTGCTTCTATCTAATGTGGGGAACCTGCTTCTACCTAATGTGGGAAACCTGCTTCTACCTAATGTGGGGAACCTGCTACTACCTAATGTGGGGAACCTGCTACTACCTAATGTGGGAAAACTGCTACTACCTAATGTGGGAAAACTGCTACTGCCTAATGTGGGGAACCTGCTTCTACCTAATGTGGGGAACCTGCTTCTACCTAATGTGGGGAACCTGCTACTACCTAATGTGAGGAAACTGCTACTACGTAATGTGGGGAAACTGCTACCTACCTAATGTGGGGAACATGCTACCTACCTAATGTGGGGAAACTGCTGCCTGCCTAATGCTCTCCCCCAGAATTAGCACCCCCATCATCCCTAAGCTCATGCTATTACCACACAGGGGTAGGGGGAATGGGGAGGGTTTGCTGGTAGATAATGGTGGTGCTACTTCTGGTGGGGGGTGTTGCTGGTGGATGATGAGGGGCACATGATGGGGGCATTATATGTAAGGGGCGCATGATGGGGGGATTAAATGTAAGGGGCGTATGATGGGGGCATTATATGTAAGGGGCGCATGCGATCCAGCCTCACCCAGCTGCTACCTCCAGTGGCCGCCAGATAATTTGAGTTTGAGACCCCTGCTCTATCACCTCCGTGCTACCAGTGGCAGATCCAGGGGGGGGGGGCAATGGGGCAATTGCCCCCTATGATTGTTGACCCTCCTGTACTATAGCATGGTGGAGCAGGAGCTGTCAGCTGTCCCACTCCACCTTTCCCTCACATTTCTCACACGCTGCTGCATTCTTGCAGTGTGAGCCGCGAGGACGCCATCCACGGCAGGCCGGCACTATGACATCACATCATCGCACTGGCGCCCGGAGATCACCTCCCCGCAGCTCTCACACTGCAAGAACGGAGCAATGTGTGAGAAATGTGACAGCTGGAGGGAGGTGCTCGGGTGCCGTATGGTACAGGGGAATAATTAAAACTTGGGGGGAGGGGGGGCACAAGGATCAGTGTACTGTTTTGGCCAGTGATTTGTACTGCCTGTACTGATCTGCTGGCCGGCAATAGGCTGAGCGGAAGTATTATGGATTGAGCCATGACATTGGTCACCTAGGCTCAGTGCATCACACTGCCGCTCAGCCTATCGTTGGTCGAGGTAGGACATTGATGCTGTCGGCAATTTGCTGATCGGCATTATGACGCTCTGACCTTGACCAGACCAGGAAGAATGGCGGAGGAGTGGAGTAAGATCCTGGGACACTGAGGCAGTGGCGGCAGGTGAGTACTCTTAGGTAACAATTTGTAAATAATGATAGCACTTGCAAATATTTCTAAAAGATAAATACAGATGGGGAGATTTATCAATACCTGTCCAGAGGAAAAAATGCTGAGTTGACCATAGCAACCAATCAGGTCGCTTCTTTCATTTTGCAGAGGCCTTGTTAAAAATTAAAGAAGCGATCTGATTGGTTGCTATGGGCAACTGGGCAACTTTTCCTCTGGACAGGTTTTGATAAATCTCCCCCAAAATGTTTTATGGGAATACGATCTTGAACATTTTTAATTGCCTACAAGAAAGTCTTCTCTATGACAGGGCTGAGGAATAATAGTCTCTAACATTTACATTGTGAGTCCCAATTGGGACAGGGAACAATCTGAGTGTACAGCGCTGTGGAATCTGTGTGTGCTATATAAATAGATAACAATTAAAAATAATTATTTATTCTCAGTATTATCACAGTATTCCCAAAGGTATAATAAATGCAACAATGCAAAATATTTACTTAGGTTTTTTTGTTGTTTTGTTTTTAATAAAAGACTACTTAATTTGTTCTTCAATTTATGTGCCTATTAGCTGAGTACCTGGCATTGCCCCGTGTTCCTATTCAAACCTTGTGGGAGAGGAAAAGCAACATGTTCTATTTATATATCATTGTTGCATTTCTTCTCTCGCACGGTTTAGTTAGGAAGACCGGGCAACATTGGGTATTCAGATCAATAATTAAATCATTGCCATTTCAGAAAATACAGCAGCTAAGAGACCTCTGCTACTTCTATTCACGTCTTCTTCACCAGACACATAATCTCTTCGGGATACTGGGAAAGCTGGAGGAGTACTGTGAGCATCGCACTGTGTACACAAGCCACTCAGCATCCCAATCTCCTGAAGAGAATATATGTCTGGTAAAGTAGCCATATTGGAGCTCTTCAGACGACTGAGAAAGCAGGAGGGCACATACTGTGTGCCACCCAGCTTGGCCAGTCTCCTGAAGCCCCGGCAGTGATAGAAAATGTATCTCCCCCACACTCCTTATTGCAGCTGTGCTGCAATGTCCTCTCCCTGCCCCTCTTTTCGCCCCTCTCACTGTTCTGCAAAAAATCTTCTCTCTCCTGCTTACTCCATTCCCTCTCCCTGCTTCTGCACTAACTATTCCCTGCACCTGCCTGCCAGACAGTTAAATACTTTACTAGTTATGGATGTTTCAAACTTCTGGGCAATGTCTGCGGCCTGAGAGTACCATGATCAGGAAATAGACTTGCATGGGACTTCTGGTACATCTCCTGTTCTCATTACTCTCTGGCTGTGGAGACAGTATTGGAATATCTACTGTATTTTTGTTCGGAATAAGAAACATGTATTTCAAGTTTAATTGAAATATCTACAGCCATTAAGAACTTATGCTGGAACATATATATATATATATATATATATATATATATATATATATATATACATTTACCTCATATCCCAACCTCAGATCTTTACCCTAAATACTGTCCTCATATCCCTCCAAACCTTATATCATGTCCTCATTTCCCGACCTCATATTCCATCCTCATATCTCAACCTCATATCCCGTCCTTATATCCTGACCTCATCCCATCTTCATGTTCCAACCTCATATTCTGTCCTCATATCCTGACCTCCTATCCCTTCCTTACATTTTGCCCTCATATACCATCCTCATATCCTATCCTCATACCTCAACCTCATATCTCAACCTCATATCCCGTCCTCATGTCCCAACCTCATATCTCAACCTCACATCCCGACCTCACATCTCGACCTCACATCCTATCCTCATATCCCGTCCTCATATGCCAACCTCATATCCCGTCCTCATATGCCAACCTCATATCCCGACCTCACATCCCATCCTCATATCCCGTCCCCATATCCCTTCCTCATATCCCAACCTCACATCCCGACATCACATCCCATCCTCGTATCCTGTCCCCATATCCCGTCCTCATATCCCAACCTCATATCCCGACCTCACATCCCATCCCATCCTCATATCCCGTCCCCATATCCCGTCCTCATATCCCGACCTCACGCTATTAACCCTTTAGTCTAAAATGAAAATAAAAGCTTCCAGGCTGCCCAGTGGGGCAGATCGGGACCACCGCAGTGAAAATGCGGTGTCCCGATCAGCTAGGACGTGAGCGGAGGTCCTCTTACCTTCCTCCGGCGCTTTCGTTCGACGATTGATTGCTCCAAGCCTGAGATGCAGGCTCGAGCTATCGACCACCGATAACACTGATCAATGCAAAGCTATGGCTTTGCAGTGAACAGTGTAAAAGATCAGTGTGTGCAGTGTTATAGGTCCCTATGGGAGCTATAACACTGCAAAAAAAAAGTGTAAAAAAAAAAAAAGTTAATAAATGTGATTTAAACCTTTCCCTTATAAAAGTCCAAATCACCCCCCCCCCCATAAAAAAAAACATGTAAATAAAAATAAACATAAACATATGTGGTATTGTGTAAATGTCCGAACTATAAAAATACATCAAATAAACCGCATGGTCAATGGCGTACGTGCAAAAAATTCCGAAGTCCAAAATAATGTATTTTTGGTCACTTCTTATATCATGAAAAAATAAATAAAAAGCGATTAAAAATCTGATCAATACAAAAATGGTACCGCTAAAAACTTCAGATCACAGCACAAAAAATTAGCCCTCATACCGCCCCATATGTGGTAAAATAAAAAAGTTATCGTGGTCAGAATAGGACACTTGTAAATATATAAATTTTCCTGCATGTAGTTATGATTTTTTTCCAGAAGTACGACAAAATCAAACCTATACCGTGGTCCCTCAACATACGATGGTAATCCGTTCCAAATGAACCATTGTTTGTTGAAACCATCGCATGTTGAGGGATCCGTGCAATGTAAAGTATAGGACAGTGGTCTACAACCTGCGGACCTCCAGATGTTGCAAAACTACAACACCCAGCATGCCCGGACAGCCGTTGGCTGTCCGGGCATGCTGGGTGTTGTAGTTTTGCAACATCTGGAGGTCCGCAGGTTGGAGACCACTGGTATAAGAAGTTATACTCACGTGTCCCCGCCGCTCCGGACCGTCACCGCTCGTCACCACTGCCCTGGATGTCGCCGTCCATCGCTGTCGCCGCGTCCCCGAGGTGTCCCCGACACTCCGGCAAGGCCTCTACTTCCCCGGCATTCGCGCTCTCCGTCGCCGCCACGCAGCGACGTGATAACGACGATGGAGAGTGCCCACGATGCAGGGGATCCCGAAGAGGACGCGCCGGAGCCCCGAGGACAGGTAAGAGACATCACCGGAGCTCACGGGGCACCGTAAACGGCTATCCGGCGGCAGCTGAAACAGTCAGCGCTGCCGGATAGCCGTTTATGCGATGGCTTGACATAAAAAAGCATTGTATGTTCATGCTGCCTCTGAGAGGCCATCGCATTTTGAAATGATCGTATGTCGGGGCCATCGTAGGTCGAGGGGTCACTGTATAAGTAGAGAATCATTTTAATCATAAGGACCTACAGAATAAAGATAAGGTGTCTCTTTTACCCAAAAATGGACTGCGTAGAAACGTAAGCCCCCAAAATTTTACAAAATGGCGTTTTTCTTCAATTTCGTGTCGCACAATGATTTTTTTTATCTGTTTTGCGGTAGATTTTTGGGTAAAATTACTGATGTCTATGCAAAGTAGAATTGGTGGCGCAAAAAATAAGGCATCATAGGGATTTTTAGGTGCAAAATTGAAAGGGTTATGATTTTTAAAAGGTAAGGAGGAAAAAACGCAAAACTCTCCGTCCCCAACGGGTTAAGTAAATCACACAGACACACACGGTCAGCGGTAAAATACGTCTAGCTTTATTAGGCTGTCCACTTGGTTATATAACCTCTGTATTTAGAAGTTCCCACCCTCACTAGGGGGGTAAGTATAGCTGTGACATACCATATAAGGTATGCTTTTCCTGAAGGGTTGGCGGGCTAAAAAAAAAGTCTTTGTCCAAGAGTTTCCTCCACTCGATGGGAGGGGTGAGCAAGGAGTAGAGTAGCATGAGGGGGATGGGTGGCTTTGTCCAAAATGGACATTTTATGTTATATATATATATATATATATATATATATATATATATATATATATATACATATATACATCCATTACACCCTATTCAGAGTGAGAGTTCTAACTTCACTACTGTCAGTGTGAAAACTGCTCATCTTGGCACAACCTACCTGTCATTCTGTCATGAAAAGGGTTTTATCATAAAGATAAATAGGTCTAAACTGATGCATTATGCGTAATGAAACATATTTGCAAACTTAAAGGGGTACTCCAGAGGAAAATGTTTTCAAATCAACTGGTGCCAGACAGTTAAACCAATTTGTAAATTACTTCTATTTAAAAATTGTAACCCTTCCAGTACTTATCAGCGAATGTATGCTCCAGAGGAAGTTGTATATTTCTTTCTAGTGTGACACAAATCTCTCTGCTGACACCTCTGTCTGTGTCAGGAACTGTCCAGAGCAGGAGAGGCTTGCTATAAAGATTTGACAGTTCCTGACACAGACAGAGGTGGCAGCAGAAAGAACTGTGGTCAGACTGGAAAGAACTACACAACCTCCTCTGGAGCATACAGCAGCTGATAAGTTTTTTTTTTTATAGAAGTGATTTACAAATCTGTTTAACTTTCTGGCACCAGTTGATCTGAAATTATTTATTTTCCCGGAGTACTCCTTTAACCCCTTAAGGACCGGGGTTTTCTCCGTTTTTGCATTTTTGTTTTTTGCTCCTTGCCTTTAAAAAATCATAACTCTTTCAATATTGCACCTAAAAATCCATATTATGGCTTATTTTTTGCACCACCAATTCTACTTTGTAATTACGTAGCTCATTGTGCACAACAATCTACGGTGAAACTGAAAAAAAAATCATTGTGCGACAAAATAGAAAAGAAAAACGCTGTTTTGTAACTTTTGGGGGCTTCCGTTTCTACGTAGTACATTTTTCGGTAAAAATGACACCTGATATTTATTCTGTAGGTCCATACGGTTAAAATGATATCCTACTTATATAGGTTTGATCTTGCAAGGAAAATTCATGCAGGAAAATTAATACGTTTAAAATTGTCATTTCTGACCCCTATAACTTTTTTATTTTTCCGTGTATGGGGCGGTATGAGGGATCATTTTTTGTGCCGTGATCATAAGTTTTTAACGGTACCATTTTTGCATTGATAGGACTTATTGATCGCTTTTTATTCATTTTTTCATGATATAAAAAGTGACCAAAAATGCACTATTTTGGAATTTAGAATTTTTTTGCGTGCATGTGTTTTTTTTTTATGGGAAAAGGGGGGTGATTCAAACTTTTAATAGGGAAGGGGTTAAATGATATTTCTTCACTTTTTTTCCCACTTTTTTTTTGCAGTGTTATAGCTCCCATAGGGACCTATAACACTGCACACACTGATCTCTTATACTGATCATTGTTATCCCATAGGGACCTATAACACTGCACACACTGATCATTTATATTGATCAATGGTTTCTCATAAGAAACCAGTGATCGATGATTCTGCCGCTTGACTGCTCATGCCTGGATCTCAGGCACTGAACAGTCATTCGGCGATCGGACAGCGAGGAGGCAGGTAGGAGCCCTCCCGCTGTCCTGTAAGCTGTTCAGGATGCCGCGATTTCACCACGGCTATCCCGAACAGCCCACTGAGCTAACTGGCATGCTTTCAGTTTCATTTTAGACGCGGCGTTCATATTTGAATGCCGCGTCTAAAGGGTTAATAGCGCGCGGCACAGCGATCAATGCCGTGCGCTATTAGCCACGGGTCCCGGCCATTGTTAGAGGCCGGGCCCGACCTACTATGACGCAGGGCAACGCGGTGGCCCCGCGTTATAGATCTGGAGTGGACACATGACATCCCAGTACGTCATGTGTCCTTAAGGGGTTAAAGAGTACCTGTCATCAACTAAACTTTCCCTGATCCCCCTCCCCATCTGTCCCTTACTCTAACTATGCCTATCCCTGTGTTAATTGAGGTTTAAAACGCTGTAGAAATACCTTTTTTATCCCTCTTCATTAGCACAGGAGCACTGTCTTTCTGAGGGGTGGAAGGAGGCGGGTCCCGGCAGGCATGATGTCACATGAAGCCTGGCCGGGACTCTGCTTCTGCCAGTCTTCCTGTCTGCTGCTTTCCTTTGCAGCAGTGTTTCCCAACCTGGGTACCTCCAGCTGTTGCAAAATTACAACTCCCAGCATGCCCAGACAGCCAACAGCTGTCCGGGCATGCTGGGAGTTGTAATTTTGCAACAGCTGGAGGCACCCTGGTTGGGAAACACTGCTCTGCAGTTTGCATACAGACTAAGTACAGGGGAGGGACGGCAGCCTCTGTTTCTTTCTCTCCTGTGTCTCTCTGCACTAAAAAGTCAATGCTGAGAACCAGGGGCTGAGGGAGCAATTACAGAGGCAGTAATTAAGATGAATGTCAGGAGGGGGGGGGGGGTAATAAGAGAAAATTCCCCCCAGAATTTGTAACCCCATCTCTTCTGAGTATAGAAATACCCCATGTGTGGACGTCAAGTGCTCTGCAGGCGCACCACAATGCTCAGAAGAGAAGGAGCGCCATTTGGCTTTTGGAAATGAAATTTGCTGAAATGGTTTTTGGGGGGCATGTCCCATTTAGGAAGCCCCTATGGTGCCAGAACGGCAAAAAAAAAAAAAAAAAAAACACATGGCATACTATTTTGGAAACTACACTCCTCAAGGAACGTAACAAGGGGTACAGTAAGCCTTAACACCCCACAGGTGTTTGACGGTTTTTAGCTAATATTAAGCAATGCAATTCTGTTTGATCAGTATGGGCCAAAAGGCCCACCATGACCTCTACAGGAGTGGAGTGTAGTTTTCTTTGTGGGTTTTGATTTCTGACTGGTATTTTCCCAAGGTATTTAATACTGTTTCCCTACATTTTGCACTTTTCCCTGTCGGGTTTTCTTCAGCTCAAATCCACCACATTTTCTGTGAAAACCTTAGTAAATATGTTGAGATTTTTCAAAACTGTCGGGCCCACGCTAACTTTATCCCGTGGGCACACCCCCTTTTTGAGTTTTTCTTGTGAAATGGAGGGTTTTGGGGTTTTTTTGGTCACAAATTGTGTCACAAGGGATGTGCGACACAATTTGGACGCAAAACCCGACAAAAGAGAGATGGGATCACGTTAGTAAATAAACCCCATTGACTATTTTACATAAATAAAAAAATATAAAAATTTCACAACCATGAAAATATCAAATAAAGTATCTTGTATATCATCCATTACTTTTTTAGTTATTTTAGTTGTTATGCTCCTATCCATTCAAGGGTCTTTTATTTAGCTAGGTGTGATGGCCAGATATAGGAGGAGTCCTAGTTGTTCCAAAGTTTTTTTTTCTTCAGATTAGATTTACGCAATCCTGTCTCTGAACTCTACAGGCTCGGATAAGCATTGGGAGCTGTGAGACTTTTATGGACAGGGCTATGTCTTTCCAAGTTATTATCATCCAGAGCAGTCTTCAGTCTCCGTTCGCCACGGCCAGCAGCATAGTGCATTGTTGATTCAACGGCCCCGCATGATAAAGGGCCACTCGTCACTGGTGATGAGAAGTTACAGGACGCGGTAAGTGCCTGATCCCTGCAGAGGAAGAGGAAGCAGAGATGACTGCTACAAGTTCCCTAGGGGAATGTTTTATGAGCACCTCCTGAAGAGAAGATCCTGATGCCAGTCCTTACATGCTCTTCTGCCCCTCCTGTGCTCAGTACAGGGAAGATAAGATGTCTGCTCTCGTTCTTGTTTGACAAGTAGGAGAACATCTTTCTGTCCTTTATGTATCTATCAAAGACCATATTACTTGCAAGCACCACCTTTATCCCACCTGGCTGTGCTGCTTGTCTGCCTCTTTTAACTTTATCTATCTCCTATCTATCTCATATCTATCTATCTATCTCAAATCTATCTATCTCATATCTATATATCTCATATCTATCTATCTCATATCTATCTATCTCATATCTATCTATCTCATATCTATCAATCTATCTATCTATCTCATATCTATCTATCTCATATCTATCTATCTCATATCTACCTATCTCACATTTATCTATCTCATATCTATTTATCTATCTATCTATCTATCTATCTATCTCATACCTATCTCATATCTATCTATCTATATATCTATCTATCTCATATCTATCTATCTCATATCTATCTATCTCATATCTATCTATCTATCTCATATCTATCTCCAATCTATCTATCGCCACAGGCCAAGGAAGAACCAGAACACAGAGAACAGGCAGGAACAACAATCCCCGTCCACAACAGAAGAAGAAATAACAGATACGGTTATCAACATTTCATCTCACACTCTGACAGAGACTCAGGTACAATTGCTCTCTAAAGGACTATCTTTTTGCCCTATGACCAACACGGATTGGTATAAAATTGAATGTGATTTACAGTATTTTTTTAGAAATCTTAAGTTAAAGATTTGGTTTGACACCCATGCCGATAATTCGACTGGGTCTCAGACCAATACTTGTATGTTACAGCTTAATAAGTTTGATCTTAGAAACAAGAGCACATTCAATCCTGTCTTGATGTCTCATCCTTTGGAGACCTTTATGTCTTTGGTACGACAAGATATTGAAATATTGAAAGAGAGGCCTTCCGGTAGGGAGCATCCTAATTTAACTAGGGCTGAGAGGATTGCCCTTGATCAGCTTGTCCATGACCACGATCTCACCATCAAGCCTGCGGACAAGGGTGGTGGGATCGTGGTCATGGACACAGCTGATTATAGGAAGGAGGTGTACAGACAACTCATGGAAGCTGATACATATCAATTGTTGGATAGAGATCCATGTCGCCCGATAGTTTCGGGTAGGGAGGCGGTACTGAGTCATGCCTCAATTTTTTTGGACAGAGTTCTACGACCATTGGTCTTTAGGGCCCAGTCGTATATACGTGACACTTATGATTTTCTAAGTAAAATACACAATACCAATATACCTGCAGATACAATCCTGGTTTCACTTGACATTTCCAGTCTCTATACATCTATTGATCATAATAAAGGGATTGCTGCAGTTCAAAAGAAATTGGCGACAACAGACTTCCCCATAGCGGCCCAACATTTTATGTTAGATTTATTAAAATTAATCTTGACCAACAATTATTTTATTTTTGATGACAAATATTATTTACAGTTAGTTGGGACCGCTATGGGGACGAATGTTGCGCCGATGTATGCAAATCTATATGTTGGTTCATTGGAGGAAGACGTCGTCTATGTGTGCCACCACTTCAGACATTGTCTGGGGTGGTGGCGTTACATTGACGACGTCTTCCTCCTATGGAGTGGTTCCGAGGAAGAGCTACATACTTTTCATGAGTTCTTAAACAATATGGAGGACAACATCAAAGTCTCTATGACTTATTCCAAACAGGAAGTGAGCTTTCTTGATGTGATGGTTTGCAAAATGGGACAACATCTAAATACTACACTATATTCCAAACCTGCAGATAAAAATACTCTGCTCCATTTCCGGAGTTGTCATCCGCGTAAAATGGTCAACTCCTTGCCCTACAGCCAGATGCTGAGAGCAAGGAGGATCGTGCATGACAGTTCCAAGTTAATGGAAACACTAAATGTTATGTCTAGAAATTTCCAACAAAGGGGTTATCCTAATGATATCATTAATGCACATAAAGAGGAGGTACTAGCGCTAGATAGAGAATCTATTTTGAAACCCAAGACTAGAGCTAAACATACTAGGATTCCTTTTATTTCTACCTATTCTGCACATAGTAACCATATCTCTAATATTTTGAATAAACACTGGCCTATTATGCGAGATAGCTTTAAAAACATCAGTGAGTTCAGAGCGAACCCTCTGATGTCGTACAGACGATCATATAACCTAAGAGACAAACTAGTAAAAACAGAGGTTCCTTCACAGAAAGTTAGTCATCAAACTTTCCTAGGATCCCAAAGAAAAGGATCCTTTCCTTGCCTCACGTGTATCAACTGTCCCTCAATGTTGAAGGGCAATGAGTTTACCCACCCCACAACACAGAAAAAATACCGGTTGAGACAGTTCCTGGCGTGCGACTCCGGTTGGGTGGTCTATGTGTTGGTGTGCCCATGTGGACTGCTTTTTGCAGTCTCAAGGTGCGCATCAACAACCATAGATACAGCATCCGTAAGCAAAGGATGGATCTTCCTGTTTCAAAGCATTACACTGAAGTAGGACACACTGACAAGGATTTAAAATTTATGGCACTAGAATCTGTTCCCAAGCCCAACAGGGGTGGTGATAGGTTGGCAAGGTTAAAACATTATACATCAATATACATATAATAAGAATGGTGAGCATATTTCCTTTACTCTTTTCATACCTCTTGACAATTTTCAACTATTACATCTGTTGATAAAATTATACAACTTCAGCTGGGACTTCTTTGACACAATTTAGATCTGCATTATTATGAATATGGATATGATTATTGTTATGTATTGCTATCATTGATTTTCACTAATTTTCCTTTTCTTTTCTTTTTTTCTTATTATTTCTTTTCAGTTTACAGAACCTCAAAGTGGAAGACACCTGTGCGACTGCTCATATAATTTTTATTTAATATTTTTATGTTTTTATAAGTATATTGATGTATATATAGATGGTGACATGGTCAACAGTGAGAAAAAAGACCCAGAGTGGGTACTCAATAAATCCAGATGTACTAACTACATGTTCTTTTGGTTTCAACTATCCTTTTCCTATTTTGTTTATCTTTGTATTTAGTTCTTTCATTATTTTTTTATTATTTTTATTCTTTAAATAATTATTATTTATTGTCATTTTATTTGTATATTTTAATTCATTATTTATTTTCATTATTTTGACATCTGGAGGTTGGCCTAAAATATTATTATATATGCATGAGTCTATGGTGCTATTTAAATATTAGCACACTCCCAAAATTGGCTGTAGTGGGAACTCTAGCGAACCGGGGATTCCTAACAGAACCTCGCGTTCGTTGGATGAACCTTTGGCATCCTCGGGTGGTGACCCGGTTTCTGGACACATCCGGGGTTGCCCTACAAACCAGGGAGGGTCTCTAGTAGATGGCCTTTATCCTCCTTCCCTAGCCCAAGGGAGAGAACATTAATAATAAAGAATTACACTGGTTTGGTGTACCAATATCTTTTGATTTATTTATAATTTTATTTTATTTGTATTTATTATTTTTTATTTTATTTTTTATTTTATTTATTTTTTATTTTTTTATTTTTATTTTTTTATTTATTTTTTTATTTTTTATTTTTTATTTCTTATATACATTTTCGTTTATCATTATGTTTTTATTTGTATTTATTTTATTTCTATTTGCATTTCATTTCATTTCTCCTATTCTGTGCAATATCTTATTACTCTATACATTGGGATTGATTGTGTGCCATCCCTCGGGCGCTGTTCACACACTAGACCATTCTCCATCTGATTCATACGCTTCTCACGGGCGCAAGTTCAGGCGTCTGTGGGCTCCATGACTACAGCATCACGTGATCGCTGTTAGTCATGTGACATGTCCACCTGACCGGAACTCGGTCGCTCGCAATAGTAGACGCCGAGAACGGCGTCCCATGCTGCGGGCGCCATACTGTTATGCTCAGGAGCATCTCACAGGTATCTCCACTTACTACTATACTAGTATACATTATTTAATATTGTTATCAGCTGCAGTTATTAATAGACAATTATATGTATTATGAGATTTTCAAGCATGTTTTTAATCTACCGCACATTTTATGTAATGCACTTTATATAATATGAATGTACACTTTTGATACTGTTTACACTGTTTGTAATGCAATGCATTTTTTGCACTTATGCACTTTATTTTGCTAATTGTTTATATTGATCATGATGTTGATTACACACATATGTTTGGGTATATATACCCCCTATTAGAGTTGTGTCACTAAGCTTGAAAATGGTCCTATGGTAGGACAGAAACGTTGCTGCTATGTGAGCCAATAAATCACCACTTTTTTTCACGTTATTGAGGAGTGCTGCGCCTTTTCTACATTTATATTACATGGACTTTGATCGGGTCTGGGGCGCTGGCACCCGCTGCTGTTTTGGATAAGTAGTGCTGCAGATTTTCTTCATTGATATCTATCTATCTATCTATCTGTCTATCTATCTATCTCATATTTATCTCATATCTATCTATCTATCTATATATCTCATATCTATCTATCTATCAATCTCTTATCTATCTAATATCTATCTATCTATCTATCTCATATCTATCTATCTCATATCTATCTCATATGTATCTTTCTATCTCTCTATCTATCTATCTATCTATCTCATATCTATCTAATATCTATCTATCTATCACATATCTATCTTTAATCTATCTATCTCATATCTATCTATCTCATATCTATCTATCTCATATCTATCTATCTCATATCTATCTATCTATCTATCTATCTATCTATCTCATATCTATCTATATATCTATCTATCTCATATGTATCTATCTCATATCTATCTCATATCTATCTATCTATCTATCTATCGATCGATCGATCGATCGATCGATCTATCTATCTATCTCATATATATCTATCTCATATGTATCTTATATCTATCTCATATCTATCTATTTATCGATCTATCTATCTATCTCATATCTATCTATCTATATATCTATCTATATATCATCTCATATCTATCTATCTCATATCTATCTATCTATCTCATATATCTATCTATCTCATATCTATCTATCAATCTCATATCTATCTATCTAAAATAAATCTCTCCCAGCACACAGGATATTCGTGAAAAAAGATTTGTGTTTTATTCCATGGCACAAAAAAAGTGTTAACTCTCACAGCAAGCGACGTTTCGACCCAACTCCTTAGGTCATTTTCAAGCAGTGCACATTATACCAATACAATCATCTTTAAATAAGGGTACCAATAAACAGATACCTAAAGTGCATCAATTACATCATTAATAACTAAGTATAAAATGTCATAAAAGGTGTACATATAAATTCATATAAATAGTGAACATCCATATATATAGTCATCAGTCAGCGCCGGGAGCTGTACCATCTCTATGCTCCTGCGTCATCACGCCACCCCACGTGTGGCGTTCTGACACGTATTCAGAGCACAACAGTGCGCAGCGCCTTCGCGCATGAGCACTGTTGTAATCGGGCTCAGCCACGCCATTTTGACTTAGGGAAAACAAGAGCTATGCCCTATTGCAATGTATCCTGGGCGTATAAACTATATCAACAGTGTCCGGCCAGTCTGTTGTAATAGGATCACACATCCTCAGACGTGGTCCACTAGGAGACAGCAGCAAATCTACATTATATCACCACAAGCATACATATTTTTGACCAGATGTGTACTCATCCCATTCTCAGTGGTGATGAATCACATCCACGTCACCCCAGCAGAGGCAAATGGAGTCGCCCGCAAAAGTGCGGGTGTACCTGTTTATTGGTACCCTTATTTAAAGATGATTGTATTGGTATAATGTGCACTGCTTGAAAATGACCTAAGGAGTTGGGTCAAAACGTCGCTTGCTGTGAGAGTTAACACTTTTTTGTGCCATGGAATAAAACACAAATCTTTTTTCACGAATATCCTGTGTGCTGCGGAGAGATTTATTTTTGCTGTCTGAAAGGGTGAGCCACTGATCCGGACTCCAGAAACCGCGTGCACCATCTGCCAAGAAGTTTACTTTAGGTGTGCTGTTCTTCTCCTTGATATCTATCTATCTATCTCATATCTATCTATCTCATATCTATCTATCTCATATCTGTCTATCTATCTATCTCATATCTGTCTATCTATCTATCTATCTCATATCTATCTCATATCTATCTATCTCATATCTGTCGGTCTATCTATCTATCTATCTATCTCATATCTGTCTATCTATCTATCTATCTCATATCTATCTCATATCTATCTATCTATCTATCTATCTCATATCTATCTCATATCTATCTATCTATCTCATATCTATCTGTCTACAGGCAAAGAATAAGTCAGCCAGTACTTTAGTTGATACCAAACTATTATATGGACCTGGCCTACAGGTGCACGCTACTAGGCTAGATATACAGCAACAGAAGAATACAGCAGCACACTGCCAGCACAAGGATATAGGTGAAACATGAACATGCAGATAAAACATGGAGAGCTATACAGCTATGGTGTAATAGATGCAAATGTGAAACTATGAAATAGTGAGGCACTTAGCTCGCAAATTTGTCTCCGCCGGCGGTCAAATAGCTTGGACCTTCCCACCGCGATGAGGTGGCCTCATTGGGACGGACCCTACAATGTGAATATGCCTCTGTGTGAACAGTTCAGTAAGCATGGCAGGGTCTGGAACATCCAAGACACCTTATATACACCTGATAGAGGTGGGTGGGGTGCAAGAGCCAACATGGAGGTAGCCACTCCCCCGTATGTGCAATACAGACAAAGAATAAGGCAGCCAGCACTTTACTATATTAGAAGCCTAGCAAATAAAATGGGGGAGCTTGAGGCCTTGATACTGGAGGAACATATTGATATAGTTGGGGTCACTGAGACATGGCTGGTGATATAGTTGGGGTCACTGAGACATGGCTGGACTCCTCTCATGACTGGGCTGTCAATCTGCAGGGGATTACATTGTTTCGCAAGGATAGAATGAACAGAAAAGGTGGTGGAGTCTGTCTGTATGTAAGAAGTGGTATGAAAGTCAGTGTGAACGATGCCATAGTGTGTGATGATTCTGAGGAGGTGGAATCACTGTGGGTAGAATTACAAAAGGATGGAAATACTGAAAAAATAATATTTGGTGTAATCTACAGACCCCCTAATATCACTGAAGAGATAGAAGGTCGGCTGTATAAACAAATAGAGAGGGCCGCCCGGGCAGGTACAGTGGTAATAATGGGAGATTTTAACTATCCAGATATAGATTGGGGCCGGGGGTTGGCTAAAACTACAAAGGGGAGAAAATTCCTAAATTTATTGCAGGATAATTTTATGGGCCAGTTTGTGGAGGACCCAACAAGAAGTGATGCCTTGTTGGATCTGATCATTTCCAACAACGCAGAGCTGATTGGTAATGTAACTGTGTGGAAAACCTTGGGAATAGCGACCACAATATAGTTACTTTTGACTTAAAATGTAGAAAACAAAGACAGGCGGGGAAGGCAAAAACATATAACTTTAAAAAGGCAAACTTCCCTGGGCTGAGAGCTGCACTACAGGACATAGACTGGGGGGAGGTGTTGTCAAATACTGATACAGAAGGTAAATGGGACATCTTTAAATCAACTCTAAATAACTATACAGCTAAAAATATACCAAAGGGGAACAAATATAAACGATTAAAACTAAATCCTACATGGCTGACAAATGAGGTTAAAAGAGCAATAAACAACAAAAAAATAGCCTTCAAAAAATACAAATCTGATGGGTCAGCGATAACATTTAAACAGTACAAAGAGCTTAATAAAATCTGTAAAAATGTAATAAAAACAGCAAAAATTCAAAACGAGAGACAGGTGGCCAAAGAAAGCAAAACGAATCCTAAATATTTTTTTAGATATATAAATGCAAAAAAAAAAAAGGACAGAGCATGTAGGACCCCTTAATAATGATAATGGGGAGGTTGTCACGGGCGATCAAGAGAAGGCGGAGCTACTGAATGGGTTCTTTAGTTCTGTATACACTATGGAAGAAGGAGCTGACATTGGCCAGGTCAGTGCTGGTAACACATCATGTACAGGTCAGTGCTGGTAACACAGCATGTAATGTACTGAACTGGCTTAATGTAGAGATGGTACAAGGTAAGTTAAGTAAAGTAAATGTAAGCAAATCTCCAGGGCCGGATGGACTACACCCAAGAGTTCTTAGAGAGGTAGGTTCAGTAATATCTGTACCCCTGTTCATGATATTTAGAGATTCTCTGGTGTCTGGTATTGTGCCAAGGGACTGGCGCAAGGCGAATGTAGTACCAATCTTCAAGAAGGGCTCTAGGTCTTCCCCAGGAAACTATAGACCGGTAAGTCTAACGTGCATTGTGGGTAAATTGTTTGAAGGACTTATAAGGGATTACATACAGGAATACATAGGGGATAATTGTATTATAAGTGATAACCAGCATGGGTGTACTAAGGATAGAAGTTGTCAAACCAATCTAATTTACTTTATTGAAGAGGTGAGTAGAAGCCTTGACAGAGGAATGGCTGTGGATATAGAGGGGGGCTGTGTATATAGAGGGGGGCTGTGTAAATAGAGGGGGGCTGTGGATATAGTGTTTCTGGATTTTGCTAAAGCATTTGATACTGTCCCTCATAGACGTCTGACAGGTAAGTTAAGGTCTTTGGGTTTGGAAACTTTAGTTTGTAACTGGATTGAACACTGGCTCATGGATCGTACCCAGAGAGTGGTGGTCAATGATTCGTACTCTGATTGGTCCCCGGTTATTAGTGGTGTACCCCAAGGTTCAGTACTGGGACCGCTGTTGTATAATTTATTTATCAATGATATAGAGGATGGTATTAACAGCTCTGTTTCTGTCTTTGCAGATGACACCAAGCTTTGTAGCACAGTACAGTCTATAGAGGATGTGCATAAGTTACAAGATGACTTGGATAGACTAAGTGTCTGGGCATCCACTTGGCAAATGAGGTTCAATGTGGATAAATGTAAAGTTATGCATCTGGGTACTAATAACCTGCATGCGTCGTATGTCTTAGGGGGGATTAAACTGGCAGAGTCACTGGTAGAGAAGGATCTGGGTGTACTTGTAGATCACAGACTACAGAATAGCATGCAATGTCAGGCTGCTGCTTCCAAAGCCGGCAGGATATTGTCATGTATAAAAAGAGGCATGGACTCAAGGGACAGGGACATAATACTCCCCCTTTATAAAGCATTGGTACGGCCTCACCTGGAATATGCTGTTCAGTTTTGGTCACCTGTCCATAAAAGGGACACTGCGGAGTTGGAAAGGGTGCAGAGACGCGCGACTAAACTAATATGGGGCATGGAACATCTTAGCTATGAGGAGCGATTAAAGGAGTTACAATTGTTTAGTCTTGAGAAGAGACGTTTAAGGGGGGATATGATAAACATATATAAGTATATAAATGGCCCATACAAAAAATATGGAGAAAACTGTTCCAGGTTAAACCCCCCCAAAGGACGAGGGGGCACTCCCTCCATCTGGAGAAGAAAAGGTTTAGTCTAAAGGGGCGACACGCCTTCTTTACCATGAGAACTGTGAACTTATGGAACAGTCTACCTCAGGAACTGGTCACAGCAGGAAAAATTAACAGCTTTAAAACAGGATTAGATACATTCCTGGAACAAAATAACATTAATGCTTATGAAGAAATATAAAATCCCATCCCTTCCCAAATATCGCGCCACACCCCTACCCCTTAATTCCCTGGTTGAACTTGATGGACATATGTCTTTTTTCGACCGTACTAACTATGTTACTATGTAACTATATCTATCTGTCTATCTATCCCATATCTATCTATCTATCTATCTAATGTAAATCTATTTATTTATCTTTCCATGTAGACAAAAGCAAAAAGGTACAGCAGCACTTCCAATGAAATGTAAAAAATAGTGGCTTTTAATCAGCACATAAGGTTAATGGGGTACTCCGCTGCTCAGCGTTTGGAACAAACTGTTCCGAATGCTGGAGCCGGCAGCGAGAGCTTGTGACGTCATAGCCCCTCCCATAGACTTGCATTGTGGGGGCGGAGCGTGACATCATGAGAGGGCAGGACTATAACGTCACGAGCTCCCGACACCAGCTCCTGCGCTTGAAACAGTTTGTTCCAAACGCTGAGCAGCGGAGTACCCCTTTAAGTCTAGATTTCTACACAGGTTTTTTTCTAAACATTTTTTCGGTAAATTGCCACTGCAGTTCTTGAGCCATAGGCAGAATTGGATCTAGTAGGAAGGAGAAGTTCAAGTCCTTCCTTTATATTTCCCATTCCTTTTGTATATATTTCTGGCTTTGGCTCAAAAACTGTGGTGGCAATTTACCAAAAAAATCCAGGAGAAAACCTTTGTGGAAACCTAGTTGTACCGCAGCGACTGGCTTCATGGAAAACCAGTTTAGTCAACCTGCATGTTTCATCTTTTACGTTGGCCATTCTTTACCTTGGCCTTTCTGACCACTGTGCTCTTAAGAACTTTAAGTGCAGAAGAACTCTTTTCTGTGCTTCCGCACAATCCTGTCTCTAAGCTCTACAGGCACTTCTTTCCCCCTCATGACTTGGTGTTTGCTCTGATACACATTATCAGGTGTGAGACCTTATATAGACAGGGCTGTGTCTTTCCAAATACTGTCCAATCAGCTGCATTTACCACAGGGGACTCCAATTAAGGTGGAAAAATATCACGAGACATGAGAGGAGCCAGAACTAAAAAAGTATGTATGTGCTAGAAAAGTTTTTGTTTTTACTTTTTAATAAATTAGCAAAAATATTCAAAAATTCTGTCTATTTTTCCTTTGTTTTTATGAGATATTGAGTGCAGAATGATGGAAAAAACTTTATATATATATTTTTTAACCTCTTAAGGACGCCGGTCGTATGCATACGCCTGCATCCCAAGTCCTTAAGGACGTGGGGCTTATGCATACGCCCATGGGAATTCCGGTCTCCTCCGCTAACCGGTTGGGGACCGGACCGGGATGCCTGCTGAAATCATTCAGCAGGCATCCCGGCACATCGCCGAGGGGGGTCCTGAGACCCCCCCATGTTGGCGATGGCAGAAAATCGCATGTCAATTCAGACATGCAATTTTCTGCTTTTCCGGGCTGATCTGCTATTCCCGGCTGACCCGATCACCCAGAAAATAGGGATGATCGGAGCTGTCAGTGACAGCCCCGACCATCCTGACCAATGGCAGCGCAGGACAATGGGTTGCCATGGCAACCCCCTATCCTGCCCACCCCTGGATGTTGTGGGGAACGTGGGGAGAAGATGGAGGCCGGTACCTGGAGAAGAAGATGCGTGGGGACCGCAGATCGTCGCTGGAGACAGGCGCAGGTAGGGAAACGACGGTGGGGGGGGGGGGAAGGAAGGGGGCAGTACGCGATATTTACTGCTGCCCTTCCTAGTGGGTGCCAAACTGCAACTCCCAGCATGCCCAGACAGCCAAAGGCTGTCTGGGCATGCTGGGAGTTGTAGTTTTGCAACATCTGGAGGGTCACAGTTTGGAGACCACTGTTACAGTGGTTCCCAAACGGTAGTCTCCAGATGTTGCCAAACTACAACTCTCAGCATGCCTAGACTGCCCAGGCATGCTGGGAGTTGAAGTTCTGTAACATCTGTCCTTCCAGATTTAGCAATTTTCATGACATTTTTGAAAATTGCTGCTGTACTTTGAAGCCCTCAAATTTTTTCAAAAAGTCAAAATATGTCCATTTTATGATGCCAACATAAAGTGGACATATTGCATTTGTGATTTTTCAGCAAAAAAGGATGCAAGTAACGCCGAAAATTTACCACCAAAATAAAGTAGAAAATGTCACGAAAAAACTATCTCAGAATCAGAATATTCGGTAAAAGCGTTTTCGAGTTATTAATGCGTAAAGCGACGGTGGTCAGAATTGCGTAAAAGGGTTCAGTCCTTAAGGTGAAAAAGGGCTGCGTCCTTAAGGGGTTAAGTACAAGGCCGCAACATAAGAAAACTTTCTGAATGCCCTGTATGACTTTTTCCATGCCTTCATTTTACTGCAGTTGATTTAATAAAGACATGTATGTAGATAGAGAACAGCGAGGACACATCTGCACATTTATCACAACAATTATCTTTCTTGGCAAATCTTACAGATCATTGGTCTCAAGTGAAAAAATATTCAGAGAAACTTTAATAACTGCTCCTGGGGCGAGAATAATGTCACCGATTACCAACATTGTGCCTTATATAAACCTATGCCTGGAATGTACTATATCCATTGGGCTCAGCGTGTTGTGTTCGGCAGATACCCCACTCATTCTCCAGATTGGAAACCTTTGAGATATTTCTTCACTGTAAGTATATTACTTATTACTATGGACATCCTATCTGTATACATCAGAGCTTCATAATATAAATGCATTAAAGAGGTACTCCGGTGAAAACCTTTTTTCTTACAAATCAACTGGTGGCAGAAAGTTAAACATATTTGTAAATTACTTACCGTATTTTTCGTCCTATAGGACGCACCGGCGTATAAGACGCACCCAATTTTTAGGGGCAAAATCTTAAAAAATAAAGATTTTGAACCCAATAGTGGTCTTCAACCTGCGGTCCTCCAGATGTTGCAAAACTTCAACTCCCAGCATGCCCGGACAGCCGTTGGCTGTCCGGGCATGCTGGGAGTTGTAGTTTTACAACATCTGGAGGTCCGCAGATTGAAGACCACTGCAGGAGGAGGTAATACTCACGTGTCCCCGCCGCTCCGGACCCGTCACCGCTGCCCTGGATGTCGCTCCATCGCTGTCACCGTGTCCCCGTCGTTCCGGAACGTCTCTGCTGCCGGCCGGGTATCCTCGACGTGATGACGAGGAAGGAGAGCGCCGGCCATACAGGGGATCCCGGCACGGAGCAGACACCGAGGAGGCAGGTAAGGTCCCTCCCGGTGTCCTGTAAGCACTAACCCGGCTATTCAGTCGGGCTGTTCGGGACCGCCACGGTGAAATCGCGGCGGTCCCGAACAGCCCGACTGAACAGCCGGGTTAGTGTCACTTTCCCTTCAGACGCGGCAGTCAGCTTTGATCGCTGCGTCTGAAGGGTTAATACAGGGCATCACCGCGATCGGTGATGTCCTATATTAGCCGCGGGTCCCGGCCGTTGATGGCCGCAGGGACCGCCGCGATAGGGGTGTATTCGCCGTATAAGACGCACCGACTTTTTCCCCCCAGTTTTGGGGAAGAAAAAGTGCGTCTTATACGGCGAAAAATACGGTATATTAAAAAATCTTAATCCTTCCTGTACTTATTAGCTTCTGAATACTACAGAGGAAATTCTCTTCTTTTTGGAATGTTTGCTGATGACATCACGAGCACAGTTCTCTCTGCTGTCGTTATAATAATAATAATAATAATAACACTTTATTTATTGTTGTCCTTAGTGGGATGTGAACCCAAGTCCCCAGCACTGCAAGGCAGCAGTGCTAACCACTGAGCCACCATGCTGCCCTTAGCATACATCTGCTTGGTTCCTAAAATGGACAGAGATGTCAGCAGAGAGCACTGTGCTCGTGATGTCATCAGTGTTCCACAAAAGAAAGGAATTTCCTCTGTAGCATTCTGCAGCTAATAAGTACTGGAAGGATTAAGATTTTTTTTAATAGAAGTCATTTACAAATATGTTTAACTTTCTGCCACCAGTTGATTTAAAAGAAAAAAGGTTTTCACCGGAGTACCCCTTTAAGTTTCAGCTCCACAATAATTCGCAAGGGAAGATCACCCGTATAATGTATTGGTAGCTGTCAGAGGTCACTAGACACACAATATTGTGATCTTTCTCTTAAGACGTATGACCTTATTTACAGGTACATCTTCTATGATGAATGACGTTCAGAACAAGATGACAAGCTCAGACCAATAGATCGTATACTCACAATGTATTCAGAAAGTCTTCAGGTCCTTTACATCTTCTATGATGAATTACCGACTACGGAGATACCCCATATGTGGGCGCAAAGCACTCTGGGGGCGCACAACAAGGCCCAGAAGGGAGAGTGCACCATGTACATTTGAGGTGATTTGCACAGGGGTGGCTGATGGTTACAGCGGTTTTGACAAACGCAAAAAAAAAAAAAAAAAAAACACGTGACACCATTTCGTAAACTACACCCCTCACGGAATGTAATGAGGGGTAAGAATTTACACCGCACTGGTGTCTGACAGATCTTTGGAACAGTGGGCTGTGCACATTAAAAATTTTGTACAGCCCACTGTTCCAAAGATCTGACAGACACTAGTGGGGGGTAAATGCTCACTGTACCCCTTGTTACATTCCTCAAGGGGTCTAGTTTCCAAAATGTAATGCCATGTGGGGGTTATTTTGCTGTTCTGGCACCATAGGGGCTTCCTAAATGCGACATGCCCCCCGAGCAGAATTTGCTCTCAAAAAGCCAAATATGACTCCTTCTCTTCTGAGCATTGTAGTTCGCCCGTAGTGCACTTCAGGTCAACTTATGGGGTACCTCCATACTCAGAAGAGATGGGGTTACAAATTTTGGGGGGTATTTTCTGCTATTAACCCTTGCAAAAATGTGAAATTTGGGGGGAAACACACATTTTATTGAAATTTTTTGTAACATTTTTTTACATATGCATAAGTCGTGAAACACCTGTGAGGTATTAAGGCTCACTTTATTCCTTTTTACGTTCCTCAAGGGGTCTAGTTTCCAAAATGGTATGCCATGTGTTTTTTTTTTCCTGTTCTGGCACCATAGGGGCTTCCTAAATGCAACATGCCCCCCAAAAACCATTTCAGAAAAACGTACTCTCCAAAATCCCCTTGTCGCTCCTTCGCTTCTGAGCCCTCTACTGCGCCCGCCGAACACTTTACATAGACATATTAGGTATGTGCTTACTCGAGAGCAATTGGGCTACAAATATAAGTATACATTTTCTCCTTTTACCCCTTGTAAAAATTCAAAAATTGGGTCTACAAGAACATGCGAGTGAAAAAAATGAAGATTGTGAATTTTCTCCTTCACTTTGCTGCTATTCCTGTGAAACACCTAAAGGGTTAAAATGCTGACTGAATGTCATATTTAATACTTTGGGGGTGTAGTTTTTATAATGGGGTCATTTGTGGGGTATTTCTAAGATGAAGACCCTTCAAATCCACTTCAAACCTGAACTGGTCCCTGAAAAATTGTGATTTTGGAAATTTTGTGAAAAATTGGAAAATTGATGCTGAACTTTGAAGCCCTATGGTGTCTTCCAAAAGTAAAAACACGTCAATTTTATGATGCAAATATAAAGTAGACATATTGTATATGTGAATAAAAAAAAATATTTGGAATATCCATTTTCCTTACAAGCAGAGAGCTTCACAGTTAGAAAAATGCAACATTTTCATAAAATTTTCATAAAATTTTGGGATTTTTCACCAAGAAAGGATGCAAGTTACCACAAAATTTTACCACTATGTTAAAGTAGAATATGTCACGAAAAAACATTCTCGGAATCAGAATGATAACTGAAAGCATTCCAGAGTTATTAATGTTTAAAGTGACAGTGGTCAGATGTGCAAAAAATGCCCGCGTCCTAAGGTGTAAAATGGCTGGGTCCTTAAGGGGTTAAGAACAGGATCACAAAGCCAGACCAATAGATCATATACTTACAATGCAGCGGAAAGTCTTAAGACCGTTTCTCTGTTTTCACATTTTGTTATTTGCACATCATTTTTCATAAGGACAAAGTGATGACAGAATGTTAGAAATATTTGCTAATTTATTGAAAGTAAAAATTATAATTTCCCAGTAACATTGAGTATTCAGACCCTTTAATCAGGACTTAGCTGAAGCCCCTTTTGGCAGCAATCAAAGACTCCAGTCTTCTTGGGGATGAGGCCACATGGTCTATACACGTGAATTTCGAGATTTTGGCCATTCTTCACTGCAGAGCCTCTCAACTTCGGTCAAGTTGGAAGCAATTTGAAGGTCTCTCAAGAGATGTTCCATTGGGTTCAAGACAGGGCTCTGACTGGGCCACTTAAGGACATTAACAGAGTTGTCCCTAAGCAGCTCCTGTGTTGTTTTGGCTGTGTTCTTAAGGTCATTGGGGATTTTTATCAAGACCTGTCCAGAGGAAAAGTTGCTGAGTTTCCCATATTAACCAATCAACTCGCTTCTTTCCTTTTTAACAAAGCCTCTGCAAAATGAAAAAAGCAATCTGATTGGTTGCTATGGGCAACTCAGCAACTTTTTCTCTGGACAGGTTTTGATAAATCTTCCCCATTGTCTTGTTGGAATGCAAACCTTTTACCCAGTCTAAGGCCAAGAGCACCCTGGATCAGGTTTTCACGAGAAATATCTATGTACTTCGTTACTTTCAGCTTTTTATCAACCCTAACCAGTCTCCCTGTCCTAGCCACTGAAAACACCCCAAAAACACAAAGTTGCCCCACCATGCTTCACAGTAGGGATGTTATTGGTCAGAGCAGTGCATCGTTTCCTCCAGATGTGACGTTTAGAATTGAGGCAAAAAAAAAACTTCAATCTAATTTTATCGGACCAGGGAATCTTATTGATTGTGCAGTGCTGTAGTGATGGTTGACTTTCTAGAGGTTTCCCATCTGCACAGGATCTTACGAGGAGTTACCATTAGGTTGTTGGTCATCTCTGTTACCCACGCTCTTTTCCCCAAATACTTAGTTTGGTGGGGCAGCCATCTTTAGAAAGAGTGCCATTGTCACAGCCTCAATGGTAAACAGCCAGGAAAATGTTAAAACGACAGCAGAGCGTCCATCCCTACGGGCATTAAGGGCAAATGGGAAACTCTACCGATATGGTACTTGAGGAGAGAGCAGGACTGCTAGCAGAGGTTGGAGCATCTGCCGCTTCCTCAACGTGAGCCAAGACAGGTCTTGGAACAGTTGGATAGGAGCCCCATCAAAATCAAAGTTTCTCAGAGAACGGGCCTTGGCTATAATAGCTAATTTAAGTTTGAAATCGTGCACACAGCAACTAATGTCCTTGGGAGTGCCAGAGGTGAATTTGGGGTGGAGAGCTCTGTGAGCCCTGTCCAGTTTGATTTTATGGGAGGAAGGCTCACCCAGAATGAGTTTGAAAATTACCTCTAGGGTAACATGAATATCTTCCTCTCTAGTCACCTCCAAGTCTTCATATCCCAGTCCTCTACATGAGAGTGAAGATCACTAAGGAAGTCTGTCTGAGAGGCGATGGTAGAGCGGAGCTAATTAGCAATCATGGGCATCCTCAAGGCTTGCAACCCTGTCTGAGACATGTTGCAAATCCTGGCATAAGGAAGAAATCTCTGCTCTGCAGGTATCCTTACCTTCAGTAATGAGCAAACATGAGTCCTCCTTAGTTGGGATTTGGAAAGGAAGTTGGCTCCAATCCAGCATGCAGGGGAAGGAGCTGGCATGCCCAGGCAGGCCAAGTCCAGCTCAGAGTCCCTCAAGGTATTATCTGCCACCAACACAGGTGGAACAGAGGGTACAGGTGTCTACCGAGAGGGGGACCTCAGGGCCCCGGAGTGCACTTTGTGGGTGGTCATAACTCTCTGGGGTTTGGGAGAGAGCGACAAGTTATGGCTGACAAATGAGAGCTCAGGTGGTAGTGGTGAGGAAAGGACAGGTGTTGCAGCCCAGGTCACAGTAGAGATAATAACAGCAGATGGCGTCTCTCCACTCAGGAGAGAAGAGGAGATTGAGGAACTCCCGGAGGAGAGGCCCTAAGCGGGGCCTGCAATGACGGTGGCACGGCCCACGGGAGATGGCAGGCTGGCATCAGAAAGATGCTTCCAGGGGGTGTTGAAGCAGATCAAAGGGTAGGTATTGGCTTCTTCAGGCGTCGGGCAGTTCTCCCATCAATGGATGCTGGGTCACCCCCTAGAATCACCTATGTAGCAGCCTCAGGGAGCGGGAGCTCTCTCAATGTGTGGCCATCGTCCTCGGCATCTCGCCACGCCCCCGTTCTCTTCTTCTCTTTGTGTTGTCCATGCTTAATGTGGCGAACACAGACACACAATGCAAAGACTAAGTGAACTTCTTTCCTTTTTATCTGCTTTCAGGTGTGATTTCTATATTTCCCACACCTGTTACTTGCCCCAGGTGAGATTAAAGGAGCATCATATGCTTGAAACAATCTTATTTTTCCACAATTTTTAAAGGGTGCCAATAATTTTGTCCAGCCCATTTTTGGAGTTTGGTGTAACATTATGTCCAATTTACCTTTTTCCACCCTTTTTTGGTTTAGTTCCAATACACACAAAGGGAATAAATGTGTATATTAAAACATGTGCTACTACAATCCTTTTCTGTGAGAAATACTTCATTTTCTAGAAAAATTTCAGGTGTGCCAACATTTATGGCCATGACTGTAAGTAACGTGTACCAAGTTTTATCGAAATATCTTCAGCCGTTTTGAAGTGATGCCGAAACATACACACATAAACACATACACACATGCATACACACATTGAATTTTATATACATAGATAAGCAACTACTGACTCTGAGGATGAGAACTGTAAAATAATATAGCGCTTACCAATCACCTATATACCCTATGATGGACTGGTCATATTAGGGGAGATTTATCAAAACATGTCTACAGGAAAAGTTGCTGAGTTGCCCATAGCAACCAATCAGATCGCTTCTTTCATTTTTCAGAGCCCTTTCCAAAAATGAAAGAAGCTATCTGATCAGCAACTTTTTCTCTGGACAGGTTCTGATAAATCTTCCCCATTGAGTGTGTGGTTTTATTTTATCACAATTTTATTGATAGTGATCCTTACGGCACACAAAGGGCCCTGTGAGTCGCAGGATACAGCGTATTTTATACCATTTTATGATTGTTTTATGATTATATTTTTATGTTGATATTATTACAAACAATAAATAATATTTTAAATATCCGTGACCTTGAGACCCAAATTCCATATTGTATTTAGCTGGGTATAGGTGTCAGTTGGGAAGCTCGGGTCATCATTGGTGTCTAGTCAGACAAGAGCCTCTCCAAAAATCCTTTGCGTTTAAAAGTTTATACCTAATTCTGCACATTAAGTCAAATAATGTTCTGTATAGTCAAATTATTATCAAAATTATCCCATTGAATTCCATGAATCCCAGTGTTTTAGTTTTACCTGCACACATAAGATCTAGGACACCCCATCCAACATCAGTCAGGATACCCTACCAGGGTGTGCCTCGCGGAGACCTCATCACTGCGCTAGTCTAAGAAAGTGTGGTTGTCCTGTGAGATTCTCGAGCCATCGGTTAACCATGACAGGACTGTGGCACACTACAAGTCCCAGCCTGCTGCAGCAACACATCCCCAGTTTTGACCACAGCTGACACTCTCCTCTGGGTTGCATGTTATTGTAATATGATGTTATCTATTTCTTCCTACCAGTGATGTATATTTTTTTTTTATGTTTTCAGCTCGTCCAATGGCTAAACACTGTTGTTTGGATGATGTGTGCGTAGGATTATTGGAGGTTCTTTTATTACATTTCATGTCATGGATTTGTTCATTGGGTCAGATGTGTCAATTACCACCTATTTCAGACATGGAGGGAATAAGACAATCTGGAGATATCATGATAGGAGTATTGCTCCCGATTAACGCTGACAAGATCTACCAAACACTCACATTCAATGTGAAACCACCCAGGACCACCTGCAGATTGTAAGTAAGCCCTATTATAATTTATGAACAAACGAGATAAAAGAAAAGAAGCTGACACTGTAGATATGCGTGAAATATATGGATCTGACAACTCTTAGGGTTGGAGAAGGAGACGCTAAGACTCTGAATATGGCGGGTAGTGCTCACGTATGGAAAAAGCAGTCCCATGGAATGTACAACAACAGAAAGAACGGGCACTTACCCGGTAGACAAGAAGATCCAGACTAATGCATTAGTTCTCTTCGGACTCGAGGGGGGAGGCGGCAGATGGAACCAGGGGAGTCTCAGATGCTGGCATAGCCAGCGTCTGAGACTCCCCCGATTCCATCTGCCGCCTCCCCCCTCGAGTCCAAAGGGAACAAATGCATTAGTCTGGATCTTCTCGTCTACCGGGTGAGTGCTCCGTTCTTTCTGTAGTTGTACCTATTATAATTTATAGATTTACTGTAGAACAATCTTTTTTGGATTAAGTCCATTATCACATCTACACAAAAAAGAACAATCATCTACATTGTGCAAAATTGCTGATTTATGACCACTTCACCTTTTATAAACAGTGATCAAAAAGTCAAAACCACGTCAAGTGTTATTAAAAAAATGAAAGAAACCTGATGCAAAAATGTAGCCCTTCCACCAAAAAATCTGAAAATGGCGATGTACTTTTTATTTTGTTAAATGATAAAGCGAAACAAAATGTGTCTATTGTTAAAATTGAACTGACTCATAGATTAAATGTAGGATGGCAGCATTACCGCACAGAAATGCACAATTCCATTTACATTTTTTTTATTTTGTCATACCCCCAAAAAAAAATTTTCAACGAAAACATTTTTAATAAAATTTAGGGTGCCAGTAAAAACGACAAGCCCCAATATAACTCTTTCAGTAGAAAAATGAAAAACGCTATGGGTCATAGAAGTTAAGAAGGAAGCCAAACATAGCAAACCTCTCCGTCTCTGGACAGTTCCTGAAATGGACAGAGGTGTCAGCAGAGAGCACTGTGATCAGACAGAAAAGAAATTCAAAAAGAAAAGAACTTCCTTTGGAGCATACATGAGCTGATAAGTACTGGAAGGATTAAGAGTTTTATATAGAAGTAATTTACAAATCTGTTTAACGTTCTGGAACCAGTTGATTTAAAAAATAAAAAAAATTCCACCAGAGTACCCCTTCAATATAGATGAAGAATATTTTTTTAATTATTTTTACTTTCTATGGCAATTTCTTTTAATTGCAATGAGAAGAATAAATTCTGTAAAAAACATTTTCACACCTCCCCAGTGCCTTCTTATTTTAATAGTCTGAACACTTTGCTCTTATTATTTATCGCATTCCTAACAGTTTCTTTTTTTTTTAATATTGGTTTTCTCCTATTTATTCCCATAGTGTATAGATTTTATACCCATAGGGTATTTGTAATTCACAAGATCTATTCCGTATGCTCTTCATGTAGGTTAGAAAGCTTCATCATAATGCTGTCCAATGTAATTAATTGTAAAGTCGCTTTACTGTTTTGAAAAAAAATAGGGAACGAAAATTTGATCAATCAGAGAGCCGATAAATTAATAAAGAAAAATAAAATTTCACACTTTTTGAATGATTATATATATATATATATATATATATATATATATATATATATATATATATTTATATATTCAAATAAAATAAAGTAGAAAAAAAAAAAAACATACTCCGTAACTTATATATTTCTATCCTTCAGGTTTGGTCTGGAATCATATCATCTACTTCAGGCCTTGATGTTCACTACTGAGGAGATTAACAGAGATCCTTTTATTTTGTCAAACATGACATTAGGATTCCAGATGTATGACACCTGTAATATACCTCACTATGAATTACAAGGGGCTTTACAGTTCCTGACTGACTCTAGTATTACTATCACCGACAACCAGTGTGTTTCTAAATCTTCCTTCGCAGCTGTTATTGGAAGCACAGTTTCGGCCAATTCAATAATATTGGCTTATTTTTTGGGGACCTTCAAATATCCCCAGGTAAGAAGATATGATGATGTGATATATTGCTATTTTCACCCATGTATAATAAACATTCAACAAACAAGTACAACATTGTGAAATTACCACAAACATACAACAAATGGCACAAACTAGAAGGATTGTCAATGATAATTCTAAATATGAAACGAAAATAGAGAAACAGAAACATAGCCGCACATTTTGTATTTTAATCTACTTGATTCTCAGCATAATTTCAAAAACTAACAGTTTGTTAGTATACATTTTGATCAAAAAGTACAAGCCCACTTGCCAGGTCAAGGCAACCTAGTCAGAGTGGGTCCCTAACATAACATTGGCATAACGCCGGGTGGCGACCACTGCCTCTGCGACACCAAACCCACAGGAGGAATGACCCAGTGGCCAGGCAGCCCGACTGCTGCCCGACCAAGCCCCTGGCCACACCACCACCCCACAGACAAAGTATCAAAGCAACAGTGGCCACCACAGAGCACCACACCAGTGTGAACACCTACCGTGTACTCCTTGCCAGAGGGCTAGGAGAATGCAAGAAGGAAACCAATGTTCAGTCTCCTGCTAATTAAAAATGCCTGGGCTTAATGGGTTTCTATTAGCAGGGGACTGCATATGGGCTTCCTCCCAGCATTCACCAACCCTCTGGCAGGGAGCATATGGTAGGTGTTCACATTGGTGTGGTGCTCTGTGGCGGGCATTGTTACTATGGTGCTTGGTCTGTTGGGTGCTGTGGCCGGAGCCTGGGGCTTGGCCACCGGGTCATTCCCCCTGTGGGCTATGTGTCACGGGGGAGGTGGTCGCCGCTGGGCGCTACTCCAGTGTTAGGTTAGAGCCCCACTCTGACTAGGCGGCCTTGACATGGCGAGTGGGCTTGTACTTTTTGATCAAAATGTATACTAACAACCTGTTTGTTTTTTAAATTATGCTGAGAAGCAAGTACCATATTTATCGGGGTATACCACGCACCGGCCTATAACACGCCCCCTCATTTTTCCAAGGATATTTGGGTAAAAAAAGTGTTTTACCCAAATATCCTTAGTAAAATGAGGGTGTGTGTGTGTGCATCTGTATACCCTGATAAACTGTTTCTGACCCAGCAGAAGTGCGGCTTTTGCGGGTTCAGAGACCGCCGTCGCTGCCCGCTTCTCTCCCCCTGCCTTTCCTGGAGTCTAGAGTCATGCTGCCGCTGCTTCTCTCCCCCTGGCTATCAAGAGACTGCCGCCGCCGCTGCCCCATTGCCTCCCCCATCCCCGGTTTTATTATTACCTGTTCCCGGGGTCCACGCTGCTTCTTGCTCCGGAGGCGTCATTAGCTGTCACTGTGCGCCGGGCCACTGACGGTGACGTCACATTGAAGACGTCACTCGTCATTGCGCAGCGCATAGAACAACACAGGAGACCTCCGGAGCCAGAAGCAGCGCGGACCCCGGGAACAGGTAATTATAAAACCGGGGATGGGGGAGGCAATGGGGCAGTGGCGGCGATGGTCTCTGGACCCCAGGATAGGCAGGGGCAGAGAAGCAGGCAGCGACAGCAGGTCTCTGGACCTGCAAAAGCCGCTGCAGTTCATTGATTTAAAGCGCCCGCTTTAAATCATTGAACTGCAGCGGCTTATCGGCATATAACAAGCAGATAGACTTTAGGCTAAATATTTTAGCCTAAAAAATGTGTGTTATATGCCGATAAATACGGTAGATCAAAGTACAAATGGTGGATGTGCAGCTATGTTTCTGTTTCTATATTTTTGTTTTAGATAATGCTAAATATCTAAAGGTAAAACAAATACTGGACTAAAATATACAAGGCAAATATAGTGATGTGGTCGTATCATTTCTGTTTTTTGGTAATAACCATTGACTGAATGTAGTAAGTCCTACTATTCAACTCAGATGGATTTACTCTGAGCGTATGTGATGTGATTGCTTGAAAACGCCTAAATAGATTTGTTTTATATTTAACATAATAACATATTGGGTGTGGATTCACAACCCTAATAAATTTGGATAAAATTGATCAAACAAAAGGGGATGATTTCATATGTTTTAGATATAAGCTAACTTGCTGCTGTGTTGGATCTATCCATTATTTTAGGTAGTGACCGTGCATTGGTTCAGTCCACAGTAAGTTAAGAGCAGGGCTCAACTGTGGCTTTGCTGTGAATCTAGGAGCCAGCAGAAAAAAGTTATGAGTAAGGATATTTTTTTTTAAACAACCAGCACAATTTTTCTGTTTTTGTGCCCTGACCTGTATCTGTTATCTGTGCAACTTTTGCATAGTATTGACTTTTTGTATTGTCAATACTTTTGATCACTTTTTATTCTATTTCATTTAGGATGTGATGAAAGATCAGCAATTTTGGTGGTTGGAATTTTTTGGCGTTCACTCCAAAATGTTATAATTTGGACTTTTAGTTTTTACTTTTTTATTTAGCAAAATGGGAAAATGTGGTGATTTAAAACCCTTTATTCTTAAGACCATTTAATAAAAAAAGATTTTTTCCAAACGTTTGGGGAGTGAGTAAAAGCAGTGACAAGAGGTACAGTAGAAGCGGGGGTGACTGGATGGTGACAGGAGGTAGAGTAAGAGGGAGGGTGACAGGATGTGCAGCAGGAAGGAGGGTGACAGCAGTAACCTGAGGGGCAGTAGAAGGGAGGGTGACAGCATTGATAGGAGGTGCAACAGGAGGGAGGGTGACAGAAGTGATAGGAGGTGCAGCAAGAGGGAGTGTGACAGAAGGCGTGCAGAAGGGAGCGTGACAGAAGGTGCAGCAGGAGGGAAGGTGATAGGAGGTGCAGCAAAAGAACTGGGGATGAATGGCAGTACTGCAGGTGGCAGTAGAGTTATTACATGTATTACCTGGGCATGAGCAGGATGCAGGGCAAGAGCTGAGTGTAAAGTCTTACCCCCCACTACTACATATGGCAGCATTCCCAGCACCAATCTGGGTGACAGCGGCAGTGAAGAGTGCTCTCTTTAGGCCACTACCTGACTGCCCCCCTTACTACTCATGACAGTGTCTTTTGGAGGATAGGAGGACACACAATGACTAAGGCCAGGAGATACCCTCCACTACTGCATCTCTCCGGCCGGCCACTGAAACATGCATTCATTCAGGAGGTGGTGCAGGAGCCTCTAAATGAGAGGATGTGCTGTGGGAGTTACTGCTGGCAACCGCCAGAGGCAGTACAGAGCACCATTCTTTTTTGAATAGCCTCTGGATGTACCTAACTGCTATACGTTGCCACTGTCAGTTATCTAGCTGACAATCACCTAGGTGCCAGAATGAAATTCTCAGTTGCTATGGCGACCTGGTACTTGGGATTTGTGGAGACAGTTAAGAGTTTGAGATGAGAACAAAGTCTCTAACAAAAAAGCAATCCCATGAACAAATAGTTAAAAAAAAATGTGTGGCAAGTTGAGCTGAAGAATGTGAAGATGAAAGGGCATGTAGAAATGCCCTGAAAATGAAATGCCCTGAAACATCTTGTGAGAGCCGCCACGAAAGAGAGAAATGCTGAATTGAGAATTAACAAGGAATGGCCAATCTACAAAAAGCTCCTTAGTACTAATAAATTAGGTTTCCATTTGTTTTGGACAGAAGTGGCCAAACAGCAGGGCACGGCTTGGTAGCCGATTAAGATGGCCACATAGAAACCAGCATCAGAGGTGCGGTTAGTTTTTAACACTGCCTCCAGTGCAGTTAAGAGTTCATTTTTATATTGCAAGATTGTGCTATATCTCGGGAATGGCTGGACATATCATTTTACTAAGGATCACCCATACTAACCACTTGCATATTCAAGTTAGTGGGGTTGATTTATCTGTCAGTATACCTTTAGGGTAGGGTCACACACAGCACATGTGGTGTATTTCCCACTGCGATAAAATTTTCGGGCAGAGGGAAATACACTGTACATTTACCTATGATCACCAAAAGAAAACTACTCTATCATTAGTAATAGGTAAACATGTGCACTAGAAGACCAAAAGAAGTGCACAAAAACAACTCAATGAAACAAAACAAATCTTTATTAAACACATATAAGATTAAAAGTTGATCACATACAAAATAAAGACACCAGAACACATACTGGAAGGCATGCATGGAGAGGGCACACAGACACTGGGGCTCAGAATACATCTATAACAGATAATGAGACATTGCTATGAAAGGGTACTCCACTGGAAAACATTTTTTTAAATCAACTGGTGCCAGAAAGTTAAACAGATTTGTAAATCACTTCTATTAAAAAATCTTAATCCTTCCAGTACTTATCAGCTGCTGTATGCTCCACAGAAAGTTCTTTTCTTTTTGAATTTCCTTTCTGTCTGACCACAGTGCTCTCTGGTGACACTTCTGTCCATGTCAGGAACTGTCCAGCATAGGAGCAAATCCCAATAGCAAACCTCTCCTGCTCTGGACAGTCCCTGACTTGGACAGAGGTGTCAGCGGAGAGCACTGTGGTCAGACTGGAAAGGAAATTCAAAAAGAAAATAACTTCTTCTGGCGCATATAGCCGCTGGAAGTACTGGAAGGATTAACATTTTTAAATAAAGCAATTTACGAATCTGTTTAACTTTATGGCACCAGTTGATTTAAAAAAAAATGTTTTCCAGTGGAGTACCCCTTTCACAGCAATATCTCATTATCTGTTATAGATGTATTCTGAGCCTTAGTGTTTGTGTGCCCTCTCCATGCATGCCTTCCAGTATGTGTTCTGGTGTCTTTATTTTCTATGTGGTCAACTATAAATCTAGCGGTGAATTGCTACAAAAATGGCTATTTCTGGCCTACAGAGAGCCTCAACAGGTGTGTAGAACCCTTTGCCTTGCTGTAACATGCATAGTGTATATGCTGGGTTAGTGAGATGATACTCTTATTCAGTATTACATGCAGATCAGAGGAGCCGCTATTCGAATAACTGTCGCAGGGCGACACAATGACAGAGCCTGGAGGTGGCATCAGTATGAGGAGACCATATAGTGGCTGAATTACACAGCATGGAGTTGGCGGCAGCATGAAGAGACCAAATAGCAGCTGAATGACAGCGTGGAGGTGTTGGCAGCATGAGGAGACCATATAGTGGCTGAATGGAGGTGGCAGCAGCATGAGGAGACCATATAGTGGCTGAATGACACAGCGTGGAGGTGGTGGCAGCATGAGGAGACCATATAATGGCTGAATGACCCAGCTTGGAGGCGGGGGCAGCATGAGGACACCATATAGTGGCTGAATGACCCAGCGTGAAGGTAGTGGCAGCATGAGAAGACCATATAGTGGCTGAATGACACAGCGTGGAGGTGGCATGAGGAGACCATATAGTGCCTGAATGACACAGCTTGGAGGTAACGGCAGCATGAGGAGACCATATAGTGGCTGAATGATACACGTGGAGGTGGGAGCAGCATGAGGAGAACATATAGTGGCTGAATGACACAGTGTGCACATGGCAGCAGCATGAGGAGACCATATAGTGGCTGAATGACACAGCGTGGAGGTGGCGACAGCATAAGGATAAACCATTTAGTGGTTGAATGACACAGCGTGGAGGTGGCAGCAGCATAAGAAGACGATAAAGTGTCTGAATGACACAGCCTGGAGTTGGCGCCAGCATGAGGAGACCATATAGTGCCTGAATGACACAGTGTGGAGGTGGTGGCAGCATGAGGTGACCATATAGTGGCTGAATGACACAGAATAGAGGTTTCAGCAACATGAGTAGAACATAAAGGGGCTGAATGACATAGCTCGGAGGTGGCGGCAGCATGAGAAGACCATATAGTCACAGAATGTCAAAGCCTGGAGTTGGAGCCGGATGAGGAGACCATATAGTGGCTGAGTGGCACAGCGTGGAGTTGGCAGAAGCATGAGGAGACCATATAATGCCTGAATGACACAGCATGGAAGTGGCAGCAGCATGAGGAGACCATATAGTGGCTTGATGACACAGCGTAAAGGAGGCGGCAGCATGAGCAGACCACATAGTGACTGAACAACACAGCCTGGAGGTGGCGGAAGCATGAGGATGCCATATAGTGCCTGAATGACATAGCGTGGAGGTGGCGACAGCATGAGGAGTCCACATAGTGGCTAAATGACACAGCCTAGAGTTAATGGCAGCATAAAATTGCTTAATGACATAGCCTGGAGTTTGCGGCAGTACGAGAAAATATAGTGACAGAATGAGAAAGCCTGGAGGTGGCAGCAGCAGGAGTCCTGAAAGTGACCCGGTGTCAGAGTGGTGCGGTGGGTGGCAATACCAGTACCCGGTGATGAAGGTGGGTGAAAAAAGGAGAACTTGGCATCAGATGTGTGGCATCAGGCGAGTGGCAGGATTATAATAGTAGCTAAGGAAAGTAGGCCAAAGAAAAGGGTCTCTTTTTGTAAAAGTAGTACACCACTTAGATGTACGTATGTGGTCTTACCTGTACGTCCGGAGTCCGCTTTCGTTCTATAACGCGGGGCCACGGCGGGTCGGGCCCAGCCTCTAACAACGCCGGGACCCGTGGCTAATAGTGTGCGGCATTGATTGAGGTACCCCGCACTATTAACCCTTCAGACGCGGTGTTCAAAGTTGATCGCCGCGTCTAAAGTGAAAGTAGACTATCCCCGGCTAGCTCAGCGGGCTGTTCGGGATCGCAGCGGTGAAATTGCGGCATCCCGAACAGCTGTAGGACAGCAGGAGGGTCCCTTACCTTGCCTCCTGATGTCCGAACTCTGAATGACTGACTACTCAGTGACTGAGTTCCATGCATGAGCAGTCAATCGGCAGAATCATTGATTAATGGTTTCCTATGAGAAACCATTGAACAATATAAAAGATCAGTGTGTGCAGTGTTATAGCCCCCTATGGGAGTGCTATATCCCCCGATGGGATAACAATGATCAATGTAAAACATCAGTGTGTGCAGTGTTATAGCATCCTATGGGAGCTATAACATTGCAAAAAAAAGTGAAAAAAAGGGAATAAAGATTATTTAACCCCTTTCCTAATAAAAGTTTGAATCTCCCCCCCCTTTTCCCATTAAAAAAAAAATTTAAATAAAAATAAACATATGTGGTATCGCTGCCTGCGGAAATGTCCGATTTATAAAAATATATCGTATTGCGTATTTTTGGTCACTTTTCATATCATGAAAAAATGAATAAAAAGCAATCAAAAAAAGTCTGATCAATACAAAAATGGTACCGATAAAAACTTCAGATCACGGCGAAAAAAATTTGCCCTCATACCGCCCCGTACGCAGAAAAAAAAAAGTTATAGTGGTCAGAAAATGGCAATTTTAAACGTATAAATTTTCCTTCAAGTAGTTATGATTTTTTCCAGAAGTACGACAAAATCAAACCTATATAAGTAGGGTATCATTTTAATTATATGGACCTACAGAATAAACATAAGGTGTCATTTTTACCGAAAAATGTACTGCGTGGAAACGGAAGCCCCCAAAAGTTACTAATTGGCGTTTTTTCTTAAATTTTGTCGCACAATGATTTTTTTCCCATTTCGCCGTAGATTTTTGGGTAAAAAGACTGATGTCACTACAAAGTAGAAATGGTGGCGCAAAAATAAGTCATCATAAGGATTTTTTAGGTGCAAAATTGAAAGGGTTATGATTTTTTAAAGGTAAGGAGGAAAAAAGAAGTGCAAAAACGGAAAGACGCTCAGTCCTTAAGTGGTTAAAACAGTATTTGTCTACAACTCCAGCAGGTGTGTACTTTTGGGTGGCCTTTCACAGTATCTATGCCCTTAAGACTTTAACAGGAACAAAATGGTACACCACTTGTATATACGCACAGGTTACACTTAATAGAGGACAATATACTTTTAGTGCTCTACTCACCCAAACTGTCTGGCTACTATTAGCTTTTCAGTTGTTGTACACACCAGTGCTGCAGCCCACAGTCGCTGTGTATTACACCCAAAATTGCACTTTCTCTCTCAATCTCATTCCCTTCCCTATCAGTGTTTCTAGTCTGGATTTGGGCTTGAGGTGAATCACTGCTGTAAACATGCTTTTCTGTGCAACACACACTGATTATATATGGCTTTGACATCACAGGGGTGGCTGGCTGTGATTCAGGGTCATCAGGCCGACCCTTGTTCCCACCTTCCTAGGATTACTTGCCCTATGTCCTCACATGTGGATCCGCCATTTTAGATGCCCTGGAGCCTGGATCACACTAAATTGAGTTTAATGAAGCGATTTGCGCAATCGTATCACGGCGATATTCCAAGTCTTTGCGAATTGAATTTTTCCGGCAATTCCTAACGAACACGGATTTGTCACATGCGATTCGCTTATCCCTACCGGACATTAGTCCGATCGGCGGTGTCCAGCATTAGCCTTGGGTCCTGTTTGCTGATAGCAACCAGGACCCACCAGGTATGATGCGCGCTCACTTGCTGAGCGTGCATCATAAAGTGGAAGCCCACAGTGGACGTACATATACATCCATTTGAGGGAAGGGGTAATATAAATATAAAATAAGTATCCTACAATTTAGAAAGGGAAAACACCCCAGGGAGTAGGGTGGGACTCACCAGATAGTGTTGTGTAATACTGAGGCACAACTTTCAATATTACTCAAATTTATGCAATGGTATGGATTACCACCTCGGTTCACAATACTGGTAGTAGTTGTGTTCACAATAATGCTTTGCTTTCCCTGAGCCAGCTGAAGCACGGGCAATTAGAATATGGACAAATTCAGTATCAGAGATACCTTTTATTTCAGGGTTTGCCAGGTGCTGCCAGGAACTATATGAACGTGGTGACTTCAGAAACACAGTTTTTATTTTTCACATGTAACGCGTTTCAGGATGGAGCTGACCCCTTCTTCAGACATGATGAAATGGCATACAACAGTTACAATGAATAGTAAAGGGTCAAGCGGAAGTGACATCACAGTTCAAGAATTAATAAAAAAAAAAAAACACTAAATACAATTAAAGGGTTATTCCAGCCAAAGACATCCAAGGATAGGGGATAAGATGTCTGATCACAGGGGGCCCACCTCTGGGACTCTAACGATCTCCCTGCAGCACCAGCATTCTATGTCGGGCTGTTGCTCCAGTCTTGGAAACCTCTGTGTTTCTTGGACTGGAGATGTGATGTCACGCCATGCCCCCTCCATTCATGTCTATGGGAGGGTGCGTAGCGGCCGTCATGCTCCCTCCCATAGACATGAATGGAGGGGTCAATGCGCGACATCACGTCTTCAGTCCCAGAAACACAGAGGTTTTCAAGACTGGAGCAGTAGCCCCGCATAGAATCCAGGTGCTGCACGGAGATCGCAGGGCATCCTAGCGGCGCCCCCCCCCATGATCAAACATCTTATCCCCTATGCTTTGGATAGGGGATAAAATGTTTATGGCCAGAAATCCCCTTTTAAATACAAACATACAAATATAATCTATAGAGAAGATGGTTTTTGCACATCTAAAGACTCCCACACTCACATTTAGATGTGCAAAAAACTTAAGTATTCATTTTGTCCCAAGCTATCTAAAACTAGAGCTTAAGTGAATAAGAAGAACATGATTACTTATATAAAAATAAAAGCAAAGATACAGGTAAAAATAAAAGCAACGATACAGGTAAAAACATAGCTATTAGTGATGTTAAAGTTACTGTCACTGGGTCTGTGTTGTCTCTAGATTCTCACTCTGGCTGTCTCTGAATTTTCGTCACAATTAACAGGTGAGGTACTCCATTTGAAGGAATAGCTCGACTGTTCTTCTTTGTATGTAATTTTTTTGCTGACCTGCTGATGTGGTGTTCAATACGTGGGATGCACAATTCAAATGGCGTGCTCCCGTATGAATAAACATAGACACAATACAAGTAAAATATTCTTTCTACATAGTATGTCTGTAATTTCTGCTTTTGTGTTTTTTTTTGCAATCTTCTGTTTTAGGCCGTGTTCAGACTTTGTTTTTATGTATTATCAGTTTTCTGTGCTATTCCCCCTGGATATGGAATAGTTAAAGGGGTTCTCCAGTGCTTACACATCTAGGGGATAAAATGCCTGATCGCGGGAGTCCCGCCGCTGGGCACCCGGGATCATGCACGCAGCACCCTGTTTGTAATCAGTCCCCGGAGCGTGTTCGCTCCGGGACTGATTACAGGCGACCACCGGGCCAGCGGCGTGTGACGTCACGCCTCCGCCCCCGTGTGACGTCACGCTCCGCCCCTCAATGCAAGCCTACGGGAGGGGGCGTGATAGCTGTCATGCCCCCTCCCATAGGCTTGCATTGAGGGGCAGAGCATGACGTCAAACAGGGGCGGAGGCGTGACGTCACACGCCGCCGGCCCGGTGGTCACCTATAATCAGTCCCAGAGCAAACATGCTCCGGGGACTGATTACAAACAGGGTGCCACATGCATGATCCCGGGGGTCCCCAGCGGCGGGACCCCCGCGATCAGGCATCTTATCCACTATCCTTTAGATAGGGGAAAAGATGTGTAAGCACCGGAGAACCCCTTTAATGGGAACTCGGGTGGGGCTATGTAAAACCGAGCTCTGCTGAACTCTGTGCTAGTTATTAGTTTTACCTTTGCTGTGTCTGTTTGTCTGAGTTTTAACCATGGTTGATTCCTGTTTATGGTATCGATTTTAGCCTGCTTGGTTTTAAGTACATCTGTCGGCTTTTAGTACCTTGTCATATTTTAGTCTGTGTTCACACTGTGAGTTTTGTGCTTGTACCCGTGCTCTATATTTAGTATTCCTGTTTAGAGTCCTGACCCATATTCCTCCATGTTATGGAGTTTTGTTTTGTAATATTCCTGTTTGTTATCATGAGCCGTTCTCAGTCTAGTGTTCTGTGTATTATATTTCTGTTTCCTTCTAGGCCAGTATTCTGATCACACGGTGGAGTGTGTCCGCTGGCTGTAAGCCTATTTGGCTTTGGTATTTTTGTCCCTCCATGTTTGGAGTGGGATGTCTAGTTTGTTCTTCGTTCATTGTCCAGTGTGAACAGTGTTCTATGTTTCCTTACCTGTTTAGTGTTTTACAATCAGTTCATCTGTTTATCCCCTGCATCTCCTGGTTTCTTCTGTTTACTGATTCCATATATAGTCTTGTTCATTTATTCATATCTGCCATTTATCTTGATTCTGGTTTCTGTACAGTATGTTAGTACACTATATCCTGCCCTGCTTGTATATTTATATCCTGACTTGTTTTTCTTGTTGTTTGGTTATATTCCCGTTAAATTTCTGACCTGTGTCCGACTATGTGCTGTATTATTACTGCAATTACGCCCATTGCACTCTAGCACAGGGAGGGACTGGCTCCATGTTGTCGATGCGCCGTTTATGGCGGATGGGCAAGCAGGCAGGGACAGTGTTCTAGGGACAATTTAGGGCTCACTCTCCCTGTCCACCCCCGGTCATGACAGTGTCTAGCCACATGTCTTTGGTTCATAATGGCGAGTGTAATTTGCCTGCAGCTTTGTATTTTAGAAAGCATCCCTGAACAATGTCCAAATAGATATCAGAGGCTCATCAATCGTGAATATTTTTGGATTTTTAAATTAAACACGTTATGGCCTGAGGGACTTAATGAAACAATAGAAAAAAACTTCCCTATAGATTTTTATATTTGTATGCTTGAATTTAATTGTATATAGTGTTTTTTAAATATTCTTTAACTGTGATGTCATTTCTGCTTTACCCTGGTTTGCTATTTATTGTACCTGTTATTATGCCATTTGATTATGCCTGAAGAAGACGTCAGCTCGATCCTGAAATATTACATGTGAAAAATAAAAACTGTGTTTCTGAAGTCACCACGTTTGGTTTCTGGCAGCGCTTTGCAAACCCTGGAATAAAAGGTATCAAGGATACTGAATTTGTCTATATTCTTTTTTAAAGCTTCTGCTTCCTGATGTCATTAGAGTGGAACAGTCAACATGAATGTCCAAACTGGCCCTTAGCTGGTGTTCACAGGCAGAAGCTTGGTGCTGGAAAGGACAGAGTGAGTAAAGGGTTAAAAGAAGAAAAAGGAAATAAAAAAATAGTAGGGAAGTTATGAAAGTTCAGTAAAAATGTGAAACCTGGAAAATATGTCACTTTAAATAGGTCTTTGTGCCCAGGGCTCTTTTTGCTCGGGGGATTTTGTATACTATTTCCAGTTTCGATCCCTGAGTAAACAGAGAGCCCTGCTTGACACTACATTACAAACTTTGAAAAAAATTGGTGCAGCTCAAAATTGATCCTGTACGAGGTTATGTTGGGTATACACCTATACCCTAGGTGTTTTAAAATATATGGAAAATAATTGTATGACAAAAATACCCAAACCTCAATGTCAGTTCCAAATTTCACTGGTACATTATAAATGACACAAATTATTTAAAAGACCGTTCTTTAATAGCATTTAAAGTAGTTTTATTAGAATAATAAAATATTTATCATACAATGTGAATATAGTATCCTCTCACCGGGCCCTTGTGGGAGGAAAACTGAAAAAAATACATATATTGATAAACAATATTACACATATAGATGCACTACTAAAAATAGAACTGGCATACATCTGTGTCTAGAGTCCTAGATCAGTAATGTTAAGACGATATTCAGAGAGTCTTTTCACAAAATAGTAGCAGCCACTGCGTAGCTGTGTGAGCTTATGATTATGCCGGCAGGTACTCACACAGACGGGGTCAGTGCACGCTGATAGTAGAGAGCTGGCATGCGCTTTTACAGCCGTGGAGTTGGATTGTGAATTCTGGCAAACACTCTCCCAGATGAGATCAGCGTAAGATGTCACAGGTAGTCAGAGGAGCGCTGGCGTGCGCTCTTGTGGCTGGCCCGAACGGCTCAGGACCCAGTGATCACCGCACAATCTCTCCAATGGACACTTTGGAAGTCTGCAATCTGGAAGCCTCGTGGAAGTAGCGTCTGACGTCAATGGTAGGCTGGATCAGTAAATTGCTGGATGTTACCAAGTCAGGCACAGACTGGTGAATCGAAATTTAAACTTGCAGTTCAAACTTTAGCAGTGCGTCTTCTGCTCTGTGCTAGACGCGTTTCAGGGTACTTAGTGTAAATAAATCGACCCTTTCTTTAGTAGTAGTGCTATGCAAGAAGAGATAATTCAACATATTAATAGGTGCACGGTCTCAATCAAATTGTGTGTTCTCCACAAAAGCTGGCATGGATTAACATGGGAGAATAAAAATTTTGGACATAAACTCTGGTGTGGATTATGCCATATGGTTATAATAGTCCTTATTCACACGTTAAGCAGGGCATTCGCCTAAGAGGAAATTAACCTTACATAAAATATCATGCACATTCACAGAAAGTGTTATACATTTCCATAAAACAACAGATGATACAAGTGCATAACTAGAAAGAAATAATGAATACATAATAGATAGAAAAGTAGAAAAATTTATAAATATTGTTTTATATAATACAATTAAATAGAATAAAATTAATAATACTGGAAATGATCTTCTAAAATAAAATTAGAATAAACCAGAAAATAGAAAAGACAACCTAAAAAAAAAAAAAAAAAAAAATATATATATATATATATATATATATTTTATATATATATATATATATATATATAGATATATAGATATATATATAGATAAATAGATAAATGAGATCAAACATAATTAGATTACAACACAGTAGACATTTAAACAATTCCTGCATGAAGTAGTTATCGTTAGGGGGTGGAGTTGGTCCAGCGAGTGCCCCAAAATTACATCAAGGGCACCAACTGGGTCCAAGACCATCCCCTACAGAAATCCAAACAATTCGAAATTGGAATTTAACCCTCTGGGTTCCAAAGTGTCAAACTCATATTTTTTTGCTTTCCACTGTAGACATTTTAATCATGTAACTCCCTCATCTCCAATCTTTCTTGATAACCTGAAAACCAATAAATGTGAAATTAGTTAGATTCTGCTTATGTTCTGTATTAAACTGGGCTGACAAAAGTTGACAAAAATGTTTCAAATTTCCGTTTTTTTTATTATTGAGATGTTCTGATATTCTGTTTTTTAAAGCTCTTTTAGTACATCCAATGTACTGTTTCCTACATCCACATTCTATTATATACAATACTCCTTTGGTGTTACAGGTAATTAAATCATCAACTTTCCATCTAAAGGAATTAGTTTGAAAGTACTTCTGCAGTTTTTTAGGACCTTTTATTTTACCACAAGTTGAGCATGATCCACATTTTATGAATCCCTTTTGTGCTCATCCATGTTTCTGTTTTTGTGTTAGTTGCTGGGGGTTTTATAGAAGGGGCAACAGAAATCCCTAGATTAGGTGCCCTTGTATATACTATTTGTGGATGAGCAGGTAACATCCAACCAATGTCCTTATCCTGTCTAACCAGGTACCAATGCTTTTGTATTATTTTTTTCTACCTTTTTATATGAATTGTTATAAGGCAGAATGATCTTACTATTAATAGCATTGTTTTTGTCCCATTTAGTAGCAGATCTGAGTAATCTTTATCTCTAAATTGCTTAGATAAATTTTCAGCCTCTTTTAAGAAGCTGTCATCAGAGGTACAATTTCTCTTTAGTCAGAATGGCCCTTTGGGCACATTCATAAGCTACCACGGCAAATGGCAGCTATTCAAGCCTATAAAGCCATTCTTAGCTGTCAGTTTTTGGTAAGTGTTACATACAAGCTTATCCAGATCTGTTCTGATTTCTATATCCACAAAATTGGATATATAACTATATGGCATAATCCACACTAGAGTTTATGTCCAAAACTTTTATTCTCCCATGTTAATCCATGCCAGCTTTTGCGGAGAACTCACAATTTGATTGAGACCGTGCACCTATTAATATGTTGAATTATCTATTCTTGCATAGCACTACTACTAAAGAATGGGTCAATTTATTAACTATAAGTACCCTGAAACGCGTCTAAACACAGTGCAGAAGACGCACTGCTAAAGTTTGAACTGCAATTCACCAGTCTGTGCGTGACTTGGTAACATCCAGCTATTTACCTTCCCAGCCTACCATTGACGTCAGATGCTACTTCCACAAGGCCTCCAGCTTGCGGACATCCAAAGTGTCCATTGGAGAGATCATGCAGTGATCACTGGGTCTTGTGCCATTCGGACCAGCCGCCGATGCTAAATTCACAGTGTATGATAAATATTTTATATTTTAATAAAACTACTTTATATGTTATTACTTTAAATAATTAGTTTCATTTATCATGTACCAGTAACCGAGTGACCTTGGGTTTGGGTATTTTTTAACACTACAAACCTTCTAAATTTATTTACCATCCTTAAGTAAGAACTCTCCTACATAATTTATTTAAAAAGATTGAAATTAGGGTTATGAAATAAAAATTCTTCACCAGTGTAAGCAAGGTTCTAAATCTTTGTATGTTAAAGTTGTTGCTTTTTTTTTTTTTTTTTTTTTTGTTTTTTTTTAGATCAGTTCTTTCTCAAGTGTCTCTCTTCTAAGTAATAGGAAAATATTTCCATCCTTCTTCAGGGTAATTCCAAGTGATAAATCGCAATCCATTGGGTTGGCTCACCTTCTTCTAAACTTTGGCTGGACTTGGGTTGGTCTTGTAATGAGTGACAATGATTATGGGTTTCAAGGAATTTCCCCGATTAGGCAAGAGCTAATCAAAGCCGGAGCATGTTTGGCTTTTACTGAATACATTCGTTTAAGTCAACCTGACCGCAATGCTCCTCGAATAGTACAGACCATCAAAGAGTCCAGAGCGAAGGTTGTCCTTGTGTTTGCCTTTGATGTTGATTTCCTTCCTATTGTGAATGAGATGATGAAACAGAATGTCACAGGGAGAATTTTTTTTGGTAATGCCGGTTGGATCAGGTCAACGTTTTTGTCAACAAGTTATTATTTTCCCGTTTTAAATGGTGCTTTTGGCTTGTCTGGCAGTGGTAATGTTTTACCAGGCTTAAACCAATTTCTGAAGAATATTCATCCTATTGCATCTACAGGACCAAACTGGGTTAAACAATACTGGGAGACACTCAATAATTGCACATTTTCTTATAATGACATTAAAAGTTCTGTGAAGACCCCAGTGAGGAACTGTACCGGAATGGAACAGCTAGATGAAATAATTGACAGTTCTGCTTTTGTCAACAGTTTAAAATATGTTTCTTATATGTATGCTTCTGTGCACACCGTGGGTAGAGCTTTAAATGATCTAAAAATCTGTAAACCAGGAGATGGACCATTTACTAATGGGACCTGTGCGAACATATGGAATTTCAAACCATGGCAGGTAAATGTAGAGAATGGATTTGAACTATAAAAGCTAATATATGTCGCTCTATGCTCACCCACTCTACAATGCATGATGAGGTGTACATTTACAACAGAGTCAGTAACTAAAAATTAGAGATGAGCGAACCAAACCCATAGCACCCAAATTTGGTCACAACAAGTTTGATTCCGCTAGTAATCGAGCATCAATAACATAATAGAAATAGAAGAAGAAGAAACAATCACATAACCTCAGGGATTCCCATAAATCCTCTCAAATCCTCTCCCAGCTAATCAGAAGGCAGTATAGTGGTGATGTCAAAGTCACCATAAAAGCATATGCACATAGCTTCAACAGCCATTTTAGAGATACAATAGAGAAAAAAGATGGATAGCAGCTCACCCAGTCGTCTCCAAGGTATATGGAAAGTAGCACAATACACCTGCACCAGCGGGAGCTTCGGATAGTCTCTGAGGCCAAGTCCTCAGGTGAAGCAATCAGGAAGGAGAAAAGGAAGTTCCGGCTCCCAAGGCTGGATAAAACACTCAAATTTATTTCTTCACTCTTAATATCACTACTCATCAAGCCAGGGTTGCGAGTGTTTTTTCTGGAGGGACAGACGCTTCGTCTGTATTTGACCTCAAGAGACTCCTATGGGACTTGGAAAATCTGAAATCATTTCAGTTAAAGACATGGTGGGATGCCACCACCTTGTCTCAATATTTAGAAAAAAAAAACATGATACCCAGAGGTCTCCGCATAAGAAAGAAATGCACTACTTCATATGATGAAGATTTTACAAACAGATGGAATGATGCGCTATCCAGATGCTCGTTGGAGTTGATGTCTCTGATAATAGAAAAAGAGGAATTAAAACTGGCTGATCTGGAGCAGAGCATAAATAAAATATTGGTTTCTATCGAACCCTTCAAACAGTCCACCGATTTTGAGGTCTTGCAGAGTAAGATGAATGAACATCTATCACAATTAGAGGAAACTGTTACCAATATTAAGAAAACAAAATTTAACAGAGATTTAAGAGATTACACAACAAATACTGTCTATAACTGGCAAACCAAAAAATCTTACAAACCAAGGTCTATACTGAAACAATCACAAACGCACAATACACCTCAGCGTAAAAATGTGAGCTTCAGCTCCTCAGATAATGAGGCTACCGACTATGGTACAGACAGTGAGCACGAAGAGAGATCTTCCATGATTGACAACAGGAATATACAACCGGCAAAAAACGACAAAACGCATGGTGTGAACATGGACATAACGCAGGTTGCAAAAGGAAGCGGAGGAAACACAGGTCGGGGAGGAAACACAAGTCGGGGAGAAACCACAAGAACTACCTATACGAGGAAGAACAAATATCAACCGAGATACAAACAATGAGTGATTCAGTGGTTAACTTATCAGCACAAATACTAAGCATTGCACAAATAGAGGTTCTTGGCAAAGGCCTCACTTTTGTTCCTACTAGCAATTTTGATCTATACCGCACCATCCTCGATGTTAATAAATTTGTCCGTCTACTTACCATCAAAAGACACTTTCACCAAGACAATATGGATGCATTGGACTCACATGATGACTCCACTAATATTCAGCATCTTAATGTAAGAGGACAATGTCAAATGCCACTACATAGTACCTTCCAGGACCATGTTTCCACACAGATACTCACAGATTTACAATACATACCTGAGGATATGGACAAATTTTCCAGTACCATCAACACCTTCAGTACAAAAAATCCGGAGTTTTATCCTATTAACTCCAGATCGGACAGTATGGACACTTTCCAACAAGATTTAAAGAATCTATATCTACAACAACAAAATAATAGATATAGACACAATCTAACAGTGGAACAAAGAAAGGCTGTTAAAGAATTAATGGAAAACAACACTTTGACTATACGACAGTCCGACAAAGGGGGTTCCGTAGCAGTTATGGATACTACACTATATGAGAGATTAATATTAGAGATGTTACAGGATGCCAACACCTACCGCAAACTGAGCCATAACCCCACTGACAGTGTAAGAAACAAATTAAATCAACTTCTGGAAGAAGGTACAGCCTTATCTATCATTTCTGAGAGACAATCTGAATATTTGAAACCGCTCCATGTGAAATGCCCTGTATTCCATGCGTTACCTAAACTACATAAGGACATATTCCCGCCACCAATGCGACCGATTGTCGCGGGCATTGATTCCTTGTTGGAAAGATTAAGTTCCTGGCTAGATGAACTGCTGCAGCCTCTTGTATGTAGGACCACTGGATATATCAGAGACACTAAAACTCTACTCCAGGCTATGGAACGCCTACATTGGTCTGATCAAGAGAGCTGGATGACCTGTGACATTACGGCTCTGTACACATGCATACCGCATGACATGGCCGTTATAGCCGTATCTTACAATCTCAAAAAATATAGTAATTATGATTATGATTTACAGGAATATATTTTACAGGTCATGCTTTTCCTGCTCCAACACAATTTCTTTTGCTTTAACAATGCCTATTATTTGCAAATTACTGGCTGCCCGATGGGCTCTAAATTTTCTCCATCTCTGGCCAATCTCTATATGGCTTACTGGGAGGAGGTCGTCTTGTTTTCGCCAGCCAACCCTTTTTACCATCTCATAGGGTGGTATGGGCGATACATAGACGACCTCCTCCTAGTGTGGTGGGGGACTTCTATTGAAGCTCAGCAATTTTCTCAATTTCTTAATCACAATGATTTTTCTTTAATATTCACCATGAACACGAATACCGTGAATATAGATTTTCTAGATGTTACACTCACGGGTGATTCAGTCAATGATTGCATCCAGACAAAACTTTTTCGTAAACCATGCTCAGGTAATAGCCTTCTTCATGCAACCAGTTGCCATCCCCATCAAACTATCCTAAACCTTCCAATAGGTGAATTTGTCAGGGCCAGGTGTACATCCACACAAGATTCTGTATATTTTGACACATGCAAAGATATTAGGAAACGCCTGAGAGATAGGGGCTATAACACACATACTATAGCAAGAGCAGAGGGTATCGTGAATTCTAAACCGCCGGGGTATTACCTTAAGGATAAATTAACTAATAGACACCCAGATACAGAAAATAATTTGACTTTCACCACCTCATTTTCCAATCAGTTTGCGGAAATTAGAAATATTATTTATAAACATCTACCGGTCCTACATCATGACCTTACTATGTCCAAGGTTCTACAGGCAAACAGGATTAAAGTCGTTCCTTTAAAGGCCAGATCCCTACACGCACAACTGTCACCTAGTGACATCACAGCTTATAATACACAAGGCAATACCTGGCTTTCCACCAAAGGGAGTTATCAGTGTGGAAGAAATAGATGTAATAACTGTAAGCTTATGACTAACTCTAACACCTTCAAATCATGTGTTACAAACATCAGTTATAACATCAAAAGTTACATCAACTGTCAAACACATCACGTTGTATACAGCATCACCTGTCTAGAATGTATGCTCCAATACATTGGATGTACCAGTCGAAAATTAAAAATCAGAATACAAGAACATCTCAATTTACCTTCACCAGGTCAATTTTCAAATAGATCCATGTCGGGCATAGCCAAACACATAATAGAAAAACACGATGGCATCGTTCCCAGGATAGAAGTTACAGGTCTGGAGAGAGTACATCCTCCTCGTAGAGGAGGGGATTGGTGCAAGTCCCTGTTCAGACGGGAGGCGTTTTGTATCCTGTGCATGGATTCACGCTTCCCGTCTGGACTCAATTATAGACATGATTTGTCATATATATATTAGTTATGATACATCTCCCATGATGTCATGTGTGTATAGATGTATATTTATATATATATTTTTTCATTCCTTTTCTAGTACTAGATTGCGGTTGTGATATTTAATGGGACTTTATTGCATTGTATTCCTCACCTGTGGGTACACACCCATGGGTGTTTCTTCCCCTCCTATGGGATATGACGATATAAAAGGAAGTCATGCTGGGCTTTGTAGTTGCCATGACTAAGACTTAGCGTTAAGTCGAAACGCGTCGGTGGGTTTGGTGTTGTTCTCCTTTCATTGGTTTTATTGTTTGCTCATGCACTGGATTTTAATATGAAGAAATAAATTTGAGTGTTTTATCCAGCCTTGGGAGCTGGAACTTCCTTTTCTCATTTTAGAGATAGCATGTGTTAGGTGAAGATCTCTGTGAGGGACACTAATTAGTGACAACATAGATAGGAGTAGGAGCCAAATATATAATAATATAGTATAGTAGTAAAGCAGCAGAGAGTGTTCTGCATCTGTTCTGTCAGTGCAAAATCTGTTTTTTGGTAGGTAAGTGTGACAGTGTGAACTGAACAGAACTTAGGTCAGAACCAGAACTTTTTCAGATAATCTGAAACGTTTGCTTATCTCTACTGAAGAAAAGCAATGAAATTAAAAGTCATTCCCCTTTACTCTGCCAGTTGCTTTCAACTGTCTTCAGTCTTACCCCCACTGCTGTCAGTGTGAAAACTGCTTATCTTGGCTAATGCAGCACAACAGACATGACATTATGTCGTTAAAGGAGTTCTGTATTAACACATAGTTCCACTCTGCACTCTACACACTACTTGCAATATTGTGTCACCTTTTTTTGAATCTAATATTTAAAGGGGTACTCTGCCCCCAGACATATTATCCCCTATCCAAAGGATAGGGGATAAGATGTCTGATTGTGGGGGGTCCTGCTGCTGGGGACCCCCGCAATCTCGGCTGTGGCATCCAAGACATCTGGTGCACGGAGCGAACTTCGACCCGTGCTGGATGACTGGCGATGCGGGGCGGAGGCTCGTGACATCAAAGTCATGTCCCTCTCGTGACATCACGGCCATGCCTCTTCAATGCAAGTCTATGGGAACAGGGTGACGGCTGTCACGTCCCCTCTCATAGACTTGCATTTAGGGGTCTTGGCTGTGACATCACGAGCGGGGCACAGCCTTGATGTTACTAGCCTCCGGCGCTGAACCCGATGCTTTAAATGAATGCTGGGTGCAGCAGGGAGATTGCATGAGTCCCCAGCGGCGGGACCCCCATGATCAAACATTTTATGTCTAGGGGCAGATAGTGGTGGAAAAGCTCAATTGACCCCCCCTTTGTTCTTACATTAAGTTGGGGCACCAGTGATCATTCTTCCATTAGTCAAAATTATGACAACATTTTCTACCAAAAATAATAACTTTTTGGTAACAATGTCCAGTCTTCACAAAATTCTTGCCAATTTTTTTATGAATCCAAAATCTTAACCTAGGAGTTTAAATGACAAGCTACAAAATGTAATGTATAATCATTGGACATCATGTGAAAAACCATTAACCATTTTTAAGTTACAAATGATGATGGTTGATGATCTGGTTGTTACCTTGTTGGCTAGAGATTTGTAATCATTTTTTTGCAATTTTTTGGGAAACAGTATTTTTGGAATCTGGTGTCTCTGGGGTCAACTCTGGATGACTGTTTATAGGGTTGCCCTTTTTAGTACTCTGTGTAGGGACTTATAGGGTCTGTGGTTCTAACTTACCAAATCTTGGTTGACGAGAGAATAAATTACACAAAAAAATTAGGTGTTTATTGTGAAATAATTTTCTTCTTTTTCTCCTTTTGTGGTTATCATTTTCAACTTAAAGGAGTACTCTGCCTCTAGACATCTTATCACTTATCCAAGGATAGGGGAAAAGATGTCTGATCATGGGGATCCAGCTCCTGGGAACTCCCTCAATCTCCCTGCAGCAGCGCCCCCTATCATCTGGTGCACGGAGCAAGCTTCCCTCCGTGCCTGATGACTGGCAATGCAGGGGCCGGTGGATCATGACGTCACGGCACCGCCCCGTGACAAACTCGCTCCGTGCACCAGATGACAGGGGGTGCTGCAGAAGAGATTACAGGGGTTCCCAGTGGCCGGACCCCCGCGATCAGACATCTTATCCCCTATCCTTTGAATATTGAACATTTCTAGGGACAGAGTACCCCTTTAAAGTATGAAAGGTTACATTTAAAGAGCATTTTTTCTAGAGGATATAATAGTTTATATGAATAAATTGATTCTACAATTTTGAAAATCATACTAACTTTGTGGTATAGGCACTTTATACCCCAATAATGTACTTCAGACTGTAGAGTGTTTCATGTATTCCCTGTGGTTTGGTTCTTTTAGTCCAGCAAAAAAGTGTTAAACCACCTCTATACAGAAATCTATGCCATGTATCTGTTAGTGCTCGTAGTCATAGGCCCCAACCTTAATGGCTCCATTACATCCAAAATATAAACATGGAGGTAGACTGGTTACAGATTTATATTCTTAACCTACGGACACTAATCGATAGCTACTGTCATTAAAAACAACTTTTGACATGTCGATCAGTTGGAGGAAATATTGCACTGTTGAAACGTTGTAACCCTGTGGTGACCAATAAAAACTTGTTGCATCTTATTTTAAAGCACAATTAAGGAGCATTGTGCTATCTCTTTAAAGGAAAACTGTCAACCAGTTCACCCACACTAAACCCAATACACTGGGTTATAGTGTGGTTGAACACGAGACCATACACGGGTCACAGATTTTTTGGTTTTGTCGCCACCGAGTTTTTCTCCTCTAAAGTTCCATAATTCACCTCCTCAGTTGCGCTCTGTGAAGACACGGCGGCAACAGAACCCAAAAATTTAAGTGACCCCTGTATGGACTTCTGTTCACCACCACTATAGTCCAGTGTATTGGGATTAGTGTGGGTGAACTGGCTGACAGTTTTCATTTAACCATTTTGGTACTACTAGTGTTGTTATATGGTCCTTCCATATGGTACTACTTTTTAGGGTTACTCCCCTCTAGAAATGATGACAGTGCAGGAGAGTATCTCTGTAGTTCATCATCTAATGGATTGATTTCCAATTCTCTATGACTATATGAAATTATAGTCAGTTAGAGGTGCAATCCGGGCACAATATTGTGGCTCCAAGGTTTTAAACACAGTTTTAGACAGGAAATCTTAAAGCCAGACATGCACATGAAAATGTCCAATGTCATCAGACTGGTTATCTAATGTTGGCTTTATTTTCCCAATTTACATGGGAAGGTTCACTTTGGCCATGGCAGCCCTTTGTTGACTTATAATTTAGGTACTTGATTTTCCCATTGTAGCTTACATATTATATAAAGAAGGTCAAGTTAACTTTGAACTCTGGGAGAGAGATCTATTTCGATGAGAATGGGGATCCACCTGCTACCTATCGAGTCGTGAACTGGCAAATTAATCCAGATGGGACTGTGACACAAGTTAGGATTGGCTCCTTTACTACTTCAGAACCTCCAGATAAAGCCCTGGTCCTTAACTCAAGTCTAATCGCATGGCCAAGTGGAGGTCAACAGGTGAAATTTTAAGCTTATTGCTTCTTGCTCCACTGATCATCCTGGATGAGGAAAATGTATATATTGAACATAGTTCAGCAATTTTAGAGATCATTCACCCACACTAAACCCAATTCACCTGGTTATAGTGCTGGTGAACAAAAGACAGATGCGGGGTCTCCGACTAACATACGTACCTTCAGTCTGGTGCCCAGTCCCTGAAGATCTGCTTCTTTCTTCGGCGAATTGCACACTAGAGGCATCTGATTGGCTCAGAGCACAAACCACTGCTCTGATATCATAGTAGAAATAGATTGCCTACTTGTCAATCATCAAGAAAGCATGTGTGTGCTTACAGAAACCAACAGAGGGAAGGATAAGACCAAAAATATGCAGGCCATGCTGTATGCAGGGTCATATTTTTCAAGTGGTTCCCCATTAAAGAAGACAAATACAAACCAGATTAGGTGGATATCTCTCTAAACATAGATAATATTCTTCATAGCCCTCCACTTCTTGCCTTCAGGCCCTTCTCTACCGAATCCTAGTCCTCTTATTCCAGAACTTGATCTCAAGGGTCCCAGCATTTCCACACTTTGGATCTTCTCTTAAATGTTCTCAATTCCTAAGCACCTTAGTCACCTCATGGGCACAATTCACTTTAATCCCTTTTATGGATGAACTCTACTGTGCTGCAAGTACTCGGCGACCAGGCCTTGACTATAACTTATTTACCTCACTAGACAAAGCTACAGGTTCCTTTGAGTTTAAAGGGGTAATCCACTGGAAAACATTTATTCATTTTTAATCAACTGGTGCCTTCCAGTACTTATCAGCTGCTGTATTCTCCACAGGAAGTTCTTTTGTTTTGAATTTCCTTTCTGTCTGACCACAGTGCTCTCTGCTGACACCTCTGTCCATTTTAGGAACTGTCCAGAGTGCAAGCAAATCCCCATAGCAAACCTATCCTGCTCTGGACAGTTCCTAAAATGGACAGAGGTGTCAACAGAGAGCACTGTGGTCAGACAGAAAGGAAATTCAAAAAGAAAAGAACTTCCTGTGGAGAATACAGCTGCTGAAGGATTAAAGGGGTATTCCAGGCAAAAAAAAACGTTTTTTATATATATATATATATATATATATATATATATCAACTGGCTACAGAAAGTTAAACAGATTTGTAAATTACTTCTATTAAAAAATCTTTATCCTTTCAGTACTTATGAGCTTCTGAAGTTAAGGTTGTTCTTTTCTGTCTAAGTCCTCTCTGATGACACCTGTCTCGGGAAACACCCAGTTTAGAAGCAAATCCCCATAATAAACCTCTTCTAAACTGGGCATTTCCCGAGACAGGTGCCTCCCTAGCACTGACTCAACAGAAGTCACTAACTATCTGCTCCCATGACAACCAAGCCCCACTCTAACAATCAGCCAAACAAATTCCCTTCAGGGTTTCTCAAACCTCTGTGAAGCTTTCTCTCAAGCCCCATATGATACTGTGATCCTCTGGCCTCCCTTTGATCTCTTTAGTAGCTCCAATAGATACCAACAGTAGATCCATTATGTACGACAAAAGTAGCTCCGAAAGGTACCACACAACATTAACTCCTAGCTTATGTTCCTGCCAGCAGCTACTTGACACAACTTGGTTGCATAGCATCAACTCACACATCACTGGCAACACCACATTCTTTTTTTAGGCTAAAGGGTATTGTTCAGTGAAAATTTTATTTAAAGGGTTACTCACCCCTAGACATCTTATCCCCTTTCCAAAGAATAGGGGATAAGATGTCTGATAGCGTGGGTCCCGCCGCTGGGAACCCCCACGATCTCTGCAGGAGAGATCGTGGGGGTCCCATCACTGGGGAGCCCACGATCTCTCCTGCAGATATCGTGGGAGATCCCAGCGGGGGGATCCTCGCTATCAGACATATCATCCCCTATTCTTTGGATAGGGGATAAGATGTCTAGGGGCAGAGTACCCCATTAACGTATGTGCCCAGACTGCATAATAAAAAGAAAAAAGATCCTATTTACCTCCCTCGCTTTACCTCCCTCGCTTTTGGCACCTAGTCTCAGCTTCTACTGCATTTTGCATTTCATGGAGTTACAGACGCAAACGTCACATCGCTGATCAGCCAATTACTAACTGGAATGGAACATGGCTTTGGCCAGAGATAAGCTAAGAGGCGATATGATGTGGCTTCTGCAGCTGCATGAAGTACAGCTGTAGCTGAGACTGCATGCCGATACCTTAGCCGACAAGGAAGCGGGCAAGGTGAGTAGAAGCCATTTTTTGTTTTAATATGCAGTCTGGGCACATAGATTAAATAAAAAAAATTGCTGGACAACCCCTGGCATCTTAATGCAATATGTTACTACCCAGAAGTTGACAGCCAAAAAGACCATCATTTTGGGGAGATTGATCAAAACCTGTCCAGAGGAAATATTGCCCAGTTGCCCATAGCAACAAATCAGATCGCTTCTTTCATTTTTAACAAGGCCTCTCCAAAATAAAAGGCGCAATCGGATTGGTTGCTATGGGCAACTTTTCCTTTGCAAAGGTTTCGATAAATCTCCCCCTTTACCAAGTATCATGGCCTGCCATCAGGGCAACCTGCAAAGTAAAATCAACATTTACACAATCGCACATATACATAAATTTAGGGCCAAAACAATTAAAATACTGAGCAGTCTCTAAGGTCACCAATGAGTCCATTAAAAAAAAAAAAAAAAAACAGCAACCAATAATAAAGGTTACATCTACAGCTCATGTTCAGCAAATCGCAAGAATGTAGGTTCCTCCCCATTATAGACATGTAACATTTCTGGCTCAACAACATCTACTGTATATAGTCAAATATAAGCAGACCCGAATATAAGCCAAGGCCCCTAATTTCCCCCCAAAAAACTGTGAAAACGTATTGACTCGAGTATAAGCCTAGAGTGGGAAATACATCATCCCTCTGCTGTCAACATCCATCTTCCTCCCTATACCCTGTCATTATCCTCCCCTGTCATCATCACCCCCTGTCAATATCCCCTTCATCATCCAGACCCCCCCCCTGTCATCATCCAGACCCCCCTCTCCGTCATCATACAGACCCCCTGTCTTGTTGTCTACAAACCCCCCTCTCTTGGTGTTCATCTACACCGGGAGGCCCTCTTCTCAGCTCCGGGCCGGCTCCAGACCAGTGATGCTGCATTGGCGCTGCTGCACAGGGACGCCCGTGTGCAGCAGACATCCGAGTGCAGGGACGCCCCTGATGTCACGGATGTCTGCTGCGCACGGACGTCCCTGCATGGCGGTGTAAATGCAGCGTCACTAGTCTGGAGCTGGCCCGGAGCAGAGAAGAGGTTCTACCGGTGAACATGGACTGCCTGGATGGCTTACCCTCCCCACTGAAATGTGGACAGTCCCTGCAGCATAAATGGGAAAAACATGGATGGACCGCCCCCCAACGGTATGAAGCTATTTTTTTTTTGCTCACTCGAGTATAAGCCGAGGGGGGCGTTTTCAGCACGAAAAACCATACTGAAAAACTCGGCTTATACTCGAGTATAAATGGTAATATACATCTATAGCTGCTCAATAAATATAGTTCCTAGGTGTATCCTTGCATATGGCAAATGCAGTGTAGACAGTTGGGACCCCTTGGGTTACATGTCCCTTCAGCTCCATTCACCACGGGTAGACCACTGTGTTTGGAATTAAGATTCATGAATACATATTTTAATTTTACATAGTATAAAATTATTTTATTTATTAAATCAGAGCATTTCTTAATTTATTGTTTTATCTACCAGGTCCCACTTTCTGTCTGTAGTGAGAATTGTCCTCTGGGATTTAGGAAAGCAGCTATTCAGGGTCAACCTATCTGCTGCTTTCAGTGTATTCCCTGTCTACAAGATGAGATCACCAATCAGACAGGTAAGTAGTCTCACAATACAATCGTTTTTTGATGTTCAACTTTTAAATAATTATGATTATTTTTGTTATGGAATGTAGTTAAAATGTATGTGGTATCCAAAAGCTCTTTCTTTGTGATAATTCAAACATAAAAAAAATTAAAACAATAGGCAACTTTTTATTTTCTGCAGATTCCATTAACTGTGTCAGGTGTCCTTGGGATCAATGGCCGAATCATGAAAAATCCAGCTGTCTCCCAAAACAGATTGACTTCCTGTCTTATGAAGATAAGTTAGGAGCCACCTTAGCTGGATCCAGCTTGATCTCTTCCATTGTTCCTCTTCTTATTTTGAGGCTTTATGTTAAACATAGAAATACCCCTATTATAAAAGCCAGTAATTATTCTCTAAGTTGTCTTTTGTTGATGTCCCTTTGTCTCTGCTTTATGTGCTCCTTAGGGTTTATTGGTCACCCAGAACATAAAAAATGTATCTTACGTCAGGTGACCTTTGGTCTTGTCTTCACTCTCTGTGTTGCTTGCATTTTGGCCAAGACGATTATGGTTGTTCTTGTGTTCATGGCCACCAAACCAGGAAGCAGCCTAAGAAAATGGACCACATTCCGGGTCTCCTATATGATTGTTTTCATCTGTTGTCTGTTACAGTTCATCCTGTGTGTCACCTGGTTGTCTGTCGCTCCCCCGTTTGCTCAATATAACACTGACATTAGACCTGAACTCATTATTGTTGATTGCAATGAGGGATCACCCATCGCCTTTTGGACTATGTTGGGTTATCTCTTTCTTCTGGCCACCATAAGTTTCATAGTGGCATTCCTGGCCCGAAGACTTCCCGACAGCTTCAATGAAGCCCAATATATTACATTCAGCATGTTGGCCTTCCTCAGTGTCTGGATATCTTATATCCTGGCCTCCCTTAGCGCCCAGGGCAAGTACACAGTGGCTATGGAGATCTTTGCCATCTTAACATCCAGTTGGGCTTTAGTCATCTGTATGTTTCTTCCTAAGTGTTTTTTCATACTGTTCAGACCTGAGATGAATTGCAGAGGAAAAATAAGAAAAAACAAAGAAAGCAGCATATATGTTCAATAAAAAGTTCTTCAAGTTTGTTGATTGAATATTAAGGTTTACAAACGCTAACTAAAATTGTAATATTTCAATATTATTAAACTAGAACTTGTTTAAAGTAATTCTGTACAGAGAGACTTTGTGTGACTCCTACCTATTATTTAGTAACAAAATTCTGTTGGATTAGTTGGGGTCAAAAGGCCCACCATGACCTCTACAGGCCTGCATTGCAAAGATGTTGATTTCGCAACAATGAAAATATCAACTAAAGTATCTTTTTTTTAAATATCCTTTACTTTTTTTTGTTATTACAATTTGAATCTTTCCTCCTATCCATCCAATAGTCTTTCCCCCATTCTTTACTTTTGGATGAGTCCTAGTTGTTCCAAAGTTTTTTGTACCATTCTCCAGATCTATGCCTCCACTCAGTCCTGTTTCTGAGCTCTACAGGCTCGAGTGTGCATTGTCAGCTGTGATAGGGCTTTCCAAATTATTATTATCCAGAGCAGTCTTCAGTCTCCATTTGCCATGGCAAACAGCATAGTGCATAATCTGACACTACTGACTAGGGATGAGAAAATTGAATCTGACAAATCCTAATTCGTTACGAATTTCAGGCAAAATTTGATTTGCAGCAAATGCAAATATCGGCGCAATCGATCGTGCAAATCGCTTCATTAAACTCCATTTAGTGTGGTCCAGGCTCCAAGGCATCTAAAATGGCGGATCCACATGTGAGGACATGGGGTAAGGAATCCTGGGAAGGCGGGAACAAGGGTAGGCGGGATGACCCTGAATGACATGCAGCATGCAGCCTATCAGCAGCCAGTCACCCCTGTAATGTCACAGCCATATATAATGGGCAGCCATATTGCGGCCAGTCACTTCAGCCTTTCATTGCAGAGAGATAGATAGGGACAAAAAGCGCTGTGTGTTGGCCAGAAAAGCTTTTTCCAGCAGCTATTCAACTCCTAGTCACATCAGCGTTCTGTAGCACAGAGGGACAGAGAGCAGTGTGTTGCACAGAACAGTAGCAATTAAGCGCAAACACAAATCCTGCCTAGAAGCACTGATAGGGAAGGGAGTGAGATTGAGAGAGAAAATGTAGCACACAGAGACTGTGTGCTGCAGCACTGGTGTGTACTGCTGGTGTTGTACAGCTACTTTTTTAAGCGTACTGGAGCGCATTGTCCTCCCCTCATAAGTGCATGCCACATATGTACATCTAAGTGGTGTACTATTTTGTTCCTGTTAAAGTCTCAAGGGCCTAGATACTGTGAATGGCCAGGCAAAAGTACTCACCAGCTGGTGTTGTACAAAAATACTTTTTTAAGCGTACTGTAGTGCACTGTCCTCCCCTCATAAGTGAATACCACATATGTATATCTAAGTGGTGTATCATTTTGTTCGTGTTAAAGTCTCAAGGGCCTAGATACTGTGAAAGGCCAGGCAAAAGTACTCACCGGCTGGTGTTGTACACAAATATTTTTTTAAGTGCACTGGAGCGCCTTGTCCTCCCCTCATAAGTACTGCATACCACATATGTACATCTAAGTGGTGTACTATTTTGTTCTTGTTAAAGTCTCAAGGGCCTAGATACTGTGAAAGGCCAGGTAAAAGCATTCACCAGCATGTGTTGTACATAAATACTTTTTTAAGCGTACTGTAGCACATTGTCCTCCCCTCATAAGTGCATACCACATACGTACATCTAAGTAGTATATAATTTTGGTCGTGTTAAAGTCTCAAGGGCCTAGATACTGTAAAAGGCCAGGAAAAAGTACTCACCGGCTGATATTGTACACAAATATTTTTTTAAGCGTACTGTAGCACATTGTCCTCCCCTCATAAGTGCATACCACATACTTACATCTAAGTGGTGTACTATTTTGTTCCTGTTAATGTCTCAAGGGCCTACATACTTTGAACGGCCAGACAAAAGTACTCACTGGCTGGTGTTGAATACAAATACTTTTTTAAGCTTACTGTAGTGCATTGTCCTCCCCTCATAAGTACTGCATACCACATACGTACATCTAAGTGGTGTACTATTTTGTTCCTGTTAAAGTCTTAAGGGCCTGGATACTGTGAAAGGCCAGGCAAAAGTACACACCTGCTGGTGTTCTAGACAAATACTCTTTTAAGCATAGTGGAGGGTATTGTACTCCCCTCATATTCGCACTAAGTATGTGAGGCAGAGAAGTGCCCGGATGTGCACAGAGGAGTGGCAGAGGCCTATATTCATTCGGCAGAGGTCGCAACACTTGAGGGGCGAGTGGCAGCAGGAGTCGTAGAGAGAGGCCAGAGCTCCCGGTATTAGCTTGCAGTCGTGTCTCGACCAGCAACCCATCGGCCATCATCGATTGGTTAACAGGGTCATCCACTTCATCACAAGTGACATCTGACACCCCCAATAAACAGTCGGTGGGTTCCTCAGACTCAACCCTCAGTTGGCATTGCCCGGGAGCAATCCCTGTCTTCCCATTGCCTCTGTCCTATGCTGTTCCCTCCTCCGACAGAAGTATCTTATGCTGTGGGTTCAGCACCACTAGTTAGTGAGGACGATCTAGAGGACAGTCAGCAGCTACTGCCCAACCAAGAACTGGAGGAGACATCTGCCGCTTCCTCCGCTAAGCAAGCAAGTAGTGATGTGGAGAGTGGTGTGGGAGGCAGCTCCCTGTTTCAGCCAGCCAAGGCTCTACCACCTCAGCCAAAGGGAGCTGTGTGTCATACCCATCTTCTGTCGCTCCAGATGCTCCTGCTCCTCTTACTTCGAGTCAGTCATTCCGCCACCAATCCAACAGTATGCGCCCACTCATCCAACGGTGCAGAGGCTGAATGTGCTCCAGTCCAAGTTGCTGGTGCTGCAGTCCCTCCCTTTTAAAGTGGTGGACTCGGCACCTTTCAGAGAACTGATGGCTTGTGCTGAGCTGAGGTGGAGAGTTCCAAGCCGTCATTTCTTTGCGAAGAAGGCAGTACCAGCCCTGCACAATTTTGTGGAACAGAGGGTGGGCCAGTCCTTGAGCCTGTCGGTGTGTACCAAAGTGCACGGCAGCACCGACGTGTGGAGCTGTAACTACGGTTAAATTGGAAAATCTATCTGTTAGTCTTAGGGATTGTGAGGCCCTATGGTCTTATCATGCTGATTGGACATTTCCTAAAAAAATGTAGTGCTACCAAAAATCCACAATTAAAATTTGAAAATCTATCTTTTAATCTTTGTAATTGTGAGGCCCTATGATCTCTTCATGTTGCTGCCACCTCCAGGCTGTGTCATTGTGCCACCATATGGTCTCCTTATGTTGTTGGCACCTTAGAATAAACTTTAAATATTTTCATGCATCTAAAATCTTCAATTGAAATTTTACAAAATATTTTTAATCTTTTCTATTGTGAGCACCTATGATCTCGACGGGCTCCTGCCACCTCTAGGCTCTGTTGTGCCGCCATGTGACTCCTTGTTAGATTGTGTTTTGTGGTCATACAGTATTAGTTCAGAGTAAATGCCAGGGCATTAAACTTGGGAATCTAATATAAATCGTAACTCCTTAAGGATGCAGCCTTTTTTCACCTTAAGGACTGAGCCCTTTTTCGCAATTCTGACCACCGTCACTTTGCGCATTGATAACTCTAAAACACTTTTATTGAATATTCTGATTCTGAGAATGTTTTTTTGTGACATATTCTACTTTATTTTGGTGGTAAATTTTCGTTGTTACTTGCATCCTTTTTTGGTAAAAAAATCCTAAAATTTCATGGAAATTTAGAAAATTTAGCATTTTTCTATTTTTGAAGCCCTCTGCTTGTAAGGAAAATAGATATTCTAAATAAATGTTATTTTTATTCACAAATACAATATGTCCACTTTATGGCATAAGATGGACATATTTTTACTTTTTGAAAAAATGAGAGGGCTTCAAAGTAGAGCAGCAATTTTCAAAAATGTCATGAAAATTGCTAAATCTGAAGGGACAGATGTTACAGAACTACAACTCCCAGCATGACTGGGAAGTCTAGGCATGCTGAGTGTTGTAGTTTGGCAACATCTGGAGGGCTACCATTTGGGCACCACTGTAACAGTGGTCTCCAAACTGTGACCCTTTGGCTGTCTGGTCATGCTGGGAGTTGCAGTGACTCCTTCCTAGTGGTTGCCACAGTAAAGATTGCTTTACTGCAGCTTTCCTTACCCCCCACCACCGTCGCTTCCCTACCTGCGCCGTGATCTCCACTGATGCCACCGGCGATCGGCGATCCCCACGCCATCTTCTTTGCAGGTACCCGACCTCCATCTTCTCCCCCCGTTCTGCCCGACACTGTCCTGCGCTGCCATTGGTCGGAATTCAGTTCTGACTTATGGCAGGGGATAGGAGGAGATCGCAGCACTGTGACCTCGCTCCTATCCCTCAGGATGATCGGGGCTGTCACTGACAGCTCCGATCATCCCTATTTTCTGGGTGATCGGGTCACCAGAGACCCGATCAGCCCGGAATAGCGATCGCCAACATGGGGACCCCCCTCGGCGAAGTGCCGGGATGCCTGCTGAATGATTCCAGAAGGCATCCCGGTCCGGTCCCCAACCGGCTAGTGGCGGGGACCGGGATTCCCACGGGCATATGCATACGCCCTATGTCCTTAAGGACTCAGGATGTAGGGTGTATGCATACGCCCCACGTCCTGAAGACGTTAAATTTAAAACAATTGATGTAATATTTTCAAGACTGAGGCCCTATGTCGTCGATGTCATATATTACCTGTGGAATTATCACAAGAATCCAATGAAACAGCTTGGAGCGATAACAATGAACCATAACTGATTAAATAAAACACATGCACTTTCACAGCCAGGGGGTGCTGATAAGCAGGGGCTGGAAAAGGTGGTATTTCACCTGGTGGAGGACCACCAGCTCGATGCTCACCAGAATGGGTACTCAAAAAATTTAAAAAATTTTAATTAAATAAAATAAAGATTTAATAAAAAATCTATTCTCTTCAATTTTGATGCCATTTAGTCTCCCTGCTCCCACATCCAGATGCTCTGCAGCAGTGATTATAATAGTGATGCCTGTAATCTGCATGTCATTCTGAATAACAGTATTATTTTATTAACACAGCACACTCCCTATGCGTGTTAGGACAAGGCAAAGTATTCTACACCCCTATTGAGGCTATATGGTCTCCTCATGCTTCCACCACCTCCAGTCTGTGTCATTCAGCCACTATATGGTCTCCTCATGCTGCCGCAAACTCCAGGCTGTGTCATTCAGCCACTATATGCCACACAAAAGAAAAGCAATTACTGTACAGAGTGCACACCCACACAAGCAAAATTCATATATAATACCTTTATTATGACAATCACTTAGTAAACACAAGGGCAGTTAAAAACAATTAAAAGGGCTCATACAGAGCAAAGCACAACATAATATAGATCAACAAAGGCACTCTGGTATAAACAAAGTATCAAGTTGTATCAAAAAGATAAATGAATAGATGTAATAATCACCACAGTGCATCTAATATATGAGGCAAAAGAAGATATTATAGCAAACCACAAAGGGAGGATCAACCAAATATGTAGGTATGCAGTACGGAAACCAAAAGACCCCACGCATTCCGTCACTGGTGGTGACTTTCTCAGGGGTGTTGTGCTGTTAATGCCCTCTATCTCTATCTTTATACCATATATCAATTAGTTAGGATACCTTACAGGTGGAGTGTCTCTTCTGGCATCCCACATGGCGCACAAACACTATACCTTGGCGTGTACTTCCGCCATCATACGTCCGTGCGGGCACTTCCGCCCAGCTAGTATCCCTACAGCCCATGCGTCAGTACACCGCGCTAGTGCGCCATTCCTGACACTATGCGCTTGTACGCTGACTCACATGACTCACATTTGAGTCACGTGAGTCAGTCATGTGATCACATGGAGTACACAAACGCAGAGAAAGCGACACTAGTAAAAATCACGCATGCGCAAAATAACCACCAAAAAACATCCGGTACTGATTGTGAATATATGTATCTATGACATAACAATACTTATCAAAATAGTTATGCAGTATTAAATATAATAATATGCAACATTCCACAATACATAATGTCCTAGTATAAGGGGTATTATAATACTATACAGTGGTATAAGGGGTTATAGTTATCTCTATAGTAAGTATGACCAATAAACAATATATTATGTTATTTCTATAATAAGTATGACCAATAACAATATATTATGTTATATCCTGAACCCCCCCTAACAATATTAAGTGACCACAAGAGTAACACATAGTCAAGTCCTACAAATACCTCACATATAGCCACAATTGGTATATATATATATATATATATATATATATATATATATATATATGTCACTCAAATAATATAAATACCTCCACTAAGCTAACCATATAGGTATATCATGGCTAGCCATAAGTTCTCCTCATGCTGCCGCCACCTCCTTGCTGTGCCATTCAGCCACTATATGGTTACCTCATGCTCCAACATGTCCACACTGTGTCATTCAGCCACTATATGGTGTCCTCATGCTGCCAACACCTCCACGCTGTGTCCTTCAGCCACTATATGGTGTCCTCATGCTGCCAACACCTCCACGCTGTGTCCTTCAGCCACTATATGGTGTCCTCATGCTGCCAATACCTCCACACTGTGTCATTCAGCCACTATATGGTGTCCTCATGCTGCCAACACCTCCATGCTGTGTGATTCAGCCACTATATGGTGTCCTCATGCTGCCAACACCTCCACGCTGTGTCATTCAGTCTCTATATGGTCTCCTCATACTGATGCCACCTCCAGGCTCTGTCATTGTGCTGCTCTGCGACAGTGATTCTAATAGCAATGCCTCTGATCTGCATGTCATACTGAATAACAGTATCATTTTACTACCCCAGCACACTATATGTGTGTTACAGCAAGGCAAAGTCTTCTACACCCCTATTGAGGCTCTCTGTAGGCCAGAAATAGCCATTTTGGGGGGGGGGAAATTCGGCGAATCGACTGTATCAAATTTTTCTAAAATTCGCTCATCTCTACTTCTTACACTTGAAAAAGCCAGTGTGAGACTGGTGAAACGTTGTCTATGCACATGATGGAATAAAATCACCTTCTTTGCTACTTGTGGAGTGCTGCATCGTATTTACTTATCTATATATATATATATATATATATATATATATATATATATGTCACTCAAATAATATAAATACCTCCACTAAGCTAACCATATAGGTATATCATGGCTAGCCATAAGTTCTCCTCATGCTGCCGCCACCTCCTTGCTGTGCCATTCAGCCACTATATGGTTACCTCATGCTCCAACATGTCCACACTGTGTCATTCAGCCACTATATGGTGTCCTCATGCTGCCAACACCTCCACGTTGTGTCCTTCAGCCACTATATGGTGTCCTCATGCTGCCAACACCTCCACGCTGTGTCCTTCAGCCACTATATGGTGTCCTCATGCTGCCAATACCTCCACACTGTGTCATTCAGCCACTATATGGTGTCCTCATGCTGCCAACACCTCCATGCTGTGTGATTCAGCCACTATATGGTGTCCTCATGCTGCCAACACCTCCACGCTGTGTCATTCAGTCTCTATATGGTCTCCTCATACTGATGCCACCTCCAGGCTCTGTCATTGTGCTGCTCTGCGACAGTGATTCTAATAGCAATGCCTCTGATCTGCATGTCATACTGAATAACAGTATTATTTTACTACCCCAGCACACTATATGTGTGTTACAGCAAGGCAAAGTCTTCTACACCCCTATTGAGGCTCTCTGTAGGCCAGAAATAGCCATTTTGGGGGGGGGGAAATTCGGCGAATCGACTGTATCAAATTATTCTAAAATTCGCTCATCTCTACTTCTTACACCAATGCACTTAGTCCAGCGCAAGGACTGTTGCCCAGTGGTGGCCATCATTCAGGGTAATTCATTCAAGTAGGTAGAGACAGTTTGGGGTTCTCTTTCGTCGTTGAGCTCGAGGGAGACTTGGAGTCAGAGGCTCGGAGAACTGGTTGTGGGAAATCCCTGTGGTTGAAGTTCCAAGGTGAAGTGGTCTCCGAATGACGTGTTCTTGGATTTGGTGAGGGACGATCAAGGCAAAGTAAGAGGCCCGAAGAATTTGGGCTGCCTTCAAGCCCCCTCATGCTAAATTTAGTATTTCTCAGGGTTGTCATGGTATTGTTAGTAATGTTCGATTGTTTTATGTTTACTGAATTATTTTAAAGATTTTACATGTTATACACTGCTCAAAAAAATTAAGGGAACACTTAAAAACAACAAAATGTAACTCCAAGTCAATCACACTTCTGTGAAATCACTCTGTCCACTCAGGAAGCAACACCGATTGACAATCAATTTCACATGCTGTTGTGCAAATGGAACAGACAACAGGTGGAAATTATAGGCAATTAGCAAGACACCCCCAATAAAGGAGTGTTTCTGAATGCTGGTGGTGCTTTCACTCTAGTGGTAGCATGAGATGGAGTATACAACCCACACAAGTGGCTCAGGTAGTGCAGCTCATCCAGAATGGCACATCAATGCGAGCTGTGGCAAGAAGGTTTGCTGTGTCTCTCAGCGTAGTGTCCAGAGCATGGAAGCGCTACCAGGAGACAGGCTAGTACATCAGGAGACATGGAGGAGGCCGTAGGAGGGCAAAAACCCGGCAGCAGGACTGCTACCTCCGCTTTTGTGCAAGGAGCAGGAGGAGCACTGCCAGAGACCTGCAAAATTACCTAAAGCAGGTCACAAATGTGCATGTGTCCACTCAAACGGTCAGAAACAAACTCCATAAGGGGGGTATCAGGGCCTGATGTCCACAGGTGGGGGTTGTACTAACAGCCCAACACCGTGCAGGACGTTTGGCACTTGCCAGAGAACACCAAGATTGGCACCCTGTGCTCTTCACAGATGAAAGCAGGTTCACACTGAGCATATGTGACAGACCTGACAGAGTCTGGAGATGCCGTGGAGAACGTTCTGCTGCCTGCAACATCCTCCAGCATGACCGGTTGATGATGTGGAGTGGCATTTCTTTGTGGGCCGCACAGCCCTCCATGTGCTTGCCAGATGTAGCCTGACTGTCATTAGGTACCGAGATCCTCAGACCCCTTGTGAGACATATGCTGATGCTGTTGGCCCTGGGTTTCTCCTAATGCAAGACAATGCTAGACCTCATGTGGCTTGAGTGTGTCAGCAGTTTCTGCGAGAGGAAGGCATTGATGCTATGGACTGGCCCGCCCGTTCCCCAGACCTGAATCTGATTGAGCACATCTGGAACATCATGTCCATCCACCAACGCCACGTTGCACCACAGACTGTCCAGGAGTTGGTCGGATGCTTTTTAGTCCAGGTCTGGGAGGACATCCCTCAGGAGACCATCCTCCACCTCATCAGGAGCATGCCCAGGCGTTGTAGGGAGGTCATATGGGCACGTGGAGGCCACACACACTACTGAGCCTCATTGTGACTTGTTTTAAGGACATTACATAAAGTTGGATCAGCCTGTAGTGGGGTTTTCCACTGTGATTTTGACTCCATATCCAGACCTCCATGGGTTGATAAATTTGATTTTCATTGATAATTTTTGTGTGATTTTGTTGTCAGCACATTCAACTATGTAAAAACGAAAGTATTATATACAATTTGTACATTCATTCAGTTCTAGGCTGTGTTATCTTAGTGTTCCCTTAATTTTTTCAAGCAGTTTATGATGTGGTTATTTAATAAAATGGGCTGCTGTAGCCTGTCCAGCATGAATTGTGTCCTGTTCTTACTCTTGGAGGGGATGGTGTGAAATCAGGTTGGTCACAGCGAATAGACGATCCCCTAGTCATGCATTTTTTATCTTTTACCTTGGCCGTTTTGTTCTCATGAAGATTTTGTATCTTTTTATGTATCTATGTATGTATCTACTTATCTACCTTTGCACTGTCTATGTAGCGTATTTCGCAACTCCATGTACAAGAAAAGACAGGGAGGGAGGGAACAAAAGGTCACACCGGTCTGTGCCCTTAGAAACTTTATATTCAGCCGAACTTGTTTCTGTGCCTTCAAATAATGCTGCATCTGAGCTCTACAGGCAGTTTTTTCCCCTCATGATGTTTTTTTTTTTTGCTCTGATATGCATTGTCAGCTGAGAGGCCTAACAGACAGGTCCAATCAGCTGAACTTACCACAGGTGACTCCAATCAAGGTGTAAGACATCAAAGATGAAGAGAAATGGGAGGCCCCTTGAACTAAATAGTAACTATGGATGTCCTTGCTAAATTTTTGTTTTTACCTTTGCAAAAATATTTTAAAATTCAGTCTGTTTTTCCTTTGTTATTGAGTGCAGAATGATAGACTATATTTATTATTTTTATTTATATATTTATATTTTTATTTATTATTATTATTATTTTTTTATTTAAGCACAAGGCCACAACATAACAAAACGTAAAAAAGGATAAAGGGTCTAAATGCCCTGTATGATTGACTTTTTTCATGCTTTTATTTTACCGCAGTTGAAATATATGTAGATAGAGAACAGTGAGGACACATCTGCACATTTATCAGAACAATTAAATCATTTTTCTTGCCAAAGGTCTCAAGTGAAAGAATGTCTTCAGAGGAACTTTAATAAGTGCTCCTGGGGCGAGAATAATATCACCAATTACCAACATTGTGCCTTATATAAAGATATGCTTGTAATACACTAGATAAATTTAGGGCTCAGTGTGTTGTGTATTACAGATACCCATCTGATTCTCTAAATTGAAAAACTTTCAGAAATTTCTTTACTGTAAGTATATTGTTATATTTTTATTGACATCAAGGGAAGACCACCAGTATAATTCTTTGGTAGCTATGGCAGAGGTCACTAGACAGGCAATATTCTAATCTTTCTCTTAAGACGTATAGCCTTGTTTACATTTACATTTTCTATGATGATTGAAGTTCAGAACAGGATGACAAACCCAGACCAATAGATCAAATACTCACAATGTACAGTGACCCCTTGACCTACAATGGCCCCGACATACAATAATTTCAACATGCGATGGCCTCTCAGAGGCAGCATCAACATACGATGCTTTTTTATGTTGGGGCCATCGCATAAACGGCTATTCTGCAGCGCTGACCGTTTACGGTGCCCAGTGAGCTCCGGTGATGTCTCTTACCTGTCCTCGGGGCTCCGGCGTGTCCTCTTCGGGATCCTCTGCATCGTCGGCGCTCTCCATCGACGTCATCACGTCCTTGCGCGCGCCGTCCCGTCATCCAATAGGAGCGGCGTGCGTGACAACGTGATGGCGGCGACGGAGCGCGCGGATGCCGGGGAAGCAGAGGCCTTACTGGAACGTCGGGGACACGGCGACAGCGATGGAAGGTGACATCCATGGCAGCGGTGACGAGCGGTGACGGTCCGGAGTGGCGGGGACAGGTGAGTACAACGTCCTCTAACAATGTTCTTCAACCTGCGGACCTCCAGATGTTGCAAAACTACAACACCCAGCATGCCCGGACAGCCAACGGCTGTCCGGGCATGCTGGGTGTTGTAGTTTTGCAACATCTGGAGGTCCGCAGGTTGTAGACCACTGTCCTATACTTTACATTGCACGGATCCCTCAACATGCGATGGTTTCAACAAACGATGGTCCGCTTGGAACGGATTACCATCGTATGTTGAGGGACCACTGTATTCAGAAAGTCTTTACACCCTTTACTCCGTTTCCACGTCCTTGTGCTAAAATAAAATAAAGGTTTTTCCTCCATCATTCTGCACTGAATACTCCATAATGAATATGTGAAAACAGAATGTTACCAATCTTGGTTAATTTATTGAAAAGGAAAAACTTAAATCTGGCAGTGACATAAGTATTCAGACCCTTCAATCAGGGCTTAGTGGAAGCCCCTTTGGCAATGATTCCAGCCTCCAGTCTTCTTGGAGGATGAGACCACAAGGTTTGCACACCTGAATTTGGGGATTTTCTGCCATTTGTCTCTACAGATCCTCTCAAGCTCTGTCAGGTTGGATAGGGACCATCGGTAGAAGCCATTGGAAGGTCTCTATTGGGTAAATCAGGACTCTGCTTGGGCCACGCAATGACCTTTACAGAGTTGTCCCTTAGCTGCTCCTGTGATGTCTTGGATGTGAGCTCAGGAACACAGGTCAGAGGTCCAGAACACCCCGAATCAGGTTTTCATTAAGAATATCTCTATATTTTACTTCATTCAGCTTTCCTTCAACTCTGACAAGTCATTCTGTCCCAGCCTCTGAAAAACACCCAGACAACATGATGGTGTCACCACCATGCTTCACTGTAGAAATAATATTAAGCGGGTGATGAGCAGTGCCTGGTTTCCTTCAGATATTTATAAATAAATCAAAAAAAAAACATCAGTCTTGGTTTCATCAGACTAGATATTCTTGTTTAATACAGACTGAGCATCATTTGGGTGTTTTTGCACACTCCAGGTGGTCAAGGCCATATTGTGTAATACTGTAGTGATGGTTGACTTTCTGGAGGTTTTCCAGCCAGAGTTATCATTGTTTTTTTTAATCTACTCTCTTGCCCAGGCTCTCTTTCCTCGATTACTTAGTTTGGTAGGAAAGCCAAGCTATACCAAGCTTTTTTTCATGTAAGAATTCTGGAGGTCTCTTTTCTCTTGGGAACTTTGGGAAATGTTGTTGTACCCTTTTCCAGATCTGTGTCTTTTTACAATCCGGTCTCTGAGCTCTACATATAGTTCTTTTCCCCTCATGACTTGGTTTTTTGCTCTGATATGCATTGTCAGCTGTGAGACATTGTATAGACATACCCATTCTTAAACTAAATTGTCCACAGGTGACTTCAGTCAAGGGGTAGAAATATCTCAAAATGACAGTGAGAAATGGGAGGCCCCAGAGCTAAATTTCAAATGACAAAGCAATGGGTCTGGATACCTATGTCCATACTAAATTCAATTTTAAATACATTTGCAAAAAATATAATTTTTTTTTTGTTTTCTCATTAGTGGATATTGAGTGCAGATTTTTAATTTTAGCTTGGTCCATAACATAATTTTTTTTATATTTTTTTACGTGAAAGGGTCTAAAAACTTTCTGAATTCATTGTGCATGTACAGTATGAACTTATTTCTGCTGTTCTGGTTGCATATGCCTATGTATTATTGTAGCCCTCCTCCACATGGTCGAAAACTCTTGGAAAGGAAAGGTCCAGTGTCCAATAAAACATCTAAATCATTAGTTAATCTTGATTAAAATTAATCAGAGTTTATGCATTTCAGGCCAAAATCATCTGACAACAAGGGGTACCGTATTTTTCGCCGTATAAGATGCACTTTTTCTTCCCCAAAATTGGGGGGAAAAGTTGGTGTGTCTTATACGGCAAATACACACCTATCGCGGCAGTCCCTGTGGCCATCAACGGCCGGGACCCGCGGCTGCTAATACAGAACATCACCGATCGCAGTGATGCCCTGTATTAATCTTTCAGACGCTGCGATCAAAGCTGACCGCCGCGTCTGAAGCGAAAGTGACACTAACCCGGGTGCTCAGTTGGGCTGTTCGGGACCGCCGCGGTGAAATCACGGCATCCCTAACAGCTTACAGGACATCGGGAGGGCCCTTACCTGCCTCCTTGGTGTCTGCTCCGTTCCGGGATCCCCTGCATGGCCGGCACTCTCCTTCGACGTCATCACGTCATCGCGCACGCCGTCCCGTCATCCAATACGAGCGGCGTGCGTAACAGAGAGCGTGGATCCCGGGGAAGAAGACGTCCGGAGCATCGGGTACACCTCGGGGACGCGACGACCGCGTTGGAGCGACATCCAGAGCAGCGGTGACGAGCAGTGACGGGTCCGGAGCGGCGGGGACATGTGAGTATTACCTCCTATACCAGTGGCCTTCAACCTGCGGACCTCCAGATGTTGCAAAACTACAACTCCCAGCATGCCCGGACAGCCAACGGCATCTGCTGTTGTGTTCAGAATCATTTTTTTTTTAGATTTTACACCTTTAAAATTGCGTTCGTCTTATATGCCGGTGCGTCCTATATGGCGAAAAATACGGTATATATAAAGCATGGAAAGGATCTTTACTATATAAGCTTGAACAACAGTTTAAAATAACATTGTTAAAGAAGAATAAGATCTTGTTTTTGGTTAAACTATTTGCCTCACATTTTTATTAAAAATATTCATTCAACTTCTCATTGTTTTAGATAGCACTCTAAAAATTGATGGTGGACTCATCCTTTTCAACACCCTATTTCTATACCATTATCTACAGGCACAATAAAGAAGAGACTCAGACTTGTGGATCTCTCCAGAAGTTTAAGGTTAATTTTTAGTACTCAAAATTCTTGCAACAATCTATAAAGGGGTACTCCACCCCTAGACATCGTATCCCCTACCCTTAATCAATCTTTTGCACATCTACCGGTCTATCTCTAATTATTTTCGGTAAATTAATGTAAGTCATTTATTTCTTTCTCTCACTGAATAAGTGGTGATTTCCTATGTATATTGAAGACCCAAACCTTTCCTTTTCTTCATTCTTTTTTCTTTTCAGTCTTTTCTTCCTTTGGTGGTTAAAGTAAGACAAACATATTCTATCCTGGCCAATGTTAGATATTTAAATGTTAAAATTAAAACAAGATTCATAAAAAAGTAATTACAAAATATTGTTTATCAATAAAAAAAATAATTTTAAAGGTTTATATTTTCTTTTTCTATTTCTAGTTCATATTTTTATTTTGTGACTTATTTTCTACTATTATTATTATTATCATTACTGTTATTATTATTATTTATAATAATAACAACAATAATAATATTATTGTTATTATTAGTATTGTAAATTTATTTAATTTACAGTACCCAAATAATCCAATAGCTGGTAAATGCTGCTATTTGTGCTCTTTTATTTAATATACAGTGCCTTTGGAAACTTTTCATACCCTTTCCAATTTTTCTAATTTTGTTATTCTGATCCTTGTGCGAAAGTATAAAAAAAGAGTCAAGTTTTCCATCATTCTGCACTCAGAACCCCATAATGAAAAACAGTGGCAGCAAAATGTTAGAAATCTTTGCTAATTTATTGAAAGAAAAAAAAAAAAACTAAACAATTGCACTGACATGTAACAGGGATTTGGGGTGTGGACCTATATCCCTGTGGTCCCTTACCCTTGTTAACTCTCTGCACTTGGCAGGCCTATCCTGAGCCTCTGCTACATTGGACCAGGTGTACATACTGAGGGTGAAATATGTGTTTAACCTTTTCACCTTTTTCTCACTATATACTTTTTCTTTAAAAAAAACAGTGCCTACTAAGTTCAGGTATTTTTGAAGCTCTCCACAAATATCCTTTGGCTCTTCAACAATTCTTTTGATTCATATTTTCTCTCCTCTGTCAGAAATATTGTGAGGAGAACCTGGTCGGGGCAAATTTATGGTGAAATGATTGTCTTTGCACTTCCGGTTTATGGCCCCAACAGTGCTCACTGGAACATTTACAAGCTTAGAAATGTGTCTGTAGCCATTGCTATTGTTATGTTTTGTAACAATTAGTTGGTGAAGATCTTGAGACAGCTCTTTGCTTTTACCCATCATGAGATTTGTCTTGTGTGACACCTTGGCAATGTGACCATTTTGTAGCCATTAGTTGGGACTGAACCAATTGATATTAATTTGCACTGACAAGGGGCTGGATTGCTTTTGTAAATGTTTATACATTTAAGTCATAAGAAAGAGGTGAGATCGGCACTGCTTAGTCTGACATAGGACTGCAACGTGGTGGGATCTGGAGACTGCTGTGTCTAACTGTCTAACCGTGGTGGTGCTCTGACTTTGTACAGTGGTAAATGTTTAGAAGAGCAAAGAAGATAAGAAATAGATGGTCACTCAATGGTGCTGGTTCGATTATTCTTCTTTATTAAATATACTCACATACATGGGGAGAGAGACAACATGCAGGGGAATGAGCTGACAGGCAACGGGACGGTTTCACATGGTATGCATGCTTCTTCTGGCCTCAAGAAAGCCAGAAGAAGCATGTATACCATGTGAAACGGTCCCGTTGCCTGTCAGCTCATTCCCTGCATGTTGTCTCTCTCCCCATGTATGTGAGTATATTTAATAAAGAAGACTAATCGAACCAGCACCGGTGAGTGGCCGACTATTTCTTATCTTCTTTGCTCTTCTAAACGTTTATAAATTTAAGCTGTCGTCTTGGTTTTCCATGAATTTTTGCACCACCCGTTCTTCATGTGTTCAATACTTTTTCCCTGTGTCATTTCATATTATTACATATCACACAAATTCTGAGATTATTTGTTTTTCTTTCTGTATATGCATGATTACATGGGTATGTTACCAACATCTTGTGAAAATGTCATGTCAATACCACATTTGAAGTGTTCAATACTTACTTCAATTCCTGTATCTGTAGCAATGCCTCCACCCAATGGATCATCCGGGTTATGGATGTAGGGTCCAATTGGGAACATCTTTGAGAGAATAATAAAATTGGCATATAGCTAACTTGAAACTATTTATGAATACATTTATGAATTTTTTTTATTGTATTGTCTGTTTATCTGTATTTTGTATTTTCTGCTTTGAGTCCTGCTTAGACATTGTTTATGTCTGAACAGTTTCTGTGTTAATTCATCCTGGGATGGGAAGAGTTAACCTTCTTGACTTCAGCACTGGGAGGATATATAAGACCTTTTCAGGTGATGTTCTGGGCTGGTAATTAGACCTGTATTCAGTCCATGTTGGCATGTTGTTCACTACGGCTGTCGGTGCACATATCCTGAGTTTTACCATGGTTATCTGTCCTGTTTGATATAAAGATTTTAGCCTGCTTTGTTTTAGTACTTTTGTTGAGTTTTAGTATTCTTGTATTTTTTCTGCATTTGCATTCTGTTGCCTTAGTCTGCATTCACACTGTGCGTTATTTCAGTCCTGTTTTGACCTTGTTTGATCCTGCAATAGAATCCTGTACTGAGCCTTGTGCTATTCCGTCTATCTAGGAGTTAGTGAGTCTTTTGCATGTACCTGTGTTTACTTGTAGTTAGGATTTTTTTTCCCTCCTAGGCCAGTATCCTGATCGCTCGGTGGAGAATGCCTGCTGGCTAGAAGCCTATTTGGCTTTGGTATTCATATCCCTTCATGCTTGGAGTTGGGTGTCTAGTGTGTTCCTTGTTCTGAATTCAGTGTGAACAGGGTTTTTGTCTGCTGTAAACTTATCCCCATATCTAGTCTTGTTCATGTTATCACATCTGCCGTTTATCTTGATTCCAGGTTCTGAACTGTATGTTAGTATGCTATATTCTGCCTTGTATTTATTTATATATCTGTTTGTTGGTTCCATTATGTTCCTGACTTTTTTCCCGACATGTACAGTACATTTGTTTTGTTTGATTCGTAGACCCATGCACTCTATTGCAGGAAGGGACTGGCGCCCAGTTATCGATCCATCATTTGAGGTGGATGGGCAAGTAGGCAGAGAAAGGGGTCTTAGGGACAGCTTTAGGGCTCACTTCGCCCTGTCTCCCTAGTTCATGACCGGTATAATATAGAATAGGACAAATAACGACAATAACATCTGTGGCCCACTCTTATCTTTGACCTAGTGGCTGTTGGATATCTTTAGTTGGTGAACACAGACATAAGTATTCAGATCCTTTACTCAATGCTTAGTTGAAGCACCTTTGACAGTGATCACAGGTTACAGTCTTCTTGGGGACGAGGCCACAAGATTTGTTATCTGAATTATTAGAATTTTCTGCCATTCTTTTATGGAGATCCTTTCAAGCTCTATCATGTTGGATGGGGACTGTTGGTTAAAACTATTTCCTGATATCTCTAGAGATGTTTCTATGGGTCCAGGCTCTGGCTTGGCCACTCAAGGACATTCACAGAGTTGTCCCTGAGCCGTTCTTGTGTTGTCTTGGCTGTGTGCTTTTCCATAGGTTTTCCATGAATATATTTCTGTACTTTTCCCCATTCTGATTTTCCTCAACCCTTACCAGTCTCCCTGTCTCCGTAGTAATATGCTGCCCCCAACATGCTTCACTGTAGGGATGGTATTGGGCAGGTGGTGAGCAGTACCTGGTTTCTCCAGATCAGTGGCTCCACACAATCATGTCTCTGAGACATTTTTCATCTGTAGTTAGGCCGCCATATCGTGTGCCCTTTCTTTTGTTAAGTCCCCTACATACGTCCCCCTTTGTACTTAGGCCTCCATAAGATATCACTTGCACCTGCCTCCCCTGTGGCTTGTGCCTGTTGGGCAGGAGGGGGTAGAGCTTTAACAAGCCTGGCACTGATTTGCTGATGCTCATCCAACCAACTGCTTGAAAATGTGTGTCTCCACTCTGGATGAAGTTAAATTGTTATCTGTAAAGTTAACCCTTCTGAACTCCTCGACTTCTAATGTCTTGATTTTATCTGCATGAATACCATTGTACCAACATCCAGGGCACCCCAACTGCTATCAATCATAATACTGTACCAAGGTGTGCCCTGGGGGAACCTCTTTACCAGCACCTGTGCAGACCCCTCTTTACTGTGCTGGCCTGAGAAAGCATGGGATTTGCCTCTCAAGTCATCTCTTACAACTTAATAGGCCTGTGACGTTCTCCCCTGGGTCCCTGCAGCAATGCAGATTAGGTACTGTTATGTTATCTATTTCATTCTATCTGATATGTATTTTCTATGTTTCCAGCTAATCCAATGGCTAAGTACTGTTGTATGGCTCACGTGTATGTAAGATTTTTGGAGGTTCTTCTGGTACATTTCATGTTATGGATTTGTATCTTGGGTCAGATGTGTACATTACCACCTATGTCAGACCTGGAGGGGATAAGACAACCTGGAGATATCATGACAGGAGTATTAATTCCTATTAACTATGACAAGATCTACCAAAAACTCACATTCAATGTGAAACCACCCAGGACCACCTGCACATTGTAAGTAAGCCCAATGTCAGGTTGATACTACAGGTTTATTGCTATTGCTTCAGAGGAATATTTCATGCAATCTTCTGATTGCATACACTGATCAATGCTATGCCATAGCATAACATTGATCAGTGTTATCGGCGCTCTACTGATCTGGAGCAGCAGATCGCCAATCGGACGGAGAGGAAGCAGGTAGGGACCCTCCCTTGTCCTGTCAGCTGTTCAGGATGCCGGAATTACACCACGGCGGTCCCGAACAGCCCAACTGAGCTGCCGGGAACAGTTTAGAGTTCTGACATGATTGGAAAGAGTTCTGATATGATTTATCTTTCCCTCATTCTTTAACATTACAAGAACCTGGCATTTTAAAAAGGTTTGTATACTTTATCATATCCAATGTATCGGTCTCATTATCTATCTATCTGTCTATTTATCTATCTACCTATCTACAGTGCCTTGTGAAAGTATTCGGCCCCCTTGAACTTTTCGACCTTTTGCCACATTTCAGGCTTCAAACATAAAAAAATAAAAATAATTTTTTTTGTGAAGAATCAACAAGTGGGACACAATCATGAAGTGGAACGAAATTTATTGTATATTTCAAACTTTTTTAGCAAATAAAAAACTAAAAAATCAGCCCCCTTAAGTTAATACTTTGTAGCGCCACCTTTTGCTGCGATTACAGCGGTAAGTCGCTTGGGGTATGTCTCAGTATCAGTTTTGCACATCGAGATACTGAAATTTTTGCCCATTCCTCCTTGCAAAACAACTCGAGCTCAGTGAGGTTGGATGGAGAGCGTTTGTACAGCTGGAACTCAGTGAGGTTGGATGGAGAGCGTTTGTGATCTGCTGGAGCTCAGTGAGGTTGGATGGAGAGCGTTTGTGAACAGCAGTTTTCAGTTCTTTCCACAGATTCTCGATTGGATTCAGGTCTGGACTTTGACTTGGCCATTCTAACACCTGGATATGTCTATTTGTGAACCATTCCATTGTAGATTTTGCTTTATGTTTTGGATCAATGTCTTGTTGGAAGACAAATCTCTGTCCCAGTCTCAGGTCTTTTGTAGACTCCATCAGGTTTTCTTCCAGAATGGTCCTGTATTTGGCTCCATCCATCTTTCCATCAATTTTATCCATCTTCCCTGTCCCTGCTGAAGAAAAGCAGGCCCAAACCATGATGCTGCCACCACCATGTTCTACAGTGGGGATGGTGTGTTCAGGGTGATAAGCTGTGTTGCTTTTACGCCAAAAAGTTTGATTTTGGTTTCATCTGATGTTTAGTGTGTCTCCCAGGTGGTTTGTGGAAAACTTTAAACAACACTTTTTATGGATATCTTTAAGAACTGGCTTTCTTCTTGCCACTCTTCCATAAAGGCCAGATTTGTGCAGTATACAGCTGATTGTTGTCCTATGGACAGAGTCTCCTACCTCAGCTGTAGATCTCTGCAGTTCATCCAAAGTGATCCTGAGCCTTTTGGCTGCATCTCTGATCAGTCTTCTCCTTGTATGAGCTGAAAGTTTAGAGGGACGACCAGGTCTTTGTAGATTTGCAGTGGTCTGATACTCCTTCCATTTCAATATTATCCCTTGCAAAGTGCTCCTTGGGATGTTTAAAGCTTGGAAAATCTTTTTGTATCCAAATCTGGCTTTAAACTTCTCCACAACAGTATCTCGGACCTGCCTAGTGTGTTCCTTGTTCTTCATGATGCTCTCTGCGCTTTAAACGGACCTCTGAGACTATCACAGTGCAGGTGCATTTATACGGAGACTTGATTACACACAGGTGGATTCTATTTATCATCATTAGTCATTTAGGTCAACATTGGATCATTCAGAGATCCTCACTGAACTTCTGGAGAGAGTTTGCTGCACTGAAAGTAAAGGGGCTGAATAATTTTGCATGCCCAATTTTTCAGTTTTTTATTTGTTAACAAAGTTTGAAATATCCAATAAATTTTGTTCCACTTCATGATTTTGTCCCACTTGTTGTTGATTCTTCACAAAAAATTTCAGTTTTTTATCTCTTATTGTTTGAAGCCTGAAATGTGGCAAAAGGTCGAAAAGTTCAAGGGGGCCGAATACTTTCACAAGGCACTGTATCTACCTATCTCATATCTATCTATCTACTGTATCTCATATCTATCTATCTATCTATCATCTATCTATCTATCTCACATCCATCTATCTATCTTATATCTATCTATCTATCTATCTATCTATCTCATATTTATCTCATATCTATCTACCTAGCTATCTATTGAAAAGTCACACAAAAACATATACAAAAAACAAAAATATTTGTGCCCTATAGGTTTAACCTGGGATCATATCATATGCTTCAAACCTTGATGTTCACTATGGAGGAGATTAACAGTAATCCCAATATGTTGTCTAACATCACTTTAGGATTCCAGATGTATGACACCTGTAATATACCTCACTATGAATTACAAGGGGCTTTACAGTTCTTTACTGACTCTAGTAGAACCATCACCGACAACCAGTGTCAGTCCCGATCATCTTTCACAGCTGTTATTGGAAGCTCATCTTCAGCCAACTCAATAATATTGGCTTATTTATTGGGAACCTCCAAATATCCTCAGGTAAGAAGATATGATGAGATGATACATCATCTTTCACTGTAATGCTGTACAGATCGCTTCCCAGCAGCCTCCTCCTCCTTATCACAGACAGAACAGGAAGGACTAGCTTCAGGCCCAGTGTCCAGAATGAAAACTATAAGCATCCAGGATTCTTTTAACCCCTTAGGACGCAGGGTTTTTCCATTTTCATTTTTTCCTCATCACCTTCTAAAAATCATAACGCTTTCAATTTTGCACATAAAATTCCATATGATGGCTTATTTTTTGCGCCACCAATTCTACTTTGCAGTGACATTAGTCATTTTACCAAAAGATTCAATTTACCAAAATTGAAGAAAAAATGTCATTTTGTAAATTTTGGGGTCTTCTGTTTCTACGCAGTGCATTTTTTGGTAAAAATGACACGTTATATTTATTCTGTAGGTCCATATGGTTGAAATGATACCCTACTTATAAAGGTTTGATTTTGTCGTACTTCGGAAAAAATCATAATTTTTATTTACACAGGTTTTTTTTTTTTATGGGAAAAGGGGGGTGATTCAAACTTTTATTAGGGAAGGGGTTAAATGACCTTTATTAACTTATTTTTTTCACTTTTTTTTGCAGCTCCCATAGGGGACTATAACACTGCACACACTGATCTTTTACCCTGATCCCTGCAAAGCCATAGCTTTGCAAGGATCAGAGAGATAGGGGCTCGATTGCTCAATCCTGTAGCTCAGGCTTGGAACAATCAAGCGCCGATCGGACGCGACGGAGCAAGGTAAGGGGGTCTCTGCTCGCGTCCTAGCTGACCGGGACATCGCAATTTTAGCACGATTGTTCCGATCAGCCCGACTGAGCTGCCGGGAAGCGTTTACTTTCATTTTAGATCGCCGCGTCTAAAGGGTTAATAGTGTGTGGCACAATGATCGGTGCCGCATGCTATTAGCCCAGGGTCCCGGCTATCATTAACAGCCGGGACCGACTCGGTGTGATGGGGGGTCACGGTGTACGCCCTACGTCCTTAAGGAGTTAAAATATAGAATAGAAAATGGAAAATTAGAAAAAAAAAAACATCACCATGAATTCTTAAAAAATATGTTTAACATAAAAATCTGATTTAAACAATAGGTCTTTTTCTGATGACACATTCCCTTCACACAAAGGGTACAGACAGATACAGTAATTTGTCATTAGAGTGGAACAGGCCACAAAAAGACTAAACATGGTCCACAGTTTCTAGAGCAGGTGCCCACTACAGAAGCCAACAGCTTCTGCAGCAATTTACAATTTTGGGAATACAAATAAAAATAATCAGACATTACAATTAGGGATGAGCGAATTGAAATCTGACGAATCCGAATTTATTCACGACGAATGTGAATATCACGAATCGCTTCATTAAACTCCATTTAGTGTGGTCCGGGCTCCAGGGCATCTAAAATGGTGGATCCACATGCGAGGACATGGGGCAAGGAATCCTGGGAAGGCAGGAACAAGGGTCGGCGGGATGACCCTGTATCACATGCAGGATGCAGCCTATCGGTAGCCAGTCACGACTGTGATGTCACAGCCCTACATAATCGGCAGCCATCTTGCGGCCAGTCACATCAGCTTTCTATTACAGAGAGAGAGGGACAGAGAGCAGTGTGTGTTGCACAGCAGCAGCGATTCACCTCAAGCCCAAATCTAGCCTAGAAGCACTGATAGAGAAGGAAGTGAGATTGAGAGAGAAAGTGCAATTTTGGGAGTAGTACACAGCGATTGTGGGCTGCAGCACTGGTGTGTACAACAACTGAAAAGCTAATAGTAGCCAGCCAATTAGGGTGAGCAGAGCACTAATATTGTCCTCTATTAAAGTGTAACCTGTGCGTATATATAAGTGGTGTACCGTTTTGTTCCTGTTAAAGTCTTGAGGGTCTAGATAATGTGAAAGGCCAGGCAAAAGTACACACCTGCTGGTGCTGTAGACAACTACTGTTTTAAGCATACTGGAGTGTATTGCCCTCCCCTCATAAGTGCATACCACATACGTACATCTAAGTGGTGTACTATTTTGTCCCTTTTAAAGTCTTAAGGGCCTAGATACTGTGAAAGGCCAGCCAAAAGAACATACCTGCTGGTGTTGTAGACAAATGCTGTTTTAAGCGTACTGGAGCGCATTGTCCTCCCCTCACAAGTGCTTACCACATACGTACATCTAAGTGGTGTATCATTTTGTTCCTGTTAAAGTCTTAAGGGCCTAGATACTGTGAAAGGCCAGCCAAAAGTAGATACCTGCTGGTGTTGTAGGCAAATACTGTTTTAAGCATAGTGGAGTGTATTCTACTCCCCTCATATACGCACTAAGTATGTCAGGCAGAGAAGTGCCAGGATGGGTACAGAGGCCTAAATTCATTCGGCAGAGGTTGCAACAGACTAGGGGCGAGTGGCAGCAGGAGTTGCAGCGAGTGGCCTGAGCTCCCAGTATCAGCTAGCGGTCGTGTCTCGACCATCAACCCATCTGCCGTCATCGATTGGTTAACAGGGTCATCCACTTCATCACAAGTGACATCTGACAACCCCAGTCAACATTTGTTGGGTTCCTCAGACACAATCCTCAGTTGGCATGGCCCGGGAGCAGTCCCTGTCCTCCCATTGCCTCTGTCCTATGCTCTTCCCTCCCCCACTGAAGTATCTTATGCTATGGGTTCAGCTCCACTATTTAGTGAGGACGATTTAATAGAGGACAGTCAGCAGCTTCTGCCCAGCCAAGAGGTGTAGGAGACACCCACCGCTTCCTCTGCTAGGAAGGCAAGTAGTGATGAGGAGAATGGCTTGGCAGTGTTGTCCCGAGCATTCAGGCTCCTGAAGCAGACACTGTTGAGGAACCTGAGGAGGACATCAGTGACATAACACAACTCAAGATGATAAAGCCGATCGCACTTGGGAGCCAGGTGCAGAAGGTGCTTCCTCATCATCAGAAGAGGGTTTGCAGGTTGCTTGTGAGGAAGCAGCTGAGCCAGCAAGGTGGTAGCATGGTTGGCAGTCAGCATGGTGGAAGAAGTGGAAAATCTGCAGCCAAATGTGTCCGGGTAGACCACCTGCTTCACGGCAGCCTACCTTCCCAGGAGGTAGTGGAACAGGGGTTCCTGGAGTCGGTGGCAGTAGCATAAAATCAGTGCGGACTGTTGGAGGGAAAATCAGCTACTCGGCGGTGTGGCAGTTTAACATCAAGCATCCGGAGGAAGTAAACAGAGCCACATGCAAGATGTGATGGCAGAAGCGTGCCCAGGGTCCCAATGTTGGCACCACGGCCCTGCGTCAGAACCGTGGCTCCGATGTGGTGGTCCAGCCTGCTGCATGTTCCAGTGGCATGCCGCTCCCTGTTTCAGCCAGCCCAGGCTCCACCATCTCTGCCAAAGGGAGCTGTGTCATACCCATCTTCTGTTGCTCCAGATGCTCCTGCTCCTCCTACTTTGAGTCAGTCATTCTGCCAGCAATCCATCGGCGAAGCCATGTCCAAGAGACAACAGTATTTGCCCACTCATTCAATGACACAGAAGCTGAATGTGCTCCTGTCCATGTTGCTGGTGCTGCAGTCCCTCCCTTTTCAAGTGTTGGACTCTACACATTCCAGAGAACTGATGGCTTGTGCCGAGCCAAGGAGGAGAGTCCCAAGCCGTCATTTCTTTGCGAAGGCAGTATCAGCCCTGCACAATTTTGTGGAACAGAATGTGGGCCACTCCTTGAGCCTGTCGATGTGTACCAAAAGTGCACTACAGAGCTGACATGTGGAGCTGTACCTATGGTCAGGGACAATACATGTCCTTTACGGCCCACTGGGTGAATGTGGTTCCTGCACAGCAACAACAGCAACTCGGACAGGTCACGCCACTTCTGCCTCCACGCTCTCAGGCCATTGGTCCTGTGACAGTATGCGAATCCGCCTCCTCATCCTCCACTGTGTCCTCAGCCTCCACTGCACGGACAAGTCTCAGTGCCCCTCCAGCATACCATGTGTGCAGGGCATGGTGGTGTCACGCTGTTCCTCACATGGTTTGCCTTGGTGAATGGAGTCCCACAGAGGAGGAACTGCTAAAAGGCATTCATCAACAAATCGAATCATGGCTTAATCCCCGAAAACTGGAAATGGGAACCATTTATTTAATTTTTTCGGGCATTTAGATATGCTGCCATGAATAATTGAGTCAGAAACGAGCCACGTAGAGGGACATCAGTAATATGTATAATACAGTGGGCAAAAATAGGCTGAGCTTCCCTAATTTACTTATAAAATCCATAAATTCACAGAGGTCTTCTATAATTCAGCCACTATATGTACTCCTCATGCTGCAGCCACCTTCACGCTGTGTCATTCAGCCACTATATGGTCTCCTCATGCTGCTGCCACCTCCATAATGTGTCATTCAGGCACTATATGGTCTCCTCGTGCTTCCGCCACCTTCAGGCTGTGTCATTCAGCATCTATATGGTCTCCTCATGCTGCCACCAACTCCACGCTGTGTCATTCAGCCACTATATAGTCTCCTCATGCTGCCATCAACTCCAGGCTGTTTCATTCAGCCACTATACGGTCTCCTCATGCTGCCGCCAACTCCACACTGTGTCATTCAGCCACTATATGGTCTCCTCATGCTGCCGTCAACTCCAGGCTGTTTCATTCATCCACTATATGGTCTCCTCATGCTGTCGCCACCTCCAGGCTGTTTCATTCAGCCACTATATGGTCTCCTCATGCTGTCGCCACCTCCGCGCTGGGTCATCTAGCCACTATATGGTATCCTTATGCTGCCGCCACCTCCACGCTGTGTCATTCAGGCACTATATGGTCTCCTCATGTTTCCACCACCTCCAGGCTGTGTCATTCAGCCACTATATGTTCTCCTTATGCTGCAGCAAACTCCAGGCTGTGTCATTCAGCCACTATATGTTGCTGCCAACTTCAGGCTGTGTCATTACGATACGATGTGGTCTCCTCATGCTGCCACCAACTCTAGGCTGTGTCATTCAGCAGCTATATGGTCTCCTCATGCTGCCAACACCTCCACGCTGTGTCATTCAGCCACTGTGTGGTCTCCTCATGCTGCCGCCACCTCCACTCTGTGTCATTCAGCCACTATATGGTCTGCTCATACTCATGCCACCTCCAAGCTCTGTCATTGTGCCACTCAGTGGCAGGGATTCTAATAGCGATGCCACTGATCTGCATGTCATACTGAATAACATCATTATTTCACTACCCCAGCACACTCCCTATGCGTGATACAGCAAGGCAAAGTGTTCTACATCCCTTTTGAGGCTCTCTGTTGGCCAGAAATAGCCGTTTTTAATAGCAATTTGCCGCAAATAAATTCAGACTGAAACAAACCTTTTGGGAAATCAGCCTAATAGTAGGGTATGATGCCCCCCCACCTCAAAAAAAGAAATATAAATAAATATATAACATTTTATTTCTTTAATTGTTCACTTAAATCCTAATAAAGTGTTCAAGGAAACAATTGTGTATTTAAAAATACAGAATATGTGTGTAGGGTAGTTGGGTGTTGAGTGTGATTAGGAAAATGTAAGTATATTTCAATCTTTTTTATATCTCTGTGGATGCCACAACATTCTTCCCTTATTAGGGATTCACTTCTATGTCACATCTCTTTACTTCCCCCTTCTGTATCCGATGTGGGGTTTGTGATAATTTAAAATAATACCCTGGGACCTTCTGGGGATCTTTTTCAGTTGAACATCACAATATTTCACACTAAATATTCAAACAGGAGCAGTGAGGGCCCTGATCGCGAGAGCTTGCAGTCTATGAGGAACTGGGTTAAGACAAAAGTCAGTAATTGCTTTTTTGATACAATGGTCCAGCCATGTTTTATAAATAGGGTGGTTTACATAAAGGTGTGTGAACCAGTCACCAACTGATCTGTGAATGTCTATAGAACTTAGAGCATAGGAAGGACTGGCGAATATGGTATTTTTTATGTCTCTAAGGCCCAGGGGTCTCAAAAAGGGCCAAAAGCATAGTAGGGGAGACCAATAAGGGAATTATTAGGGAATTGTTATAGGCCTGATTGATGAGATGTGTCTTAAGGATACATTCTAAATTGTGTATTATGGGAATGAGTCTGAAGGTTTTGGGTATCACATTCCAGAAAATTAGTGCAGAACAAGCCAAGTCTTGGAGATGAGAGTATGACAGTAAGTTCAATGAAATATGAAAGAAAAATTGTTAGGATACAGAATGAGAGAAAAATATGTACAGGACAACTAAGGGTAAAAAAAAAGAAAAAGGAAAAGAAAGATAGTAGGGAAGTCAAGAAAGTTGAGTAAAACTATGAAATATGAAAAAGTTGTAACTTTATATAGAAGATCTAAGAAATTTCATGTATTATACAGAGAACACCCTTTCACCACTGCAATCAAAGTTCTAAGTTTTTGTATGTTAATGTTGTTGTTTTTTTTTTTTTTTTAGATCAGTCCTATATCAAGTGCTTCTCTTCTAGGTAATAAGAAAATGTTTCCATCCTTCTTCAGGATGCTCACGAGTGATCAATACCAATCCATTGGGTTGGCTCACCTTCTTCTGAATTTTGGCTGGACATGGGTTGGTATCGTAACAAGTGACAATGATTATGGCCTTCAAGGAATTTCCCCAATTAGGCAAGAGTTAATCAAGGCTGGAGCATGTTTGGCTTTTACTGAATATATTCGTTTGGGTCAACCTGATCGCAATGCTCCTCGAATAGTGCAGACCATCAAAGAGTCAACAGTGACGGTTGTCCTTGTGTTCACTGTTGATGTTGATTTCCTTCCTATTTTGAATGAGTTGATGAAGCAGAATGTCACAGGGAGAATTTTTATTGGTAATGCCGGTTGGATCAGGTCGACATTTTTGTCCACAAGTAATTCTTTTCCTATTTTAAATGGTGCACTTGGCTTTACTGGCGATGTTTTTGTAATACCAGGCTTTAACCAGTTCCTAAAGAATATTCGTCCTCTCGCATCTACGGGACCAAATTGGGTGATGCAATACTGGGAGGCACTCTATAACTGCACATTTTCTTATAGTGACACTAAAAGTTCAGTGAAGACCCCAGTGAGGAATTGCACCGGAATGGAACAGCTAGATGAAATAATTGACAGTTCTGCATTTGTCAAGAGTTTATTATATACTTCTTATATGTACGCTTCTGTGCACACCTTGGCTAGAGCTTTAAATGATTTAAAAATCTGCAAACCAGGAGAGGGACCATTTACTAATGGGACCTGTACGAACATCTGGAATTTCAAACCATGGCAGGTAAATGCGGAGAATGAATCTGAACTACATAATCTTATATAACTGGGATGGGTCAATGTCCCCATGTGAAGTATAAAATAAACTTGCGGCACAACTCAATTGACCTCCATTGTTTTTACAATAAATGGGGGGGGGGCCCCAGAGGTCAGTATTCCATCAGTTAAAAATATGACAAAAATAATAACTTTCTGGTATAATGTACAGTGTTCACAAAATTATTCTCAATTCTTGAATAAATTGCAAATCTTTTCAAAAGGGTGCTCCATCATTTACCTTTAAAAAAAAAAAATCATGCCCAGTCTGTCAACATTAAAACTAGTGTTGCTCACGAATATTCGCAATTCGAATATTATTTGCGAATATCGCATATTCGCGAATTCGCGAATTTCGCGAATATAGCGCTATATATTCGTAATTACGAATATTCGTTTTTTTTTGTTTTTTTTTCTTCACAGTACACATCACAGTGATCACCCCTCTCTGCTTCCAGCTTGTGTGGTGTAAAGAAGGCTGTAATATTACTGTGTGAGACTGGCGTGCGTAAATTCGCATATGCGAAAATTAGCATATGCTAATTTTCGCATAGGCGAATTTGCGCGTATGCTAATTTTGTATGTGCTAATATTCACATATGTTAAATTTCGCATACGCGAATATTCGTATACGCGAAAATATAACGAGAATATAACGAATATGCGAATATTCGCGAATATATGACGAATATTCGTCCATATATTCGCGAATATTCGCGAATTCGAATATGGCCTATGCCGCTCAACACTAATTAAAACAAAAAAACCTCTTCTTACCTCCTGACTAGAGTTGAGCAAACGTGTGAAAAGTTTGGTTCACCAGACTCACCAAACTTTTCGGAAATCGCAAATTTGGTTCAACTCGGTTCGATTCCAACCGGCAATGAAATAAGTCCTTAAATACGTTTATAACACTGCCTAACACCTCTAAACCCCTGCCTAACAGTGTTAGGAGTGTATTCAAGTAGTTTTAAAGAGCTCAGGTATGAAAATATGCGTTTACCCATGGTAACTATTCCAATTCACCCATCTTTTAGGCTTATTAACACCAAAATAAAGTGGTATAAAGTATTCCTGGTTGTCGGTAGATGCTTGCTGGTGTAGATATGCACACAGAGGCATGGAAAGACACAATGGCTTTTTCCAAGCATGCCAAAAATTGTCCCTTTTCTGGAAGTAGCAAGAGGTTCTCAGTCTAGCAAGTAAAGAAGACAACATGGATTCTCCCAAGCGTTCCAAAAATAATCCCTTTATTGGGAGTGGCAATAGAATTGGTATTCTAAAATAGTGAAGACTAAAGAAGAAATGGCTCTTGCATAAAAAAATTATCGCTTTTCTGGGGATGATGGGTTGTGGATTTGTAGGCCTGGTGGAAGTAGGATGATGGTGGATTGGTGTTACTAGTAGTATCCTGCATACAGCAAGTGGTGGCTGACTGATGTTAATAGTGTACAGCATAAGATGGCAGAGTGATATTACTACCGTACAGCATGAGATGGCGGACTGATGTCACTAGCATACAGCATGAGATGGCGGACAGATGTCACTAGCATCCAGCAGGGGTGGTGGTTGTACTGCGTAATCAGTGGCATCTGGAACAGGAGGTTTAAATTCATCGCTGATCCATGCCTGATTCATTTTATTAAAAGTCAGTTTTTCCACGCTGCTGGCAGATAATCTCATTCGCTTCGGGGTGACCACGCCGCCTGCTGTGCTGAACATCCTCTCCGAAGCTACACTAGAGGGTGGACAAGACAGAAAACTCTTGGCAAATTGGGCAAGTTCTGGCTAATGGTCTAATCTGGTAAGCCAGAAGTCCATGGGGTCTGGGCTCATGGTGTCTGTCAGAGAAATGGCACTGCTCAAGTAGTCCTCAACCTGTTGTTTAGGTGGTGGTTCACATACCTTTGATGACTCATGTCAAGGGAGCATACAGGATGCAGAAACTTCACAATTATGTGCTAAAACATCAAGATGCCGCCACTGCTGCCATTCTTGCCAGCTCTTCTGAGGGCCCAGCTTGTTCCACTTCCGTCTCATACTGCCAAGGATCGTCATGCTGCTCTTAGTCCTTATCAGTGTCGCCTTGTGTAAGGTCCTCGTCTCCTTCCTCTTCCATGAAGTCCATCTCCGCATCCTCCTCCTCAGGTCCCACAACCTCGTTATCCAATTCCTCCTCCTCAAGGAGAACATCTTTACTGCTGGCATCAAGATGTATAGTCTCTTCTATCCCTCCTTCTTCCATCATCGCCGTCAGCGTCTGCTCCGAAAGGAATATAAGAGGCATTACATCTCCGATGCCACTGTTTTCCTTGCTGACTCAACTTGTAGCCTCCTCAAAAGGCACGAGCACGAGACAAGTGTCCCTGATTAGCTGCCAATTCCTAAATTGTAAATCACACTGGCTCTAGAAATAGTCTTGCTGTTACATGAGAACGTCAGTCACCACTTTGCGCTGCTTGTAGAGGCGGTCCAACAGGTGTAAAGTGGAGTTCCACTGTGTCGCAAATAAGTTGGTGTTGTGGAAAAGTGTTTTGCTGCTCTAGGTGAAGCAAGTCATGTTTAAAAGCATACAAATGGCTAAACTGAATGCAAATTTTCCTCCACGTAGACACCACTTGCTTCACAGATGGAAAAGTTGTCTAGAAATGTTTGACCACAAGGTTTGGCACGTGTGCCAAACAGGGAGAGCGCTTTTTTTTATGTTTGTGCCATTATCGGCAACAACGTTTCCCAGTGTCAGCTCACAAGTTGGGAACCAGTGTGAAACCTCTTGTTGCAGACAGAGCAGCATCTCCTCAGTTGTGTAGTTGCCTGAAGACCGTGTAGTCCACAAGACGGTATGGGAGAGCCTGCACCACCAATAACTTGGCAAGGTATGAATTGAGGTGCACTACAAAAGGATGACTGGGAAAATACTGGTCATCTTTTCCTCTGCATAGGTTTTGATAAATCTTCCCCATAGTCCCCACACTCAGACCCTGGCCACGGCTTACTTTCTGTTTGCAGAGACGACATATTGCCACATTCTCTGCATCAGGTAAGGTGAAAAAGAAGTTCCACACATGAGAATATCGGACAGGGACTGCACCACCTGACTGTGCCCCTTCTCTGGATGTTTTTTTTTTTAATGGAACCTGAGCATGCAGCAGCGTCGCCGTCACCTGAGCTCATAAGAACAGCAGCCCTACGTCTGTTACGTTTCACAGGTTTTTTTTTGCCCTACCTCGGCTACGCTCTTCTTCGCTGACACTGCTACTTCCCTCCGGTTCTGAACACGTCAGCTCATGTCCAGGTGGTTCCCACATCCTGTCCAACATGACATCATCATCATCAACGTCAAACTCCTCAACGTCCATGCCACTCCTCTCTGCATGGACCTTAACGCCTTACAGTATCCCCACCATGCCTACCACCACCAGTACTGCTTGTGCTGGGCTTGACCACTGATTCTATTAAGGTTTGATGCTGGTTAGGCCTTGAAATGTGAGTGACTGCCGCTGTTCAAATTAGTATACTGCTGAGTATCGACACAAAGAAATAAACACCAGACAAAAAGTTGGTATAAATCTCCTTCTCAGCAGTGGTTTAGCTCACACTGGCTAAAAAACTGTCCCAATGAGTTCTGGTATTATATAGAAATACATTGTTTTTCACAGTTGACAAAAAAAGGGGAGGTTAGTTATCACATCAAAATCATCATGTTATGTTTTGAATGGTTGTTTAAGTATGTGCATCTGTATAATACGTAAACTTTCATTCTAAGCACCCGGTCGCTTCTTAATCGCTTCCAACAGAAAACTCCAGATGTATCCATCACTCTGCACAGTCTGCACATATTTCTCAGATGTTTTGTCTCCAACTTCTGCTTTATCTTGCATCGTTCCAAGGTCTTCATCTTAGTTACAAGCAAATAGCAAGCTGATATGTCTCATAAAGATAATAATGTTTTCTGCAGCACTTGATTAACATTAGCATATATATCTATTTTTAATATATATATATATATATATATATATATATATATATATATAATCAAAATCATAATGGTCATCCTTATCAATTCTACCTCCACAACCTCACCAACACACTCCAAAGCTTGACTGTACCCGCACAACTCCTCCTCGTAGCTAGTCCTATCCTTCTGCAAAGCCAGAGGTAAGGAAGCACAACGTCTCGGATATACCTTTCCACTTCCCCATGTGTGTGTAGATGCCAAGGAATCCACTGACCGGTGGCTCTCCATCATATTGTCAGAGTCTTTCTCCTCAGAAGTCTCATGACAGAGGGGGAGATTTATGAAAACCTGTGCAGAGGCAAAGTTGCCCAGTTGCCCATAGCAACCAATCAGATCACTTCTTTAATTTTGCAGAGGCCTTGTTAAAATTGAAAGAAGCAAGCTGATTGGTTGCTATGGGCAACTGGGCAACTTTGCCTCTGCACAGGTTTTGATAAATCTCCTCCAGAGATATTCCAGTAAAGCCGGATCATCCTGTGAAACCACATAACCTCTCTCAGGCAGTGAGAACTTGGGATGGCTGCGGCGCTACCAATAGGACATCTGGCTGCTGTTGTTGCTACTTGTACTAGTACTTTCACAAATACTCTTACTGGCAGAGAACATGACGGGGGGCTTCTGCCCTCTACCCTGTCCACTAACTCGTTTTCCAGACATGTTTTTTGGTTACCTTTTTGGGTGAATTTTCACCAACCTACTCGTCAAAGCTAAGTTTCAATGCTTTGAGCGCTTTTTGCGTAGCAGAGATGATAGCACAACAAGTATTGAAGGTGTTTGAGGAAATCTATTATATTCAGTACTGTTTTCACAGGCCCCATATATAGGTGCCACTTGAATAAACTTTGTGGGTTGGTTGCACAGATCACTGCACCTCATTGGCTATGGTAGCTTGTTAAGGAACACTATTAGAGTCATAAATCACTACTGCCTTAACAGGCCCTACAGGCATATATAAGTACCTTTTGAATACGCTTTGTGGGTGGGTTGCACAGATCACTGCACCTCACTGGCTATTGTAGCTTGTTTAGGAACACTATTATAGTAACAAATTACTACTGTCTTCACAGGCTAAATAGGCATGTATAGGTGCCACTTGATTACACTTTGTGGGTGGGTGGCACAGATCACTATACCTCACTGGAGCTGGTTCAGGAACAGTATTCAGTTCAGGTATATGCAGGTATGAGCCTTGAAAAAGGCTTTGGATCTGTGGTAGCAAGAAATGTGCTCTTCAGAGGCTGTGATTAGGAATGGAGGTCCCCTTATATGCTGTTTTGCTCATGAAGAAACATATTAACATTTGGAGTCAAACATTAATCCCATGAAAATCTGTGGAGGGAGCTGAAGGTTTGAGTTGCCAAACCTCAGCCCTGAAACCTTAAAGGGGTACTCCGCCCCTAGACGTCTCATCCCCTACCCAAAGGACAGGGGATAAGACGTCTGATTGCGGGGGTCCGGCTGCTGGGGACCTCCACAGTCTCACCTGCAGCACCACCATTTCTCAGCTGCACAGAGCAAGTATCGCTCTGTGGCTGATGATGGGTGATGCAGGGGACAGAGTATCATGATGTCATGGCTCCGCCCCCTCATGATACCATGCCCCGCCCCCTCAATGCAAGTCTATGGGAGGGGGCATGATGGCCACCCCGCCCCTTCCCATTAACTTGAATTGAGGGGGTGGGGTGTGATGCCATGAGGGGGCAGAGCCATGATGTCATGATACTCCGTCCCCTGCATTGCCCGTCATCAGCCACAGATCTCGGCAGGATAGGGGATAAGATGTCTAGGGGCGGTGTGCCCCTTTAAAGATTAGGAGAGGATCTGCAAACAGGAGTGGGACAAAATCCCTCCTGAAATTCGTGCAAACCTTGTGGTCCACTACAAGAAACGTCTGACCCCTTTTGCGACAAACTCTTAAGCCATGTTTTGCAAAGGGGTCAAATACTTATTTTACAGAGCAAAATACAAATCAACTAATAAAGTTTTTGAAATGCGTTTTTATGCATTTTTTTTATGTGATTCTGTCTCTCACTGCTCAAATTAACCAACTGTTAAAATTATAGACAATTTTAATGTCAATGGTCCTCTTTGGTCATTGCAACACTTTGTTGGCTTATGATTTGACTACTTGATTTTTCTATTGATTTGTAGCTGACATACTATATAAGGAAGGTCAAGTCAGCTTTAAACAATGGGAAAGAAAACTACTTCGATCAGAGTGAGGATTCAGCTGCAGCCTATCGAATCTTGAACTGGCAAATGAAACCAGATGGAACTGTGACGCAAGTTAAGATTGGAAACTTTAGTATCTCAGACCCCCCAGATAAAGCTCTGGTCCTTAACTTAAGTCTGATCTCATGGCCTACTGGAGGTCAACAGGTGAGATGTTAAGCTTATTATCTCTTGTTCCACTGCTTATCCCTTAAATGAGGAAAATTAAATATTAAAAGGGGTATTTTGGCCTTATACATCTTATTTCCTATCCAAAGGATAGGGGATAAGATGTATGATAACAGGGGTCCCGCTGCTGGGAGCCCCGTGATCTCGGTGCAGCAACAGGCATTCTGTGCCAGGAGCTTCCTCCGAGACCAAGACGTGACGTCACGGCTACGCCCACTCTTGATGTCACACCACGCCCCTTCTATTCATGTCTACTGGAGGGGCATGATGGCCGTGCCCAGGTACAGTACAAGAACTGGCAGCCATGGGCTCAGGGCAAGAACCAGCAGCCATGTGCCTTGTAGAAGTAGCATCAAAAAGCTAGAAATGTCAATTTCCACCAAGGGATGTGTTGTTGCAAAGAATAATATTCTCGTGGACTGGTTGGCTCGTTCTCGGTCATCTCAGGAGGAAAAAGAGTCTGACGCTATGACATTGTACATGGTCTCTGTAAAATCCTCCTCCTCTACAGTTACATGGCTGGTTCACTCCATCATTTCTGTACTTGCTGTCCCTTTCCAGTGCTGAGAAGAGTGATGAGGAAAAATTGTGTGAGGGCAACTCACAGATCAGCTGTTGGGGATGGTCCCCCCACAGGGCAACATATGCAAACACTCACACAAGGGATGGGGAGAAGTTTTGAATCTGGCTTGCTGTAGTATGAGATGGGATCTGTTCAAAGGGATATGAGATGATACACCTATAAAACATGATAGGGAGATATCTCTTAACAGCCCTCTAACACGTCTCAGGCTTTACTCTACAGAACCTTAGTCCTCTTATCCCAGTATCTGACCACAATGGTCCCAGCAGATCTACTCACCAATTTTCAAAATTCATGGATAATGTTAACTAGGCTGCATTCAGTACCCTCAGTAAACAGGTCTCCACTATAGCTTCTCTCAAATCCTTCACTAGACTCAGTTACAGGTTCCTCCAAATTTATTCTCAGTACCATTTATCCCTCACAGGTTGACTATATATTTTTATAGCCACAGTCGGCATCATAGAGCAACCTGCGAAGTCATTATGTATACAATGTATATAGCCACATATTTACTGTACATATGTTTAGGTCAAAAATTATTAAAATACTGAGCAGTCTTTCAGATAACCAATTAGTAACATAAACCAATAAAAAAGAATATATCTGCAACTCCTACTCTGCACATCATGAGAGTACAGGTTCCACCCTATTACAGACTTAATAGGCTCAAAAACATTCCTCGTTCCTTGTGGCTACTTGGGACCCCCTCAGAGGTACATGCCCCTTCAGTTTTCTCCATCACAGACCATTCATCAATACATGTTTTAATGCTTCAAAAATAAAACATTGCAGACATTTTTTTTCTGACTTATACAACAAAACCCTTTTATACTACCAGGTCCCACGTTCTGTCTGTAGCGAGAGTTGTCCTCTGGGATTTAGGAAGGCAGCTATTCAGGGCCAACCTATCTGCTGCCATGAGTGCGTTCCCTGTCTACAAGATGAGATCAGCAATCAGACAGGTAAGTAATCTTGTTTCAAGAATCTTTAGATTTTTTAATTTTTAAATAATAATAACAAAATAACAATTATTATTATTATTATTTTATTCATATTTTATTTTCTATGGAATTAAGTAAAAATTGGCTACTTTTTATCTTCTGCAGACTCCATTAACTGTGTCAGGTGTCCATGGGACCAGTGGCCGAATTATGAAAAATCCAGCTGTCTCCCAAAACCCTTTGACTTCCTGTCTTATGAAGATGTGTTAGGAGCCATCTTAGCTGCATCCAGCTTGATCTCTTCCATTGTTCCTCTTCTTATTTTGAGGCTTTTTCTTAAACATAGAAATACCCCTATTGTAAAAGCCAGTAATTATTCTCTAAGTTGTCTTTTGTTGATGTCCCTTTGTCTCTGCTACTTCTCCTCCTTAGGGTTTATTGGATATCCAGAACACACCAGATGTCTCCTACGTCAGGTGACCTTTGGTCTTGTCTTCACTCTCTGTATTGCTTGCATTTTGGCCAAGACGATCATGGTTGTTTTTGCGTTCATGGCCACAAAACCAGGAAGCAGTCTAAGAAAATGGACCACATTCCGGGTCTCCTATACAATTATTTTCATCTGTTGTCTGTTACAGTTCATCCTGTGTGTCACCTGGTTGTCTGTCTCCCCACCGTTCTCACAACATAACACTGACATTAGACCTGAACTCATTATTGTTGATTGTAATGAGGGATCACCCATTGCCTTCTGGACTATGTTGGGTTATCTTTTTCTTCTGGCCACCATAAGTTTTATTGTGGCCTTCCTGGCCCGAAGACTTCCCGACAGCTTCAATGAAGCCCAGTATATTACATTCAGCATGTTTGCCTTCCTCAGTGTCTGGATATCTTATATCCCGGCCTCCCTCAGTGCTCAGGGCAGGTACACAGTGGCTATGGAGATCTTCGCCATCTTAGCATCCAGTTGGGCTTTAGTCATATGTATGTTTCTTCCTAAGTGTATATTCATATTATTCATACCTAAGATGAATTCTAGGAAAAATATCATAAGAAAAATCAAGGATAGCACCGTATATGTTCTATGAAATTCTTCAAGGTTAACTGTTGATTTAATAACAATAATTATTAGTTGTAATAAAAATGTAATATTGTATTATTATTATTAACCTAATAGTGTTTTTGCCTGATATTACTGTAGCTAGCCATGCAATCTTGTTAGATCATCAGGCGCTAAATGGCCCCACCACAAGCTCTTTAGGCCTATGTTGGAAAGGTGTTGGTTTTGGTAAGTCATTATCAGTATAATGTCTTTATTCTATCATGACAATGTAATTATTTTTATAAAGTTAAAGACATACTTAAATTAACTATTAACCCCTTAATGACCAAGATAACGCGGGGTCACACGGTGACCCCGCGTCATATCGGGTTGGTCCCGGCATGTATCTGATGCCGGGACCCGGGGCTAATAGCATGCGGCAGCGATCGCGTCTAAACCGAAAGTAAAACCATCACAGCTGCTCAGCGGTGCTGATCGGGACCCCCGCAGTGAAAATGTGGTGTCCCGATCAGCTGGGACACGAGCGGAGGTCCTCTTACCTGCCTCCGGCGTGTCCCCTCGTCGATTGATTGCTCCAAGCCTGAGATTCAGGCTTGAACAATCGACCGCCGATAACCCTGATCACTGCAAAGCTATGGCTTTGCAGGGATCAGGGTAAAAGGTCAGTGTGTGCAGTGTTATCGGTCCCTATTGGACCTATAACACTGCAAAAAAAAAGTGTAAAAAAAAAGTTAATAAATGTGATTTAACCCTTTCCTTAATAAAAGTTCAAATCACCCCCTTTTCCCATAAAAAAAAAAAACATGTAAATAAATATAAACATATGTGGTATTGCCACGTGCGTAAATGTCCGAACTATAAAAATATATAATTAATAAAACCGCGCGGTAAATGGTGTGCGCGCAAAAAAATTTCAAAGTCCAAAATAACGTATCTTTGGTCACTTTTTATGTCATGAAAAAATTAATAAAAAGCGATCAAAAAGTCCGATCAATACAAAAATGGTTCTGCTAAAAACTTCAGATCACGGCGCAAAAAATGAGCCCTCATACCGCCCCATATGTGGAAAAATAAAAAAGTTATAGGGGTCAGAAAATGCCAATTTTAAACATATACATTTTTCTGCTTGTAGTTATGATTTTTTACAGAAGTACGACAAAATCAAACCTATATAAGTAGGCTTTAATTTTAACCGTATGGACCTACAGAATGAAGATAAGGTGTCATTTTTACCGAAGAATGTACTGCGTAGAAACGGAAGCCCCCAAAAGTTACAAAATGGCGTTTTTTCTTAAATTTCGTCGCACAATGATTTTTTTTTCCGTTTCACCGTAGATTTTTGGTTAAAATGACTGATGTCACTGCAAAGTAGAATTGGTGGCGAAAACAATAAGCCATCATATGGATTTTTAGGTGCTACATTGAAAGGGTTATGATTTTTAAAAGGTGAGGAGGAAAAAATGAAAGTGCAAAAACTGAAAAACCCGTGGTCCTTAAGGGGTTAAGGGTAAATGCTGTCAAAATATCAAATAAAGTATCTTTTTCTGGTTCATCTCCTAGTCTTCACAGAAAACTCTCAACATGGAAAATGGCTGACCCCCAGTGTTCAGTGGTGATGTTACTGAGATGGAAGGCCCTAGCAAGACTGTTCCTAGATATATGAATTTTCCACAAATTAGGCAGAAATAAAGGCATGGTCGCACATCCATGTAATACCTTGATCTATTACTTCTCAGCACAATTTTAACAACTCATAAATTCATACAACTACGCCATTAGGTAACTGATCCCACGCTAACATAAACTGAGAACAAAGAGGGCTAAATGCGTTTACGGATCAACAATAATTTTTCTTGGTTACAAAATACTATAAAAACACACACTAAGTAGCATAAAATGTAAACATAATAATGATGGTCATAATGGGCCAGAACTAAAAGCAGTGGCTATAATACGGTGCAAGGGAAGGCATGTTATGGTCTATCCCTAAACAATGGCACAAAGCCCACATGAAAAGAGAAATATATAATAGTAAACTGCACACTTCATAAGCGAAACGTCAGGTTCAGTGTGTGGCTATTCAGGCATACTCCTTCCCACTGTGGCTGTATAATTTACTATTATAGATTTATCTTTTTATGTGGGCTTTGTCCCATTGTTTAGAGATAGACCATAACATGCCTTCCCTTGCACCTTACTATGTATTACATGTATATATTATCTACTAGCTGAATACCCGGCATTGCACGGTTTTTCCTTTCTAATCCTTGCTTGGGAGGAAAATAAACAAAGGAGAAAGCTTTTGACTTCATATCCCGTCCTCATATATTGTTGTCATATCCAAACCCCATATCCTGTCCTCACATCCCGACCTCCTATCCTGTCATCATATCTCGATCTTATATCCCATCCTCACATCCCGTCCTCATGTCAGGGTCTCCTATCCCGACCTCCTATCTCGTCCTCCTAGCCCATCCTCCTAGCCCGTCCTCCTAGCCCGTCCTCCTATCCCGGCCTCCTATCTCGACCTCCTGTCTTGACCTCCTATCCCATCCTATACCGTCCTCCTATCTCGACCTCCTATCTCGACCTCCTATCCCGACCTCCTATCCCGTCCTCCTATCCAATCCATCTAATCCCAGCCTCCTATCTCGAACCTCCTATCCTGACTTCCTATCCCGTCCTCATATCCCGTGCTCCTATCTCTAACTCCTATTTTGACCTCCTATCACGACCTCCTATCCCGTCCTCCTATCCAGTCCATCTATCCCAACCTCCTATCTCGACCTCCTATCCTGACCTCCTATCCCGTCCTCCTATCCTGACCTCCTATCCCGACCTCCTATCCTGTTCTCCTATCCCGTCCTCCTATCCCGACCTCATATCCCGTCCTCCTATCCTGACCTCCTATCTCAACCTCCTATCTCGACCTCATATCCCGACCCATAATGTATACCAGGTATTGAAATATCTCCAGCCGTACGGAAGTTATGGGGGAAGATACATTTCCCATTGATTTGCATGGGACTTTACACAAAAACCCTGACCCTCACAAATGGGGGTAGTTAAGGGTTAAATTAACTATCCTATATTTTAAGTGGACATATAAGTAACATGTGACCAAGTATTATCGAAATATCTCCAGCCGTTTGGAAGTTATGCAGTAACATATATTTCCCATAGACTTGTATGGGACTTTAAACATAAACCCGCCCCTGGCAAATGGGGGTGAGTAAGGGTTAAATAACCTATCCTATGTTTGTTGTTGACATATAAGTAACATGTGTGCCAAGTTTCATTTTAATATCTTTAGCCGTTTGGACGTGATACTGGAACATACACACATACATACATACATACATATATACATACATACATACACACACATTGAGTTTTATATATATAGACTAACTGAGTACCCGGCGTTGCCCGATTTTTCCTTCCTAATCCCGGTTGGGGAGGAAAATAAACAAAGGAGGAAGCTTTTGACTTCATATCCAATCCTCATATATTCTTGTCATATCCCAACCCCATATCCTGTCCTCAAATCCTGACCTCCTATCTCGACCTCCTATCCCGACCTCCTGTCATGACCTCCTATACCGTCCTCCTATCCCATCCTCCTATCCCATCCTCCTATCCCAACCTTCTATCCCGACCTTCTATCCAGACCTCCTACCTCGATCTCCTATCTCAACCTCCTATCCTGATCTCCTATCCCAACCTCCTATCCCGTCCTCCTATCCCGTCCTCCTATCCCGTCCTCCTATCCAGTCCTCCTATCCAGTCCTCCTATCTCGATCTCCTATCCCAACCTCCTATCCCATCCTCCAATCTCGAGCTCCTATCCTGACCTCCTATCCCGACCTCTTATCTCGACCTCCTTTCCCATCCTCCTTTCCCGTCCTCATATCTCGACCTCCTATCTCGACCTCCTATCCCGACCTCCTATCCCGTCCTCCAATCTTGACCTCCTATCTCGACCTCCTATGCCGTCCTCCTATCCTGTCCTTCTATCCCGACCTCCTTTCCTGTCCTCCTTTCCCGTCCTCATATCTCGACCTCCTATCTCGACTTCCTATCTTGACCTCCTATCCCGTCCTCCTATCCCGTTCTCCTATCCCGACCTCCTATCCCGACCTCCTTTCCTGTCCTCCTTTCCCGTCCTCATATCTTGACCTCCTATCCTGATCTCCTATCCAGACCTCCTATCCCATCCTCCTATACCGTCCTTCTATCCTGACCTCCTTTCCTGTCCTCATATCTCGACCTCCTATCTCAACCTTCTATCTCGACCTCCTATCCCGACCTCCTATCCCGACCTCCTATCCAGACCTCCTATCCCATCCTCATATCCCGTCCTCCTGTCCCATTCTCCTATCCCGACCTGCTATCCCGACCTCATATCTCGTCCTCATATCCCGTCCTCCTATCCCGACCTCCTATCTCGACCTCCTATCCCGACCTCCTATCCCGTCCTCATATCCCGACCCGTAATATGTGTACCAGGTATTGAAATATCTCCAGCCGTACGGAAGTTATGTGGAAACATACATTTCCCATTGATTTGCATGGGACTTTAAACAAAAACCTCGACCCTCACAAATGGGTTAAGGGTTAAATTAACTATCCTATATTTTAAGTGGACATATAAGTAACATGTGACCAAGTATTATCGAAATATCTCCAGCCGTTTGGAAGTTATGCGGTAACATATATTTCCCATTGACTTGCATGGGACTTTAAACATAAGCCCCGCCCCTGGCAAATGGGTGTGAGTAAGGGTTAAATCACCTATCCTATGTTTGTTGTTGACATGTAAGAAACATGTGGCCAAGTTTCATGTTAATATCTTTAGCCGTTTGGAATTTTTTGTGGAACATACACACATACATACATACATACATACACACACACACATACATACATACATACACACACACACACGTTGAGTTTTATATATATATATATATATATATATATATAGATTCTAGCCACCGCTTTTAGTTCTGGCCCATTGTGACCCATTATTATGTTTACATTTTATGCTACTTAGTGTGTGTTTTTATTGTATTTTGTAACCAATAAAAATGATTGTTGATCCGTGCATTTAGTCCTCTTTGTTCTCAATTTTAACAACTGACAACTGGTATATAGTATAAGTTTTGATCAATCTGTACTAGCCTTCTTGCCACTTTATGGAAACCTGATTTAAGTGGGTGCCTAACTTGAATGGAACTGGGTGGCAACGACCACCACCATGACAACACCAGTGCTCATAGGAGGAATTACCCAGTGGTCCAGCAGTCCCCCTACTGCCAGACCTACCCACACCACCCCACATCTTATTGTACAAAATGTTTTACTAATGAAAGAAAAGTCCAGACCAGATCAGCCCAAAAGCCCACTGTGACATGGACTGATGCGGACTAACATCATGTAGATACAGCAGGAAAGTGTTGTCCAGTAGTGTTGAGCAGCATAGGCCATATTCGAATTCACGAATATTCGTGAATATATGGACGAATATTCGTCATATTCGCGAATATTCGCATATTCGTAATATTCTCGTTTTATTTTCGCATATGCGAATATTCGCGTCGGCGAAAATTAACATATGCGGAAATTTGCATATACAAAAATTAGCATAAGCGAAAATTAGCATATGCGAAAATTAGCATATGCAAATTTTTGTATATGCGAAAATTCGCACACCAGTCTCACACAGTAGTATTAGAGCCTACTTACACCACATAAGCTGGAAGCAGAGAGGGGTATTCACTGTGATGTGTACTGTGAAAAAAAAAAATTATATTCGTAATTACGAATATATAGCGCTATATTCGCGAATATTCGCAAATTCGCGAATATGCGATATTCGCAAATAAAATTCGAATTGCGAATATTCGCGAGCAACACTATTGTCCAGCACAGCTTATATCCTATTAACTCCTTCAGGACGAAGGGCGTACCTTGTGTACACCGTGACCCTGCATCACACCGGGTCGGTCCCGGCTGCTAACGATAGCCAGAACCCTGGGCTAATAGTGTGTGGCACAGATCGTTGTGCCGCGCGCTATTAACCCTTTATGAAAATGAAAGTAAACGCTTCCCGGCTGCTCAGTCAGGCTGATCAGCCGCTCAGTCAGGCTGATCAGCTGCTCAGTCACGATGTCCCGATCAGTTAGGACGCGAGCAGAGACCCCCTCACCTTGCTCCATCGCGTCCGATCGGCGTTTTATTGCTCCAAGCCTGAGCTACAGGCTTGAGCAATCGAGTCCCTATCTCTCTGATCCATGCAAAGCTATGGCTTTGCAGGGATCAGGGTAAGAGTTCATTGTGTGCAGTGTTATAGCTACCATAAAAAAAACCTGTGTAAATAAAAATAAACATATGAGGTATCACCATGTGCATAAATATCCGAACTATAAAAATATATTGTTAATCAAACCGCACGGTCAATGGCGTACGTGCAAAAAAATTCCAAAGTCCAAAATAGCGTATTTTTGGTCACTTTTTATATCATGAAAAAATGTATCAAAAGCGATCAAAATGTCCGATCAATACAAAAATGGTACCGATAAAAACTTCAGAACACGGCGCAAAAAATAAGTCCCATACCGGCCCGTACGTGGAAAAATACAAAAGTTATAGGGGTTAGAAGATGAGAATTTTTAACATATACATTTTCCTGCATGTAGTTATGATTTTTTTCTCCCGAAGTACGACAATATCAAACCTATATAAGTAGGGGATCATTTTAATTGTATGGACCAACAGAATAAAGAGAAGGTGGCATTTTTAGCGAAAAATTTACTGTGTAGATACGGAAGCCCCCAAAAAATCATATGGAATTTTATGTGCAAAATTTTAAGCATTATGATTTTTAGAAGGTGATGAGGTAAAAAGCAATCTGCGATTTGTTTCATTTGAGATCCTCGACCCCAGTGATAATAAAAAATATTTTACAGTAATGTCTCTTCTTATATTCTACTATTTATGAGAATGAGCTACAAGAGAACTGATGATAGTATACATCAAAGTGATATGCAATGTAATCCTCCTGCCAACTTGTATGTTGGAGTGTTAGAATAGGCAACTGAAAGGGGTACACTGGTGGAAAATATACAGGGTGGTCCAATTATATGGATACACCTTAATAAAATGGAAATGGTTGGTGATATTAACTTTCTGTTTGTGGCACATTAGTATATGTGAGGGGGGAAACTTTTCAAGATGGGTGGTGACCATGGTGGCCATTTTGAATTCGGCCAACTTTTGTTTTTTCAATAGGAAGAGGGTCATGTGACACATCAAGCTTATTGTGAATTTCACAAAAAAAAAAAACAATGGTGCGCTTGGTTTTAACGTAACTTTATTCTTTCATGAGTTATTTACAAGTTTCTGACCACTTATAAAATGTGTTCAATGTGCTGCCCATTGTGTTGGATTGTCAATGCAACCCTCTTCTCCCACTCTTCACACACTGATAGCAACACCGCAGGAGAAATGCTAGCACAGGCTTCCAGTATCCGTATACACTGCTATATACTACTATATACACCGCAGGAGAAATGCTAGCACAGGCTTCCAGTATCCATAGTTTCAGGTGCTGTAGAATGGGCAAAACAAAAATTGGAACAGGACCCTCAGTTTACGCAGAAGATTTTGTTCAGTGAGGAAGCAAACTTTTATGTGAATGGTGAAGTTAACAAACAAAACCAGCGCTATTGGTCTGACACTAACCCACATTGGATAGATCCCTCCAAGACTGTTGGAACACAAAAATTGATGATATGGTGGGGTATATGGGGTACAAAGATAGTGGGGCCATTCTTCATCAATGGAAACCTCAAGGCCACTGGATATGTGAAATTGCTACATGATGATGTTTTTCCCACTTTATGCACTGAAGCTGGCACGTTCCCTGAGTTTTTCCAGCAAAATGGGGCACCACCACATTATGGGTGTCAGGTCAGAGCATTCCTAGATGAACAGTTTCCTGGAAAGTGGATTGGTCGTCGAGGGCCAGTTGAATGGCCCCCAAGGTCTCCCGAACAGACCCCCTTAGACTTTTATCTTTGGGGTCATCTGAAGGCAATTGTCTATGCTGTGAAGATACGAGGTGTGCAGCACCGGAAACTACGGATACTGGAAGACTGTGCTAGCATTTCTCCTGCGGTGTTACTCTCAGTGTGTGAAGAGTGGGAGAAGAGGGTTGCATTGACAATCCAATACAATGGGCAGCACATTGAACACATTTTATAAGTGGTCAGAAACTTGTAAATAACTCATGAAAGAATAAAGTTACGATAAAACCAAGCAAATCATTGTTTTTCTTGTAAAATTCCCAATAAGTTTGATGTGTCACATGACCCTCTTCCTATTGAAAAAACAAAAGTTGTCCGACTTCAAAATGTCCGCCATGGTCACCACCCATTTTGAAAAGTTTCCCCCCTCACATATTCTAATGTGCCGCAAAAAGGAAGTTAATATCACCAACCATTCCCATTTTATTAAGGTGTATCCATATAAAAGGCCCACCCTGTAGATATCCCCACTGGCTGTATCTTGGGTTCTTTTGATATTTCTAGCCTCTATACATCGATTGATCATCAGAAAGGCATTGCGGCAGTTCGGAATACATTGGCGACAGTAGCCTCGCAACCCTTGACAAAGCGGATTTATCCGCTAAACGTCGGGGAGGCTTTTGTCTTTGTTTTAACCAGCGGCAGATAAAAAACAGTAACAGGACTGGTAGTCTATGGTTAGGTGATGCAGGTATATACAGCACACCAATCACGCAGATAGATACCATAGCTCCAGTGACACCTGTATCAGTAGGGGGTTATCATAATACCCCCACTGTAAGAACAAGTCACTGCATCGCTGACAATTTTAAAACGTGTGAAGGGGTTAATTGGAATTTTAACACAAATTGTAATAAAAGTCTGTTTTTTAGGGGAGGGTATCTAGTAAAGGTTTATCCCCGAGAGGGGGCAACCCCTTAAAGGTTGTTTAGTGTCGTTTATGTATCACACCACTTCAGGCATTGTCCGGGGTAGTGACGATATATCGACGACATCTTCCTCCTGTGGAATGGCTCTGTGGAAGACCTACATGCATTCCACCATTTTCTTAACCATATTGAAAAAATATTCGATTTACCATGACTTATTACATGGTGGAAGTTAGCTTTTTAGATGTAATGTTTTTTTTTAAAGTAGGACACAAGTCACATGCAAGGTTATATTCAAAGCCTACTGATAAGAACACTCTCTTGCACTCTCTTCAGCTGTCATCCACGAAAAATGGTGAACTCCTTGCTCTACAGCCAAATAATGAGGGCAAGGAGGGTTGTGGATGATATCCCTGAACTAGTGAATACCTAAGACCACATGTCAAAACATTTCCAACAACGGGGTTACCCCAGTAAGATTGTGGAAGCACATAAGAATAAAATATTGACTCTTGACAGGAGTTTAACACTCCAAAAAAGAGAGAGAATTAAACATGTGAGAGTTCCATTCATTTCCACTTATTCGTCCCATAGTAATTAAATATGTAAAATTCTTAACAAACATTGGTCAATCTTATGAGATAGTTTCAAACAGATAGATGAGTTCCAATTAAATCCCTTTATGTCGTATAGGAGGTCATACAATTTAAGAGATAAGCTGGTGAACTAAGAAGGTTTTTCAGATAAACGTTCTTTATTTCCACAAGCGGTAAAAAAAAAATTGTAAAGCACTTTCTCCTGAGTACGGAAATACCCCAGATGTGGGCGTAAAATGCTCTGCGGACGCACAACAAGGCTCAGGAATGAGAGCGCACCATGTACATTTGAGGCCTAAATTGGTGATTTGCACAGGGGTGGCCGATTTTACAGCGGTTCTGACAAACGCAAAAAAAAATAGAATACCCACATGTGACCCCATTTTGGAAACTACACCCCTCACCAAACGTGACAAGGGGTATAGTGAGCCTGAGCCCACAGGTGTTTGACACATTTTTATTAAAGTTGGATGGGAAAATGAAAAAAAATGATATTTTTTCACTAAAATGCTGGTGTTACCCTAAATTTTTCATTTTCACAAGGGAAAATAGGAAAAAAGCCCCCCCAAATTTGTAACCCATCTCTTCTGAGTAAGAACATACCCCATATGGGAATTTAAAGTGCTCTGTGGGCGAACTACAATGCTCATAAGAGAAGGAGCGCCATTGGGATTTAGTAGAGAAAATTTGTCAAGAATTGAAGGCCACATGTGTTTACAAAGCCCCCATAGTGCCAGAACAATGGACCCCTGACACATGTGACCCCATTTTGGAAACTACACCCCTCACGTAATGTAATAAGGGATACATTGAGAATTTACGCCCCACAGGTGTCTGACAGATTTTTGGAACAGTGGTCCGTAAAAATGAAAAATTTAATTTTCCTTTTTTTTTAAACAGTAGGAGATTATTGTAAATATTCAGTATAAACAGTACGAACACTGTGTAAGGCACATGTATAGTCTAACACACAGGGTAAGATAAGCAGGAAATATGTGCGTGCCAAGAACCGTAAAAAGAATCCTAATCATACGTAATGAAATGAAAGCTCCACCGTAAAGGTAGCGAGGGACTGTCCCAGCTAGATCTCAACTGAGTAGGTATGGTGGAGCGCTGCATCAAAGAGTTAAAGAGGAGGACAGCAAGAAAGGGAAGGTGGGGTAGGAAGAAAGATAGACAAATGAGAAGAAAGCGAGAGTAGAAGGCAGCAGATGAGAGCGAAGAACAAAGGTATAGGAAGGAGAAGGCTTACCTCACAACAGGGTGCACAGGCCAAGACTCTCTGACATGGCGTGTCGATTTCAGGTAGGTATTAGATATTGAGGAAGAGAAGGGCGTGAGTATCCCTCGAGTTTGCAGTTAACTTGGGGGGCCCCGGATGTTCCAGGTTTATAGACCTATATTCAGGTGAGGACATGAAAGAGACCCAAGGTCCCCAGATCAGATGGTGTCTGTCCATTGATCGTCTGGAATCAGCTATTAACTCCTCCATCCTATGGAGATGCGAGAGTTCTCGCAGCCACGATGAGAAAGAGGGTGGGGAAGTGGATTTCCACAGTCTAGGAATGACTGTCCTAGCCGCTAGTAGCATGAATCTAGCTAGTTGGGCGGGCCATTTAGGGAGGAGCGGGGGAGAATGGATAGTTGTAGGGGTCCCGGGTCGTTATCCAGTCTTATGGATGTTAATCTATGGATCACATCCAGCACCTGGGTCCAGAAGGTGCAGAGTCTTGGGCATTTCAACCATATATGAGTCATGGTGCCCCCCGTCTCTCCACACCTCCAACACACATCCGGGGTCCCCGGGTAAAACTTGGACAGTAGAGCCGGGACTCGATACCACCTCGTGAGGATTTTGAAGTTAGTTTCCTGGGCCTTGCAGGAGGTAGAGACTTTATGGCAGTAGTGTAGGGCTCTGTTCCATTCCTCATCCGGGTATTGAGTCATCAGCTCCCTCTCCCAACCCCTCTTATATGGCAAAGGACCTTTACTGAGTTCATCAAGGATAAGTGAGTAAATACCACTAATCGGACGGGACGGACGGGAGCCAGACGTGCATAGCTTCTCGAATGGGGATAGAGAGCGATGAAGATGGAGTGTATGGTGATGTTTCAAATAAAAGTGACGCAATTGGGTGTATTGAAAGGAATGCATGAAGGTGGGGGGTGTATCACCCAGTAGGTCATCTAGAGGTCTCAAACCGCTAGGAGTTAGGAGAGTGAGAAAAGTAGGTGAGGTGTGTTTCGACAGGCCAAGGAATGAAGAGGCAGATGAAGTTGAGGGGTATAACGGGTTATTGAACACCGGCGTCAGCGGACCATCTGGGGTAAACAGACTTGAAGAAGATAGGTAAGTGTGTCTTGTCTGAGCCATCGTGGCTAATAATGGGGGTAGATCGGATAATGTGTTGGAGGAGTGCGGTGTGGAGGGACGCCACATAAACGTTTTAGGGTCTAGGGAGCAAGAATCACGTTCCAGGGATATCCAGAGCCTTGTCCTCGCGGAATCCTGACAATCCAAGACCCTCGTGAGGACTGAAGCTAGATGGTAAGCAAGACAGTCCGGAAGGCCTAGGCCTCCCTCAGACTTGCGCCTAGTTAAAATTGTGCGAGCTAGTCTTGGGCGTTTATGGACCCACAAAAAGCCAGACAGGAGCGCAGAGAGTCCTCCAAAGAAGGATCTGGGCAGAAGAGCTGGCACAGTGGAGAATAGACAGAGCAGGCGAGGAAGAACGTTCATTTTCAGCACGTTAATTCTTCCCAGCCAGGAGAAGTCTCTGCGCTCCCATCTAGCCAGGTCGGATCGCAGGAGCTGTAAGAGAGGTGGATAATTAAGCGTGAAAGTGTCAGCTGGGTTAAAAGGGACCTGTATTCCCATGTATGTGAGTGATCTATGACACCATTTAAAGGGAAAGGAGGAGCGGAGCTGTGCGACTACATGGGAGGGAAGGGTGATATTGAGAGCTTCACTTTTGGAAGGATTTATCTTGTAGTTGCTGTATTGAGAGTAAGTGTGTATGGTGGAGAGAAGAGAGGGGAGGGTCGTGACTGGAGAGGAAAGGAAGAGCAAAATGTCATCCGCAAAGGCCGAGTATTTGCAATGACACGAGGCAGTTTGCAGGCCCTTAATATTCTCGTTGTCTCGGATCGCGTTGAGTAGGTGTTCCATGCAGAGCACGTAGAGGATTGGTGAAAGAGGACAGCCCTGCCTCGTGCCATTGCAAATGTTAAATGGAGGGGATAACTGACCATTGACTCGGACCTGCGCTTGGGGGTCAGAATAAAGAGCCATGATTCGAGCCTTCATCATAGGGCCCAGACCTATCTGGGACAGAGTAGCATCCAAGAAGTTCCAGTCCACCCGATCAAAGGCCTTCTCGGCGTCAAGAGACAATAGGAAGAGAGGACTAGTGTGTCTATGGGCATAGTGGATAGTGGAGAAAGCCCTCAGGGTGTTGTCTCTAGCCTCTCTTCCTCTGATAAACCCAACCTGATCTGGGTGGACCAAAGACTCCATGTGGGTAGCTAGTCTGTTAGCCATTAATTTCGCTAAAAGTTTGGTATCCACATTCAAGAGTGAGATGGGGCGGTAATTCTGGCAAAGTGTGTGGTCTTTACCTTCTTTAGGGATCACTGTGATGAAGGCTCTCAGAAAGGAGGGGGGAGGTTGTGGAAAGTCAGGGATGGAATTGAAGGCCGTGAGGAGTGGGGACGCCAGCTCCGACCGGAGGGCCTTATAAAACTTGGCAGTATATCCATCCGGACCTGGAGATTTACCCGCTGGCAGGCTGGATATAGCAAGTTCTAGTTCCTCCGGAGAGAACGGGGACTCTAGGGAGGAGACAACATCTGGCGAGAGAGTGGGTAGGGCTGTGGAGGAAATATATTGTTGCAGAGACGGGTGTGGAGGGAGGGAGGGGGGTGAGGTGGGAGGTCTTGGCAGATTATACAGGTCTGAAAAGTATTGTCTGAAGGCGGATAGTATGTCCGGCGTCAGGTGGGATAGCGTGTTAGATGAGTTTTTGATGGAGGGGACAAAGAGTGAGGATCTTTTCTCTCTCAAGGCCTTAGCTAGAAGTTTACCGATTTATTGCCCCATTCATAATAATATCGACCTGTCAGTTGCTTATAGTACCTGTGTTTCGAGTTCAGAACAGACAGGAGTTCTTGACGGACTCTAATCAGGTCTCTAAGTGTCTGCTCTTGCAGATTTCTCTTGTGCAGAGATTCAAGCGCAAGAAGTTCAACATGGAGAGAGGCCAGTTTGGCCGAGTTCTCTCTCTTTAACCTAGCCCCATGCTTGACCAGTACGCCGCGCAGAACACACTTTAGGGCTTCCCACTTAATGAGTGGTGGGGAGTCGTCGTTCGCATGGTCAGTCTGGAAATTAGAAATTGTGAGCTTGAGCTCTTGGGAACACAATGTGTCCAGCAGAAGAGTTTCATTCAGGCGCCAGGTGGCATGAGGCTTGGAAAGAGAGGGCAGTCGGAATGAAAAGAACGTGGGGGCATGGTCAGAGAGGGTGATGGGGCCGATAGAGGCAGAAGTGACATAGGGTAGCAGGTGGTGAGAGCAAAAAGCGTAGTCAATGCGGCTATACATTTGTCTGGGGTGGGAGAAAAAGGTAAAGTCACGGCCCTGTGGGTGTTGAGTGCGCCATGTGTCGCTGAGTTGCAGGGAGTGAAGGTGTTGGCGGATAGCGCGTAGCTGACGGTATGACATGTAGGAGTGACCCGTGGAGGTATCAGAGAGCGGGTGCAGGGGGATGTTAAAATCTCCGCAGAGGATAATATGTCCAACTGCAAAGGAAGAGAGGGTTTCAAGTGTAGTGCACAGAAATGAAGTTTGGCCCTGATTAGGGGCATATATGGAGGCTATGGCAAACTTTTGGTCTGAGATTTCGCAGTTGACAAATAGGTAACGCGCGTTAGGATCGCTCATAGAGTCTAAGATTTTAACGGGAAGAGATTTATGGAATGCTAGTGCCACCCCTTTAGTTTTCGCTTCAGAGTTAGCACTGTTAACCCAGGTTGGGTAGTACCTATTAGTGAACTGCGGAACATGTCCCTCCATAAAATGAGTCTCCTGTAAAGCCAGGATGTGTGTCCTCTGTTTATGGAGGGAATATAAGACTTGGCTACGTTTTTCGGGGCCGTTCAGCCCTTTAACATTAAATGAGGCTACCTTAATTTCGACCGCCATGTGGAGCAGAGAGAATGCTGAGTAGTCTTACCGCCACATGAAGAGTCCACCTGTGCAGCCACTGTCCGAGGTGGAGATGGATGGCATGAGGTATACCTAGGAGAAAAGGAGCAAGAAGGAAAAAGGGTGAGGTTAGGAAAGAAAAGAACAGCAGCAACCTAAAGGAGATAGCTACACAGGGTCTAACAGCGGTGGTCATAAGGACCAAAAACAAGGTCAGTACCCGTCTGATCGTATCCCTAATGGGGGTAAAGTGGAAGGGGCGCCAAAAAAAGGAACAGAACTCTCGTCAATTATAACAACCTCGACAGTGGGGAATTCAGAGGGCTCGCTACAAGAGCCTGGATGAGATCAGATGGTGGCTCCCGGGGGGAGAGCCTCACATGGCAAGGGCTGTTGTTAAACAGGGGTGTCAATGGTCATCCATGAATGCTATGGGCAGGGCGTCATGTAAAAGACATCTATTAGAGGACAACAGTCTAACTATAGTAGGGTAGTAAACCTATGAACCGTGAACATAAATGTCAATAACAATGCTTTAAGGACATCGAGGGGACCCAGCCGGGTCAGCATCCGCCTCTAGGGGAACCGCACAGAGAGGCATATCAATGACCTCAGAATCCTTGGGATGTGAAGGTCAGGTTTTGCGCTTCAGCCGTTGCGGATGAGGTGTAAATGGAGTAGTGTCCTTGTTCTGCGGTGAAGACATCTCATCCCGGGCAGGTCTAGGGCAGGTCGGATATGAGGGCAGGTAGAAGGACTCCCACTCTGGCAGGGTGATTCGTGGGAGCTTGAAGGTGGACAAGAAGTGTGGAAGGTCCCTAGGGGAACGTAGAGTGGCTGTGGTGGAGCAGTGTCTGGCGATCAATGAAAAAGGGAATCCCCATCTATATAGTATGCGGGCATTTTGTAGGGTGTGAAGGAGGGGTTTGAGTGAGGCCCGGAGGCGCAGGGTGCGAATCGAGAGGTCGGGATAGAGTTGGATGGGAGTCCCGTTGTATGTCAAATGTTTGAGATCTCTAGCTTTTCTCATAACCGTGTCTTTGGTGGTGTAGTGATGTACTCGGCATATGACATCTCGGGGTTTGGACGGGTCCGGATTTCTCGCTTTCAGCGCTCGGTGGGCCCTGTCCAGTTCTATCGGATTATCTGCGGGTTTTTGTAGTACTTCATTGAAGATCCGTTGAACCAGTCCCTGTAGTTCCTGGGAGGACACCGATTCTGGGAGGCCCTTGATTCGGACGTTGTTACGTCGATTGCGATTGTCAATGTCGTCTAAATGGTCGATCATTGTCGCATGAGATGAGTAGAGTGTTGCAGTAGCTGATTTAAGGTCTTTGATGTCAGCAATCATATCCGTATGAGAAGTCTCCAGAACCTGAACTTTGGTAGTTAGACTAGCAACTTCTGTTTGTACCGGTTCTAGGTCTTTCTGCCAGGCGGTTTTTAGGTCCGCGGCCAATGAGAGCATGTCCATTTTTGTGGGTAATAGGGCCAGAAGCGCCTGTAGTTCCGGGTAGCTTTTTAAAGTGCGTACCGCCATTTCTGGTGTTGGAAGTGTGGGTTCCACAGGTAAGCGGAGAGATGCAGAGTCAGTAAGCAATACAGGTGGAGGTGAGGATGGAGTGGAGCCAGCATGGCGGCGAGGGCGCTGCTCTCCCCCATGCGCCTCTTCCGAAGAGGAGTAATCTGTGTAGGCTCGGAGTGGTGGGGTACCCCTTTGAGGTGTCCGTAACAACTTTTTTTTTGCTGGAGGACTGGCCCCCCAATATTCGGGGGGACTGTCACCCTCAGTGGAGCCCCCGCTTGAGGCTGACGTGCCCGAGTCAGCGTGGGTCTGCGCAGACAGTTCAGGTGGGGGAGAAGGTCCAGACAACAGGGGGTTAAGACTGCATGGGGAAGATGTCTGATCAGGCTGGTTGTGAGGAGGCGAGGGAGATCGCTTGTCCTTCGGGCCTGGATAGACTGAGGTAGCTGGGGGCGTCTTTAACATTTCCACCGCTTCCAGCGGGTGAGAAGCAGTCTCAGCAGCTGGAGACATATAGGCTTTATCAGTCCGGCCGGCAGCTCCCAGCGTGTGGGGCTGCGACAAGGGAGAGGAGGCAGCCGAGGCAGAGCGGTCCGCCATTTGTAGGAGAGCAGCGCTCTGTGTGGGGGCCTCAGCAACAGGTAAGTGCTCACGTCTAGGGGCTGGTGTACTTGCCGGTCCTTGAGGTGGGGATCGTGCGGCATCGCCTCCGGTATGGGAAGCTAGAAGGTCCGGCATCGCTGACAGGATGGCGGCGCCTTTAGCATGTAGCGCTTCTGAGGGAGCAGGGTGTAATGGCGCCGGCGTCCGTGCGCTGGGCTGCGGCCTCTGACCGTCCAGGCTCTCCTCGGCTCGCCTGGGCTGGAAGAACGCCGTGATGTGCGCCACCGAGGAGTGGGGGAGCTGCTGTGTCTTCTGTCTGCGTTTGTTCTTGTGCTTGTTGCCCATAACCACGCTTTATAGCCCTTGGTAGCAGTGGCTCTGCAGGAGCTCTAAGGAGAAGCAGCCATCTTCCAGCGCGCCCAAGCCACGCCCCAAATTAAATTTTTCATTTGCACAGCCCACTGTTCCAAAGATCTGTGGGGTGTGAATACTCACTGCACCCCTTATTAAATTCTGTGAGGGGTGTAGTTTCCAAAATGGGGTCACATGTGGGGGGGGTCAACTGTTCTGGCACCACGGGGGGCTTTGTAAACGCACATGGCCCCTGACTACCATTCCAAACGAATTCTCTTTCCAAAAGCTCAATGGCGCTCCTCCTCTTCTGAGCATTGTAGTTCGCCAGCAGAGCATTTTACGTCCTAACATGGGGTATTTCCATACTCAGAAGAAATGGGCTTTCAAATTTTGGGGGTCATTTTCTCCTATTACCCCTTGTAAAAATGTAAAATTTAGGGGAAAAACTGCATTTTAGTAAAAAAAAAAAATGTTGTCATTTGCACATCCAACTTTAACGAAAAGTTGTCAAACACCTGTGGGGTGTTAAGGCTAACTGGACCCCTTGTTATGTGCCTTGAGGGGTGTAGTTTCCAAAGTGGTATGCCATGTGGTGTTTTCTGCTTTTCTGGCACCATAGGGGCTTTCTAAATGTGACATGCCCCCCAAAAACCATTTCAGAAAAATTCACTCTCCAAAATCCCATTGTCGCTCCTTCCTTTCTGTGCCCTCTACAGCGCCAGCCGAACACTTGACATAAACATATGAGGCATTTCCTTACTCGAGAGAAATTGTGTTACAAATTTTGGGGGCTCTTTCTCCTATTACCACTTGTAAAAATTCAAAAACTTGGTCTACAAGAACATGCGAGTGTAAAAAATGAAGATTTTGAATTTTCTCCTTCACTTTGCTGCTATTCCTGTGAAACACCTAAAGGGTTAACCCCCCTCCTGAATGTCATTTTGAATACTTTGAGGGGTGCAGTTTTTATAATGGGGTCATTTGTGGGGTATTTCTAATATGAAGGCCCTTCAAATCCACTTCAAAACTGAACTGGTCCCTGAAAAATTCCGATTTTGAAAATTTTGTGAAAAATTGGAAAATTGCTGCTGAACTTTGAAGCCCTCTGATGTCTTCCAAAAGTAAAAACATGTCAACTTTATGATGCAAACATAAAGTAGACATATTGTATATGTGAATCAATGTGTTATTTATTTGGAATAGCCATTTTCCTTATAAGCAGAGAGCTTCAAAGTAAAAAAAATGCAAAATTTTCAATTTTTTCATCAAATTTGGGAATTTTTCACCAAGAAATGATGCAAGTATTGACAAAATTTTACCACTAACATAAAGTAGAATATGTCACGAAAAAACAATCTCGGAATCAGAATGAAAGGTAAAAGCATCCCAGAGTTATTAATGCTTGAAGTGACAGTGTTCAGATGTTAAAAAAATGGCCGGGTCCTTAAGGTATATTTGGGCTGGGTCCTTAAGGGGTTATGCATATAATGGATGGGTAGTGCTGCTCAGTAGCAGGCACAATCCTAAATTGGCTGTAGAGGCGAGGTCATATGGGATAGGAGTTCTTGATTGAGTTCCATCACATCTGACTTACCGTTGGTGGACTTGTCTCCACAACCAGCTATTGGGGGCAGACATGACCACCCTAGAAACCTGGGAGTCATCCTATATCCAATGGCCATTTGTAGCATTTAAAAAATATATACATTTATTATTTTTTATTTTTCATTTTTAGTTTTTTCTTTCATTTTTTTTATTTTTATTTTTTTTATTTTTTTTGTATATTATTTCTACATTATTTATATCTATTTCTATATTATTTATATTTTTGGTATTTATTTTATTTTTGTAGTTTATTAATTTATGCAAATGTGGTTCTTGGATCTAGTTCACATGCAGCGACCTGCTGTCACCATCCCGATACAAGAGAGTGCTTTGAGACGTGACGTACAGCATCCTGGCGCTCCATAGTTACGAGGTCATGTGGCTCCATAGTTACGAGGTCATGTGGCTCCATAGTTACGAGGTCATGTGGCTATGTGAGCGAATAAATTCACCTTTTTTTCATACACCATTGGAAGAGTGCTGCGCTTTTTCTACTATTTTATAACTCATCGACTGTGATCGAGTCTGGGGCGCCTGCATTTGAGATGTGGACTGGGCTAAATAGTGCTGCATTATGTTTTGTATATATATATATATATATATATATATATATATATATATATATATATTTATAAACAAGGTAGAAGTGGCACTCCAAAATGGGGTGAAAAACTGTGGATATTTATTCACACATCTGTATACAAATGAAGTTTCGGCTCACCAATAATTCGGCTCACCAATAGGCAAATCATGCATTACAATTCATATATATAGGCCCCCAAATCACTCATGCAGGTGAGGGGGGGGTGCGTCACTCAAAAATCTAAACAATGGTGTGATCGTGATTAGTCGTATAGTCGTAGTTCATATTCTGTTATACATTCTTTAAATATCTACAGTGCGCTCGTGAAAACATATAGTATACATCACTCATATATGTTACATAATTCATATCAGGTCCGGTTTCGGGAGCAGCACTCACCTGATGTCATAAACGCTGTAGTCCAATGATAGGCGCTCACATCTTGAACACGGAGTGTTTGTCAACATTGTTACTGTGCAAGTCCGGGATCAATGCTTCCAGACTAACCGGAAGTCGTCAGTGATCACGGGACTCTGCGTCCCGACATATCAAGTCATGAGAGACCCTAAAATCTGCATGCAAGGACCCATTTCGTGCACTCAGATTGCCATATCAACTAAGGGCAAAGTTGAGGGCAATCACGTATTCCATAAAATACATGTTAACAGCAGAAGGGATGACCATAACTACTTATCATAAGTATATAGGCAGGTATATAACAGTCAATAATGAAATAATATACTATTATCGCTAAAGCTGAGAATTTATCATTGTATGTGGTATGTATATTAAACATATCGGGCAGGGCTCCATCCACACTCAAAGAAGTCCATAATCAAGGATTCCGCCAGAAGAGTGCAAATACTCCTAGAGTCAAGCACCCAAAGGCAGGATGGGTATTAGATGAGGCCATCATCCCATGGTCCCATTGTAGGACTCCTGGGTGAGAATCGGCTCTCTTAAGAACCCTTTTACTCCCATTCAGGACTACATCACTTAATCTCGCATCACCCTATTGCCCTTAGTATTAATTCCCTCACAAAATGATTTAATCTACATAATCAACATTGCCCACTAAAAAAAATACCCTTACATTCTAGGTCATCCCTGTAGAAACGTGTAGAAACAAGACCGTAATGAAATGGTTCGGGAATATAGGGATGTTGACAGAATATTCAAGCATTCTTTCCATCAGAAGTGAAACGTTCACCTTCATCCGGACCTTCTTATGAGTGTCTGCAATTACATAAAAAAATTGTGTAAGTGATACATCTTTATATATAAAACTCAATGGCCCTCATTTACTATTGCAAACCCGACATGTTTTGTTGGGTTGTGCGCCAGATTCTGTTGCGTTGCTTCAGAAATTCTGTCTGTGCCAGATTTTGCTCCAGAATTTGCGCCAAAATTTGCACCAGAATTAAAAAAAAAAAAAGATTTTCTCCATTTTGCTGAGAAAACCCGGGAAAAGCTGCGTAACCGTTGTGAAAGGGGGCATGGTCTCTGAAAAGGGGCGTGTTTCTGACATTGTCACAAAAAACAACATATTTACTAAGGTTTCCACATAAAATGTGGTGGATTTGAGTTGAGGAAAACCCTACAGATCAGAGCATGTGTTAAAAAAAAGCAAAGTGTAAGGAAAGTGGAAACTGTAGGGAAACCTTAGTAAATACCGTGGAAAATAAATTGTAGGGAATTAAAACCCACAAAGAAACCTACACAACACTCTTTGTAAATGAGGGCCAATGTGTGTTTATGTATGTATGTATGTCTGTATGTGTGCATGTTCCAGCATCACGTCCAAACGGCTAAAGATATTGACATGAAACTTGGCCACATGTTACTTATATGTCAACAACAAATATAGGATAGGTGATTTAACCCTTACTCACCCCCATTTACCAGCGTCTGGGTTTTTGTTTAAAGTCCCATACAAGTCTATGGGAAATATATGTTACTGCATAACTTCCAAACTGCTGGAGATATTTCAATAATACTTGGTCACATGTTACTTAAAATATAGGATAGTTAATTTAACCCTTTACCACCCCCATTTGTGAGGGTCTGTTTTTTTTTATAAAGTCCCATGCAAATCAATGGGAAATGTATGTTCCCACATAACTTCCGTACGGCTGGAGATATTTCAATACCTGTACACATATCACGGGTAGGGATATGAGGACGGGATAGGAGGTCGGGATAGGAGGTCGAGATAGGAGGACGGGATAGGAGAACGGGATGTGAGGACGCGATAGTAGGTCGTGATAGGAGGTCGGGATAGAAGGTCAGGATAGGAGGTCGAGATAGGAGGTTGAGATAGGAGGATGGGATAGGAGGAGGGGATAGGTGGACGGGATGCGAGGTCGGGATAGGAGGTCGAGATAGGAGGACGGGATAGGAGGACGGGATAGGAGGTCAGGATAGGAGGTCAGAATAGGAGGTCGGGATAGGAGGTCGAGATAGGAGATCGAGATAGGAGGAAGGATAGGAGGTCGGGATAGGAGGTTGAGATAGGAGGATGGGATAGGAGGTCGGGATAGGAGGTTGGGATATGAGGTCAAGATAGGAGGATGGGATATGAGGACGGGATATGAGGACAGGATAGGAGGTCGGGATAGGAGGTCGAGATAGGAGGACGGGATAGGAGAACGGGATGTGAGGACGCGATAGTAGGTCGTGATAGGAGGTCGGGATAGAAGGTCAGGATAGGAGGTCGAGATAGGAGGTTGAGATAGGAGGATGGGATAGGAGGAAGGGATAGGTGGACGGGATGGGAGGTCGGGATAGGAGGTCGAGATAGGAGGACGGGATAGGAGGATGGGATAGGAGGTCAGGATAGGAGGTCAGGATAGGAGGTCGGGATAGGAGGTCGAGATAGGAGATCGAGATAGGAGGACGGGATAGGAGGTCAGGATAGGAGGTCGGGATAGGAGGTTGAGATAGGAGGATGGGATAGGAGGTCGGGATAGGAGGTTGGGATATGAGGTCAGGATATGAGGATGGGATATGAAGTCAAAAGCTTCCTCCTTTGTTGATTTTCCTCCCCAACAAGGATTAGGAAGGAAAATCTGGGCAACTCCGGGTACTCCGCTAGTATATAAGATATAAACATTACAACTCTACTACGGACTTGCTGACATCAGGTATCTAGTAGAACATCGTAGATTATGCAAATACTCTATCTACCACATATCAGAGGATCTCTAGCCATCGTGTAAACACCCGAACTGGAAAGTCAACAATCAAACCGGCTGGTTGTAATGAGCCTAGTCTGTGTATCCAAGTTACTACCCTTTGTTTTAATATCTTAACCCTGTCACCGCCTCTCTTGGGGACTGGGACGTGTTCTACAATAGAAAACCTTAACTGATTAATCCTGTGACCATGCTCTATAAAATGTTGCAGGATTGGTAATTCAGTTTTTTTTTGGTCCTGATCAAGGACTTGCGGTTGTTCAGTCTGATGCTGCATTCATTGCTGGTCTCACCAACATAAATCATCTGGCAGGGCAGGAAATCACATATATATCACATGGTCCGACTTATATGTCAAATGTTGTCTAATCTTGTATCTCTGTTGAGTCTGGGGATGCACAAAAATGTCACCTTTGATCATTAAACTGCAATTCTCACAACCAGAAAGACACGGAAAACACCCTGGTCTAAGCTGTGAAGCCAGATCCTGTACTTTTGGTGTGATGTCTGATTTTACCAGTTTGTCCCTTAAAGGGGTACTCCACTGCCCCAATGTTCTGAACGCTGGGTGAGGGGGTCGTAACATCATGGCCATGCCCCTCGTGATGTCACACCACGCCCCTCAATGTAAGTCTATAGGAGGGGCTTGGCATTTGCTACGCCCCCTTCAACAGACTTACATTGAGAGGGAATGGTGTGACGTCATGAGGAACGTGGCTATGATGTCACGACCTCCACAGCCCACACCTACCGTTCGGAACACAATGTTCCGAACACTGGGGCAGTGGAGTACCCATTTAAATTAGTTGTTCTTCGATAGGAAAATAATGGAGGAGTGTGTCATTCCGGAATGTTTTTGTATGTGTGAGACAACACCGACCAATGTCTATGAATAACCTAGCAACACCTGCACTGTAAGTGTTGTATGTAGAAATGAATAGTATTCTATTCTGTTGGTTCTCCTTATGAACAGGCTGTAATAATTGTGCCCTATCCTTATTTTTGGCTTTATCCTGTTGTTCCTTCACCAGTCTCTTCGGGTATCCTCTAGATATGATTTTTTTAAAATATAAAATGTATTTTTATATATGATAATACATCCAAGGGCTTGAGAAAGGTCTCATTGTGTAGACCGAAACGTAGCACCTTTTGACTTGATGGATGAATAAAACCACAATATCACGTTTATCTGGAGTGCCGCTTCTTCTTTCATGGATCTAAATATATACAGTACATACCAAAAGTTTGGACACACCTTCTCATTTAAAGAGTTTTCTTTATTTTCATGACTATGAAAATTGTAGATTCCCACTGAAAGCATCAAAACTATGAATTAACACATGTGGAATTATAGACATAACAAAAAAGTGTGAAACAACTGAAAACATGTCATATTCTATGTGGAAAGTGTCCCCAAGTGCAGTTACAAAAACCATCAAGAGCTACAAAGAAACTGGCTGACATGCGGACCACCCCAGGAAAGGAAGACCAAGAGTCACCTCTGCTGCGGAGGATAAGTTCATCCGAGTCACCAGCCTCAGAAATCGCAGGTTAACAGCAACTCAGACTAGAGACCAGGTCAATGCCACACAGAGTTCTAGCAGCAGACACATCTCTAGAACAACTGTTAAGAGGAGACTGTGTGAATCAGACCTTCATGGTAGACTATCTGCTAGGAAACCACTGCTAAGGACAGGCAACAAGCAGAAGAGACTTGTTTGGACTAAAGAACACAAGGAATGGACATTAGACCAGTGGAAATCTGTGTCTTTGTGTGACCCAGAAATGGTGAACGGATGGACTTTACATGCCTGGTTCCCACCGTAAAAAATGAGGAGGAGGTGTGATGGTGTGGGGGTGCTTTGCTGGTGACACTGTTGGGGATTTATTCAAAATTGAAGGCATACTGAACCAGCATGGCTACCACAGCATCTTGCAGCGGCATGCTATTCCATCCGGTTTGCGTTTAGTTGGACCACCATTTATTTTTCAACAGGACAATGACCTCAAACACACCTCCAGGCTGTGTAGGGGCTATATGACCAAGAAGGAGAGTGATGGGGTGCTACGCCAGATGACCTGGCCTCCACAGTCAGCAGACCTGAAACCAATAAAGGCAAAAGGGCCAACAAGGGCTAAGCATCTCTGGGAACTCCTTCTAGACTGTTGGAAGACCATTTCAGGTGTCTACCTCTTAAAGCTCATCAAGAGAATGCCAAGAGTATGCAAAGCAGTAATCAAAGCAAAAGGTGGCTACTTTGAAGAACCTAGAATATGACATATTTTCAGTTGTTTCACACTTTTTTGATATGCATATAATTCCACATGTGTTAATTCATAGTTTTGATGCCTTCGGTGTGAATCTACAATTTTCATAGTCATGAAAATAAAGAAAACTCTTTGAATGAGAAGGTGTGTCCAAACTTTTGGTCTGTACTGTGTATATATATATATATATATATATATATATATAATGGTAGCAGCACACTTGGTCAACAAAATGGAGGCTCTTAGCGCAATTTTGATCAAAACTTGTCCACCCATCCACCACGTGGAGGTGGCCTCATATCGGATGGGACCCTAACATTGACTCACCTCAGGCTGGGTGACATGCTGGATCCACTAACAACCTAAAACCACCTCCTGTGAAAATAGAGGAGGGGATGCACGGCTACAGAGGGAGCCACTCCCCCCAAATTGCACAGCAAGAACAAAAAAACAGGAGGTGGTTTTAAGTTGTTAGTGGATCCAGCATGTCACCCAGCCTGAGGTGAGTCAATGTTAGGGTCCCATCCGATAGGAGGCCACCTCCGCGTGGTGGAAGGGGGGACATGTTTTGATCAAAAAGTGTGCTAAGAGCCTCCATTTTGTTGACCAAGTGTGCTGCTGCCATTTTCCTTTTTTACATATTTTGTACCTGCCACAGCAGCGTGCACCCGTGTATTGGGTTTAGGTGCTGGCTAAATTTTTGTTTTATATATATATATATATATATATATATATATATATATATATATATATATAAAAACAAAAATTTTGACATTTTGTTATGTTGCAGCCTTGTGCTAATATATATATATATATATATATATATATATATATATATATATATTATTTTATTTTATTTTATTTTTTTTAAGCACAAGGCTGCAACATGACAAAATGTCAAACAAAATAAAGGGTCTTAAAGCTTTCTGAATGCCCTGTATGATTTTTTCCATGCCTTCATTTTACTGCAGTTGATTTAATAAAGACATGTATGTAGATAGAGAACAGCGAGGACACATCTGCACATTTATCACAACAATTATCTTTCTTGGCAAATCTTACAGATCATTGGTCTCAAGTGAAAAAATGTCTTTAGAGAAACTTTAATAACTGCTCCTGGGGCGAGAATAATGTCACCGATTACCAACATTGTGCCTTATATAAACCTATGCCTGGAATGTACTATATCCATTGGGCTCAGGGTGTTACGTTCTACAGATACCCCACTCATTCTCCAGATTGGAAACCTTTGAGATATTTCTTCACTGTAAGTATATTACTTATTACTATGGACATCCTTATCTGTATACATCAAAGCTTCATGATATAAATGCATTAAGTGTTTGGTCCAAATAATTCCCAAGTGAAGACCACCCGAATAATGTATTGGTAGCTGTCAGAGGTCACCAGACACACAATATTGTGATCTTTCTCTTAAGACGTATAACCTTATTTACAGGTACATCTTCTATGATGAATGACGTTCAGAAGAAGATGACAAGCCCAGACCAATAGATCGTATACTCACAATGTATTCAGAAAGTCTTCAGGTCCTTCACTATTTTTCACATTTTGTTATGTTGCTTCTTGTGCTAAAATAAAAAAAAAAAAAAAATCCCTCCATCATTCTGCCCTAAAGTACCCCAAAATGAATATGTGAAAACAGAATGTTATGAATCTTTGTTAATTTATTGAAAAGTAAAAACTTAAAGTGTACCTGTCAGATCCAACAAAAAACTTATTTATATATATATATATATATATATATATATGTATATATATATATATATATATATATATATATATATATATATATATATATCACTCAGTACCTAATCCTGACCATGTACATCTATTTTTTATGTGTCTAGCACCTTTATTTATTTTTTTATTACACTTTTAATTTAGCTCACTAGTCTGAATTCCTTGCAAAGGGAGGGGGCGTGGCCTTACTGTGCAGGTCTCCGCCCCCTCCCTCAGTATGCCGTCTGCTCACTTCTCCCCTAGCATTAGCAAAACTACAACTCCCAGCTTGTCCTCACTGACAGTAGGAGGACACAAGCTGACAATGGGAGGAGTTTTCCTCCAGCTCTGAGCCCGGCACTCACAGCTGTCAATCAAGGAAGTGTGTCCATGACATAGGTGATGACACATGGACACAGCAAGACTAGTATGTGTCCAAGCAGGCAGGGGGGAAGCTGTTTGACTGGCTTTTTCAGTATGAAATACTGAAAATGTTCTAATGAAAGCAATTGCAAAACCTATTGGTTCTACATGCCTTACAACATAATAAAAGTTTTTATATCTGACAGTGCCCATTTAAATCTTTCAGTGACATCAGTATTTCAACCCTTTACCCAGGACTTAGGTGAAGCCCCTTTGGCAGTGATTACAGCCTCTAGTCTTCTTGGGGAAGAGGCCACAAGGTTTGCACACCTGGATTTGGGGATTTTCTGCCATCCGTCTCCGCAGATCCTCTCAAGCTCTGTCAGGGTGGATAGGGACCATCAGTGGACGCCATTTTAAGGTATCTCCCGAAATATTCCATTTAGTTGACGTCAGGGCTCTGGCTGTGGGACATTTACAGAGTTGTCCCTTAGCCGCTCCTGTGTTGTTTCGGTTGTGAGCTCAGGATCATGGCCTTAATGGTAGGTAAACATTTTACCCAGTCTGTGGTCCAGAGCATCCTGGATAAGGTTTCCATTACGACTATCTATGTACTTTTCTCTATTCAGCTTTCCCTCAACACTGGCCAGTCTTCCTGTCCCAGCCACTGAAAACACCCCCATAACATGATGCTGCCCCCGCCATGCTTCACTGTAGTAATGGTCTTAAATGGTCGCTCTCATTAAAACAAATTTTTGCTATGGCACTCCTTATGGTAAATAAAAAATATTTCTAATATACTTTGTTTAAAAAAAAAAAAAAAAAAAAAAGCATATGGCAGTTAAGTGTGAGAGGAGATATGATTGGATCAGGCTGGACCCCCCCCCCCCCCCTCAGCACTCCAGGCTGCATTTCCTGTGTTTGACTTCGGTCCAAAGTCTATGTATAAGATGGGGGAAAACTTCATTTTTTTTAAACAAAGTGTTTTAGAAATATTTTTTATTTACCATAAGGGGTGCAATAGCTTTTAATGGGGTACTGCCGTGGAAAACATTTTTTTTTTTAAATCAACTGGTACCAGAAAGTTAAACAGATTTGTAAATCACTTCTATTAAAAAATCTTAATCCTTCCAGTACTTTTTAGGGGCTGTATACTAATGAAAAAACCAAAAAATAAATGCATTTCCTGTGATTTCCTGACCACAGTGCTCTCTGCTGACCCCTGCTGTCCATTTTAGGAACTGGAGAAAATCCCCATAGCAAACATATGCTTCTCTGGACAGTTCCTAAAATGGACAGCAGAGGTCAGCAGAGAGCACTGAGGTCATGACATCAGAGGAAATGCATTTCTTTTTGGATTTTTTCTTTAGTATACAGCCCCTAAAAAGTACTGGAAGGATTAAGATTTTTTTTTATAGAAGTGATTTACAAATCTGTTTAACTTTCTGGCACCAGTTGATTTAAAAAAAAAAAAAAAAAGTTTTCCACGGTAGTACCCCTTTAAGCAGGTGATGAGCAGTGCCTGGTTTCCTGCAGATGCTCAGACCAGACAATCTTGTTTCTTACAGCGGTTGACCACGTTTTTGCCTGCGGTCAGGAAACGGCATACGGCCGAAAACGCAGCCAACCGGAGGCTGCGGTTCACTCCGGTCGGCTCATAGACATGCATTAAATACGGTTCCCGAATACGGCTGAGTGTGGGCGCCACAATTAAGCCCCCCCCCCCCTCCTCTCAGCCGTATTCGGGAACCGTAAGTACAAAACGTGGTGTGAAAGCACCCTTAGTTGTGTTTTTGCACACTCCAGGAGGAAAAGGCCAGATTGTGTAGTACCGTAGTGATGGTTGACTTTCTGGAAGTTTCCCATCTGTACACAGGACCTTTTAGCTCAGCCAGAGTTATCATTGAGTTTTTGGTCATCTCTCTTGCCCAGGCTCTCTTCCCCTGATTACTAAGCTTGGTAGGGAAGGCAAATGTAAGAATTCTGGAGGTCACTTTTCTTTTGGAAACTTTCATTCCAGCAGGAATGTTTTGGTCCCATTTTGCAAATCTGTGTCTCCATACAATCCTGTTTCTCCCCCCTCCCATGACTTGGTTGTTGCTCTGATATACATTGTCAGCTGTGAGACCTTGTATAGGCCGACCTGTGTCTTTCCAAATCATGTCCATTCATCAACTGAATTTTCCACAGGTGACTCCAGTAAAGGTGTAGAAATATCGCAAAATTTAATTTTTTTATGCATAATAATCTTGCAAAAAAGTCAAAAATTCTGTTTTCACATTCTCATTATTGAATATTGAGTGCAGATTTTTTTTTTTTTTTTACTCAGTCTGAAACATAAAACTTTAAACAGTGAAACGGTCTGAAAACTTTCTGAATGTGTTGTGCATGTACAGAATAAACCTATTTCTGCTGTTTGGGTCGCAAACTCTTCCACATGGTCGAAAACTCTTGGGAACATTGACAGGAAAGGTCCAGTGTCCAATAAAACATCTAAATAATAATTTAAAGGGGTACTCCCGTTGAAAACTGTTTTTTTTTTTTAAATCAATTGGTGCTAGAAAGTTAAACAGATTTGTAAATCACTTCTATTACAAAATCTTAATCCTTCCAGTACTTTTTAGGGGCTGTATACTAATGAAAAATCCAAAAAAATAAATGCATTTCCTGTGATTTCCTGACCACAGTGCTCTCTGCTGACCCCTGCTGTCCATTTTAGGAACTGGAGAAAATCCCCATAGCAAACATATGCTTCTCTGGTCAGTTCCTAAAATGGACAGCAGAGGTCAGCAGAGAGCACTGAGGTCATGACATCACAGGAAATGCATTTCTTTTTGGATTTCTCTTTAGTATACAGCCCCTAAAAAGTACTGGAAGGATTAAGATTTTTTTTTATAGAAGTGATTTACAAATCTGTTTAACTTTCTGGCACCAGTTGATTTAAAAAAATAAAAAAAAGTTTTCCACAGTAGTACCCCTTTAAGCAGGTAATGTGCAGTGCCTGGTTTCCTGCAGATGCTCAGACCAGACAATCTTGTTTCTTACAGCCTGAAAATTCTTTTAGGGTGCTTTCACACCACGTTTTGTACTTACGGTTCCCGAATACGGCTGGGAGGAGGGGGAGCGGGGCTTAATCGCGGCGCCCGCACTCAGCCGTATTCGGGAACCGTATTTAATGCATGTCTATGAGCCGACCGGAGTGAACCGCAGCCTCCGGTCGGCTGCGTTTTCGGCCGTATGCGGTTTCCCGACCGTAGGCAAAAACGCGGTTGACCACGTTTTTGCCTGCGGTCGGGAAACCGCATACGGCCGAAAACGCAGCCGACCGGAGGCTGCGGTTCACTCCGGTCGGCTCATAGACATGCATTCAATACGGTTCCCGAATACGGCTGAGTGCGGGAGCCGTGATTAAGCCCCGCCCCCCCCCCACCCTCCTCCTAGCCGTATTCGGGAACCGTAAGTACAAAACGTGGTGTGAAAGCACCCTTAGTTGTGTCTTTGCACACTCCAGGAGGAAAAGACCAGATTGTGTAGTACCGTAGTGATGGTTGACTTTCTGGAAGTTTCCCATCTGTACACAGGATCTTTTAGCTCAGCCAGAGTTATCATTGAGTTTTTGGTCATCTCTCTTGCCCAGGCTCTCTTCCCCTGATTACTAAGCTTGGTAGGGAAGGCAAATGTAAGAATTCTGGAGGTCACTTTTCTTTTGGAAACTTTCATTCCAGCAGGAATGTTTTTGTCCCCTTTTGCAAATCTGTGTCTCCATACAATCCTGTTTCTCCCCCCTCCCATGACTTGGTTGTTGCTCTGATATACATTGTCAGCTGTGAGACCTTGTATAGGCCGACCTGTGTCTTTCCAAATCATGTCCATTCATCAACTGAATTTTCCGCAGGTGACTCCAGTAAAGGTGTAGAAATATCGCAAAATTTAATTTTTTTATGCATAATAATCTTGCAAAAAAGTCAAAAATTCTGTTTTCACATTCTCATTATTGGATATTGAGTGCAGATTTTTTTTTTACTCAGTCTGAAACATAAAACTTTAAACAGTGAAACGGTCTGAAAACTTTCTGAATGTGTTGTGCATGTACAGAATAAACCTATTTCTGCTGTTTGGGTCGCAAACTCTTCCACATGGTCGAAAACTCTTGGGAACATTGACAGGAAAGGTCCAGTGTCCAATAAAACATCTAAATAATAATTTAAAGGGGTACTCCCGTTGAAAACTGTTATATTTATTTATTTTTTTAAATCAACTGATGCTAGAAAGTTAAACAGATTTGTAAATCACTTCTATTACAAAATCTTAATCCTTCCAGTACTTTTTAGGGGCTGTATACTAAAGAGAAATCCAAAAAAGAAATGCATTTCCTCTGATGTCATCACCACAGTGCTCTCTGCTGACCTCTGCTGTCCATTTTAGGAACTGTCCAGAGCAGGAGAAAATCCCCATAGCAAACATATGCTGCTCTGGACATTTCCTAAAATGGACAGCAGAGGTCAGCAGAGAGCACTGTGGTCATGACATCAGAGGAAATGCATTTCTTTTTTGGATTTCTCTTTAGAATACAGCCCCTAAAAAGTACTGGAAGGATTAAGATTTTTTTTTATAGAAGTGATTTACAAATCTGAATTCAGGTAGAAGACAGACATGGTGCACATCTACAATCTTGCACAATGATCTAATTGCTTCTCAGCATAATTTCAAAAACTAACAGGTTGTTAGTATATACGTTTTGATCAAAAAGTACAAAGCCCACTCGCCACGGTGGTGGTCGCCGTCCAGTGCTACGCCATTTTATGCTAGGGACGTTAGGGACCCTCTCTAAATAGGTGGCCTTGACGTGGCGAGTGGGCTTGTACTTTTTGATCATGTTTGAACGTATATACTAACAACCTGTTAGTTTTTGAAAATTATGCTGAGAAGCAATCAGATCATTATACAAGATTGTAGATGTGCGACCATGTCTGTTTCTTCTACCTGAATTCACATTGTGTTTTCTATCCCCTCTTTTTTTTTTTTGAACATGTGCTGCACTCTTCCCCACCCCCTCAGCCCAAACCTATATAAGTAGTAGTTAGCTACACAAGGGCCATTTCTTTCCTAGCAGCCTCCTAGTCTGACTGGGAGAGCATGGTAAGTGAGCTATTACACCTTGTTCACACTGTTGTGGTGCTGTGCGGCATCTGTTGCTGCCGTGGCGCCATGTCTGCGGGGAGGTGCGACCCATGGACTGGTTTGAGTGGCATTGGGGCCGCTCTGCCAGTGGGTCGTTCCCCCTGTGGGCAATGGTGTCCTGGCGGTGGTGGTCGCCGCCCAGTGCTACGCCATTTTATGCTAGGGACGTTAGGGACCCACTCTAAATAGGTGGCCTTGATGTGGCGAGTGGGCTTTGTACTTTTTGATCAAAACGTATATATATATACTAACAACCTGTTAGTTTTTGAAATTATGCTGAGAAGCAATTGGATCATTGTGCAAGATTGTAGATGTGCGACCATGTCTGTCTTCTACCTGAATTCACATTGTGATTTACAAATCTGTTTAACTTTCTGGCAGCAGTTGATAAAAAATAAAGTTTTCCACGGGAGTACCCCTTTAATCTTGATTTAAGTTCATCAGAGTTTATGCGCTTCAAGCCGAAATCATCTGACAACCAGGTAAGAGGTGGTGTATAAAAAAACAGGGAAAGAATCATTACTTCTATAAACTCCTGAACAACAGTTAAAAATAACATTGTTAAAGGGGTACTCTGCTGCTCAGTGTTTGGAACAAACTGTCCTGAACAATGGACCCCATGCCGGGAGCTCGTGATGCCATAGCCCCGCCACCTCATGACTTCACACCCCGCCCCCTCAATGCAAGTCTATGGGAGGGGGCGTGACGGCTGCCACGCCCCCTCCCAAGACTTGCATTGAGGGGCCGGGGCGTGACATCATGGGGGCGGAGCTATGACATCACAAACTGCTGGCTCCAACGTTCAGAACAGTTTGTTCCAAACGCTGAGCAGCGGAGTACCCCTTTAATGAAGAATACATTCTTGTTTCTGGTTTAAACTATTTGCAGCACATTTTTATTGCATATATTTAGTTTGGTTCACAAGTTGTTCTGCCTGTTGTTTAGATAACACTCTGAATGATCGATGGTGGATTCCACACCCTATTTATATACCAGTATCGGCAGACACAACCAATAAGAGACCTGAATGTGTGGATCTCACCAAAGCTTTAAAGGGGTACTCCGGTGGAAGAAAAAAAAAAATTCAAATCAACTGGTGCCAGAAAGTTAAACAGATGTGTAAATTACTTCTATTTAAAAATCGTAATCCTTCCAGTACTTATCAGCTGCTGTATGCGCCACAGGAAGGTAAGTTGTTCTTTTCAGCCTGACCACAGTGCTCCCTGCTGACATCTCTGTCCATGTCAGGAACTGTCCAGAGCAGGAGAAAATGCTCATAGCAAACCTCTCCTGCTCTGGACAGTTCCTGACACGGACAGAAAAATGAAATGTATGAAATGGATAAGTGGCGATATTTAACTTTTCACATAGTATGACATTAAAGGGGTTATCCAGGAAAAAAACTTTCTATATATATATATATATATATATATATATATATATATATATATATATATATATATATATATATATATCAACTGGCTCTGGAAAGTCAAACAGATTTGTAAATTATTTCTATTAAAAAATCTTCATCCTTTCAGTACTTATGAGCTTCTGAAGTTGAGTTCTTCTTTTCTGTCTAAGTGCTCTCTGATGACATGTGTCTCGGGAATTGCCCAGTTTAGAAGAAAATACCCATAGCAAACCTCTTCTACTCTGTGCAGTTCCCGAGACTAGCAGAGATGTCAGCAGAGAGCACAGTTGCCAGACAGAAAACAACAACTCAACTTCAGCAGCTGATAATTATTGGAAGGAGTAAGATTTTTCAATAGAAGAAATTTACAAATTTGTTTAACTTTCTGGAGCCAGTTGAAATAAAGAAAAAGTTTTTTTCCTGGATAACCCCTTTAATATTTCCTCTTGTAACATTAGAAAAATTTAAAGAATTTAGATTTTAAAATGTATATTGATGATAGGAAGAATCATAATATTCGATAGAATGGTACATGATATTGAGGCAGGAGGCCATTGATGAAAGCTGGAACTAATATGGTGACTTTTATTTTGAAAATCCAAACCTTTTCTTCATTCTTTTTTTTTTTTCTCCCGTCTTTTCTTCCTATGGTGGTAAAAACAAGACCACCCTCTTCTATCCTGTCCCCTGTAAGATATTTAAATGTTAAAATGTAAACAAGATCCATAAAAAATTCAATACAAACCATTGTTCATCAATGGGGGGAAAATTTATTTTTATTTTATGATTTTTTTTTTCTATTAGTTAATTTAATTTATCTAATGTATCCAAGAGGTGGTGACTGCTGGCTCCAGAAAGTTAAGCAGATTTGTAAAATACTTCTATTAAAAAATCTTAGTCCTTCCAATAATTATCAGCTGCTGAAGTTGAGTTGTTCTTTTCTCTCTGGTAACAGTGCTCTCTGCTGACATCTCTGCTTGTCTCGGGAACTGCACAGAGTAGAATAGGTTTGCTATGGGAATTTGCTTTTACTTTGGACAGTTCCTGAGACACGTGTCATCAGAGAGCACTTAGACAGAAAAGAACCACTCAACTTCAGCAGCTAAAAAGTACTGAAAGGATTAAAGGGGTACTCCGGTGAAAACCTTTTTTCTTTTAAATCAACTGGTGCCAGAAAGTTAAACAGATTTGTAAATGACTTCTATGAAAAAATCTTAATCCTTCCTGTACTTATTAGCTGCTGAATACTACAGAGGAAATTCTTTTCTTTTTGCAATTCTCTCTGAAGACATCAAGAACACAGTGTTCTTTGCTAACGTCATTATAATAATAATAACTCTTTATTTATTGTTGTCCTTAGTGGGATTTGAACCCAAGGCCCCAGCACTGCAAGGCAGCAGTGCTAACCACTGAGCCACCATGCTGCCTTTAGCATACATCTGCTATGCACGGTTGCTAAAATGGACAGAGATGTCAGCAGAGAGCACTGTGCTCGTGATGTCATCAGTGTTCCAAAAAGAAAGGAATTTCCTCTGTAGCATTCAGCAGCTAATAAGTACTGGAAGGATTAAGATTTTTAATTAAAGTAACTTACAAATCTGTTTCACTTTCTAGAAACAGTTGAGATATGAAAAAAAAGTTTTTTCCTGGAATACCCCTTTAACCTCTTAAGGACCAATGACGTTGTGGAACGTCATGGCACCCTGGGCTTTAAGGACCAATGACGTTCCACAATGTCATGGCGTTTTCCGGTCTCTGCCACTCGCCGGGCAGAGATCGGAACCGGGTGCCTGCTGAAATCCTTCAGCAGGCATCCAGGGCAAACGCCGAGGGGGGCCATGTAGGACGGGGGAGTGCTGGGGACCGGCCCCGATACTTACTTCGTCCCTGAAGACCCGGATCCCGGCATGAAGACGGCGGCAGCGGCGACAGGTGAGTAGATCTTCAGCCGCGGTCGGGCCCTTTACAGCAATGCACGTCGCCGTAAAGCGACATGCATTGCTGTAATGGGACCCTGTAAACTGCAACTCCCAGCATGCCCAGACAGCCCTTGGCATCTAGGCATGCTGGGAGTTGCAGTTTTGCAACATCTGGAGGTCCACAGTTCGGAGACCACTGTGCCCTTCAGATGTTGCAAAACTACAACTCCCAGCATGCCTGGACAGTTTTGGCATACTGGGAGTTGTAGTTTTGCAACATCTGGAAGGGCACAAATTGGGAACCACTGTATTAGTGGTCTGCAACCTGTAGTCCTCCAGATGTTGCAAAACTACAACACCGAGCATGCTGGGAGTTGTAGTTCGGCAACATCTGGCTCTAAAGATGTTGCCGAACTACTACTCCCAGCATGCCTGAGAATGTTTGGGAGTTGTGGTTTTGCAACATCTGGAGGCACACTGGTTGGGAAACATTCTCTGTTTCCTAACTCAGTGTTTCCCAACCCGTGTGCCTCCAGCTGTTGCAAAACTATAACTACCAGCATGCACTGATGGACTGTGCATGCTGGGAGTTGTGGTTTTGCAACAGCTGGAGGTCCCCCCCTGTGAATGTACAGGGTACACTCACATGGGCAGGGGGCTTGCAGTGAGTATCAGGCTGCAAGTTTGCGATGCAGCAAATTTTGCGCGGCAGCTCAAACTCGCTGTAACCCCCCGCCCGTGTGACTGTACCCTAAAAACACTACACTACACTACACTAACACAAAATAAAATAAAAAGTAAAAAAACACTACATATACACATACCCCTACACAGCCCCCCTCCCCTCCTCAATAAAAATGAAAGCGTCTGGTACGCCACTGTTTCCAAAACGGAGCCTCCAGCTGTTGCAATACAACAACTCCCAGTATTACCGGACAGCCGTTGACTGTCCAGGCATGCTGGGAGTTTTGCAACAGCTGGAGGCACCCTGTTTGGGAATCACTGGTGTAGAATACCCCTATGTCCTCCCCTATGCAAATCCCTAATTCAGGCCTCAAATGCGCATGGCGCTCTCACTTCGAAGCCCTGTCGTATTTCAAGGCAACAGTTTAGGGTCACATATGGGGTATCGCCATACTCGGGAGAAATTGCCTAACAAATTTTGGGGGTCTTTTATTCCTTTAACCCCTTATGAAAAGGTGAAGTTGGGGGTCTACACCAGCATGTTAGTGTAAAAAACATTTTTTTTTACACTAACATGCTGGTGTTGCCCCATACTTTTCATTTTGACAAGAGGTAAAAGAGAAAAGCGCCCCCCAAAACTTGTAACGCAATTTCTCCTGAGTACGGAGATACCCCATAAGTGGGCGCAAAGTGCTCTGGGGGCGCACAACAAGGCCCAGAAGGGAGAGTGCACCATGTACATTTGAGGTGATTTGCACAGGGCTGGCTGATTGTTACAGCGGTTTTGACAAATGCAAAAAAAACAAAACCCCACATGTGACCCCATTTCGGAAACTACACCCCTCACGGAATGTAATGAGGGGTGCAGTGAGAATTTACCCCCCACTGGTGTCTGACAGATCTTTGGAACAGTGGGCTGTGCAAATTAAACATTTTGTACAGCCCACTGTTCCAAAGATCTGACAGACACCAGTGGGGGGTAAATGCTCATTGTACCCCTTGTTACGTTCCTCAAGGGGTCTAGTTTCCAAAATGGTATGCCATGTGGGGGTTATTTTGCTGTCCTGGCACCATAGGGGCTTCCTAAATGCGACATGCCCCCGAGCAAAATTTGCTCTCAAAAAGCCAAATATGACTCCTTCTCTTCTGAGCATTGTAGTTCGCCCGTAGTGCGCTTCAGGTCAACTTATGGGGTACCTTCATACTCAGAAGAGATGGGGTTACAAATTTTGGGGGGTATTTTCTGCTATTAACCCTTGCAAAAATGTGAAATTTGGGGGGGAAACACACATTTTAGTGAACAAAAATTTTTTTTTTTTACGTATGCAAAAGTCGTGAAACCCCTGTGGGGTATTAAGGCTCACTTTATTCCTTGTTACGTTCCTCAAGGGGTCTAGTTTCCAAAATGGTATGCCATGTGGGCATTTTTTGCTGTCCTGGCACCATAGGGGCTTCCTAAATGTGACATGCCCCCGAGCAAAATTTGCTCTCAAAAAGCCAAATATCACTCCTTCTCTTCTGAGCATTGTAGTTCGCCCTTAGTGCACTTCAGGTCAACTTATGGGGTACCTCCATACTCAGAAGAGATGGGGTTACAAATTTTGGGGGGTATTTTCTGCTATTAACCCTTGCATAAATGTGAAATTTGGGGGGAAACACACATTTTTGTGAAATTTCTTTAACAGTTTTTTAAATATGCAAAAGTCGTGAAACACCTGTGGGGTATTAAGGCTCACTTTATTCCTTGTTACATTCCTCAAGGGATCTAGTTTCCAAAATGGTATGCCATGTGGGTATTTTTTCCTGTTCTGGCACCATAGGGGCTTCCTAAATGCAACATGCCCCCCAAAAACCATTTCAGAAAAACGTACTCTCCAAAATTACCTTACTCGAAAGAAATTGGGCTACAAATATAAGTATACATTTTCTCTTTTTACCCCTTGTAAAAATTCAAAAATTGGGTCTACAAGAACATGCAAGTGTAAAAAATGAAGATTGTGAATTTTCTCCTTCACTTTGCTGCTATTCCTGTGAAACACCTAAAGGGTTAAAATGCTGACTGAATGTCATTTTGAATACTTTGGGGGTGCAGTTTTTATAATGGGGTCATTTATGGGGTATTTCTAAGATGAAGACCCTTCAAATCCACTTCAAACCTGAACTGGTCCCTGAAAAATTGGGATTTGGGAAATTTTGTGAAAAATTTGGAAAATTGCTGCTTAACTTTGAAGCCCTCTGGTGTCTTCCAAAAGTAAAAACTCGTAAATTTTATGATGCAAACATAAAGTGGACATATTCTATATGTGAATTAAAAAAAAAACATTATTTGAAATATCCATTTTCCTTACAAGCAGAGAGCTTCAAAGTTAGAAAAATGCAAAATTTTCAATTTTTTCATAAAATTTTGGAATTTTTCACTAAGAAACGATACAAGTATCGACAAAATTTTACCAATACCATAAAGTAGAATATGTCACGAAAAAACAATCTCGGAATCAGAATGATAGGTAAAAGCGTCTTAGAGTTATTAATGCTTAAAGTGACAGTGGTCAGATGTTCAAAAAACGCTCTGGTCCTAAGGTGTAAAATGGCCTGGTCCTTAAGGGGTTAAGCTGCTCCTCGTGTTAAAATATATATATATATATATATAAAAAAAAAATAATTATAATAATAATTCTGTACTCAGTACTAGTGTTGAGCGGCATAGGCCATATTCGAATTCGCGAATATTCGCGAATATATGGACGAATATTCGTCATATTCGCGAATATTCGCATATTCGTAATATTCTCGTTTTATTTTCGCATATGCGAATATTCGCATGTACGAAAATTTACATATACGAAAATTTGCATGTGAAAAAATTAGCATAAGCGGAAATTCGCATATGCGAAAATCAGCATATGCAAATTTTCGCATATGCAGAAATTCGCACACCAGTCTCACACAGTATTATTAGAGCCTTCTTACACCACATAAGCTGGAAGCAGAGAGGGATGATCACTGTGATGTGTACTGTGAAAAAAAAAACAACGAATATTCGTAATTATGAATATATAGCGCTATATTCGCGAATATTCGCGAATTCGCGAATATGCGATATTCGCGAATAAAATTCGAATTACGAATATTCGCGAGCAACACTACTCAGTACCCCATAATGACAAAGTGGCAACAAAAATTATTTGCTAATTTATTAAAAAGGAAAAAAAAATGAAACTTGTTTCAGAAGCTTATAAATGCGCCTGTAACCAACACCATTGTTATGTTTTGTAACAATTAGGTTTTGAAGATCTTGAGACAGCTCTTTGCTTTTACCCATCATGAGATGTGTCTTGTGTGACACCTTGGCAATGAGACCTTTTCTGTAGGTCATCACCTGAAGCAGCTGATAATAATTTTCACTGACAAGGGGCTGTATTTTTTTTTTTAATTACTGATATATTTCAGCTGTTGTCTTGGCTTTCCAAACCTTTTTTCACCTTCCTTTCTTCATGTGTTCAATACTTTTCCCTTGTGTCATTTCACATTATTACACAGAACTTAAAGGGGTGCTCCAGGGAAGTACATATATAAAAAAAAAAGCTCCAAAGCCACCACACTACCTGGATATGTTCCCTGTAAATGATCCTGCCTGATATGCATGGCTCACATGGCTCCTGTTGTCTTCTCTGGCTGCTTCATATTCTTGCTTCTGGCTGCTTCATACTGCATCTCTGTTCTCATTGTTGTTCAGCTCTTCCCAGCTCCCTCTCGGAGAGCAGCCCCCACCCTCTTCTCTGTGAGCAGAGAGTTACAGTGTGATTGATTGAATGAGGCTGCACACACCTCCTACCTAAAGGGAGAATGACTAATCAGTACAGGGCAGAAACCACGTGGTCTGTGTCTCTCAGGAGGGTGGGGGCTGCTCTCAGAGAGGGACTTGGACTGGACTGGGACTCGGAGATATCTGTCATCTGTAGTTAAGTCCCCCAATATTGCGTCCACATTTGTACTTAGGCTCCCATAACATATGCCCGTCTCTTCTTTTTCTCACTTGCTCCTGCCTCCCCCATGCTTGTACATGTTGAGCCGGAGGGGGTAGAGCTATAACAAGCCTGGCACTGGTCCAACCAACTGCTTAAAAATCCATGCCTCCACTCTGTGGGTGAAGGTGAATTGTTATCTGTAAGGTTAAAGGGGTACTCCGCCCCTAGACATCTTATCCCCTATCCAAAGGATAGGGGACAAGATGTCTGTTCACGGTGGTCCCATTGCTGGGGACTCCCAGGATCTTGGCTGCGGCACCCCAGACATATGGTGCACAGAGCGAACTTCGCTCCATGCCGGATGACTGGCGATGCTGGGCGGAAGCTTGTAAGGTCACGGCCACGCCACGCTCGTGATGTCACGTCCACACCCACTCAATGCAAGTCTATGAGAGGGGGCATGACAGACGTCATGCCCCCTCCTATAGACTTGCATTGAGGGGGGGGTGGCCGTGAGGTCACAAGCCTCCAGTGCTGCGGAGTACCCCTTTAACCATTTTTAACTTTTATAACAATTTTATAACATCCAGGGCACCCCAACTTCTATCAATCATAATACTGTACCAGGGTGCGCCCTGAGGATATCTCTTTACTAACACCTGTGCAGACCCCTCTTTACTGTGCTGGCCTAAGGAAGAATGGGATTTGCCCTGCAAGACGTTTTAATCACTAATGTGTATTTTTCTTATTTTTACAGCTCATTCTATAGCTAAACACTGGTGCATGGCTCATGTGTATGTAAGATTTCTGGAGGTTCTTTTTGTACATTTCATGTTATTGATTTGTTCCTCGGGTCAGATGTGTACATTACCACCTATGTCAGACCTGGAGGGGATAAGACAACCCGGAGATATCATGATAGGAGTATTACTACCCATTAACTCTGACAAGATCTACCAAACACCCACATTCAATGTACAACCACCCAGGACCACCTGCAAACCGTAAGTAAGCCCAATGCCAAGATGATGCTACTGGTTTAGAACTATTGCTTTCTTATGTGATGGTATAATTTATATATTAGGTGTAGAATAGTCTTTCTTTAGATTAAAGGGGTATTCCAGGAAAATACTTTTATATATACCGTATATACTCGAGTATAAGCCGACCCGAGTATAAGCCGAGACCCCTAATTTCAACCCAAAATCCCAGGAAAAGTTATTGACTCGAGTATAAGCCTAGGGTGGTAAATACCTCATCCCCCCGTCATCATCCAGACCCGTCATTAACATCCTCATCATCATCCCCTTGTCATCATCCCACACATCCCCCCTTCATCATCCCCTTATCATCCCACACATCCCCCCTTCATCATCCCCTTGTCATCATCCCACACATCCCCCCTTCATCATCCCCTTATCATCCCGCACATCCCCCCTTCATCATCCCCTTATCATCCCACACATCCCCCCTTCATCATCCCCTTGTAATCATCCCACACCCCCCCTTCATCATCCCCACCCCCCTTCATCATCCTCTTCTCAAGCCATCGGCTGTCCGGGCTTGCTGGGAGTTGTAGTTTTGAAACCTCCGGAGGTCCGCAGGTTGAAGACCACTGCGGCCTTCAACATCATCCAGCCCCCTCTCACCCCCTTTAGTTCTGAGTACTCACCTCCGCTCGGCGCTGGTCCGGTCCTGCAGGGCTGTCCGGAGAGGAGGTGGTCCGGTGAGGAGGTGGTCCGGGCTGCTATCTTCACCGGGGGCGCCTCTTCTCCGCGCTTCCGGCCCGGAATAGAGGCGTTGCCTTGACAATGACGCAGAAGTACGTTGGCAATGAACGCACCTCTGCGTCGTTGTCACGGCAACATGACTATTCTGAGGCCGGGCCCGAAGCGCTTAGAAGAGGCCTCCCCGGTGAAGATAGCAGCCCGGAACCACTATGCCACCGGACCACCTCCTCTCCGGACAGCCCTGCAGGACCGGACCAGCGCCGAGCGGAGGTGAGTACTGTACAGAACTAAAGGGGGTGAGAGGGGGCTGGATGATGTTGAAGGCCGCAGTGGTCTTCAACCTGCGGACCTCCGGAGGTTTCAAAACTACAACTCCCAGCAAGCCCGGACAGCCGATGGCTGCCCGGGCTTGCTGGGAGATGTAGTTTTGAAACCTCTGGAAGTCTGCAGGTTGAAGACCACTGCGGGTGGGGGAGTTCACTCGAGTATAAGCCGAGGGGGGTGTTTTCAGCACGAAAAATCGTGCTGAAAAACTCGGCTTATACTCGAGTATATACGGTATATATATATATATATATATATATATATATATATATATATATATATATATATATATATATATATATATATATATATATATATATATCAACTGGCTCCAGAAAGTTAAATAGATTTATAAATTACTTCTAGTAAAAAATCTTAATCCTTTTAGTACTTATGAGCTTCTGAAGTTAAGGTTGTTCTTTTCTGTCTAAGTGCTCTCTAGTGACACGTGTCTCAGGAACCGCCCAGTTTAGAAGAGGTTTGCTATGGGGATTTGCTTCTAAACTGGGCGTTTCCCGAGACACGTGTCATCAGAGAGCACTTAGACAAAAAAGAACAACCTTAACTTCAGAAGCTCATAAGTACTGAAAGGATTAAGATTTTTTTAATGGAAGTAATAAACAAATCTATTTAACTTTCTGGAGCCAGTTAAACGGGATCAGTATTTTCCTCAGGGAGAGGACACAACTTCTGGCATAGGACGGAGATTTAAGTAGGCCATTTAGCACTCTGCGGGCTCCTGGGTAAAAAAACATGCAAATTAGCTCACCACACCACCTACATAGGTAGTGCGTCCTGCAAAAAAGCTCAGGCTCCACTTAAGAAGTCTCAGAACTGATTGGGATTCATGCCAAGCCAGAACTCTCTCTCCAAAAGGAAAGAGGACCCATCTGCAGACAGCCAGTTCATATATTAAAAAAAAGTTTTTTCCTGGATAACCCCTTTAAGTGCATTTTCACATCTACACACATAAGAACGTCTAGAAGGGGAGCGGGCAACAGACGTAAATGTACATCCATTGTCCTTAAAGGGGTACTCCAGTGTAAAACTTTTTTTTTTAATCAAGTGATGCCAGAAAGTTAAACAGATTTCTAAATTACTTCTATTTAAAAATCTTAATCCTTCCAGTACTTATCAGCTGCTGTATACTCTACATGGAGTTATTTTCTTTTTTGAATTTCTTTCCAGTCTAACCACAGTGCTCTCTGCTGACACCTCTGTCCATGTCAGGAACTGTCCAGAGCAAGAGCAAATCCCCATAGCAAACCTCTCCTACTCTGGACAGTTCCTGACATGGACAGAGGTGTCAGCAGAGAGCACTGTGGTCAGACTGGAAAGAACTCGAGAAAGAAACAGAACTTCCTGTGGAGCATACAGCAGCTGATAAGTTCTGGAAGGATTAAGACTTTTAAATAGAAGTCATTTACAAATCTAGAATACAAAAGAGAAGACAGACCTCAAGGTATATATATATATATATATATATATATATATATATATATATATATATATATATATATATATATATATGTAAAGATGAACAAGCTAGTTAGATATGCATGAACAGTTTATTAATAAAATACAATTGAAAGTATGTCCAAGCAGGGCCCTTGCTGTGGACTATATACTCATTTGTGCTCAAAATTCATACATGAACAAAATGAACTGTTAAAATAATCTAAAATTATTTAAAATTATTAAAAAAGTCATTGGAGGTATATATGTTGTAAAAATGTTGTAAAATATCCTCAGTACGGCCACCCACAAGTAGTTCAATATATTGATATTGTATCCGTGGTATTTAGTAGCAAAGTATATTTGTAGCAAAATTATAGTTTGTAATAAGGGGCTGGTGCTGTGCACCACTCACCACGCCGCTTCTAAGATCACCGCTTCTAAGATCACCGCTTCTAAGATCTCTGCTGGACACACACGAGGACGCTGTCTGCCCACACTCACTGCTAGACTGGCGCCATCTTTCCAGTGCCAAAACACCAGCCAGACGCTAACCTGTGCCACTCCGGATACCAAGCCAGACCAGCGCACGGACATCACCCCGGGCCGGCCGCATAACCGTGCCGGTCCTAAGAAGCGAGGTTCCTCTTCCAGTGATCTTAGAAGCGGTGATCTTAGAAGCGGTGATCTTAGAAGCGGTGATCTTAGAAGCGGTGATCATAGAAGCGGTGCGGTGAGTGGTGCACAGCACCGGCCTCTTATTACAAACTATAATTTTGCTACAAATATACTTTGCTACTAAATACCACGGATACAATATCAATATATTGAGCTACTTGTGGGTGGCCGTACTGAGGATCTTTTACAACATGTTTACAACATATATACCTCCAATGACTTTTTATAGAAACATAGAATGTGTCGGCAGATAAGAACCATATGGCCCATCTAGTCTGCCCATTAATCGGAATACTATGAATAGTCCCTGGCCCTATCTTATATGGAGGATAGCCTTATGCTTATCCCATGCAGGTTTAAACTCCTTCACTGTATTTGCAGCGACCACTTCTGCAGGAAGGCTATTCCATGCATCCACTACTCTCTCAGTAAAGTAATACTTTTAAATAATTTTTAATAATTTTAGATTATTTTAACAGTTCATTTCGTTCATGTATGAATTTTGAGCACAAATGAGTATATAGTCCACAGCAAGGGCCCTACTTGGACATACTTTCAATTGTATTTTATTAATAAACTAGCTTAATACCCGGCGTTGCCCGGTTTTTCCTTCCTAATCCTTGTTGGGGAGGAAAATAAACCAAGGAGGAAGCTTTTGACTTCATATCCCATCCTCATACATTGTTGTCATATCCCAACCCCATATCCTGTCCTCATATCCCGACCTCCTATCCCGACCTTCAATCCCGTCCTCATATCCCATCTTCCTATCTCGACCTCCTATCTCAACCTCCTAACCCGACTTCCTAGCCCGTCCTCATATCTCGCTCTCCTATCTCGACCTCCTATCTCGACCTCCTATCACGACCTCCTATCCCATCCTGCTATCCCGTCCTCATATCCTGTCCTCATATCCCGACCTCCTATCCCGTCCTCATATCCCATCCTCCTATCTCGACCTCCTATCTCAACCTCCTATCCCAACCTCCTATCCCGACTTCCTAGCCCGTCCTCATATCCCATCCTCCTATCTCGACCTCCTATCTCAACCTCCTATCCCGTCCTCATATCCTGTCCTCATATCCCGACCTCCTATCCCGACCTCCTATCCCGTCCTCATATCCCATCCTCCTATCTCGACCTCCTATCTCAACCTCCTATCCCAACCTCCTATCCCGACTTCCCAGCCCGTCCTCATATCTCGTCCTCCTATCTCGAACTCCTATCTCGACCTCCTATCACGACCTCCTATCCGATCCTCCTATCCCGTCCTCATATCCCGACCTCCTATCCCGCCCTGTAATATGTGTACCAGGTATTGAAATATCTCCAGCCGTACGGAAGTTATGTGGGAAAATACATTTCCCATTGATTTGCATGGGACTTTAAACAAAAATCCTGACCCTCACAAATGGGGGTAGTTAAGGGTTAAATTAACTATCATGACAACAACAAAGAACGTGGTCTCAAATGGCTGGAGGTGCTCAACCCCAAACATTCTTTGTTGTTGTCTAAATTTTATACTTGGAGGTGTGTAAACTCCATATGTAATGCACCTTGAATATCTTCCAAGCAGCATTAAGGTAGCACCTGTGAGGCCATGCACCTATATTAGCCAACTTATGTGGGGCTTGCAGCTTGCCTCCCCCCTCCCATTGTATGTGTGCTTAGCCACACTGGAGGGTACCTGGGAGCAGGCTGTGAGTCGATCTAATGCTGCCGTAATTGCCCAATGGCCCCTGTTTTGCTTATCACGCACAGGTAGGTTTGGCGCTAGGTCCGGTGCCATTTTGAGAAACCTTGGCGTTGGTGTGCGGGCTCTGGTGTGTCCTTCATATAAGGATATACTGGCGAATGTCTCAATTTTAACATCAGTGTTGAGGGATAGCCAATGTCATTGTATACATCTACCACAGTAGTGTATTAAATTAAATATCATATATTTTAAGTGGACATATAAGTAACATATATTTCCCATTGACTTGTATGGGACTTTAAACATAAACCCCGCCCCTGGCAAATGGGGGTGAGTAAGGGTTAAATCACCTATCCTATGTTTGTTGTTGACATATAAGTAACGTGTGCAAAGTTTCATGTTAATATCTTTAGCCGTTTGGAGGTTTTTGTGGAACATACATACATACACACACACATTGAGTTTTATATATATTTTATGTATATATATATATATATATATATATATATATATATATATATATATGTAAATTGTTCATGCATATCTAACTAGCTTGTTCATCTTTACATAAATATACCTTGAGGTCTGTCCCTCCTCTTTATTCCTGTACCGTATCTTTTGACATGTAGGGTACGTGCAACACAAGTACCTCGGTATATATACATATAGCGTGAGCCCCCAATCTCCTAATTTACAAATCTGTTTACCTTTCTGGCACCAGTTGATTTAAAAAAAAAAAATTGTTTTCCACCAGAGTACCCCTTTAAGGGGTTATGCTTGAAGGGTGTTTAGGGAGTTTTTATTCATTACTTTTTTATTGATGATTAGGCTTAGGCTTCTATAGAATAAAGTACAATCCTATAAATACCTTCCTCACAGCCTTGTCACTTCCGCTCTGAAGGTGCCTGGCCCGGCTGTGCAGTGCTTCCTTGTGTCAGTGTGGTACAACGACCTGCTTAGCCTATTACTTGCCACAGTGGTCTCTTGTCTTGGCCAGTGATTAGCTAAGCAATGAAGTCCTGCTCAAAGCTTTTGTCTCGGAAGCATCAAAAGACAGAAGCAGCGGGGGACCAGACGCAGCCGAAGCGGGGGACCAGACACAGCCGAAACAGGTAGACTAGACTATAAATAGAGCTACTCATTAACATGCAATGTTTGGGATGTTTTATAGTTGTTTTTTTACTGTCAACATTAGAGATGAGTGAGCCAGATCCGGAAAACCCAGATTCGACCCGAACTTTAGGATTTTTCTCTGCGAACACTCGAGCTTTTACCTGTTCGGCTCACGCGAGCCGGTAAATAGCGTGAAAACACGTAAATGCATGTTTTTTTGTGAACGGAAGGAGCAGGGCGGGCAGGGGGCGGTGAGATGACGTAGGGAAAGCAGCAGATCACATCATAACCCAGATCTATGAAGTAGGTGATTGGCTGCTTACTGTGTCAATCAAGCACAAAGGCCAATAGGACACAGATAAAAGGGCAGTAGTCACCCACAGAGTTCAGAGCGCTTTTAACTTCTGCAGAGTGCGAGAGAAAAGTAAAAAAAAAAGGTAGGGGCGCGCTCTCATGTGTAATGGGGACATGGTTGGATGGCCAGAAACCACTACACTCAAGGTAATGTGATGTCCTGCTGAGGTTATCAGCGGCGGCAGCACCTCACCTGGGAAGTGGGTACAATGGAAGGTGGTAGCGGCAGTTGTGCAGCTCGAAACCCCTATCCGTATCCACAAAGGGTACGGAAACAGTGGAAACAGTGGAAGGAGAGGAAAAAGGGGGTTATAAACGAGTGCTACTGCTTTGAGAAATGAATTCAGGACGCCACTGTACCACAGGACAGTTTATTATGGTTCAGAGCTATAGGACAACGCGTTTTGGCACCAGCATGTCCCTTCTTCAGGTCCACAAAACAATTAATTTAAGACATCCTGTAGCCTGTGTTGTGCTAGGATGGCGTGCCCATCCAAAGGATAGGGGATAAGATGTCTGATCGCGAAGGACCCCCACAATCTCCCTGATGCAACCGGTGTTCGTTTAGAGCGTTAGATGCAGTCACACCTCCTCCCATAGACTTGCATTGAGGGGGCTTGGCTATGATGTCACGAGCCTCCACCCCGCATCGTAAGTCACCTGGCACGGAGAGAAATTCGCTCTGTGCACCACATGTCTGGGGTGCCGCAGCTGAGATCAGGCATCTAGGATGTCTAGGGGCGGAGTACCCCTTTAAGTGTACAGCGCTGTGGAATCTAAATGTGCTACATATAGAGAGAATTATTATAAAATTCACAATTGCAGATTTTAAAACCATTTTTACTCCGACCGCCCCCCCCCCCCCCCCCCCTCTAAATCTGCAGTCTGACACAAATTTGCATGGTTTGGTGCATATTTTCCACTGCAGCTTTCCCCGTGAAAATGCTTCAAATTTCCAGATCTATTTTTCCAGGCCTGCTGTCCAGTTGCTGTTGCACACAAGCATTAGCTGCCATGTATAAGAGGCACACACTGCTTCATACACTGGTGCACCTGGTGCTGCTGAACCCAAAAGTCGCACATTGAACATTAATCAATATTCTATCTATCTATCTCATATCTATCTATCTATCTCATATCTATCTATCTATCTATCTATCATCTGTCTATCTCATATCTATACATATCTATCTATCTTATATTATCTATCTATATCTATCGATATATCTCATATCTATCTCATATCAATATATATATATATATATATATATATATATATATATAGCATATCTATCTCTCATATCTATCTATTTATCTATCTCATATCTATCTATCTATATCATATCATATCTATCTCATATCTATCTATTTATCTATCTCTTTATCTCACATGTACAGTGGGTATAATAAGTCTTCACACCCTTTTAAAATGTCAGGTTCTTGTGATATTAAAGAATGAGACAAAGATAAATCTCGTCCGAACTTTAATGTTACCTATACGGGGAATAATTTAATTACAAAACAAACTGCAATCTTTGAGGGGAAAAGAAATTAAAAAAACACACACTATATCCTAGTTGCATAACTGTGCACACCCTCTTATAATTAGGGATATGTTCCATAGAAGTCATTGCACATCGGCTATCACTTAAAGTGACTGAATAATCACAAAAAAGTTCAGCTGTTCTAGTAGGATTTTCCTGACCTTTGCTTAGTTGCTCTTTATCTCAAAGCAAAAGCCACGGTCCGCAGAAAGCTTCCAAAGCATCAGAGGAATCTCATTGTTAGAAAATATCAGTCAGGAGAAGGGTACACAAGAATTTTTAAAGCATCAGATTTACCATGAAACATAGTGAAGACATTATCATCAAATGTAGAAGATCTGACACAATAAAGACATTAACAAGAACTGGATGTCCCTCCAAAATTGATGAAAATACGACAAGAAAACTGGTCAGGAAGGCTTCCAAAAGACCTACTGCAGCATTAAAAAAAAACTGCAGGAATTTTTGGCAAGTACTGGCTGTGTGTTACATGTAAGAACAATCTCCTGTATTCTTCAAATGACTGGGTCATGGGGTAGGGTGTCAAGATGGAAGCCTTTTATTACAAAGAAAAACATCCAAGCCTGGCTGAAGATTGCAAAAACAAACATCAAGTCCCCCAAAAGCAAGTGGAAATATGTGTTATGATCTGATGAAACCAAGGTTGAACTTTTTGGCCATAATGCCAAAAGGTATGTTTGGCTTAAAAACAACTTTGCACATCACCCAAAGAACACCATCTCCACAGTGAAGCATGGTGGTGGCAGCATCATGCTTGTGGGCTATTTTTCTGGGGCCTTAGTAAGGGTGGAGGGAATTAAACAGTTCCAAACAGCAGACAATTTTGGCATAAACCTTCAGGCGTTCATAGAAACCAAAATGACATTCAGTCAGTCATGGACCTCCATTAGGGAGGAAGACTAATGAATCGGTTGATGCATGTGTCTTTATAGAGGAAGAGGTTCTACGTTTGCTGTCTAAAGTGAAGACAAATAAGTCACAGGGGCCTGATGGGATACACCCAAAATTATTAAAAGAGCTTAGTGGTGATCTAGTAAAACCGTTAACAGATTTATTTAACCAATCACTGGTAACAGGGGTCGTCCCAGAAGATTGGAAATTAGCAAATGTCGTGCCCATTCACAAGAAAGGAAGTATGAAGAAATCAAGCAGCTATAGGCCAGTAAGTCTGACATCAATAGAGGGGAAATTAATGGAAACCATACTAAAGGATAGGATTGTGGAACATCTAAAATCCCATGGATTGCAAGATGAAAAACAACATGGGTTTACTTCAGGGAGATCATGTCAAACAAATCTTATCGATTTTTTTGACTGGGTGACTAAAATAATAGATGGCAGTGGGGCAGTAGACATCACATATCTAGATTTTAGTAAGGCTTTTGACACTGTCCCACATAGAAGACTTATCAATAAACTACAGTCATTGAGCTTGGACTCCCATATTGTTGAGTGGATTAGGCAGTGGCTGAGTGACAGACAACAGAGGGTTGTAGTCAATGGAGAATATTCAGAGCAAGGTCTTTTTACCAGTGGGGACCTCAGGGATCTGTCCTGGGACCAATTTTGTTTAATATCTTCATTAGTGATATCGCAAAAGTTCTCGATAGTAAGGTGTTGGTCTTTTTGCTGATGACACAAAGATATGTAACAGGGTTGATGTTCCTGGAGGGATCCGCCAAATGGAAAATAATTTAGGAAAACTAGAAGAATGGTCAGAACTCTGGCAACTGAAATTTAATGTTGGGAAGTGCAAGATAATGCACCTGGGGCATAAAAACCCTCGGGCAGAATATAGAATATATAACACTGTCCTGACCTCAGTATCTGAGGAAAGGGATTTACGAGTAATTATTTCAGAAGACCTAAAGGGGTTATCCAGGAAAAAACTTTTTTTTATATATCAACTGGCTCCAGAATGTTAAACAGATTTGTAAATGAGAGACAAAGGGTGCATACCCGAAACGCGTCCACACTGATCATTGGTTGTTTGTTACCTGGCTGAGTCCCGCTTGCATGCGGTTTTATGGGATCTGAATAAACAGAATTTTTCATCGCACCACTGGCTACCTATTTCTGTTCTAGATTTGTAAATGACTTCTATTAAAAAATCTTAATCCTTTCAGTACTTATGAGCTTCTGAAGTTAAGGTTGTTCTTTTCTGTCTCAGTGCCCTCTGATGATACGTGTCTCGGGAACCGCCCAGTTTAGAAGAGGTTTGCTATGGGGATTTGCTTCTAAACTGGGTGGTTCCCGAAACACGTGTCATCAGAGAGCACTTAGACAGAAAAGAACAACCTTAACTTCAGAAGCTCATAAGTACTGAAAGGATTAAGATTTTTTAATAGAAGTAATTTACAAATCTGTTTAACTTTCTGGAGTCAGTTGATATATATAAAAAAAGTTTTTTCCTGGATAACCCCTTTAAAGGTAGGAAGACAATGTAATAGAGCAGCAGGAAATGCTGGCAGAATGCTTGGATGTATAGGGAGAGCTATAAGCAGTAGAAGAAAGTGCTCATGCCGCTGTACTTAACACTAGTGAGACCTCACTTGGAGTATTGTGCGCAGTACTGGAGGCCGTATCTCCAAAAGGATATAGATACTCTAGAGAGAGTTCAGAGAAGATACTAAACTAGGATATGGATTGCAGGATAAAACATACCAGGAAAGATTAAAGGACCTTAACATGTATAGAAGAAAGAAGAGACAGAGGGGATATGATAGAGACTTTTAACTCCTTAAGGACCAGGCCAATTTCCACTGTAGGACCAGAGCGTTTTTTGCACATCTGACCACTTTCACTTTAAGCATTAATAACTATGGGATGCTTTCACCTTTCATTCTGATTCCGAGATTGTTTTTTTGTGCCATATTCTACTTTATGTTAGTGGTAACATTTTGTCGATACTTGCATAATTTTTTTGTGAAAATTCCCAAAATTAGAAAAAATTTGAAATTTTGCATTTTTCTAGCTTTGAAGCTCTCTGCTTGTAATGAAGGGGTGTAGTTTCCAAAATGGGGTCACATGTGGGTATTTATTTTTTTGCATTTATGTCAGAATCGCTGTAAAATCAGCCACCCATGTGCAAATCACCAATTTAGGCCTCAAATGTACATAGTGCTTTCTCACTCCTGAGCCTTGTTGTGCGCCCGCAGAGCATTTTATGCCCACATATAGGGTATTTTCGTACTCAGGAGAAAGTGCTTTACAAATTTTGGTGTCTTTTTTTCCTTTTACCTCTTGTTAAAATAAGGGCAACACCAGCATGTAAGTGTAATTTTTTTTTTTTTACACTAACAGGCTGGTGTTGACCCCAACTTTTCTTTTTCATGAGGGGTAAAAGGAGAAAAAGCCCCCAAAATTTGTAGTGTCATTTCCCGCGAGTACGGAAATACCCCATATGGGGCACTAAACTTTTTCCTTGAAATACGACAGGGCTCTGAAGTAAAAGAGCGCCATGTGCATTTGAGGACTAAATAAGGGATTGTATAGGGGTGGACATAGGGGTATTCTACACCAGTGATTCCCAAACAGGGTGCCTCCAGCTGTTGCTAAACTCTCAGCATGCCTGGACAGTCAGTGCTGTGAGTTGTTGTTTTGCAACAGCTGGAGGCTCCGTTTTGGAAACACTGCCGTACAATACGTTTTTTATTTTTATTGGAGGGACAGTGTAAGGGGTATATATGTAGTGTTTAACCCTTTATTATGTGTTAGTGTAGTGTACTGTTTTTAGGGTACGTTCACACTGGCGGCGGTTTAGACTGAGCTTACCGCTAGGAGTTTGTGCTGCGGTGAAAAATTTGCCGCAGCTCATATTTGAAGCAGGAAACTTACTGTAAACCTACCCGTGTGAATGTACCCTGTACATTCACATGGGGGGGGGGGGCAAACCTCCAGCTGTTTCAAAACTACAACTCCCAGCATGCACTGACAGACCGTGCATGCTGGGAGTTGTGCTTTTGCAACAGCTGGAGGCACACTGGTTGGAAAACCTTCAGTTAGGTTCTGTTACCTAACTTAGTATTTTCCAACCAGTGTGCCTCCAGCTGTTGCAAAACTACAACTCTCAACATGTACTGATCGCCAAAGGGCATGCTGGGAGATGTAGTTATGCAACAGCTGGAGGTACGCAACTACAACTTCCAGCATGCCGAGACAGCTGTTTGCTGTTTGGGCATGCTGGGATTTGCAGTTTTGCAACATCTGGAGGGCTACAGTTAGAGACCACTGCACAGTGATCTCCAAACTGTGGACCTCCAGATGTTGCAAAACTACAAATCTCAGCATGCCCAAACAGCAGTCTGGGTATGCTGGGAGTTGTAGTTTTGCAACATCTGGAAGGTTACAGTTTAGAGACCACTGTATAGTGGTCTCAAACTGTAGCCCCCCAGATGTAGCTAGGCAACTCACTGGCTTCCGTAGGGTCCAGGGAGCCAGCCGCACGATATTGCCGCCCACCGATCTCCGCAGCCAATCATCGCCCGCAGCTGGGTTAGTGGACTCCGGCGCCGGTCCCTTACGGTTTCCCCGTTCTTCCCACCTATTGTGGGCCCCCCCGATTTGCTATTGGTGGTCGCTTCTTGATGACCAATAGCAGGGATAGGAGGGGTGACACCCCTGCCACCTCACTCCTATCCCTTCAGGGGGACCGTGGGTGTCTTGGACAACCGTGATCCCCCTTATTTTCCCGGTCACCTGGTCACCATAGACCCGTATGACCCGGAATAGCCGTAAATCACAAGTGTGAGGGGTCTGATGACCCCCCTGGGCATTTGCGCGGGGTGCATGCTGATCAATATCAGCAGTCACCCCGGTCCGTTCCCCGCCCGGCGGGCAGTGGAGACCAAAATTCCCAAGGGCGTACAGGTACGCCCTTGGTCCTTAAGTACCGGGGAGCAAAGGCGTATCTGTATGCCCTTGGTCCTTAAGTGGTTAAATACATAAAGGGAATCAACACGGTAGGAGAGCATATTTAAAAGAAGAAATACTACCACAAGAGGACATAGTTTTAAATTAGAGGGGCAAAGGTTTAAAAGTAATATCAGGAAGTATTACTTTACTGAGAGAGTAGTGGATGCATGGTATAGCCTTCCTGCAGAAGTGGTCACTGCAAATACAGTGAAGGAGTTTAAACATGCATGGGATAAGCATAAGGCTATCCTTCATATAAGATAGGGCCAGGGACTATTGCTAGGACTCAGATTATTGGGCAGACTAGATGGGCCAAATGGTTCGTATCTGCCTACACATTCTATGTTTCTAAGGAGAAAATTCAAAATCTTAAATTTTTTACACTTGCATGTTCTTGTGGACCCAGTTTTGGAATTTTTAGATGTAAAAGGAGAGAAATCACCCTAAAATTTGTAACCCAATTTATCTCGAGTAAGGAAATATCTCATATGTGTATTTCAAGTGCTCTGTGGGTGCACTAGAGGGCTCAGAACGGAAGGAGCGACAATGGAATTTTGGAGAATGAATATTTCTGAAATGGTTTTTGCATACACATTTAGGAAGCCCCTATGGCGCCAGAACAGCAAAAAAAAAAAAAAACACATGGCATACTATTTTGGAAACGACATCCCTCAGGGAACACAACAAGGTCCAGTGAGCCTTAACACCCCACAGGTGTTTGACGACTTTTCGTTAAAGTTGGATGTGTAAATTAATTTTTTTTTTCACTAAAATTCTGGTTGTTCCCCAAGTTTTACATTTCTACAAGGGGTAATAGGAGAAAATTTCACCCAAAATGTGTAAACCCATCTCCTCATGTGTGGACGTCAAGTTCACTGCAGGTGAACTACTATGCTCAGAAGAAAAGGAGTCACATTTGGCTTTTGGAAAGCAAATTTTTCTGAAATGGTTTTTGGGGCATGTCACATTTAGGAAGCTCCTATGGTGCCAGAACAGCAAAAAAAAAAAAAACACATGGCATACTATTTTGGAAACTACACCCCTCAAGGAATGTAACAAGGAGTACAGTGAGCCTTTACACCCCACAGGTGTTTCATGACTTTTCGTTAAAGTTGGATGTGTTAATGAAAAAATATATATATTTTTCACTAAAATGCAGTTTTTTCCCCAAATTTAACATTTTTACAATGGGTAATAGGAGAAATTTGTAACCCCATTTCTTCTGAGTATGGAAATACTCGATATGTGGCTGTCAAGTGCTCTGCTGGCGCACTACAATGCTCAGAAGAAAATGAGAACCATTGAGCTTTTGGAGAAAGAATTAGTTTGGAATGGAAGTTAGGGGCCATGTGCGTTTACAAAGCCCCCCCGTGGTGCCAAAACGGTGGACCCCCCACATGTGACCCCATTTTGGAAACTACACCCCTCACAGAATTTAGGGGTGCAGTGAGCATTTACACCCCAATGGCGTTTGACAGGTCTTTGGAACAGTGGGCTGTGCAAATGAAAAATTACATCTTTAATTTTCATGGACCATTGTTCTAAAAATCTGTCAGATACCTGTGGGGTGTAAATGCTCACTGCCCCCCTTATTACATTCCGTGATGGGTGTAGTTTCCAAAATGGGGTCACATGTGGGGGGGGGGTCCATTGTTCTGGCACCCTGGAGGCTTTGTAAACACACGTGGCCTTCAATTCCAGACAAATTTTCTCTTCAAAAGCCCAAATGGTGCTCCTTCTCTTCTGAGCATTGTAGTTCGCCCGCAGAGCACTTTACATCCACATATGAGATATGTTCTTACCTTGTGAAAATGAAAAATTAAAGGCAACACCAGCATTAGTTCAAAAAAAAATTTTTTTTTCATTTCTCCATCCAACTGTAATGAAAATTCGGCAAACACTTGTTGGGTGTTCATACTCACTATACTCCTTGTTACGTTTGGTGCTGGATTTAGTTTCCAAAATTGGGTCACATGTGGGTATTTATTTTTTTGCGTTTATGTCAGAACCGCTGTAAAATCAGCCCCCCCCCTGTGCAAATCACCAATTTAGGCCTCAAATGCGCATAGTGCACTTTCACTCCTGAGCCTTGTTGTGCGCCCGCAGAGCATTTTACGTCCACACATGGGGTATTTCCGTACTCAGGAAAATTGTGTTACAAATTATGGGGGTCTTTTTTTTCCTTTTACCTCTTGTGAAAATAAAAAGTATGGGGCAACACCAGCATGTTAGTGTAAAAAAAAATGTTATCATTTATTTACACTAGCAGGCTGGTGTAGATCCCAACTTTTCCTTTTCATAAGGGGTAAAAGGAGAAAAAGGGCATGCTGGGAGATGTAGTTATGCAACAGCTGGAGGTACGCAACTACAACTTCAAGTATGGCGAGAAAGCCATTTGCTGTTCGTGCATGTTGGGAGTTGTAGTTTTGCAAGATTTAGAGGGCCACAGTTTAGAAACCACCGCACAGTGATCTCCAAACTGTAGCCCTCCAGCTGTTGCAAAACTACAAAGCCCAGCATGCCCAAACAGCAAACAGCTGTTTGGGCATGCTGAGAGTTGTAGTTTTGCAACATCTGGATGGTTACAGTTTAGAGACCATTGTATGCTTCAACAAAGCATTAGTTTAAGGATGTGCACACTTATGCAACCAGGTAATAGGTTTGTTTGTTTTTTCCCTGAAAGATTTCACTTTGTTTTGTAATTGAATTGGTCACGTTATCGGTCACATCAAAGGTGGAAAAAGTTCTGACATGATTTATCTTTGTCTCATTTTTCAACATTACAAAAAACTGGCATTTTAAAATGGTGTGTATACTTTTTATATCCACTGTATCTGTCTCATTATCTATCTATCTATCTATCTATTTATCTCATATCTATCTATCTATCTATCTCATATCTATCTATCTCATATCTATCTATCTATCTATCTATCTAGATAAAGTAAATATGATGCTGCACTCCACAGATAGCAAAAAGGTGGTTTTATTCCATCATGTGCAAAGACAACGTTTCACCAGTCTCACACTGGCACCCCGAATTTCTTTTCTACTCTGGATATTGGTAGTGCTGTTTTTATTTGCATTGTATCTATCTATCTATCTCTCATATCTATCTATCTCATATCTATCTATCCATCTCATATCTATATCATATATATCTATCTCATATCTATCCATCTCCTATCTATCTATCTCATATGTATCTATCTATCTATCAACAGGAGAATACAGCAGCACACTGCTAGCACAAAGATATAGATAAAACATGAGTATATAGATACAACATGAGAAGCTATTCAGCTCCTATTGCAGGATCTGGAACATCCAAATCACCTTATATACACCTGATAGAGGTGGGTGGGGTGCAAGAATCAACATGGAGGTAGCCACTCCCCCATATGTGTAATACAAACAAAGAATAAGTTGGCCAGCACTATTGATTCCAAACTATTAGACGGACCTGGCTTACAGGTGCAGGTTGTTGGGCTAAATATACAGCAACAGGAGAATACAGAAGCACACTGCTAGCACAAAGATATAGATATAACATGAGTATATAGATACAACATGAGAAGCTATTCAGCTATGGTGCAGTAATGAAATAGTGAGATACTTAGCTTGCAATTTGGCGGCCAAATAGCTTGGACCGTCCCACCACGGTAAGGTGATCTCATTGGGACAAACCCTACACTATGAATATGCCTCTGTGTGAATAGATCAGCAGGCATTGCAGGTTCTGGAACATCCAAATCACCTTATATACACATGATAGAGGTGGGTGGGGTGCAAGAACCTGCTGATCTATTCACACAGAGGCATATTCATAGTGTAGGGTCCGTCCTAATGAGATCACCGTACCGAGGTGGGACGGTCCAAGCTATTTGGCCGCCAAATTGCAAGCTAAGTTACTGCACCATAGCTGAATAGCTTCTCATGTTATATCTATATACTCATGTTTTATCTATATCTTTGTGCTAGCAGTGTGCAGCTGTATTCTCATGTTGCTGTATATTTAGCCCAGCAGCCTGCACCTGTAAGCCAGGTCCGTATGATAGTTTGGAATCAATAGTGCTGGCCAACTTATTCTTTGTTTTTATCTATCTATCTAACCAAAGGATAAACTGGCCAGCACTATTGATCCAAACTATTGTAAAAACCTGGCCTGCAGGTGCAAGCTGCAGGGCTAAATATACAGCAACAGGAAAATACAGCAGCACACTGCTAGCACAAAGATATAGATGAAACATGAGTATATAGATAACACATGAGTATATAGATAGAACATGAAAAAGCTATACAGCTGTAATGCAATAAATGAAAATATGAAACTATGAAAATATGAGGTACTTAGCTTGCAAATTTGGCGCCAAATAGCCAGGTTTTTACAATAGCCAGGTTTTTACAATAGTTTGGATCAATAGTGCTGGCCAGTTTATCCTTTGGTCGTATTACACATACGGGGGAGTGACTACCTCCATGTTGGCTCCTGCGCCCCACCCACCTCTATTAGGTGTATATAAGGTGCCTTGGATGTTTCAGACCTTGCAATGCCTGTTGTACTGTTCACACAGAGGCATATTCATAGTGTAGGGTCCGTCCCAGAAGGAGGTCACCTTACCGTGGTGGGACGGTCCACGCTATTTGGCGCCAAATTTGCAAGCTAAGTACCTCATATTTTCATAGTTTCATATTTTCATTTATTACATAACAGCTGTATAGCTTTTTCATGTTCTATCTATATACTCATGTGTTATCTATATACTCATGTTTCATCTATATCTTTGTGCTAGCAGTGTGCTGCTGTATTTTCCTGTTGCTATCTATCTATCTATCTATCTACTCATATCTATCTATCTATCTATCTATCTCATATCTATCTCATATCTAAAAAACATATACAAAAACTAACATAATTCTGTCCTATAGGTTTAGAGTGGAAACATATCAAATGCTTCAAACCTTGATGTTCACTATGGAGGAGATTAACAGTAATCCCAATATGTTGTCTAATAATACATTAGGTTACCAGATGTATGACACCTGTAATATACCTCACTATGAATTACAAGGGGCTTTACAGTTCCTGACTGACTCTAGTATTACTATCACCGACAACCAGTGTCAGTCTACATCGTCCTTCACAGCTGTTATTGGAAGCATAGCTTCAGCCAACTCAATAACCTTGGCTCATTTTTTGGGAACCTTCAAATATCCTCAGGTAAGAAGATATGTTGAGATGATACTTCTACTTTGCAGTGACATCAGTCATTTTTCCCAAAAATCTACGGCGAAACTGAAAAAAAAATCATTGTGCGACGAAATTGAAGAAAAAAAACGCCAGTTTGTGACTTTTGAGGGCTTCCGTTTCTATGTAGTACATTTTTTGGTAAAAGTGACACCTTATCTTTATTTTGTAGGTCCATACGATTCAAATGATACCCTACTTATGTAGGTTTGATTTTGTCGTACTTCTGTAAAAAATCATAACTGCATGCAGAAAAATGTATACGTTTAAAATTGTCATCTTCTGACCCCTATTACCTTTTTTTTTTTTTACCGCTTATGGGGCAGTATGAGCATTTTTTGCGCCGTGATCTGAAGTTTTTAGCGGTACCATTTTTGTATTGATCGGACTTTTTGATCGCTTTTTATTCATTTTTTCATGATATAAATGTGACCAAAAATACGTTATTTTGGACTTTGGAATTTTTTGCGTGTATGCCATTGACCGTGCGGTTTAATTAATGATATATTTTTATAGTTCGGACATTTACGCACACGGTCATACCACATATGTTTATATTTATTTTTATTTACATGTTTTTTATGGGAAAAGGGGGGGGGTGATTGGGACTTTTATTAGGGAAAGAGTTAAATTACATTTATTAACTTTTTTTTTTTACACTTTTTTTTTGCAGTGTTATAGCTCCCATAGAGGGCTATAACACTGCACACACTGATCTTATACCCTGTTCACTGCAAAGCCATAGCTTTGCAGTGATCAGGGTTATCGGCGGTTGATTGCTCAAGCCTGCATCTCAGGTTGGAGCAATCAATCGCCGAAGGGACATGCCGGAAGAAGGTAAGAGGACCTCCGCTCGTGTCCCAGCTGATCGGGACACCGCATTTTCACTGCGGTGGTCCCGATCAGCCCCACTGAGCAGCCGGGCAGCTTTCACTTTCAGTTTAGACGTGGCGTTCAACTTTGAACGCGGCGTCTAAAGGGTTAATAGCATGCAGTACCGTGATCGCTGCCGCTCACTATTAGCCCCTGGTCCCGGCTTCAGATACATGCCGGGACCGACCCGATATGACACTGGGTCACCGCGTGACCCCACGTTATATCGCGGGAGCCTGCCAAGGACGTAAATATACGTCCTTGGTCGTTAAGGGGTTAACCTGCAAAAAGGATCTCTGGTCCACCATGGTGACCTCCGGCAGGAAGAGACCCAACAAGCCGGGCGATTTCAGGTCCCTGCAGCAGTTTTTATGGCGGGGAAGCCCGGTTGCTCGGGAGCCTAAAGATGGCGCGGACCCTCCTGTCTCTCAACGAGAGAACTTCAGAACCCCGAGATCCCAACTACCGCTACCACAGAGAAAAGGCAGATCGGCCACCCTAAGGTAGGAGACATGAAGCTGCCTACCAGAGCCCAGAAGGACTGTGTGCTACCTCTTCTTCCAGCTGTGGAGTCCAACATGGCGGACACTGGAGAGGGTGATGATACCTTACCCCTGCCTCCAAGCGAAACCTCCACTACCTGGTGGCTCTCCCCACCAGTTTGCATCATCCCCGCAGGTCAGCCCTGTCAAGCAAAAACCTCAACTTACCTCAAACACTGTGAATGACTGGACGGCAGAGTAGGTAGAAGACCCGGGCAACCAGAGGGATGAGGGGGACATGTTTGCTACGTACCAGACCTCTGATAGAACCGTCTACAAGACTGCACTGAAAGATATGCTCCAACTTCTCTGATCCTCCCTTCATAGAGACTTCTCCTCCTTGCTGGCTCTGGTCAGAACTTCAGTGAGAGTCCTGGAACAGAAAGTGATGCATGTGGAAAGCAAAATCGTGTCCTTTGCTGAAGCGCACAACGGGCTGGTAGATTCCCACAATGCCTTAGATGATACAGTAGCTGCGGTTAACTCATTTACTACCAGTATTCAATGCGGCTGTAGAAACGGGTTCTCTTTCCACGGACATGCTGGACGCTCTTATCACGACATTTCCCAAACCTGGCAAACCTACTGGCCAATTATCGACCTAATTATCGAGCTATATTTCTACCTAATGGTAATGCAAAAATATATGCAAAGATATTGGCTTCGCAACTGTGCCCACATATACCGACGTTACTGGGACGGGATCAAGTAGGTTTTACTTTGGGGAGACAGGCCCCGGACAATACGAGGAGAGTGATTTCTATTTTACAACATTGCGTACGAGGACGAATAGCTAAATTTTTTTTTTACCTTAGATGCTGAGAAAGCATTCGACAGGGTGAACTGGCAATATTCATCTTCAGCCTTGAGAGCCTTCGGTTTTGAAGGTTCCATTCTTACTGTCATACAAGCTCTATATTCCAACCCGGTAACGAGTGTATTTACTAATGGTGCGAGATCCAGCTGGTTCACCCTGTCAAATGGCACGTGCTAGGGATGCCCCCTGTCGCCGTTAATTTTTCTAATCACCATAGAACCGCTGGCGCAGGTTATATGCCTGCGAGCAGACATCAAAGGGGTGACTATAGGCGGAGTAGAGCATAAATTGGCACTTTTCGCAAACGACGTCCTTCTAACTCTGACGGATCCCCTTTCCTCCCTGACATCCCTTTTTCAAACGCTCGACTCTTTTAGCCTACTATCATACTAAAAATTAAATGTTGCCAAATTACAAAAACTCCCAATTGACTTCCCCTCTGCCTTATTAAACGCACTAAAACCCAAATTTCCCCTGGACTGGCAGAAACCGTCTGTCTCGTATCTGGGGATACAACTCACGCACCCATCTTCTTCACTTTTTCAAACCAACTATCTCCCACTCCTCTCTAACTTCTCCTTCTCTATTACAAAATGTAAAAAGCAAATCATGTCCTGGTTTGGCAGACTAGCAGCCTTCAAAATGCTCCTGCTTCCGAAACTTTTGTACCTATTTCGTACTTTACCGATAGCAATCCCTAAATCATTTTTTATCTCGATGAACAAGTTACTTGATAGCTTCATCTGGAACCTAAAGCGCCCCAGAGTTTCCAGAGGGGTTATGATACATAATAGGTTATCGGGTGGTATGGGGAGGCCTGACATTGAAGGACACTATAAAGCATGTATCCTTGACCAGATGAGAAATTGGTGGTCCGGTAAGCCTGACAAGCTATGAGTCACATTGGAACAATCTTATAGCCCAGGGTGTTCCTTGAAATCTGGGATGATAGCCGCACTCTCTCATAAAAGTTTAGCCAAAACACACCTCTCAGCTATTGATCTTACAGAACAAATATGGAGATCTAGCCTTAAAACTTTCCCTAACCCTATCAAATGCCCCACTGGGTCTATACCAATAGATCACTTATCTCTCTATATCCCGGATCTGGATCTTACAGCCTGGATATTACAGACATCTTAGACGACAACGGCACAGTACATTTCCCAACAATTAGGGAGAGGTTCCTTATCTCACATAAAGAATTCTACAAGAGCCTATAAATTAGAAGTCTTATCAACACAGGGGTGCTTGATACTAAAAAAAATACCTGCAAGGCTATTAGGGCTCTTCAACTCCTCCAATAGGGGCATTTCCTATTTCTATGACTCTTTGGGAAACAAATCTAATGTGACCTCGTTTCCCTACATGCTGAGGTGGGAACATGATTTACAACTCACTATCACCCTAGAACAGTGGCAGGCTGCCTTTAGAAATATCTGTTGCATTTTCAAATGCGCAAATCACCAGGAAGCCATGTTAAAGACGATTCACCAATGGTTTTACGCACCTTACAGATTACATAAAATTGAACCTTCCTGCTCTGATAGCAGTTGGAGGAGCTGCAGGAATGTGGGTACTCTGTTGCATACACTGTGGGAATGTCCGGTACTTCAGCCAGTCTGGAGGGGTATTGAATTAGTAATAACTACAGTAGATTACTGGGAACTGCACAGCCCCTTTCCCCAAAGACAGCACTACTAATGGTAGACTTAGACAAGTACCCTCCCCCCCCCCCCCACTTCCAGAACCGTTATAGCTCATCTCCTTATGTCCACTAAGCTCTTCATATCTAGGAAATGGAAGACTCCACCGGTACCTATTCTGTCAGAGATTCATACATATGTTAACCTCACGTGTGAATATGAAAGAACATTTGGCTAGCAAACTCCCGGGATCTATACTTTTTGAAGCAATGGGATTTGTGGATTCATAGTCCACATTATGTTTCCCCTTTTTAAGACTATCCTGGACTGGGTGTCCTCAGCAATATACTTCTCTTTTTGTCTTTATTTTCTTCCCTTTCTTTCTTTCTTTCTCCCCCTTTATGAGAGAAGTTTACTACTTACCTCCATGATATGATTGAGAAGAGAACTTCTCATTTCTGTAGTAATTAGAGACTTAATAGCCTCCAGTCGTTTTTATTTTGTTTCACTAGGCAGTTTGTTTTTCTTATGCATTAATGCTCATTCAAGTTCCAATGACAATGCATATGGATGGACAACAAAGACTGGTCGACACTGGGACTCATCCATGTTTTTCCTGAAGGACTGTTGCTTTTCGGGAATTTGGACATTTATAACTGTTAGATTGTTAGCTGTTTCTGTTAGATTCCCTGATAGGGTTAGACGTTTTTACTCTGAGTGCCTTATGTCATGGTACTTTGTATACATTGTATCACACTATGTTTGTCTTTATGAAAACAATAAAATGTTTAAAATTAAACAAATATAGAAAGCAAAATGAGAAATGAGAAAAAATATCACCAAGAATTCTAAAAAAACATGTTTAACATAAAAACCTGATTTAAACAATAAGCCATTACCGATGACACATTCTCTTTAACAAAGGTTACAGCGAGATATTCTGTCATTATAGTGGAATATGCCACATGAAGACTCAACATGGCCCACAGAGTTGAGAGCAGAGGGACTAACATTAATAATATTTATTAATAGAGTATAGCAAACTTGGAAGGTGTTCAGTTTGCAGCAAAGAAAGGGTTAAGTTGTGTGCGAGCAGCAGCGCAACTTAACTCTTTTCTCACAGTATAGCAGCGCATCCGCTGGTTAACTGTAACATCTTGCTTGGCTGAGCGATATACGCCGACCCAGCAAGGAAGGAGTTAATTTGTGTTAACTCCTTTTTGGTGGGGGTAGGGTGCTGGTGGTGTATTTATTATACTGAATAATGTGTCCAGTGAAGAAAGCTGGTAGCTGGTTGGGGCCTTTTTTTGTGTAGCTCCGCCTCTAGTGATGATGTCACAAGGAGGGGGAGCTACACAAGAAAAGCACAAAACAAGCGACAAGATGGTAAGTATTACTCTCTTCACTTTACACATTATACAGCTGTATAATGTATACACCCCCTCCTCCAAGGAGTTAACTAGTGCTGCTCAGCAGTGCTAATTAATTTCTTCATTGCTGGGCTGAGCTGTAATCGTGGCTATCATCTACAGGCACAGCTCAGCCCCGACATTGCCAGGTTTGTGCAAATTCAGATCAAATCCGGGTTAGGGAGGTTCAGCTCACTCAACTCTATTTACTAATAATAATATTTATTTATATAACGCCAACAGATTTCACATAAGTTTACAATTCTGGGGATAAAAATAAATACAAGTATCAAACATTACAATATTTTGCACTAAATATTCAAACAGGAGGAGTGAGGACCCCACTCTCGAGCACTTACTGTCTATGAAGAATGGGGCTGAGACAAAAAGCAGAAATTGCTTTATTGATACAATGGTCCAGCCATGTTTTATAAAAAGGGTAGGTTACTTAACCCCTTAAGAACGCAGGGTGTATGGGTAAGCCCCCTTTCTCGAGTCCTTAAGGACTGAGGGCGTACCTGTACACCCTGATCCAGCTAATGGGGTTTAAACCGTTCTCACGAGCGGAGAATGGGTTAAACCCTGTGGGTCCCTGTTGCTATGGGCAGCCAGGATCCATGGTTAATGCCGGGCATCGCTGATCAGGCTAATGCACGGCATTAACCCCTTAGACGCTGCAATCAAAGTTGATTGCGGAGTCTAAACTGAAAGTGAAACTTTCCCAGCAGCTCAGCGGAGCTGATAGGGACTATCGCGACAGAATCGCGATGTCCCGATCAGCTTACTGGACGACGGGAGGGTCCTCACCTGCCTCCTCCTCGTCCGATAGGAGATCTACTGCTCCATGCTGGCAGCAGGCTAGAGTAGCAGAGCGCCGGCAACACTGATCAATGCTATGCTATGACATATCATTGAACAGTGTATGCAATCAAAGATTGCATGGTATAGCCCCCTAAGGGGGCTAAAAAAAAGTAAATAGTGGTAAAAAAAAATAAGAGAATAAATGTGAATAAACCCACCCCCTAATAAAAAATTTTAATCAGCCGCCTTTTCCTATCTTTTTTAATAAAATAAAGTAATAAATAATCATATGTGGTACCACCACGTGCGAAAATGTACGAACTATTAGAATATAAGGTTAGCTAAACAGTACAGTCGATGGTGTACACGTAAAAAGAAATACCATTAAAATGTTATAGGGGTCAGAAGATGACAATTTTAAACATACTAATTTTGGTGCAAGTAGTTATAATTTTTTTAAAGTAGTAAAATAAATAAAACCTACATAAATTGGGTATCCTTGTAACCGAATGGACCTATAGAATAAAGATAATGTTTCATTTTTACCGAAAAGTGCACTGGGTAGAAACAGAAGCCCTAAAAATTAGCAAAATAGGTTTTTTTCTTTTCATTTCACGCCACAAATAATTTTTTTGCCGCAGATTATGTTATAAAATAAGTAATGTTGTTACAAAATACAATTAGCACACAAAAAACAAGCCCTTATAAGGCTCTGTAGGTGCAAAATTAAACACGTTATGATTTTCAGAAGATGAGGAGGAAGAAACGAAAGTGCAAAAACGGAAAAACGCTCAGTCCTTAAGGTGAAAATGAGTCCTTAAGGGGCTAAGGAAGGCGAACCAGTCAAAAACTAATATTTGAATGTCTAAAGTGCATAGAGCCTGGGGGAGACTACCAAATATGGCATTCTTGATGTTTCTAAGACCCAGGGGTCTCAAAAAGCGCGAAAGTCATAACAGGGGAGACCGTAGTTATCGGCCTGCTTGAAGATATGTGTCTTTAGGGCACGGTTAAAACTGTGGGTGTTGTAAATGAGTCTGAAGGTTTGGGGTATCACATTTCGGGGAATTAGTGCAGTACGAGCAAAGTCTTGGAGATGACAGCAAGACAATAAGTTCAATAAAACATGAAAGAAAAGTTGGTAGGCAGCAAATTGAGAGGAAAATATGTACAGGACAACTAAGGGTAAAAAGATGAAAAATGAAAAGAAAAATAGTTGAGAAAGTTGAGTAAAAATTTGAAATATGGAAAAGATGTCAATTGATATAGAGGATCAAAGAAATGTCATGTGTCATACAGAGAGCACTGCTTGACATACCCCACAATATTTAAAATGTTATTTACCATTCTGGAGTTAGGATTCTCCTAAATTTGTTTATTTAAAAAAAAATGTTAAATTACTTTTGCTTTTGAATATATGGTTATGGTATAATCATCCTTCACCACTATAATCAAAGTTCTAAGTCTTTGTATGTTAAAGTTTTCACAATTATTATTTTTTTTTTTTAGATCAGTCCATTATCAAGTGCTTCTCTTCTAGGTAATAGGAAAATGTTTCCATCCTTCTTCAGGGTGGCCGCGAGTGATCAATACCAATCCATTGGACTGGCTCAACTTCTTCTGAAATTTGGCTGGAAATGGGTTGGTATTGTAGCAAGTGACAATGATTATGGCCTACAAGGAATTTCCCCGATTAGACAAGAGTTAATCAAAGCCGGAGCATGTTTGGCTTTTACTCAATATATTCGTTTGAGTCAACCTGATCGCAATGCTCCTCGAATAGTGCAGACCATCAAAGAGTCCACAGCGACGGTTGTCCTTGTGTTTGCCTTTGAAGTTGATTTTCTTCCTATTGCGAATGAGTTGGTGAAGCAGAATGTCACAGGGAGAATTTTTATTGGTAATGCCGGTTGGGCCAGATCGACATTTTTGTCAACAAGTTATTATTTCCCAGTTTTAATTGGTGCACTTGGCTTGGCTAGCAATGATTATGTAATACCGGGCTTCGACCAGTTCCTAAAGAATATTCGTCCTCTCGCATCTAAAGGACCAAATTGGGTGATGCAATATTGGGAGACTATCTATAACTGCACATTTTCTTATAGTGACAACAGTATAAGTTCTGTGAAGACTCCGGTGAGGAACTGCACCGGAATGGAACAGCGAGATGAAAGAATTTACAGTTCTACATTTGTCAAGAGTCTATTATATACTTCTTATATGTACGCTTCTGTGCACACCGTGGCTAGAGCTTTAAATGATCTAAAAATCTGCAAGCCAGGAGAGGGACCATTTTATAATGGGACCTGTGCGAACCTCTGGAATTTCAAACCATGGCAGGTAAATGTAGAGAATGGATCTGAATGATGAAATCTACCAACAATAATAACTTTCTGGTATAATGTACAGTGTTCACAAAGCTTTCCCAATTTAAAATCAAATGCAAATCTTTACCCAAAAGGGTACTCCAACGTTTACCATTTAAAAAAAAAAAAAAATCATGCCCAGACTGCCAACATGAAAACAAAAAGCCTCTTCTTATCTCCTGATGCTTCCCTGTTGCCTCCGGTATAGCTACTCTGATCCCCGCTGCAATATTCTTCCTGATGCCGGGGGTTGACCTGTCAGACTGCAGCTCAGCTAATTGTTGCCCTCAGTAATGTCACGCATCGGCCAATGATTAGTTAAATACCGGTGTGTCGTTTCAGCCCCAGCTCTGGTCTTCTTCCAGGTCACACTGCTGCTTAAAGGGGTACTCCGCCCCTAGACATCTTATCCCCTATCCAAAGGATAGGGGATAAGATGTCAGATCACGGGGGTCCTGCTGCTGGGGACCCCCGGGATCTCGGCTGCGGCACCCCACTATCATTATTGCACAGAGCAGACTCGCTCCATGCGTAATGACCAGCGATACACGGGCCGGAGCATCTAGACGTCATGGCTCCGCCCCCTCGTGACATCACAGCCCGCCCCTTAATGCAAGTCTATGTGAGGGGGCGTGATGGTCGCCACATCCCCTCCCATAGACTTGTATTGAGGGGGTAGGCCGTTACGTCACAAGGGGGCGGAGCCCTGACATAACAATGCTCCGGCCCCTGTATTGCTCGTCATAACGCAGTGAGTGAGTCTGCTCTGTGCAATAATGATAGTGGGGTGCCGCAGCCGAGATACCGGGGATTCCCAGCATAAGATGTCCAGGGGCAGAGTACCCCTTTAACCAATCACTGGCCAAGGTGGTACATAGCTGGGGCCATCTATTAGCTGAGCTGCTGTCTGATGAGTTGAACCCCGGCACCAGGAAAGGATTGTACTGGGCATCAGAGCAGAAATACTGAAGGCAATAGAGGAGCAGCGGGAGGTAAGTAAAGAATTTAATTTTTTTTTTATGCCGAAAGCCTGGGCAGGATTTGAAAAAAAAAAGTTAACCACTAATTCTTCAATTTGGGAAATCATTCTAAGTTTGTCCCTTAGACCCAATGCAAACTATTTGATCCCCTGCTGATTTTTTTGTTTGTCCACTGAAACATAGAATGTGTCGGCATATAAGAACTATTTAGCCCATCTAGTCTGCCCAATATTCTGAATACAATGAATAGTCCCTGGTCCTATCTTATATGAAGGATAGTCTTATGCCTATCCCATGCATGCTTAACCCCTTAAGGACTGAGCGATTTCACGTTTTTGCATTTTCGTTTTTCCTCCTTGCCTTTAAAAAATCATAACCCTTTCAATTTTGCACCTAAAAATCTGTATTATGGCTTATTTTTTGCGCCACCAATTCTGCTTTACAGTGACATTAGTCATTTTACCGAAAAATCCACGACAAAACGGAAATAAAATTCATTGTGCAACAAACTTGAAGAAAAAATGCCATTTTGTAAATTTTGGGGGCTTTCGTTTCTACGCAGTACATTTTTCGGTAAAAATTATACCCTACTTATAGGTTTGATTTTGTATCACTTCAGAAAAAAATCATAAATACATGCAGGAAAATGTATACGTTTAAAATTGTCATTTTCTGAGCCCTATAACTTTTTTATTTTTCTGTGTTCAGGGCGCTATTAGGGCTCATTTTTTTGCGCCGTGATCTTAAGTTTTTAGCGGTACCATTTTTGTTCTGATCAGACTTTTTGATCACTTTTCATTAACTTTTTTGGGGTATAAAAAGTGATCAAAAATGCGCTATTTTGGACTTTGGAATTTTTTTTGCGCGTACGCCATTGAACATGCGGTTTTAAAAGCAGTATATTTTTATAATTCTGACATTTCCGCACGCGGTGATACCACATATGTTTATTTTTATTAACACTGTTTTATTTTGTTACAAGGAAATGCTGGGTGATTTAAACTTTTAGTTCAGAACGGAATACCTGAAAGGGTTAACTTTTATTTTACACTTTTTTTTGCGAGCTCATAGCTCCTATAGGGACCTATGAGCTTGCAATGGCTGATTTCATTCACAGATTGTTGCCTTGCCGTTGCATGGCAACAAGCTGTGTAATCGGCGGTTGATTGCTCCAGCCTGTAACTCATGGAGCAATCAATCAGAGCCGGGACACCGACGGAAGAAGGTAGGGACCTTCTTCTCTCCAGGTAGCTGATCGGGGCATCGCGATTTTATCGCGATGACCCCGAACAGCCCGACTGAGCAGCCGGGAAGCATTTACTTTCACTTTCGATGCGGCGCTCAGCTTTGAGCGCCGCATCGGAAGGGTTAATAGCGTGTGACCGAACGATCGCGGCCGCATGCTATTAGCCGTGGGTCCCGGCTGTGAATAGGCGCCCGGACCATCCCGCTATGACGCGGGGTCCCGCCAGGACCCCACGTTATAGACAGGGACCGGACTTAGGACGGAAGGAGTTAAAGGGGTATTCCAGGAAAATACTTTTTTTTTTATATCAACTGGCTCCAGAAAGTTAAACAGATGTATAAATTACTTTCTATGAAAAAAAATCTTAATTCTTCCGGTAGTTATCAGCTAGAGATGAGCGAATTTACAGTGATTGGATTTGTCACAAACTTCTCGGCTCGGCAGTTGATGACTTTTCCTTCATAAATCAGTTCAGCTTTCAGGTGCTCCCGTGGGCTGGAAAAGGTGGATACAGTCCTAGGAGAGAGTCTTCAAGGACTGTATCCACTTTTCCAGCCCACCGGAGCACCTGAAAGCTGAACTGATTAATGCAGGATAAGTCATCAACTGCCGAGCCGAGAAGTTTGTGACGAATCAAATCACTGTAAATTTGCTCATCTCTATTATCAGCTGCTGAAGTTGAGTTGTTCTTTTCTGTCTGACAACAGTGCTCTCTGCTGACACCTCTGCTTGTCTCAGGAACTGTCCAGAGTAGGAGCAAATCCCCATAGCAAACCTGTAATGCTTCAAACATTTCCTTAGACACGTATAGGTGTCAGCAGAGAGCACTGTGGTCAGAAAGAACAACTCAACTTCAGCAGCTGATAACTACTGGAAGGATTAAGCTTTTTGTAATAGAAGTAATTTACAAATCTGTTTAACTTTCTGGAGCCAGTTGATATCATTTTTTTTCCTGGAACACCCCTTTAAAATCATTCCCTGTATTTGCAGCTGCTACTTTTGTAGGAAGGCTATTCCATGCATCAACTACTCTCTCAGTAAAATAAATGATCAGTCTGTAATTTCATTGGTCAGTTTATTTAAACAGAATAACAATAAAAAAATCCAGAAAAACACAGTTCTAATAGGATATGAATTGATTTGCATTTTACTAGTGAAATAAGTATTTTATCCCCTATTAATTAGCAACATTTCTGGCTCCGAGTTGTCTTTTATACAGATAATGAGCTTAGATTAGGAGCACTCTCTTAAAGCGCAACTGTCAGGACTGTTGACCCCCACAACTTAAAGGGGTACTCCGGCTCTAAGACATCTTATCCCCTATCCAAAGGATAGGGGATAAGATGCCTGATCGCGGAGGTCCTGCCGCTGGGGACCCCTGTGATCTTTCACGCAGCACCTTGTTACCATCAGCCCCCTGAGCATGTTCGCTACGGGTCTGATGACTGCCGATCATGGGGCCAGAGTATTGCTCCACCCCTGTGTGATGTCACGCCCCGCCCCCTCAATGCAAGCCTGTGTGTGACAGCTGTCATGCCCCCTCCCATAGGCATGCATTGAGGGGGTGCAGCGTGACGTCACACAGGGACGGAGCCGTGACATCACAATACTTCGGCCCCGTGATCGGCAGTTATCAGACCCGGAGCGAACATGCTCCTGGGGCTGATGGTAACGAGGTGCTGCGTGAAAGATCACGGTGGTCCGCAGTGGCTGGATCCCCGCGATCAGGCATCTTATCCCCTATCCTTTGGATAGGGGATAAGATGTCTTAGAGCCGGAGTACCCCTTTAAGTTGTGGGGGTCAACAGTCCTGACAGTTGCGCTTTAAGAGAGTGCCAGTTTGTGGAAGATGATGAGAAGCATAGTGCAGCTTTACCTGGCTGCTTTTTTAGTAATAAATACCTATAATGAATACCCATAATAAACACTAGACCAATGTATTAAATTACAATTACATGCTTATTAGAATATTAAATAAAAAACATTTAAAATGGACAGCGCGAGTCAGACTAACCTGACTACTGTGAGGTAAATAGAACAAACAAGATAAAGTGCGTAGACCACAGTCGGACACTATGGGGCCACCAGTATATTAACCATATACATAAATAATGAAGCTATGCAACAATCTTGAACTTTAATAGGTGTAAAAAACGACATAGTCATATTGCCGGCATGTACTGGGTCCGCAGAAAACATGGGAGACCTACAAATACTCTGCAGAGGTGTGAATCTGCTGCACAATTATGCACCACACTTCCTCCAATATAGCCAGCAGAGTCAAGAGAAAGGTATATTCACATAAGGCTGGGTTCACATCACGTTTTTCCCAATACGGGACCGCTTACGGCTGGGGGAGCTAAAACCTTGCACTCCGTATCTCAGCCGTATGCCGTCCGTATTTAAACACTGACTCCGGTTGGCTCATTTTTGCCCCGTATGCGGTTTCCCACCGGACCTAAAATCGTAGTCGACCCCGATTTTAGGTGCGGTGTGAAAACCGCATAAAGGGCAAAAATGAGCCGACCAGAGTCAGCGTTTCACTCCGGTTGGCTCATTGAAATGAATTACATACGGGCGGCATACGGCTGAGATAGGGAGCGCAAGGTTTTAGCTCCCCCAGCCGTAAGCGGTCCCGTATTGGGAAAAACGTGATGTGAACCCAGCCTACGCAAGCAGACAAAGTACCGAACCTAGCAAATACACCATCACAGAGCATCCGCACCCCAACACCATTTCACCATCAGGCTTCCTCAGGGAGGGAGGACTTATTTTACTGAGTAAAATACAAATCAATTCATAACTTTTATTAGTTTTTATGGCTTTTTTTAATGTTATTCTGTCTCTTACTGCTCAAATAAACCAACTGTTAAAACTACTGACTATTTTAGTCAAGGTCCTCTTTGGTCATTGAAACACTTTGTTGGCTTATGATTTCACTACTTGATTTTCCCATTGATTTGCAGCTTACATACTATATAAGGAAGGTCAAGTCAGCTTCGAACAATGGAAAAGAAAACTACTTCGATGAGAGTGAGGATTCAACTGTCGCCTATGGAATCGTGAACTGGCAAATGAAACCAGATGGAACTGTGACGCAAGTTAAGATTGGAAAATTTAGTATCTCAGGCCCCCCAGATAAAGCCCTGGTCCTTAACTCAAGTCTGATCTCATGGCCTACTGGAGGTCAACAGGTGAGATGTTAAAGGAGTACTCCGGTGGATTTTATTGATGTATTTTTTTAAATCAGCTGATGCCAGAAAGTTAAACAGATTTGTAAATTACTTCTATTAAAAAATCCTAATCCTTCCAGTACATATTAGGGGCTATATACTACAGAGGAAATTATTTTCTTTTTGGATTTCTTTTGTGTCACGACCACAGTGCTCTCTGCTGACACCTCTGTCCATGTCAGGAACTGTCCAGAGCAGGAGGAAAATCCCCAAACAGATGCTGCTCTGGACAGTTACTAAAGGATAGGGGATAAGATGTCTGATCATGGGGGTTCTGCCGCTGGGGACCCCCGTGATCTCCTTGCAGCATCTGGCGTTCGTTTAGAGCATCAGGTGCAGCGCCAGAGGCTCTTGATGTCGTGGCCATGCCTCGCTTGTGATGTCACGGCCAAGCCCCCTCAATGCAAGTCTATGGGAGGGGGTGTGAAGTTTGCTCCGTGCACCGGATGTCTGGAGTGCCACAGCCAATATCTTGGGGGTCCCCAGGGGCAGGACCCCCGTGATCAGACATCTTATCCCCTATCATTTGGATAGGGGATAAGATGTCTAGGGGCGAAGAACCCCTTTAAGGTGGTGGTTGTACCTTTATGATCTACACTGCTCTTCGTTATGAATAAGTGGTTGGCCTGAAAAGAGTCTAGATTATAATTATAAACCTTGTACTAATGTTTTCTGAGGACATTGACCCCTCCATCAACTTTCAACATATACATTATTTCTCGTTTGCATGTTGCATAGTAAATACAGTATACAGGTGAAACTCGAAAAAATTTGAATATCGTGCAAAAGTTCATTATTTCATTATTTCATTAGTGCAACTTAAAAGGAAAGGAAGCATGAAGTGCACCAAAATCTCCTGGTAGAAGGATGTGTTGACCTTGGACTTAAAGAGTATTCTGGCTTTATACATCTTTTCCCCTATCCAAAGGATAGGGGATAAGGTGTATGATCGCAGGGGTCCCGCCGCTGAGGACCCCCGTGATCTCGGTGTGGTCCCCGGCATTCTGTGCCGGCGCTGCCTCAAAGACGGGGACGTGACATCACGGCCATGACCCCTAGTGATGTCATGCACACCCCTTTTTCAGTGACCACACCCCCTTTCCCAGATGGTCACACCCCTTTTTGGGTTTTTTCCAAATCAAATAGAAAGTTGGTCGGGTTTTTAAAATTCTGTTGCAGATAAAATTCTGGCGCAATGAGCACATCTGGCGCAAACCTGACAAAACATGTCGGGTTTATAATAGTAAATCAGGGCCACTATTTCTTTGTGGTAGTCTGTGGCAATTCTTCTGTACCTTCCCAGAGGAAGAAAGCCAGGCACAGTGCCGCATCTGCAAGCGGAAAGCAATTACTGCTCTGCGTAAGCACATGGAGCGCCATCACAAGGCTGTGTGGGACTGTCAAAAGATCCCAAAATGTGATCAAAACCTTGAGGCTGCAGTTCCCAATCTGTGTAGTGTGTCTGGCAGCCCGGCCTCATCCACAGGCAGTGCAGTTTCTGTCTTGTTCTAATCACTGTCATGTAGTGTTCCTCCTACTCCATCCACTCAGCTATTTATAATGGAATCTATATCCCTCGGAAAAAAAAACTGTATTTACCCAGTCATCCAGATGTTGTGCAGTGTTGTAGGTGGTGCAGTTGCTTCGGTACCATCTAGTTAAATCCACAGCCTATAGGCATTTAATGGGGTACACCAAGCCTAGGTGGTATATATTTAGTTGCCATTACTTTTCTTAAAAAAAAAAAAAAAAGCCATCACCGCCTTTCACCATTATTTGGAGAACAGGGTGGGCTACTGCATTGAGTTGACAGTGTGCTGCTGGGGACCCCCGTGATCATGCACGCGGCACCCCGTTAAAATCAGACCCCGGAGTGTGTTCGCTCCGGGTCTGATTACTGTCGATCACAGGGCCGGAGCATTCTGAAGTTACGGCTCCGCCCCCTTGTGACGTCACGCTCCACCCCCTCAATGCAAGCCTATGGGACGGGGCGTGACGCCCCGTCCCATAGGCTTGCATTGAGGGGGCGGAGCGTGACATCATACGGGGTGGAGCCGTGACATCACAGATTCATCAATACATGTTTTATTGTTTCATAAATAAAACATTGCAGAAAAAAGTATCTAAAAAATGATCGGAATTATACAATAAAATCCTTTTATACTACCAGGTCCCACGTTCTGTCTGTAGCGAGAGTTGTCCTCTGGGATTTAGGAAGGCAGCTATTCAGGGCCAACCTATCTGCTGCTTTGAGTGTGTTCCTTGTCTACAAGATGAGATCAGCAATCAGACAGGTAAGTAGTCTCACAATAGTTTCCATGGATTTTTTTTTGTCAATTTTAAAATAATTATAATATTAATAACACCTCAAAAATAACAGCAACAATTATTATTATTTTATTCATATTTTGTTTTCTATGGAATGAAGTAAAAATGTGCAACTTTTTTTTATCTTCTCCAGATTCCATTAACTGTGTCAGGTGTCCATGGGACCAGTGGCCGAATTACGAAAAATCCAGCTGTCTCCCAAAACCCTTTGACTTCCTGTCTTATGAAGATGTGTTAGGAGCCATCTTAGCGGCATCCAGCTTGATTTCTTCCATTGTTCCTCTTCTTATTTTGAGGCTTTTTCTTAAATACAGAAATACCCCTATTGTAAAAGCCAGTAATTATTCTCTAAGTTGTCTTTTGTTGATGTCCCTTTGTCTCTGCTACTTCTCCTCCTTAGGGTTTATAGGATATCCAGAGCACACCAGATGTCTCCTGCGTCAGGTGACCTTTGGTCTGGTCTTCACTCTCTGTGTTGCTTGCATTTTGGCCAAGACGATCATGGTTGTATTTGCATTCATGGCCACCAAACCAGGAAGCAGTCTGAGAAAATGGACGACATTCAGGGTCTCCTATACGATTATTTTCATCTGTTGTCTGTTACAGTTCATCCTGTGTGCCACCTGGTTGTCCATTGCTCCGCCATTTGCACAACATAACACTGGCATTAGACCTGAAATCATCATTGTTGATTGTAATGAGGGATCACCCATCGCCTTCTGGACTATGTTGGGTTATCTCTTTCTTCTGGCCACCATAAGTTTCATTGTGGCATTCCTGGCCCGAAGACTTCCAGACCGTTTCAATGAAGCCCAGTATATTACATTCAGCATGTTGGCCTTCCTCAGTGTCTGGATATCTTACATCCCAGCCTCCCTCAGTGCACAGGGCAGGTACACAGTGGCTATGGAGATCTTCGCCATCTTAGCATCCAGTTGGGCTTTAGTCATATGTATGTTTCTTCCTAAATGTATTTTCATATTATTCATACCTAAGATGAATTCTAGGAACAATAACATACGAAAAACCAAGGATAGCACCGTATATGTTCTATGAAATTCTTCAAGGTTAACTGTTGATTCAATAACAACAATTATTAGTTTTAATACAAATTTGATACTGTATTATTATTAATAAATAATAAACTAAGATTGTATTTATTTATTATTGAGACAGGCCTGTGTTGGAAAGGTGTTGGTTTTGGTAAGTCAATATCAGTAAGATGTCTATATTCCATCATGATAAAAACTATTTCACTATTAAAGGTATATCCTATCAAAATGTCAAATAATGTATCTCTTTTTGTCATGTCCTAGTCCTCACAGAGAACTCCTAATGTGGAAAACGGCTGACCCCCACATTACAGTGGTCCCTCAACATACGATGGTAATCCGTTCCAAACTGACCATCGTTTGTTGAAACCATCGTATGTTGAGGGATCCGTGCAATGTAAAGTATAGGACAATGGTCTACAACCTGCGGACCGCAGGTTGTAGACCACTGTTAGAGGAACTTGTACTCACCTGTCCCCGTCGCTCCGGATCATCACCGCTGCCCGGGATGTCGCCGTCCATTGCTGTCGCCGCGTCCCCGGGGTGTCCCCGACGCTCCAGTAAGGCCTCTGCTTCCCCGACATCCGCGCTCTCCGTCGCTGCCATCGCGTCGCTACGCACGCCACTCCTATTGGATGACGGGACGGCGTGCGCAGCTACGTGATGACGACGATGAAGAGCGCCGACGATGCAGAGGATCCCAAAGAGGACGCGCCGGAGCCCCGAGGACAGGTAAGTGATCGTCAGCAAAGGGCATGGGGCACCGTAAACGGCTATCCGGCGGCAGCTGAAGCAGTCTGCGCTGCCGAATAGCCGTTTATGCGATGGCCCCGACATACAAAAGCATCGTATGTTGATACTGCCTCTGAGAGACCATCGCATGTTGAAATTATCGTATGTCGGGGCCATCGTAGGTCGAGGGGTCACTGTACATGTTCAATGATGATGTTATTGAAATAGAAGGCCCTAGCAAGACTTTACCTAGATAGCGAATATGTTTATTTTCCGCACATTTAAAAAGAAGGGCAGAAAGAAAGACATGGTCGCACATCCACATGTTATACCTTTATCTATTACTTCTCAGCACAATTGTAACAACTGACAACTGGTATATAGTATACATTTTGATCAATCTGTACTAGCCCACTTACCACTTAAAGGCTACAGGATTTAAGTGGGTGCCTAACTTGAATGGAGCTGGGGGGCAACGACCACCACCACAGCAACACCAGTGCTCATAGGAGGAATAACCTAGTGGTGCAGCAGTCCCACTACTGGCAGACCTAACCACACTACTGCACCAGTGGCGTTGCTTGGGAGATGCGGGGGGTTCGGACCGCATGGGGTGACACCCATAAATGGGGTGACACACCACCAAGTGGTAAGCATTCCCACAATGATGTTACCCCATCCACCCTTCAGTGCCTCTATACAGCAGTGTTTGCCAAGCAGTGTTCATCCTGCTATTGCAAAACTTCAGCTCCCAGCATGCCCAGACAACCAAAGGCTGTCCGGACATGCTGGGAGTTGTAGTTTGGCAGTGTCCGTAGGCACCTTGCTTGGGAAACACTACTATACACACAGTGATCTCAGCCTCCAGCTCAACTCCTCTCCCTGCTGGTCATGTGATCACAGACTCCTACGGAGGCCTGCTGGGGTCAGAGAAAAGACAAGAGTGCAGGAAAAAAGAGGATTATGGCCTGGTTGGCAGGATACACTATAAATACTGTGCCATCCCTCACTACACTACCACTTCATTGTGAATTCTAACCCTGTGTTGTTTTGTAACTGCATATTAACCCTGTACTGTGTATTATCCCTATACTGGAGTAGGGCCAATTGGACCCTTTATGTGAATAGGATTGCATGATCTCCTATTTCACAAGATATCTCATTATGCTATAGGGTGGGGCCTTTTTTTTTTATAAGAAATACCTAGGTGATAGTTTGGCATCAGGAGTTGGAATTAGTGGATATAGACAGACATGGATATGGGACCATTGGACATGGGATATTGTAGAGACACATATAGAGGAATTTCCTAAGGAGTTTACAGGTATGGACATATTTGGGTATAACTGCCCATTTAACTGTCCATTGTTTGTGCACATGATGGACATTGGTGTATAGGGAGTATGGGTGTCTTTGAGCACACCCAATTACATTTCTTTAAATGACTTGGGATATTGGATGTTCTTTCAGACACCCATGTATTAGTATCATCTAGTATTTATTTAATTTACATAAATTATATATATATAATCCTGAACATACCACAATCATAAATGTATATATGTATAAATATATATATATATATATATATATATATATATATATTTATATACATATATAAAATATTATATATATATATATATATATATATATATATATATATATATATATATATGTATGCATTTATGATTGCGGTATGTTCAGGATATGGCCCATTTAGTGTGAATATGAATATTTATAGATATATACACACTATCTGGGTTTCTATATTTGCATTTCTATATGAGATGTATTGGGGGTTTTAGTATTTTGACTGAGTGATCACATTCTATCCTCTGCATGTATATAGAAATCTTTATCCCATATAATAGCATTATTGTGTACTTACATAACAAGAATGTGGTTGCCGATATTGTAAGATAGTGGTTGTACTACTAATCATAGTCATACATTTTATATCCGCCTAACTTGCAAATTAGTGATATGCGCATGTGTCTTGTATTGAGATGCTGGAGCACTGATATGCATAAATAATGGACTGATACGTTGATATTCTTGTGCCGATATTGTTGTGTGATGTGCGCAGGCGTGATGTATTGAGTTGCCGAGATTGACAGCTACCCATACTGATATTGTCAGATACTTACATGCGCATGAGGGGCACAGAGTGTTTTGCCTTTCAGAGGTATGGTGTATATTATAAAGATTTTCTGGGGTTGTACAGTTTTAAGTGCCACAATATGTTGCTGTTTTGTATACAGAGGGTGCACTGTATGGTAAGGTTATCTTCAGAGGCGCAGTGTGTAATATAATTATATTCAAAGAGCACAGTGTGTGGTATTATTATATACAGATAATACAATGTGTGGCAGTATTATATTTAGAGGCACAGAGTGAGGTAGTATTATATTCAGAGGGTACAGTGTGTGGTAGTGTTATATACAGAGGACACAATGTGTGGCAGTATTATGTTCAGAGGCACAGTGTGAGGTAGTATTATATTCAGAGGGTACAGTGTGTGGTAGTGTTATATACAGAGGACACAATTTGTGGCAGTATTATATTCAGAGGTACAGTGTGAGGTAGTATTATATTCAGAGGGTACAGTGTGTGGTATTGTTATATACAGAGGATGCAATGTGTGGCAGTATTATACTCACAGGGTACAGTGTGTGGTAGTATTATATTCAAAGAGTGCAGAGTGCGATAATATTATATTCAGTGATTACAGTGAGGTAGTATTATAATAGGAGGGTACAGTGTGTGGCAGGTTTATATTCAGAGAGAGCAGTGTGTGGTAGTATTATATTCAGTTGGTATATTGTGTGGTAGTATTATATTCAGAGGGTACAATGTGTGGTAGTATTATATTCAGAGGGTACAGTGTGTGGTAGTATTATATTCAGAGGGTACAGTGCGTGGTAGTATTATATTCAGAGGGTACTGTAACGCTGCTGGATGTGGTTCCACTGACCTTTGTGGCTAATGACACGGGCCGTATCGGCATATGTTTGCTATGGGGATTTTCTCCTGCTCTGGACAGTTCTTAAAATGGTCAGAGATGTCAGCAGAGAGCACTGTGCTCGTGATGTCAGCAGAGAGCACTGTGTTCCAAAAAGAAAATAATTTCCTCTGTATTATTCAGCAGCTAATAAGTACTGGAAGGGTTGAGATTTTTTAATAGAAGTAATCTACAAATCTATAAATATTTAACCACACCTCAAGAATCTCACCATACTAGATGGAACACAACAATAGTGGTCCCTCAACATGCGATGGTAATCCGTTCCAAATGGACCATCGTTTGTTGAAACCATTGTATGTTGAGGTGTCCCCGACACTCCGGCAAGGCCTCTGCTTCCCCGTCATCCTCGCTCTCAATCGCCGCCATCATGTCGCTATGCACGCCGCTCCTATTGGATGACGGGTCGGCATGTGCAGCGTCGTGATGACGACGATGGAGAGTGCCGATGATGGAGTGGACCCCGAAGAGGACTCTCCGGAGCCCCGAGGACAGGTAAGTGATCGTCAGTGGACCACACGGGGCCCCGTAAACGGCAATTTGGTGGTAGCTGAAGCAGTCTGCGCTGCCGGATAGCCGTTTATGCGATGGCCCCGACATACAAAAGCATCGTATGTTGATGCTGCCTTCAACATGCGATGGTCTCTGAGATGGTCTCTGAAATTATTGTGTGTCCGGGCCATCGTAGGTCGGGGGGGGTCACTGTAGTTGGAAATAATGTGTTTGAAAAAGTTATAAAATTTATTATACACTTTAGATCATAAATTTAAACAAAATGGTTTCAAAGTTTCAATTTATGGTCTAAAGTGTATAATACATTTTATAACTTTTTCAAACACCTTGTTTCCAATTATTGTTGTGTACCATCTAGTATGGTGAGATCCTTGAGGTGTGGTTAAATATTTATTTATAGTTTTCCTTTATTTTGGGTTTGTGGGGATCGATATTTTAACCACTTATACCTTGGATCCTCGGTTGTGAGCTGCACACTCATTTTCTCTAATCTACAAATCTGTTAAACTTTCTGGCACCAGTTGATTTTTAAAAAAAAATTAAGTTTTCCACTGGAAACTCAAATGCACATAGCGCTCTCTCACTTCGGAGCCCTGTCTTATTTCAAGGCAACAGTTAAGGGCCATATATGGGGTATCTCCGTACTCGGGAGAAATTACACAACAAGTTTTGGGGGGCTTTTTCTCCTTTTACGCCTTATGAAAGGGTAAAGTTGGGGTCTACTCCAGCATGTTAGTGTAAAAAATGTAAAAAATGTACACTAACATGCTGGTGTTGCCCCATACTTTTCGTTTTATAAGAGGTAAAAAAATGACGCCCAAAATTTGAAATGCAATTTCTCCCAAGTACGGAAATACCCCAGATGTGGATGTAAAATGCTCAGTGGATGCACAACATGACTCAGGAGTGAAAGCGCACCATGTACATTTGAGGTCTAAACTGGTAATGTGAACAGGGGTGGCTGCTGGTTACAGCGGTTCTGACATAAATCCAAAAAAAAGTGACCCCATTTTGGAAACTACACCCCTCAAGGAATGAAACAAGGGGTGCTCTGTGCATTTATATCCCACTGGTGTCTGACATATTTTAGGAACAGTTGTCTTTGAAAATGAAAAATGTAATTTGGAATTCGCACAGCCCACAGTTCCAAAGATCTGTCAAGCGCCAGTGGGGTTTAAATGCTCACTGCACCCCTTGTTACATTCTGTGAGGGGAGTAGTTTCCAAAATGGCGTCACATGTGGGGGGTCCACCGTTCTGGTAGCACGGGGGTCTTTGTGAAAGCACATAGCCCCCGACTGCCATTCCAACCAAATTCTCTCTCCAATGGCACTCCTTCTCTTCTGAGCCCTGTAGTGTGCCCGCAGAGTACTTTACATCCACATATGGGGTATTTTCATACGCAGAAGAAAAAGCCCCCCAAAATTTCTAACACTATTTCTTCTATTATCCCTTGTAAAAATGAAAAATTTGGGGTAACACCAGCATTTTTGTGAAAAAAAATCTAATTTTTCATTTCCACATCAAACTTTAGTGAAACACCTGTGGGATGTTGAGGCTAACTGTACCGTTACATTCCTTGAGGGGTTTAGTTTCCCAAATTGTGTGCCATGTGTTATTTTTTGCTCTTCTATACATGCCCCCCAAAAATAATTTCAGCAAAATTCGCTTTCCAAAAGCCCAATGTCGCTCCTTCCCTTCTGAGCCCTCTAGTGCACCCTCAAAGCACTTTACATCCACACATGAGATAGTTCCTTACTCGAGAGAAATGGGGTTACTAATTTTGGGGGACAGTTTCACCTATTACCCCTTGTGAAAATGAAAAATGTAGGTTAACATCTGCATTTTTGTGAAAAAAATCTAATTTTTCATTTTCACATCCCACTTTCACAAATTTTTTTTCCAGTGGAGTACGCCTTTAAAGCTTCACTGCTTATTCCTGAGTGGCCTGTTGGCCTAGATTTCTGTGCAGGCCCAGAAAATGTTAACCAAGCAGTGATGCATGCCTTACTTCTTTGTGTTCAATAGCAGGAACTCCTGCATTTGGCAGAAGTTTTGCTCCTGTACATACAGTAGGTTCCAGGCACCCTACCCCATATTAAAATAAAACTGTGTACAGGAGCAAACTGAAGGCTCAGGCAAAAACATGCTAGAGCTTGGACCGCATGGGAATGTGCTGGACAAGGAAAATGGAATTTCCGATTTCCGTGCCGGTAACATCTGGCTTAGAAAGTCCGCCTTGTGCACAGTGCAGCAGAATCCTGTTGAATTCAACGAGACTCTGATGCAGTAGAATCTCTGTGCCGAATTTCATCTCTATAAGGGACAGAATTGTTTAGCACAGAATTGATTCATTTATCTCTATTAAACCCTTCCCGACCTATGACATACCTGTACGTCATGAGTGGCAAGGTGTTCCCGACCCATGACATACAGGTACATCATGAACATTTTTGCCGCTACTCGCGGCATCCCGCAGCGCCCGGTAAGATGGTGGCTATCACTGATAGCCAGCCATCTTACCATGCGACCACGGGGGGTTTCCTCCCCCACCCCACCCCCAGCGATCGCTGCTATCAGCTGGTCAAATCTGACTAGCTGATAGCAGCGTTTTGCTATCAGAATACTTAGCAGCGCGGTGTGTAAGTCCCGATCACGGGGATCGGGACACACACCGCTCTGCTAAGTGTCCCTGACCCGTCCCCCGGCGTCACTTACCCAGCCATGCGGTGTCCCGAGCGGTCCCGGCGCGAGCGACGTCCTCCAGGCGGTCCCGGCGGCGCTGCGTCCCGGCGGTGAGTTTCCGGCAGCAGTGCGGCATCTTCATTGGCAGCAGTGAGATCGCCGTAAAGCGATCTCACTGCTGCCTCTGGGAGTTTCAAAACTGCAACTCCCAGCATGCCCAGACAGCCTTTGGCTTTCTGGGCATGCTGGGAGTTGAGGTTTTGCAACATCTGGAGGTCCACAGTTTGGAGACCACTGTATAATGGTCTCCAATCTGTGCTCTTCCAGATGTTGCAAAACTACAACTCCCAGCATGCTCAGTCTGTCCAGGCATGCTGGAAGTTGTAGTTCGGCAACATCTGATCCTTCAGATATTGCCGAACTACAACTTCCAGCATGCCTGGGCAGTCTGGGCATTCTGGGAGTTGTAGTTTTGCAACAACTGGAGGCACACTAGTTGGAAACATTGTCCGTTTCCTACCTCAGTGCCTCCAGCTATTGCAATTATTGCAAAACTATAACTCCCAGCATGCACTGACAGACCATGCATGCTGGGAGTTTTAGTTTTGCAACAGCTGGAGGCACACTGGTTTGGAAACACTAAGTTTGGTTGCAAAACACTTGAAAGTTTATTACTTAACTTAGTGTTTCCAAACCAGTGTGCCTCCAGCTGTTGCAAAACTACAACTCCCAGCATGCACGGACAGCCAAACGGCATGCTCGGCTGGATGTTTGCTGGATGTTTGCCCCCTCCCCCCAATGTGAATGTACAGGGTACACTCACATGGGCGGAGGTTTACAGTGAGTGCTGCAAGTTTGAGATGGCGCAAATTTTGCGCTGCAGCTCAAACTCCCAGCGGCAAACTTGCTGTGAACCTCTGCCCATGTGACTGTACCCTAAAAACACTACACTACACTAACACTTACCTAAAATAAAAAGTAAAAAACACTACATATACACATACCCCTACACAGCCCCCCCCTCCCCCCCCAAAAAAAGAAAAACGTCTGGTACGCTACTGTTTCCAAAACGGAGCCTCCAGCTGTTGCAAAATAATAACTCCCAGTATTGCCGGACAGCCACTGACTGTCCAGGCATGCTGGGAGTTTTGCAACAGCTGGAGGCACCCTGTTTGGGAATCATTGGCATAGAATACCCCTATGTCCACCCCTATGCCAATCCATAATTAAGGCCTCAAATGCGCATGGCGCTCTCTCACTTTGAAGCCCTGTCGTATTTCAGGGCAACAGTTTTGGGACACATATGGGGTAAATAAAAATTTTCATTTGCACAGTCCACTGTTTCAAATATCTGTCAAATGCCAGTGGGGTGTAAATGCTCACTGCACCCCTTATTAAATTCCATGAGGGGTATAGTTTCCAAAATGGGGTCACATGTGGGGGGGTCCACTGTTCTGGCACCATAGGGGCTTCCTAAATGGGACATGCCCCCCAAAAACCCTTTCAGAAAAACTCACTCTCCAAAATCCCATTGTTGCTCCTTCCCTTCTGAGCCCTCTACTGCACCCGCCGAACACTTTACATACACATATGGGGTATTTCCTTACTCGAGAGAAATTGGGTTACAAATTTTAGGGTGGTTTCTCTCCTTTTACCCCTTGTAAAAATTCAAAAATTGGGTCTACAAGAAAATGCGAGTGTAAAAAATTAAGATTTAGAATTTTCTCCTTCACTTTGCTGCTATTCCTGTGAAACACCTAAAGGGTTAAAACACTTACTGAATGTCATTTTGAATACTTTGGGGGGTGCAGTTTTTATAATGGGGTCATTTATGGGGTATTTCTAATATGAAGACCCTTAAAATCCACTTCCAACCTGAACTGGGCCCTGAAAAATTACGATTTTGAAAATCTTGAGAAAAATTGGAAAATTGCTGCGGAACTTTGAAGCCCTCTGGTGTCTTCCAAAAGTAAAAACTTGTCAATTTTTTATGCAAACACAAAGTAGACATATTGTATATGTGAATCAATATGTAATTTATTTGAAATATCCATTTTCCTTTCAAGCAGAGACTTTCAAAGTTAGAAAAATGCAAAATTTTCTAAATTTTCATGAAATTTTTAGATTTTTTACCAAGAAAGGATGCAAATATCAGTGAAATTTTACCAATAACATAAAGTAGAATATGTGACGAAAAACAATCTCGGAATCAGAATGATAACTAAAAGCATTCCAGAGTTCTTAATGTTTAAAGTGACAGTGGTCAGATTTTCAAAAAATGCCCAGGTCCTGAAGGTGAAAATGGGCTGGGTCATGAAGGGGTTAAGGAATTTGTACAACAAATACCACTTGGTCAACTTCAATAATCTGTCCACCAGATATGAAGAAATATTAAACATAACTTGATAACAGTTAACCAGTCAGCAGTTGCATTGGAACCTTCACAAAACTGGGGGGCAGAACTCTTATGGGGAAATGGAAGTGCATTGTGGGAGGCGGAGTCTAAGGAGGAGGCATAGCCTGGAGAGACCATGCCACCGCAGCACCCGCTTTTCGAAACTGAATTGATGTTACTCCCCAGTCACTACTCGTGTGATGCACACCATCAGAAGTGTGAAAACTACTGGAGCCTCAAAGTCTTCACCCAGGACTTGGCAAATAAGATAGTGGTAAGCCCTGGGTGGGCGCAGGAACTTTAGCTCTACATGTTCCAATAATAATCCAGTCTTGCACATCCACTGCCCTCAGTTCCACTTTTTAAGTTGCAGGCACTATAGATGTGCTTAGCCTATTGCATTAGGTTGTTCACACAAAAGCACAAATATATGCACACGCATATATACATATATATATATATATATATATATATATATATATATATATATATATATTCCTATACATATAGTAGAAAGGACCACTGCCCCAATATTATTTGTCAGGGAAGAGGTAGACAAGTTTAAAGTTTTCAGCTGGTTCAGACAAAATCACTTTTTTGATGTATCTGGGCATCCTAGTATTCCAATATCAGCCATCTCAACAAATATACTATGCAATTTTAGATTATAGCCTCCCTACATCCTACTTGCTAATTGTATTTGTGTCTTTTTGTTCTTCTCACTATGATGTTTCATGGCTTCTAAGCCTAGTATAGTGTGTTTTGTGAACATGGGAGTCTATGTATGTATCTATATATGTATTGGCATGCCTATATAGTGACATATCTTGACAGCATCCATCAGAAGTATATGATAGAAAAACTTTCTGGCATATACCTGTACACTGCAAAAGCAATTTCAATGCACCCTGAGAAAAATATTGTTATGCAAACAATATATTATTTATTTCCAAATATAGATTCCTTGTACTGCTTCAGATGTCCATGGGACCAATGGCCAAATCCTGAAAAATGCAGGTGCCTCCCTAAACCCACAGAGTGCCTGTCTTATGAGGATATATTAGGTGCCAGCTTAGCTGCCATCAGTATAATGTCTTCGATATTTCCAGCTCTTATCTTGGTGCTTTTCTTCAGTCGCAGGAACACTCCACTCGTGAAAGCCAGCAATTACTACCTAAGTTGTCTTCTACTCATGTCCCTCAGTCTCTGCTTCTTCTGCTCCTTAGGATTTATTGGTTACCCTGATCATGATAAATGTCTTCTACGTCAGGTGTCTTTTGGTCTGGTATTCACTCTCTGTGTTGCATGTATATTGGCCAAGACGATCATGGTGGTTTTTGCTTTCATGGCCACAAGACCTGGGAGCAGTCTAAGAAAATGGACCAACCTAAGAGTCTCCTACTCAATCATTTCTATCTGCGTCCTTCTACAATTATTATTGTGTATCACTTGGATATCAGTGGCTCCTCCATTCCCACAATTCAACACTGAAGATAAACCAGGACTTATTATAGTCGACTGTAATAATGGGTCACCCATCGCCTTCTGGGCCATGCTGGGCTATCTATTTCTTCTGGCTACTATTAGTTTTATAGTGGCCTTCTTGGCAAGAAAACTTCCAGACAGTTTTAATGAAGCCCAGTTTATAACATTTAGTATGTTGGCCTTTCTGTGTGTTTGGATATCTTTTATTCCAGCCTATCTCAGTGCCCAGGGTAAATATACAGTCGCCATGGAGGTATTCGCCATCCTGGCATCTAGTTGGGCATTGTTGAGTTGTTTGTTTTTTCCTAAATGTTTTATTTTACTGTTCAGACCTGAGATGAATTCCAAAGAATATCTCATGATGAGGGATAAGAATAAAGAAACGACAAGCAGATAATAGACAGAATAAACCTTTAAAATTATGATGTCTATAGGGCTGGTATCATGCAAATGTTTTGTAAAAATGATTTGTAGATTTTTTTAAATTTTTAAAATATAACCAAATGTGTCAGGTTTCCATCGTACCAGTGAGCTAATCATGAAAAAATCCAGCTGTCTGACGAAACTTATTGAGTTCAAGTCTTATGTTCTTAAATTGAGGTATTTTATTAAATATAAAAATACTCTGATTGTCTCTGATTGTAAAAGCATTAATAATTTGCTAAATTGTCTTTTGTTGATGTCACTTTGTCTCTCCTCCTTCTGTTCCTAAGTGCTCAGGCCAGGTACATATTCGCTATATTAGCATTAGAGATATATTAACTTTGGAAAAGTTCAATTTTCCAGGCTTACCGAACTTTCACAAAATGTTGGGTAAACCAGCAAATTCTACCTCTTCAGTGCGACCACGCCGAGCATCCCCGCTGGGGACCTCCGGAATCTCGGCTGCAGCACCCACCTGTTGCGGCTTCCGGAAGCACTGGAGGCTTCGGCTCCTGACCACGGTGACGGGAGATCGTGACATCACGACTCCGCCCTGTGTGATGACACGCCCCGGCCCCTCAATGCAAATCTATGGGAGGGGGCGTGACAGCCGTCATACCCCCTCCCATAGACTTGCAATGAGGGGGCGGGGAGTGTCGTCACACGGAGCAGTGTCGTGATGTCACGATCTCCCGTCACCGTGACCGTGAGAGCCTCCAGCGCTGCCATGAGCCGCAACAGGTGGGTGCTGCAGCCGAGATCACGGGGGTCCCCAGCGGCGGGACCTCCACAATCTGACATCTTATCCCCTATCCTTTCGATAGGGGATAAGATGTCTAGGGGCGGAGTACCCCTTTAAGGACCAGGCCAATTTTATTTTTGCATTTCTGTTTTTTCCTCCTCGCCTTCTAAAAATCATATCTCTTTTATATTTCCATCCACAAACCCATATGAGGTTTGTTTTTTCGCGTCACCAATTTTACTTTGTAATGGCTTCACTTATTTTACCATAAAATTTACGACGCAACCAAAAAAATATCATTTATGTGGGAAAATTGAAAAGTAAACAGCAATTCAGCTAATTTTGGAAGGTTTTGCTTTCATGCTGTACACTTTATGGTATAAATTTTTTCTTTATTCTGTGGGTCAATACAACTAAAATGATGCCCATGTTATATGCTTTTCTATAATTGTACTGCTTTAAAAAAATTTCAAACAATTTTAACAAAATTTGTATGAAATTGCCCTATTTTGAACACCTATAACTTTCTAATTTTTCTGTATACGGGGCGGTATGAGGGCTAATTTTTTCTGTGATCTCATGATCTGTAGGTTTTATCAGTACCTCTTTTGCTCAGGTTCTACTTTTTATAATTTTTTTTATAAATTTTTTTAATTAATGTGACAAAAAACAATTTTTGATTTTTTTTTTTCCGTTTACGCCATTCACCATACGGAATAATTAACAATATATTTGAATTTTTTTATGCTTTTTTGGAGGTAAAATGGGAAAAATTTATTATTTATATTTTTATTGGTAAGGGTATTTTTCACATTTCTTTACATTTTTAAACTTTTTAGTTTTTTACACTCTAAAAGTCCCCATAGGGGACTATTTATAGCAATCCTTTGTTTGCTAATTCTGTTCAGTTCTATGCATAGGGCATAACACTTCTCAGTGTTATCGGCGATCTTCTGCTCTGGTCTGCTCGATGTCAGACCAGAACAGAAGACCCGTGGAAACAGACGGAGGCATGTGAGGGGACCTCTGTCCGCCATTATGGACGATCGGATCACTGCGGTGAAGGGTTAATGACATACATTTACGTCCATTGTCATTAAGGGGTTTAAGTTTTAAGGCTCAGATAACATACACATAGAGGATTGGTCTCAGCACCCAAATGAATGAACACCTGATCCACACAGTCCCTGGAAACCAGCAAATTCTACGTCTTCAGTGCTATCACGCCGAACATCAACAGCAAATGATATCAAGCAAAAAGAAAATAGTGGAGCACTCACCAGGTCAGTAAATGGCTTCTTTATTGATCATCTCGATCAGTTGGGATACATGCAGGGGAGGATGGAATGGACGCGGGGGTACAAAGAGCGGTGACGGACCGTTTATGTGCTGGGGCACTTCTTCAGGCAGAGGCTTAAGCATCAGCCTGACAAGCGCCCCGGCGCGTAAACGGTCCGTTGCCGTTCTTTGTACCCCCACGTCCATTCCATCCTCCCCTGCATGTATCCCTGCTGATTGAAATGATCAATAAAGAAGCCATTTACTGACCTGGTGAGTGCTCCGCTATTTTCTTTTCGCTTGATAAAGTTTTAAGGCTGTTTTGGTGACATGCGGTAACCCATGGCAAATAACAGCTTGTTTAATGTGCTTGAGGAATTTTTATTTATTTATTAAGAATAAAATAAAGCTGCATAAAGTATCCCTGGTTGTTGGTAGATTCCTGCCAGTGTTAAAATGTACAGGGTGGGCCATTTATATTCCACTGGCCCATGACGACCAATCCACTTTCCAGGAAACTGTTCATCTTGGAATGCTCGGACCTTGCACGTTCCCTGAGTTTTCCAGCAAGATGGTGCACCACCACATTATGGGTGTCAGGTACGAGCATTCCTAGATGAACATTTCCTGGAAAGTGGATTGGTCGTCGTGGGCCAGTTGAATGGTCCCCAAGGTCTCCCGATCTGACCCCCTTAGACTTTTATCTTTGCGGTCATCTATAGGCAATTGTCTATGCTGTGAAGATACGAGATGTGCAGCACCTGAAACTACAGATACTGGAAGCCTGTGCTAGCATTTCTCCTGCGGTGTTGCTATCAGTGTGTGAAGAGTGGGAGAAGAGGGTTGCATTGACAATCCAACACAATGGGCAGCACATTGAACACATTTTATAAGTGGTCAGAAACTTGTAAATAACTCATGAAAGAATAAAGTTACGTTAAAACCAAGCACATCATTGTTTTTCTTGTGAAATTCCCAATAAGTTTGATGTGTCACATGACCCTCTTCCTATTGAAAAAACAAAAGTTGGATTCAAAATATCCGACTTCAAAATGGCCGCCGTGGTCACCACCCATCTTGAAAAGTTTCCCCCTCATATACTAATGTGCCACAAACAGGAAGTTAATATCACCAACCATTTCCATTTTATTAAGGTGTATCCATATAATTGGCCCACCCTGTATATCTAACTTATTTAAGTTGTAGTTTTTTACCACTTTTGGATGGATATCTCCTTTAAGGCCGTACAAAATTAAACGTTTAATATGTTATTGTTCTGTTTGTAATTATAAGACACTTTGCTATTTACTTGCTGTTAAAATTATCAACCTTAATATGTTTTAGGGTAGGGGGAGTTTGCTATGGGGATTTGCTCCTACTCTGGCCAGTTCCTATGACAAAGGTGTCAGCAGAGAGCACTGTTGTCAGACAGAAAAGAACAACTCAACTTGTAGCATAAGCAGCATAAGATAAGTACTGGTAGTATTAAGATTTTTTTAATAGAAGTAATTTACAAATCTGTTTTACTTTCTGGAGCCAGTTGATATGATTTTATTTTTTTTTTTAAACTGGAATAACCATTTAAAGGCAGACATTAGCACAATCGTTAATGTCCGCTATTACCGGCAGGTCTTTAACTGCTGACAGCAGATGGGACCTGCCATGAATGATGCGAGCACCGCTCCTGTGGTTGCGTCATGTACAGGATGTAAATGTACGTCTTGGTGGGTTAAGTACCAGGACACCAGGAGGTGCATTTACATCCTGTGTCCCAAAGGGGTTAATTGCAGCCCTTGGTCAGTCCACAGTCTAGCGTAAAAGCTGCCCCGTGTCACTACATATTCTAGTGTAAACACTGCCCTGAGTCAGTCCACACTCCTTTGTACATGCTTCCCCCGTCCAGTACTCACATATGTGAGAATGCATTCCCTGGTCAGTCTACAGTCTAGTGTAAATACTGCTTCTAGTCAGTCCATATTCTAATGTAAATGATGCCCCTGGTCAGTCCTCATTGTTATGTAAATGATGCCCCTGGTCAGTCCTCAGTCTAATGTAAATGATGCCCCTGGCCATTCCTTATTCTAATGTAAATGATGCCCCTGGTCAGTCCATATTCTAATGTAAATGATGCCCCTGGTCAGTCCATATTCTAATATAAATGATGCCCCTGGTCAGTCCTCATTCTTATGTAAATGATGCCCCTGGTCAGTCCTCAGTCTAATGTAAATGATGCCCCTGGTCAGCCCATATTCTAATGTAAATGATGCCCCTGGTCAGTCCTCAGTCTAATGTAAATGATGCCCCTGGTCAGTCCTCATTCTTATGTAAATGATGCCCCTGGTCAGTTCCAGTCTAATGTAAATGATGCCCCTGGGCAGTCCATATTCTAATGTACATGATGCCCCCAGTCAGTCCTCAGTCTAATGTAAATGATTCCCCTGGTCAGTCCTCAGTCTAATGTAAATGATGCCCCTGGGCAGTCCATATTCTAATGTAAATGATGCCCCCAGTCAGTCCTCAGTCTAATGTAAATGATGCCCCTGGTCAGTCCTCAGTCTAATGTAAATGATGCCCCTGGTCAGCCCATATTCTAATGTAAATGATGCCCCTGGTCAGTCCTCATTCTAGTGTAATTGCTGCCCCTGGTCAGTCCACAGTCTAATGTAAATGATGCCCCTGGTCAGTCCTCAGTCTAGTGTAATTGCTGCCCCTGGTCAGTCCACAGTCTAATGCAGTGGCGTATCGTGGGTTGTCAGCACCTGTGGCAAGGCAAGTAATTTGCACCCCCTAACCCGTGGATTTTAGCACTCGAGTCTCTTCCACTAGATTAGTTAAAGAAACCCTTACCCCCTAAGCACATGTATTGTTTGTTATGAAAATACTGATGTCATTAAAGTAAAATGCATCTAAATACAAGTTTATTTTCAAACACTTTATTGAGTGCGAACATGCTGTCACGATTCGGCTAGCTGGATGTGGATCCTCTGTGTCAGCGAGGGATTGGCGTGGACCGTGTCGGTGGACCGGTTCTAAGATGCTACTGGTATTCACCAGAGCCCGCCGCAAAGCGGGATGGTCTTGCTGCGGCGGTAGCAACCAGGTCGTATCCACTGGCAACGGCTCAACCTCGCTGACTGCTGAGAAGGCGTGGGACAGAAGGACTAGGCAGAGGCAAGGTCAGACGTGACAGAAGGTCGGGGCAGGCGGCAAGGTTCGTAGTCAATATGGATAGCAGGAGATCTGGAAACACAGTAATGGTACACACAGTAGAAGCTTTCACAAGGCACTAAGGCAACAAGATCCGGCCAGGAAGTGCAGGGGAAGTGAGGTAATATAGCCAGGGAGCAGGTGGAAGCTAATTAGGCTGATTGGGCCAGGCACCAATCACTGGTGCACTGGCCCTTTAAATCTCAGAGAGCTGGTTGTCACGATGCCGGCTGGCAGGTAGTGGATCCTCTGTGCCAGAGAGGGATTGGCGTGGACCGTGCTAGAGGATCGGTTCTAAGTCACTACTGGTTTTCACCAGAGCCCGCCGCAAAGCGGGATGGTCTTGCTGCGGCGGTAGTGACCAGGTCGTATCCCCTAGCAACGGCTCAACCTCTCTGGCTGCTGAAGATAGGCGCGGTACAAGGGAGTAGACAGAAGCAAGGTCGGACGTAGCAGAAGGTCGGGGCAGGCAGCAAGGATCGTAGTCAGGGGCAACGGCAGGAGGTCTGGAACACAGGCTAGGAACACACAAGGAAACGCTTTCACTGGCACTAAGGCAACAAGATCCGGCGAGGGAGTGAAGGGGAAGTGAGGTGATATAGGGAAGTGCACAGGTGTAAACACTAATTGGAACCACTGCGCCAATCAGCGGCGCAGTGGCCCTTTAAATCGCAAAGACCCGGCGCGCGCGCGCCCTAGGGAGCGGGGCCGCGCGCGCCGGGACAGGACTGACGGAGAGCGAGTCAGGTACGGGAGCCGGGGTGCGCATCGCGAGCGGGCGCTACCCGCATCGCGAATCGCATCCCGGCCAGAGGCGGTATCGCAGCGCCCCGGGTCCGTGGAACCGACCGGAGCGCTGCAGTGAGAGGAGTGTAGCGAGCGCTCCGGGGAGGAGCGGGGACCCGGAGCGCTCGGCGTAACAGTACCCCCCCCCTTGGGTCTCCCCCTCTTCTTGGAGCCTGAGAACCTGAGGACCAGACTTTTGTCCAGGATATTGTCCTCAGGTTCCCAGGACCTCTCTTCTGGACCACAACCCTCCCAATCCACTAAAAAGAAGGTTTTCCCTCTGACCTTTTTTGATGCTAAAATTTCTTTAACGGAGAAGATGTCCGAGGAGCCGGAGACAGGAGTGGGGGGAACAGATTTGGGAGAGAAACGGTTAATGATAAGTGGTTTAAGAAGAGAAACATGAAAGGCATTAGGAATACGAAGAGAAGGAGGAAGAAGAAGTTTGTAAGAGACAGGATTAATCTGGCGCAAAACCTTAAAAGGACCAAGATAGCGTGGTCCCAACTTATAGCTAGGGACACGGAAGCGGACATATTTGGCGGAGAGCCATACCTTGTCTCCAGGGGAAAAAATGGGAGGAGCTCTTCTTTTCTTATCCGCGAATCTCTTCATGCGTGAAGAAGCCTGTAAGAGAGAATTTTGGGTCTCTCTCCATATGATGGAAAGATCACGAGAAATTTCATCCACAGCGGGCAGACCAGAGGGCAAGGGGGTAGGGAGGGGGGGAAGAGGGTGACGGCCGTACACCACGAAAAACGGGGATTTGGAGGAAGATTCAGAGATTCTGAAATTATACGAGAATTCGGCCCAAGGTAGAAGATCTGCCCAGTCATCCTGGCGGGAGGAAACAAAATGTCGTAAATAGTCACCCAAGATCTGGTTAATTCTTTCTACTTGTCCATTGGATTGAGGATGGTATGCAGAAGAAAAATTTAATTTAATCTTGAGTTGTTTACAGAGAGCCCTCCAGAATTTAGACACAAATTGGACGCCTCTATCCGAGACGATCTGTGTAGGCAACCCGTGAAGACGAAAAATGTGTACAAAAAATTGTTTAGCCAACTGAGGCGCTGAAGGAAGACCAGGAAGAGGGATGAAATGCGCCATTTTGGAGAATCGATCAACGACCACCCAAATAACAGTGTTGCCATGGGATGGGGGTAAGTCAGTAATAAAATCCATACCAATCAGAGACCAAGGTTGTTCGGGGACAGGCAGAGGAAGAAGAAAACCAGCGGGCTTCTGGCGAGGAGTCTTATCCCGGGCACAGATAGTGCAGGCTCGCACAAAGTCCACCACATCAGTCTCTAGAGTCGGCCACCAATAGAAGCGAGAGATGAGTTGCACAGATTTCTTGATGCCCGCATGACCTGCGAGATGGGAGGAGTGACCCCATTTGAGGATTCCGAGACGTTGGCGTGGAGAAACAAAGGTCTTTCCTGGAGGAGTTTGCCTGATGGAGGCTAGAGAAGTGGAAATCAGGCAGTCAGGAGGAATGATGTGTTGCGGAGAGAGTTCAATTTCAGAAGCATCCGAGGAACGAGAGAGAGCATCGGCCCTAATGTTCTTATCAGCAGGCCGAAAGTGAATTTCAAAATTAAATCGGGCAAAGAACAGAGACCACCTGGCCTGACGAGGATTCAGCCGTTGGGCAGACTGGAGGTAGGAGAGGTTCTTGTGATCGGTGTAAATAATAACTGGGAATCTTGATCCCTCCAGCAGATGTCTCCATTCCTCAAGTGCTAATTTAATGGCTAGAAGCTCTTGATCCCCGATGGAGTAGTTCCTCTCCGCCGGAGAGAAGGTCCTAGAAAAAAAACCACAAGTAACAGCATGCCCGGAAGAGTTTTTTTGTAGAAGGACAGCTCCAGCTCCCACTGAGGAGGCATCAACCTCCAATAGGAAGGGTTTAGATGGGTCAGGTCTGGAGAGCACGGGAGCCGAAGAGAAGGCAGACTTGAGTCGTTTAAAGGCGTCTTCCGCTTGAGGAGGCCAAGACTTGGGATCGGCATTTTTTTTGGTTAAAGCCACAATAGGAGCCACAATGGTAGAAAAATGTGGAATAAATTGCCTGTAATAATTGGCGAACCCCAAAAAACGTTGGATGGCACGGAGTCCGGAGGGGCGTGGCCAATCTAAGACGGCAGAAAGTTTATCTGGGTCCATTTGTAGTCCCTGGCCAGAGACCAAGTATCCTAGAAAAGGAAGAGATTGGCATTCAAACAGACATTTCTCAATTTTAGCATAGAGTTGATTGTCACGAAGTCTCTGAAGAACCATACGGACATGCTGGCGGTGTTCTTCTAGATTGGCCGAAAAAATTAGGATATCATCAAGATATACAACAACACAGGAGTATAACAGATCACGAAAAATTTCATTAACAAAGTCTTGGAAGACAGCAGGGGCGTTGCACAGGCCAAAGGGCATGACCAGATACTCAAAGTGTCCATCTCTGGTGTTAAATGCTGTTTTCCACTCATCCCCCTCTCTGATGCGGATAAGGTTATAGGCGCCTCTTAAGTCCAATTTAGTAAAGATGTGGGCACCTTGGAGGCGATCAAAGAGTTCAGAGATGAGGGGTAAGGGGTAGCGGTTCTTAACCGTGATTTTATTAAGTCCGCGGTAGTCAATGCAAGGACGTAGAGAGCCATCTTTTTTGGACACAAAGAAAAATCCGGCTCCGGCAGGAGAGGAGGATTTACGGATAAAGCCCTTTTTTAGATTCTCCTGGACGTATTCAGACATGGCAAGAGTCTCTGGGGCAGAGAGAGGATAAATTCTGCCCCGGGGTGGAGTAGTGCCCGGGAGGAGGTCGATAGGACAATCATAAGGCCTGTGAGGAGGTAGAGTCTCCGCTTGTTTTTTGCAGAAAACATCCGCGAAGTCCATATAGGCCTTAGGGAGACCGGTTACTGGAGGAAGCACAGAGTCACGGCAAGGGTTACTGGGAACCGGTTTTAGACAGTCCTTGGAACAAGAGGGCCCCCAACTCTTGATCTCCCCAGTGGACCAATCCAGGGTTGGGGAATGAAGTTGAAGCCATTGAAGTCCAAGGAGAATTTCCGAGGAGCAATTGGGGAGGACCAAAAGTTCAATCCTCTCTTGATGAGATCCGATGCTCATTAGAAGGGGCTCCGTGCGGAAACGTATGGAACAGTCCAACCTTTCATTGTTTATACAATTGATGTAAAGGGGTCTGGTGAGACTGGTCACTGGGATGTTGAACCTGTTGACGAGAGAGGCCAAAATAAAGTTTCCTGCAGATCCAGAGTCCAATAAGGCCACAGAAGAGAAGGAGAAGGCAGAGGCAGACATCCGCACAGGCACAGTAAGACGTGGAGAAGCAGAGTAGACATCAAGGATTGTCTCACCTTTGTGCGGAGTCAGCGTACGTTTTTCCAGGCGGGGAGGGCGGATAGGACAATCCCTCAGGAAGTGTTCGGTACTAGCACAGTACAGGCAGAGGTTCTCCATGCGGCGTCGTGTCCTCTCTTGAGATGTCAGGCGAGACCGGTCGACCTGCATAGCCTCCACGGCGGGAGGCACAGGAACAGATTGCAGGGAACCAGAGGAGAGAGGAGCCGAGGAGAAGAAACGCCTCGTGCGAACAGAGTCCATATCTTGGCGGAGCTCCTGACGCCTTTCGGAAAAACGCATGTCAATGCGAGTGGCTAGGTGAATAAGTTCATGAAGATTAGCAGGCATTTCTCGTGCGGCCAGAACATCTTTAATGTTGCTGGATAGGCCTTTTTTAAAGGTCGCGCAGAGGGCCTCATTGTTCCAGGATAATTCAGAAGCAAGTGTACGGAATTGTACGGCATACTCGCCAACGGAAGAATTACCCTGGACCAGGTTCAACAGGGCAGTCTCAGCAGAAGAGGCTCGGGCAGGTTCCTCAAAGACACTTCGAATTTCCGAGAAGAAGGAGTGTACAGAGGCAGTGACGGGGTCATTGCGGTCCCAGAGCGGCGTGGCCCAAGCTAGGGCTTTTCCAGACAGCAGGCTGACTACGAAAGCCACCTTAGACCTTTCAGTGGGGAACTGGTCCGACATCATCTCCAAGTGTAATGAACATTGGGAAAGGAAGCCACGGCAAAACTTAGAGTCCCCATCAAATTTATCCGGCAAGGATAGTCGTAGTCCAGAAGCGGCCACTCGCTGCGGAGGAGGTACAGGAGCTGGCGGAGGAGATGATTGCTGGAGCTGTGGAAGTAACTGTTGTAGCATAACAGTCAGTTGAGACAGCTGTTGGCCTTGTTGCGCTATCTGTTGTGACTGCTGGGCGACCACCGTGGTGAGGTCAGCGACAACTGGCAGAGGAACTTCAGCGGGATCCATGGCCGGATCTACTGTCACGATGCCGGCTGGCAGGTAGTGGATCCTCTGTGCCAGAGAGGGATTGGCGTGGACCGTGCTAGAGGATCGGTTCTAAGTCACTACTGGTTTTCACCAGAGCCCGCCGCAAAGCGGGATGGTCTTGCTGCGGCGGTAGTGACCAGGTCGTATCCCCTAGCAACGGCTCAACCTCTCTGGCTGCTGAAGATAGGCGCGGTACAAGGGAGTAGACAGAAGCAAGGTCGGACGTAGCAGAAGGTCGGGGCAGGCAGCAAGGATCGTAGTCAGGGGCAACGGCAGGAGGTCTGGAACACAGGCTAGGAACACACAAGGAAACGCTTTCACTGGCACTAAGGCAACAAGATCCGGCGAGGGAGTGAAGGGGAAGTGAGGTGATATAGGGAAGTGCACAGGTGTAAACACTAATTGGAACCACTGCGCCAATCAGCGGCGCAGTGGCCCTTTAAATCGCAAAGACCCGGCGCGCGCGCGCCCTAGGGAGCGGGGCCGCGCGCGCCGGGACAGGACTGACGGAGAGCGAGTCAGGTACGGGAGCCGGGGTGCGCATCGCGAGCGGGCGCTACCCGCATCGCGAATCGCATCCCGGCCAGAGGCGGTATCGCAGCGCCCCGGGTCCGTGGAACCGACCGGAGCGCTGCAGTGAGAGGAGTGTAGCGAGCGCTCCGGGGAGGAGCGGGGACCCGGAGCGCTCGGCGTAACACTGGTGCGCGCGCGCCCTAGAGAGCGGAGCCGCGCGCGCCAGAACATGATAGCCAGGGACCGGGACGGGTAAGTGGCTTGGGATGCGATTCGCGAGCGGGCGCGTCCCGCTATGCGAATCGCATCCCCATCATGAATGTCAGTGCAGCGCTCCCGGTCAGCGGGCCCGACCGGGGCGCTGCATAGAGGAGAACGCCGCGAGCGCTCCGGGGAGGAGCAGGGACCCGGAGCGCTCGGCGTAACACATGCATTACACATTCTCCACATTTTCAGCAGGTCTATGAATACAAATCTACAAATGTAGTAACCTAGCATGGGCCGCGCTTTTATATGTCATCTCACAACCCTCGTAAACGACATAAAATATCAAGAACGAAAACAAAACATTAAAATGCAACCATACCCCGGAGATCATCCAAGGCACATGACTTTGGGTATTATAAGTAAGGGGCAATTATATTGGCATTATATTGGCACATGACAGGGGGCCCCTGTCATGTGCTCCCACATATATTGCCCCCTGACATGTGCCCCTCACATATAATGCCCCCCTGTCATGTGCCCCCACATATAATGCCCCCCTGACATGTGACCCTGACTTATAATGTCCCCTGTCCTGTGCCCCTCACATATAATGCCCCATGTCCTGTGCCCCTCACATATAATGCCCCCCCCCTGACATGTGCCCCTCACATATAATGCCCCCTGAGGGGGCAGGACAGGGGGCATTATATGTGAAGGGCACATGTCAGGGGGGGCATTATATGTGAGGGGCACAGGACATGGGGTATTACATATGAGGGGCACATGACAGGGGGGGGTCCTGTCATGTGCCCCCACATATAATGCCCCCCTGACATGTGCCCCTTACTCATCATTTCCCCCTCTCACTTATAATTTGCTCCCCCTCCCCTTTCTCACGCCCCCGTCACCTTTCTCCCACGCTGCGGCTGCTCCACTCCTGCAGTCAGTGAGAGCCGCGGGGACGTGATCTCCGGGCGCCGGCGCGATGATGTGATGGCTCTCACTGACTGCAGGAATGGAGCAGCCGCGGCGTGTGATAGCAAGGTGACGGGCGAGAGAAAGGGGTGGTGGAGCGGGACAGCCGACAGCTCCCGCTCCACCATGCGATAGTTCAGGAAGAGGGGCAGCAATCTCGGGGGGGGGGGGGGGGGCAATTGCCCCGTTGCCCCCCCATGATCCGCCACTGCCTCCACAGTGGGCGGTGACCCAGCAGCTCGGATCGGATTCGCACAGCCAGCACTGCAGAGAGAGTGAGTGAGCCAGGCAGGGGCAGAGAGCTGTGAGTGCGAGCGCGCCCCCCAGGGGTTGCGCCCGGTGCGGCCGGCCCCCCCTGCGCCCCCCACGCTACGCCTCTGGTCTAATGTAAATTATGCCCCTGGTCAGTCCACAGTCTAATGTAAATGATGCCTCTGGTCAGTCCACAGTCTAGTGTAATTGCTGCCCCAGTTATTCCTCAGTCTGGTGTGAATGCACAGTATAGTATTTTTGCTGCCTCTGGCCGGTCCAACTCTTATGTTATCTCTGTCCCTTGATGGTCTACAGTCTCCATTTAGGCATCAAGCCTACATACGAGTGCTGCCTCATCACGACCTATAGCTATGCCCATTAGAATAAATTAGTAGACATAATACCCAATAATTATACAGTACTTGTGTACTTTGTGGATCTTATGTGTAATTTCTACACTTGATATATAATTTTTTTTTAAGTGCATTATTATGTAATATGAATAAGATACCATCATAAAAGAAGTTCAATGGCAATAAGCTCCCATAATAAAATGGATATTTGTGATGAAGTGATAAGATTTCCTTCACTATCTTTTATTTTAATTTCATTGTAACATGAACGTGTGACCTTACAGCTTGCAGAGTAGAATGAAGCACAATACAGCGTAGAGGCCACATCTGCTTAGTTATCACATCATTTTGTTTCCCCATTGGTCAAATGAAAAGTCATCACATGAGTAACCCAGATCCCAGCGACTATTATAATTATGTTATCATAGCAATAATTCACTTATACAATGCCCTTATGGGGTTACTTTACAATGATTGCTCTGCCATATATAAGACACCTCTGTCTATAAAAGATGGGAAATACAGATATTGGCGAAAACTGAAGGAGCTTGGGAATTGTAAGTAGACGACTTATCCTTAGTGCATTATACAACTAGTTACATACACATACTGTATTGCTGTAATCATATATATAATTCTGCTGTCATTTTACACTGTACTGTACCTTTTGCAAAGCACTCTTCCCGTGCATCTCTCCACTCATTCTCCTGATCGGTGGGGTTCTCAGGACTAAGACCCCCACTAATCAAAACTTTTCACATATCTCTGAAACAGGTCCATTTTTTTTTTTTTTTTTAAATGACAGGGGCACTTTTACAGAACTTTATTCTTCCATTTTAAGGGGAATTTTAATAAATATAATATTAAATAGTTATTGCTATAATTTTATTTAATAAAAAAAAGTCTTCAAATTATACAAATTAAATATAAAATGCGTAGTTTATAAAATAGTATACAAAACATATACAACATTTGAATGTTATATTTTTATATCAATCTAAAAATAAAACATTTAGATAACATGAAACGCATAAATGGCTAAATAATTGTCCTATTTCCTATTTGGTGTTATTGCGATAAACAAGAGCTGAACATTTCCTATTTTTTCTGAAAAATGTATGTACAAAAAAAATAAAAAAATGAAAATAAAAAAATATATATATATTTTTTAAATATTTTCTAATTTAGTTTTTATCACAAATACAATTAAAATTCAGATGAATGTAGTAGCCCCAACCACGAACACAGGTATCAACTGATACAGCAAAAGTTAAAGTAGTATTGGGAAAAATGTTTTCATCCTATTGTGCCCAGGCTACAAAAAAAAAAAACAAAGCAAAAATTAAAGGGGTACTTCGGCACTAAACATCTTATCCCCAATCAAAAGGATAGGGGATAAGATGTTAGATTGTGAGGATCCCGCCGCTGGGGACCCCCACAATCTCTCCTGCAGCACCCGCTCACTCTGTGCAGCTGAAAAACGGGGGTGCAGCAGGAGAGATCGTGGGGGTCTCCAGCGGTGGGATCCCCACAATCTTACATCTTTTCCCCTATCTTTTTGATAGGAGATAAGATGTTTAGTGCCAAAGTACCCCTTTAATGTTTGCTTTGTTTTTTCCTTTAGCGCCAGAGTACCCCTTTAACTCACCTTCCTCCATTCCCCCATTGTGCCGCTACAGTCTGGTCTCCTTCCTTTTCACAATAATACATCTCTAATAACAGAAGATCAGGTCAAAGATGACCATAATATTGCAACTCATGTTAGCCATAAATAATTATGTCAAAGATGTCAAAAATTGTATAAAAATTGTCATTAAAATTAAACAATTCTAATTCACTTACATATCATTTGCGCTTAAAATCTGTAGTTTGTAAGGATTTGCAATATGCTAAATATTACAAAATACAAGAAAAAGAGCAAAATACATGTTTAATTGCAAAATGTATTAAAATGAAGTTCCCATAATTAAATTCAGCTTTTTGTGTACAACCATGGGTACAATCCTTTTGCATACATACTAAGGGGAGAATTTATCAATGTTGGGGTGGCTGAAGTTATTTTCTACACAGTATGTACCGTATTTATCAGCGTATAACACGCATTTTTTAGGCTAAAATTTTTAGCCTAAAGTCTATCTGCGTGTTATACGCCAATAAGCCGCTGCAGTTCAATGATTTAAAGCGGGCGCTTTAAATCAATGAACTGCAGCGGCTTTTGCAGGTGCAGAGACCTGCCGACTTCTCTGTCCCTGCCTGTCCTGGGGTCTAGAGCCCTGCTGCCGCTTCTCTCCCCCCGGCTATCGGCACCGCTGCCCCTTCTCTTGCCCTGGCTATCAGTGCCGTTGCCCCATTGCCCGCGCCGATAGCCAGGGGGAGAGAAGCGGCACCCATTGAGAAAGGGGCAGCGGCACCCATTGACGGCGCCGCTGCCCCGTTGCCTCCCCCATCCCCGGTTGTATAATTACCTGTTGCCGGGGTCGGGTCCGCGCTGCTTCTGGCCTTCGGTGTGGCGTCCCCTGCATCGTTGCTATGCGCTGCACGGCGCGGTGCAATGACGAGTGACATCACTCGTCATTGCCTCTCGCAGCGCATAGCAACGATGCAGGGGACACCACACCGGAGGCCAGAAGCAGCGCACAGCAACGACGCAGGGGACGCCACACCGAAGGCCTGAAGCAGCGCGGACCCAACCCCGGCAACAGATAATTATACAACCGGGGATGGGGGAGGCAATGGGGCAGCGGCGCCGGCAATGGGTGCCGCTTACCCTTCTCTCCCCCTGGCGATCGGTGCCGCTGCCCCTTCTCTCCCCCGGCTATCGGCGCCATTGCCGATAGCCAGGGGGAGAGAAGGGGCAGCGGCGCCGATAGCCGGGGGGAGAGAAGCGGCGGCAGCATGGCTCTAGACCCCAGGAAAGGCAGGGAGAGAGAAGGGGCAGTGGCAGCCTCTCTCCCCCTGCCTTTCCTGGGGGCTTCTGTGGGGTCAGAAACAGTGTATCGGGGTATACACATGCACACATACGCACCCTCATTTTACCAAGGATATTTGGGTAAAAAAACTTTTTTTTACCCAAATATCCTTGGTAAAATGAGGGTGTGTGTTATAGGCCGGTGCGTGGTATACCCCGATAAATACGGTAGTTGTTGTTTTTTGTGTCATTGCACCTCATTTATTAAAAAGATACATGGAGTATGATACACACAATTCACCTCCTTCCCCTCCCTACACAGTGACTTCTTCACAGATCACAGAACATGCCTACAAAACTCTCCCATAGAAGCCAATACGTCAGCTCCAGGCTACTGGTCCCCAGGACCCATGTGGCTGCTGTAAAGCATGTATCCAAATACTGTTAAGAAAAGACAAGATGGCCGTCCTTGTAATCATGTACAGAAAATAGCATTAAAAAAAACAGCTGAGAAGAAACAAATATGTATCAATTTCTGGTTTCCTTAAAATGAATATCAGGTCATATATTCCCTTTAATGTACAGTAAAAATGTTTTTTTCCTATTGACAGATAAGTCGGTGGATAATTACCTTAATATAATGGAGATGTATTTGGCATTAATAAAGACCCTACTGTTTCTCCTCCCGTCAGTTGCCTACTTTATGGGTCACATGTGTAGATTGCCACCTATGTCAGACCTGGAGGGGATGAGACAACCTGGAGATATCATGATAGGAGTATTACTGCCTATTAACTCTGAAAAGATGTACCAAAAACTCACATTTAATGTCCAGCCACTCAAGACTACCTGCAGATTGTAAGTAGCTCACTATCATGCTGTGATACATAATGTGGATAAAATAAGTTGGACACACTTCATAACCACCTCATAAAGTTACATAAGTGGGGTTCAGGGTTGGATTGGGCATTTTCCCAGTGGGCCAGGCTGTCTGTGGCCCGGGCTGTCCCCCTGCCTGTCTTAAATACTCAGGAGCCGCAGCCTGCTGCCTTAAGAGCTGGGGCAGCTGCTTTAAGAGCTCCGCACAGAGAGTATGGTAGAGAGGCCTAATCTCCTACCTCCTCAGTGAGTACAGCCAGCCGCTGAGGAAGTAGGGCCTTAATCATTATCAGGGCCCAGTACATATCTCCTCTCTGGCTGCTCCTGTGTTACCAGGATAATTTCTTTATACCAGAAATTTTAACCCTTACACTGCCAGACATGAACAGCCAGAGAGGGGAGAGGGGAAACTTATAGTACCATCTTAATGACACACAATATGTCCTTTCCAAACCCTTTTGTTCACCTCCCAAAGCCCGCTTGTCCCCTCCAGACCACTCTGTCCATTCCTGATCACTCTGTCCATCCCTTATCCCTCTTTCCATCCCTGATCCTTCTGTCCATCGCTGATCCCTCTTTCCATCCCTGATCCCTCTCCATCACTGATCCATCTGGCCATTCCCGATACCTCTGTCCATCCCTGATCCCTCTCCATTGCTGATTCCTCTGTCCATCCCTGATCCCTCTGTCCATCCCTGATCCCTCTGTCCATCCCTAATCCCACTCGCCCTCCTTGATCCCTCCGTCCATCCCTGATCCCCTGTTCTGAGGGTGGAGTCACTGGGGTTATCATTGGTTTTACCTTGGTTTTGTGGAGTACATTTGTCTCACAGTTTGTCTCACATGTTGGTCAGAGACTCTTCATTACGACTTTTGCTTTAGAATACTTTTTTATATAAAAAGAACAAATGAAGATTTTCAGTTGATATGATTCAGTGGTCAGGAATTTATCATGTGCGACTTTTCAGTTTGTCGCATCTTTTGGTGCAACTGCGCTAACTAAGGCACAAATCTACACCAGCACTGACTTGGCTTACAAAACTAACTGCAAACAGCATTATAAAAAAAAGTAGCATATTTTGTTGCACGGTCTAAAAAGTAGCAGAGGGGGAACCATACAAAGTGGCGAACTGAAGTCAGAGATGTGATCAGGTAAACATCTTTTTACCCCATTAATTTGTGTGGTGGAAACTGTGTACCTGCACCAAATTTATCAAATGATGCAGGGCATGTGATAGATATGGTGCTGATCACATTTCTCACTTCAGTACTCCATTCTGTATGGTAATTCACCCCAGTGTATGATAATTCCTCTGTGAATTCCTCTGGAATGGTAATTCCTCTTTTTGTGCAACTTTTTAACCCATGCAGTTTTTTTAGCCAAGTCAGGGCTGGTGTACATTTGCGCCTCAGTTAGTGCAGTTGCGCCAAAAGATGTGACAAACTGAAAAGTTACACATCATACATTTCTGGCCACTAAATTATATCAACTGAAATCACAACTTGCTGTGTGCATTTTAAAAACGTTTTGAATGAAAAGTAGCTAAACGTTGATACAAAAAGTTACTGTGCCAAAGAAAAACACCAAAGAACAGCAAAAAAAAAAAAAAAAATTGGTAAAACTATATATAAATTCCCCCCAGTGGCCCAGTGGGTACATATTTTACATTACTTATCCTGTGAGTTATATCCTGTATTATACTCCAGAGCTGTACTCACTATTCTGCTGGTGAGGTCACTGTGTACATACATTACATTACTTATCCTCTACTGATCCTGAGTTCCATCCTGTATTATGCTCCAGAGCTGTACTAACTATTTTGCTGGTGGGGTCACTGTGTACCTGCGGTACACTGTGGTCTGCTGTGCTGTTACAATGTGCTCTGCTGACCACTTACTGCCAGAGCTGCCACTGACGTAACAAAGAAGGTGAGAGAGCCTGCAGAGAGCACAGATTTGGAGAAACCACTATTAGATAGAAATGGAACTTGTTGTAGAATGTTGTGCAGCTCAGGACATTGCTGCTATACACTGACTGCACTGACTACAAAAGTATCATGTTAATATGAATAATGATAATATCCCTCCTTGTATACTGGTATTGTTGGTAATATTGGTATCAGTATACAGGATTTGGTCAGTAACAGTTTGATGGTAATATGTATAGTGAATATTCCTCCCTGTATACTGTTATTGTTGGTAATATTGGTCTCAGTATACAGGATTTGGTCAGTAACAGTTTTATGGTAATATGTATAGTGAATATTCCTCCCTGTATACTGTTATTGTTGGTAATATTGGTCTTAGTATACAGGATTTGGTCAGTAACAGTATGATGGTAATATGTATGGTGATAATATTCCTCCTTGTATACTGGTATTATTGGTAATATTGGTCTCATTATACAGGATTTCATCACAGAAAGATTCCGTATTTTTAACATTAATGTGCTCTTTGTAAGTTTATTGGAAAAAAGAATGTGACATGCCACTTATTTACATGGCTATAGAAAATATGTGCTTTTTTTTTTTTTTTTACATACTATGTGCACAGACAACTCATTTACCATAGACATAAAGCACAACAGACATAATGTTAAAAACACAGACACATCTTTGCACAGTTTTGCAAACACATTATTAACAATGAAAGATGCCTAAACTACACTGTTTTACTGTAGCCTAACGTTTATATAGTATATTTTTCTATTATGTACCCTATTATACCCAGTTATGGTTAACATTTGGCCCCTCCCATTTCTGTATCCGCTTCCACACCCATGACCAAAATGACCTTCTTATCCTAAAATGCCCGGGTCTATTTTTAATCTTAGTCTGGTCCTAGTGGGGTTACTGAGTTCTGTAGTAGCCAAACCTCATCTAACATTACAATCAGCACAAAAATCTTATCCCCTATCCTTTGGATAAAATGTTTTTGCCCGGAATACCCCTTTAAGAATAAGTTATCATTTATACTACTCACCTCATGAACTAAGGATTATGGGATTGTGGGAACGAGGATGCTAATCTTTTTCATTTAATTTGGGACTGCCCCAACATTAGAAGAGATTTTTGGATATACAGTAATTGAATCGAAATTAGATATCATAAGAGAGTGGTCGGGAGCAATGTGTATTTTGGGGGATATGGGGTCTCTCTCTCTCTCTCGAAGGAGAGTCTGGGTGGTTATAGGTTGTGTTGATAATATTTGTAATCAAGTTTTTTTTTTGTATTGTGGATACAGTACTGTTGGTATGTATTTGATATATATTTAAAAAAAAAAAATAAAAAAATAAAATAAAAGAAATGTGAATTTGCCAGTGTATGGAACTTCAGATTTATTTTAAAGTAACCAGTCTAGATGTTAAACGTGTTACTTTCCCTGTCTGTTTTTTTGGAAGATTTAGCCTGGAATATTACCACCGGTTTCAGACATTCCTATTTACAATTGAGGAGATCAACAAGGATCCCAATATTCTGCCAAACACGACATTAGGATTCCAGATGTATGACACATGTGATATACCTCACTATGAATTACAAGGGGCTTTACAGTTCCTGACTGACTCTAGTAGAACTATCACCGATAACCAGTGTGATTCCAGATCTCTGTTTACTGCCGTTATTGGGTCCACAACTTCGGCCAATTCAATTATCTTGGCTCGTGTTTTGGGGTCCTTCAGATATCCACAGGTAAGAAGCTTTTAAGAACTGGAAGGACATGATGGGACATGACATTGTGTATAACACTGGGCTCCCTCTAATGGGTAAAATAAAGGAGCAACAGCCCTCTGTGCACCATTCCAGCTCCTTCTATTTTTTTCTATATGCAGGGATATTTCTATCCAAGAACCCATCCAAAATCACTTCACATCATAAATGATACTAATGCCTTTTGGTGTAGAACAGGGAAATATCGAGGAACATAGTCATGGCAGAGGGTAGGGACTACTGGGACCGCTCTTGATCTCCAGCATGGCACCCCAGTCATTAGGTGCAAGGAGCAACCACAGGTGTCCACAGCCGTCACTCCTCCTCCATCCATGTCTATGGGAGGAAGCGTGATGGCTTTGTACTAGTCTTCATGCCCCCTCCATTAGATATGAATGGAGGGGGAGTGACAGCTTTGTGTTAGGTCACGAACTGGGATGCTCCAAGCCCCAGTGCCAGCCGGGAGATCGCAGGGGAACAGGCATCTTCACCCCTAGGGGGGATAAGATGTTTAGGGGCAGACTTCCACTTTATGTAGGAGTAGCATCTCCGGATTCACTTCTCCACAGCAACCTATTTTTTACTCAACGGTCCCCATGATTTTGCAGTTGGTGGTCCAATGAGTCCCTGTACGCAATCCTAGTACTTCAGATGATGTCACCAGTATTGATCATGACATCTGAAAGGTTAATGGCTGGCATCACCGGCAGGTCCCAGGCTGCTCATAGCCCCTGCACTCACTTCATTGTCCATACATGCAGGGTCACATTAACCCCTTAAGGACGCAGGATTTTTCAGTTTTTGCGTTTTCGTTTTTTCCTCCTTACCTTTTAAAAATCCTAACCCCTTAAATTTTCCACCTAAAAATCCATATTATGGCTTATTTTTTGTGTCACCAATTCTACTTTTCAGTGACATTAGTCATTTTACCCAAAAATGCACGTTGAAACGGGAAAAAAAATCATTGTGCGACAAAATCGAAGAAAAAATGCCATTTTGTAATTTTTGGGGGCTTCTGTTTCTACGCAGTGCATATTTCGGTACAAATGACACCTTATCTTTATTCTGTAGGTCCATACAGTTAAAATGATACCCTACTTATATAGGTTTGATTTTGTCGCACTTCTGGAAAAAATCATAACTACATGCAGGAAAATTTATACGTTTAAAAATTTCATCTTCTGACTCCTATGACTTTTTTATTTTTCCACATACAGGGCGGTATGAGAGCTAATTTTTTGTGCCGTGATCTGAAGTTTTAATCGGTACCATTTTTGTTTTGATCGGACTTTTTGATCACTTTTATTCATTTTTTAATGGTATAAAAAGTGACCAAAAAATACGCTTTTTGGACTTAGGAATTTTTTTACGTGTACGCCATTGACAGTGCGGTTTAATTAACGATATATTTTTATAGTTCGGACATTTACACACGCAGCGATTCCACATATGTATATTTTCAATTTTATTTACACTGTTTTATTTTTTTTATGGGAAAAGGGGGGTGATTCAATCTTTTATTAGGGAAGGGGTTAAATGATCTTTAATAACACTTTTTTTTACTTTTTTTTCGCAGTGTTATAGCTCCCATAGGGACCTATAATACTGCACACACTGATCTTTTACACAGATCACTGGCGTGTATTAACATGCCTGGGATCAGTGTTATCGGCGCTTGATTGCTCCTGCCTGGATCTCAGGCACGGAGCAGTCATTCGCCGATCAGACACCGAGGAGGCAGGTAAGGGCCCTCCCGGTGTCCTTTAAGCTGTTCGGGACGCCGCAATTTTACCGCGGCTGTCCCGAACAGCCCGACTGAGCAGCCGGGATACTTTCACTTTCACTTCAGACGCGGCGGTCAGCTTTGATCGCCACATCTGAAGGGTTAATGCAGGGCATCACTGCGATCGGTGATGTCCTGTATTAGCCGCGGGTCCCGGCCGTTGATGGCCGCCGGGACTGACCTGATATGACTTGGCATATCACGGGAGGCGGCGGAGGATGTAAATATACATCCTTCGTCGTTAAGGGGTTAAAGGAACTATGCAGCCTAAACAACTTATCCCCCTGTAAGTGTCTGATCGCGGGGGGCGAATGGGGCGATCACTGTGATCCCAGCAAACTTCAGCCATGGGCCACTGCTCTGCCATGCCTCTCACATGCAGGAGGCATGTCGGCCGCAACATGGCATTGTGGCTGACACGCCCCTTCCATATATCTCCTTGGGAGAGGTGGAGAAACAGTGTTCATGCCCACCCGGCTCTCCGATAGAGCTGTATGGGGAGGGAGTGTACTGTACTGCACTGAGGTCGACGGTATTGATCCCAGCGGTCGGACTCCCGCGATCAAACATTTATCCCCTATACTGTGGATAGGGGATACGTTGTTTTCACTGCAAATGTCCTTTAAGAGCATTATGGGCCTGTTGCTGAAGATTTTGACAGGTTTTTTTTTATAGAAATATATAAAAGATCCAGAGATATACGAGTGTTGTACCTCCGGCATTCCCACAGAGTTGCATGGAGGGGGCATGTTGGCCTCCGCTCTGTGTGGTAGTTGACACAGCTCTGTGCATGGAGATGTGGTTGCTCCATGCATGGAGACACTCGGGTGTTGGGCAGGAGATAATGGGAGCCCTAGCAGACAAACCCCCTTGATCAGACACTTATACTCTATGCTGTGAATTGGTGATAAGTACCAGAGTTCCCCTTTAAGTACTAGACATCTAACACACACAACACTGATGCGGAAAGGCTCTTTAACCATTTTCTCTTCACTGTGCTGCTCCTATTCTCAATATACAGAAACTACTTGTTCAAAGCTACCCAGAGAAAGGCAGACTTTAATACATATTTTATCTATAGAACCCATTTTTCTTCAACTTATCTTAAAGGGGTTATCCAGGAAAAAAAAAAACTTTTTTTTTATGTATAAACTGGCTCCAGAAAGTTAAACAGATTTGTAAATTACTTCTATTAAAAAATCTTAATCCTTTCTGTACTTATGAGATGCTGAAGTAGAGTTGTTCTTTTCTGGCTTTCTAATGACACCTGTCTTGGGAACTGTCCAGAGTAGAAGCAAATCCTGATAGCAAACCTCTTCTATTCTGTGCATTTCCCGAGACAAGCAGAGATGTCAGCAGAGAGCACTGTTGCCAGACAGAAAAGAACAAGTCAACTTCAGCAGCTGATAATTATTGGAAGGATTAAGATTTTTTAATAGAAGTCCTTTACAAATCTGTTTAACTTTGTGGAGCTAGTTGATTCAGAAGCGACGACCAATAGCAGATCGGGGCGGGGCTAGTTTCCAAAATGGGGTCACATGTGGGGGAGTCCACTGTGCTGGCACTATGGGGGCTTTGTAAACACACATGGCCTTCAATTCCGGACAAATTTTCTCTTCAAAAGCCCAATGGTGCTCCTTCTCTTCTGAGCATTGTAATTCGCCCGCAGAGCACTTTACATACACATATGGGGTATGTTCTTACTCAGAAGAAATAGGTTTACAAATTTTGAGGGGCTGTTTTTCTATTTTCCTTTGTGAAAATGTAAAATTTGGGGAAAAAACTGAATTTTAGCAAATTTTATATTTTTTACACTGTTCTGGCACCAAGGGGAGGCTGTGTAAACGCACATGGCCCCTGACTTCCATTCCCAACAAATTCTCTCTCCAAAAGCTCAATGGCGCTCCTCCTCTTCTGAGCATTGTAGTGCGCCAGCAGAGCACTTGACGTCCACACATGGGGCATTTCCATACTCAGAAGAAATGGGGTTACGAATTTCGGGGGTAATGTTCCCCTATTACCCTTGGAAAAATATATAAAAAAAACAGCATATTAGTGAAAAAATTTTTTTTCCATTTACACATCCAACTTCTTACAAAAAGTCATCAAACACCTGTGAGGTGTTAAGGTTCACTGTTCCCCTTCTTACGTTCCTTGAGGGGTTTAGCTTCCAAAATAGTATGCCATATGTTTTTTTTTTTTCTTTGCTATTCTGGCACCATAGGGGCTTCCTAAATGCGACATGCCCCAAAAAACCATTTAAGCAAAATTTACTTTCCAAAAGCCAAATGTGACTCCTTCTCTTCTGAGCATTGTAGTTCCCCCGCAGATTTATTTTACGTCCTATCATGGGGTATTTCCATACTCAGAAGAGATGGGGTTACAAATTTTGGGGGAATTTTCTCCCATTACCTTTTATTAAAATGGTATATTTGGGAAAAAACTGCACTTTTGTGAAAACATTTTTTTTTTATTTACACATCCGTATTCAAACATCTGTGTGGTGTTGAAGGGCTACTCCGGTGCTTACACATCTTATCCCCTATCCAAAGGATAGGGGATAAGATGCCTGATCGCGGGAGTCCCGCAGCTGGGGACGCCCGCGATCATGCATGCGGCACCCCGTTTGTAATCAGTCCCCGGAGCGTGTTTGCTCTGGGTCTGATTACGGTCGACCGCAGGGCCGACGGTGTGTGACGTCACGCCTCTGCCCCATGTGAATGATAGCTATCACGCCCCCTCTTGTAGGCTTGCATAGAGGGGCGGAGCGTGATGTCACACAGGGGCAGAGGCGTGACGTCACACGCCGCCGGCCCTGCAGTCGACCGTAATCAGACCCGGAGGGAACACGCTCCGGGGAATGATTACAAACGGGGTGCCGCATGCATGATCACAGGCGTCCCCAGCTGCAGGACTCCTGCGATCAGGAATCTTATCCTCTATCATTTGGATAGGGGATAAGACGTGTAAGCACTGGAGTACCCTTTTAAGGTTCACTGGACCTCTTGTTACGTGCCTTGAGGGTGTAGTTTCCAAAATGGTAAGCCATATGGGGGGTTTTCTGCTGTTCTCGCACCATAGGGGCTTCAGCAACATTCACTCTCCAAAATGTTGTTGCTCCTTCTCTTCTGAGCCCTCTTTTGCACCCGCCGAACACTTGACATTCATATATGAGGTATTTCCTTACTCAAGAGAAATTGTGTTACAGATATTGGGGGGCTTTTTTGCTTATTACCCCTTGTAAAAATTCAAAAACTGGCTCTACAAGAACATGCGAGTGTAAAAAATGAAGATTTAGAATTTTCTCCTTCACTTTTTTGCTATTCCTGTGAAACACCTAAAGGGTTAACACACTTAATGAATGTCATTTTGAATACTTTTAGGGTGCAGTTTCTATAATGGGGTGATTTATGGGGTATTTCTAATATGAAGGCCCTTCAAATCCACTTCAAAACTGAACTGGTCCCTGAAAAATGCTAAATTATATAAAACATTGGAAAATTGCTGCTGAATTTTGAAGCCCTCTGATGTCTTCCAAAAGTAAAAGCATGTCAACTTTATGATGCAAACATAAAGTAGACATATTGTATATGTGAATCAATATATAATTTATTTGAAATATCTATTTTCCTTAAAAGCGGAGAGCTTCAATGTTAGAAAAATGCAAAATATTAAATTTTTTCATCCGATTTTTTAATTTTTCACCAAGAAATGATGCAAGTATGGACAAAAATTTACCACTAACATAAAGTAGAATATGTTACGAAAAAACTATCTCGGAATCAGAATGAAAAGTAAAAGCATCTTAGAATTATTAATTCTTAAAGTGACAGTGGCCAGTTGTGCAAAAAACGCTCTGGTCCTTAAGGTGAAAATGGGCTTAGTCCTTAAGGGGTTAATACATAGTTATACAGATAATACAGGTAAAAAATAAAAAGATATGACCATCAAGTTCAAACAAGAAAGATAAAAAGATAATGGATGAGGGGGGCACCATGGATCCCACTTACACCCTTTGATTAACTTACAGTATTAGGTGTAAGCCCTTGTAACAAAAAGTCATTGTGGAAAGTCGATAACCCTCTTATTTACCCAACTAATATAAGTTGCTCATATTATACATGCATTTCTTTGCTTTTTTTAGGTCAGCCCATTTTCCAGTGTTTCTCTTTTAAGTAATGCAGGAATTTTTCCATCCTTCTTCAGGACTGTCCCGAGTGACAAGTTCCAGTCTAAAGGTCTGGCTGAGCTTATTCTCAGCTTTGGCTGGACCTGGATTGGTCTTGTGGCCATTGACACTGATTATGGCCTTCAGGGAATTCAGCCAATAAAGGAAGAAATAGTCAAAGCTGGAGCATGTATGGCCTTCATTGAATATATTCGCCTTGGCCAACCTGATTACAACGCCCCATATGTAATAAAGACTATAAAAGAGTCCACAGCTACGGTTATAGTTGTTTTTTCTACTGAAGTTGAATTTGTTCCTGTTTTGAATGAGATGGTGAAGCAGAATATCACAGGGAAGATTTTCATTGGAAATATGGGTTGGGCCAGGTCCTTGTTCCTGTCCATAAGTAATTATTTTACTATTTTATCTGGTAGTCTTAGTTTTGCCATTTATGAATATGTTGTCCCAGGATTAAATCAACACCTGTCCAAGATAGATCCATCTACATCAGTTACATCAAAGTGGACGAGGATGTATTGGGAGACAGTGTTCAACTGCAAATTTCTAGATGAGAATCAAACTATTTCTTTAGAGAACCCAGTAAAGATATGTACGGGATCAGAACGTCTAGACGACATCAAGAACAGTTCCAACTATATATCCAGCTTAAAAACAACTTATCTTATGTTTGCTGCAGTTCAAGTCATATCCACAGCTTTAGAAGATCTGAAAAGCTGCAAAATAGGTGAAGGACCATTTTTTAATGGGACGTGTGCAAATATTTGGAACTTCAAACCATGGCAGGTAATTGCTAAAGATGAGTGTGCCGAGCGCTGTGAACCCGGTTTCGCCCCAAAACTTTAGGGTGACAAGGGCTGAACGTTCAAATATTGCCAGGTTCTGCAATGGTGGTAATAATTGCAAAAGGAATGAGGACCACATGGCATTTGGGCACCTAAATGAAAGGAGGAAGTATTAGGAATAGTGAGAAAATATCAATGTAGCTCAGAATTCCTTGACTTCTTAGTCCAGCAACAATTCTTCAGTCCTCACTGTTGTCTCTTTTTACTTCCTGCATTATGTTCTCTCCCTATGATATCTCTGGGGCCCCCTGCAGCCAATCACTGACCTGATTAAGACATTCACTGAGACCAGGAACTGACTGCAGGGTGCCTTAAAGGGGTACTCCAGAGGAAAAAAAAATGCATTCAAATAAGCTGGTGCTAGAAAGTTTAAAACATATTTATAAATGACTTCTATTTAAAAATCTCGTGCCTTAAAATACTTTAAAATAACTTTATTATCTTTATCTTCTTTCCCGCTTTAGCTCACGTACTATATACGGAGGGTTCGGCTTAAAATTAATGCGGATGATGGAAATTATTTTGATGAGAATGGGGATCCTCCTGGAATCTACCCCATCATCAACTGGCAGCTGAAGGCAGACGGGACCCTGACACAGGTTAAGATAGGCAACTATACTACTAATGCCCCAGCTTCTCGGACTCTGACCCTGGACTTAGGTCTGATCAAGTGGAATCTGGGGAGTAAACAGGTGGGAAGAAATAATAATATTAAATCAGATAGGCAAAGTTCAAACACTAGTGAAAGGTATGAGCCGCAATCACAAGCAAACTGAAATCACTGTGCAGAGTTTAAATAGCCTTCCCAGGGAGGCTCGTACACAGAACTCCACACTGACTGGCCCAGCACTCCTGCAGATGATAGGACAGGAGGGCTGTCACTTAACTGTGCGCAGCTCTGTGTAGTGCAGAGCCATTGCGGCAGTGACACCTGATGTTACTGGCTATGGGCCTTGGGAGATTGAAATCTAATTGAAATCATCTTTTTATAATGTCCCAAATTGAATGGACAGTGGCCCCTGTCTGCACCATTTGGTTTTATGGTCTTTTATGCTATGTGCACATTAGATGATACTACTTACAGGGAGTGATATAAGAATTGAACACTTAATATATTTCCAAAGGTGCTATTGACATTACATTTTCAGCATATGTTGGAAACAACCCAGTTAATCCATACAAAGAAACTAAAACAAATAAGCTCAGAAATGGAAGGTGCAAAAAGGCATGGAAAGCAATCACAACAGCTGAAAGCTGTCAGTAACTAAAAAAAACAATCCAGCCCCTTGTCAGTGCAAATTGATATGTTGGTTCAGTTCCAACTGATGACTACAAAAAGATCTCATTGCCAAGGTATCACACAAGACACATCTCATGATGGGTAAAAGCAAAGAGCTGTCTCAAGACCTTCACAATATAATTGTTGCAAAACACAACAATGGCGTCAGTTACAGGTGCATTTCTAAGATTCTGATTGTTCCAGTGAGCACTTAAGGGCCATAAAATGGAAGGGGAAAGACAATCATTTCACCATAAATGTGTCCTGCCCAGGTGCTCTTCACAGGATTTCCGACAGAAGAGTAACAATAATCAGAAGAATTGTACAAAAGCCAAGGACACTCGTGGACAGCTTAAAAAAACTGGAATTAGCAGGTAATGTTTATCTAAAAAAAAATTAAGTAATGCACTCCGCTGCCATGGCCTTTATGCACGCTCATCACACAAGACACGCTCATCACACAAGACTCCATTACTGAATAAATGGCATGATGAAGCTAGTGTAAAGTTTGGAAAACATTTGGAAAAGTCAGTGAAATTCTGGGAGAATTTAGTGCAGTCAGATGAGAGCAGAATGGAACAGTTTGGTGCAATAATACACACCATGTTTGGTGGAGAAAAGGCACTGCACATCACCCTAAAGACACCAACAGTAAACATCATGGTGTAGGGTGGCTTTTCAGCACATGGCACTGGCAAACTTCACATAATTGAAGGAAGGATGAATGGACAAGTTTATTGAGACATTCTTGACAAAAATCTGCTGCCATCTACCAGGATGATGGGAATGAAATGAGGGTGGACTCTTCAGCAAGACAATGAACCCAAACACACAACCAAGGAAACTCTCAAATGGTTTCAAAGAAAGAAAATAAAGCTCCTAGAATGGCCCAGCCGATCATCTGACTTGTATGTCATTGAAAATCTATGGAAAGTGAACTGAAGATCATGATTCATAGAAGAGGCCCAAGGAACCTTTAAATTTCGAAGACTGTTCATGCGGAAGAATGGGACAAAATCCTCCCAAAGCAATGCACGTCATATCACTAGTCAAGTATGCAAAGGGAACCTGTCTGCTTCAATGCGTGGAGAGACCGCTGAGTGGGAGAGAGATCATTTTGCAACAGCTGGAGGCACACTGGTTAGAAAACACTGGTCATTTGAATTAAATACAACTCATTTGTGTTTCAATGGGTGGGGTGGCTGATGTGTGGGAGGGAGGAAACTGACCTCAAACTTACAAGCATGGAACTATGGGATGTGTAGTTTGACAACAAAATCCAACAGGAAATACCCAGTTCCCAAAAAGATAGCCACAGCTATGGTGATCTCACAACATAGCCACTTAAACCCAAGACAAGCACAGATGCTTCCTAAGCATGTCCATTACTGTCAGTACTAAAGTACTAAAATCACTTTATGGTGGATAATCCCATTAATTTCTGACCTTATTTGCTTTGGTTCTTTTTCTGTATGGATTACTTGGGTTGTTACCTACATCTTGAAAACATTTCATGTCAATAGCACCTTTGGGAATATATTAAGTAAGAAAAAAAAAGATGTGTTTACTATTTATTTCCTGCGCTGTATATTGAATCTTAAGAAAGTGATTTGGACTCTTAAGTGATAATTCATAAGATGAAATGTTTAATATTCCCAGGTCCCTTCCTCAGACTGTAGTGACAGCTGCATCATAGGATTCAGGAAGGCCCCTCTGCAGGGGAAACCGACATGTTGTTACGCCTGTGTTCCATGTCTACAGGGGGAGATCTCAAATCAGACAGGTAATATTTAAAAAATTGGGAGTGTATCTCCTGTTCATAAAATAGATATTAGTTAATTTCTATAATAAAACCACCAAATCCCCCAGATAAGGGGGAAGCCCCCCCCCCGGCCACTGTGTTGTAACAAGTACTTATCTAACTAGGGTGGGAATTTGAGTGCTGCTGATAAAATTAAGGGAAAACAAATTATCATTAGAAATGAACGATTCCCTTACGTCCTACCAGCAGCACAGATGGGGATGTAGCAAGGAGATTACACCATGGATGGGCTCTCCTGCCTGGCGGCACTTAGCACAGTATGCCCAAAGGCCGAGTAAATGGCAATTTTAGAATCCAGCCTATAATGTGAAAGAAAGGTAGACTCAGAACTCCAGGAGGCAGCAGAGCAAATCATTTAATTTAGAGAGGGAGGCAACTCCTTTCGGTGACGGACATAGAAGCAGCCTGAGTTAAATGGGCTGTGACAAACCCTGGAGGATCAAGAACCTGGGAAATAAAAGATCCCCTGATTGCTTCCTTAATCCTATTACTGATGGAATGCTTAGATGCCTTAAGGCCTTTATTCTTACTGGCTGTTACGCCGAGCGCTCCGGGTCCCCGCTCCTCCCCGGAGCGCTCGCTTCACTCTCCCCGCGGCAGCGCTCCGGTCACGTCCTCTGACCCGGGGCGCTGCGATTCCGCTGCCAGCCGGGATGCGATTCGCGATGCGGGTAGCGCCCGCTCGCGATGCGCACCCCGGCTCCCCTACCTGACTCGCTCTCCGTCTGTTCTGTCCCGGCGCGCGCGGCCCCGCTCCCTAGGGCGCGCGCGCGCCGGGTCTCTGCGATTTAAAGGGCCACTGCGCCGCTGATTGGCGCAGTGGTTCCAATTAGTGTGTTCACCTGTGCACTTCCCTATATCACCTCACTTCCCCTGCACTCCCTTGCCGGATCTTGTTGCCTTAGTGCCAGTGAAAGCGTTCCTTGTGTGTTCCTTGCCTGTGTTTCCAGACCTTCTGCCGTTGCCCCTGACTACGATCCTTGCTGCCTGCCCCGACCTTCTGCTACGTCCGACCTTGCTTTTGCCTACTCCCTTGTACCGCGCCTATCTTCAGCAGCCAGAGAGGTGAGCCGTTGCTAGTGGATACGACCTGGTCACTACCGCCGCAGCAAGACCATCCCGCTTTGCGGCGGGCTCTGGTGAAAACCAGTAGTGGCTTAGAACCGGTCCACTAGCACGGTCCACGCCAATCCCTCTCTGGCACAGAGGATCCACTACCTGCCAGCCGGCATCGTGACAGTAGATCCGGCCATGGATCCCGCTGAAGTTCCTCTGCCAGTTGTCGCTGACCTCACCACGGTGGTCGCCCAGCAGTCACAACAGATAGCGCAACAAGGCCAACAGCTGTCTCAACTGACCGTTATGCTACAACAGTTACTACCACAGCTTCAGCAGTCATCTCCTCCGCCAGCTCCTGCACCTCCTCCGCAGCGAGTGGCCGCTCCTGGGATACGCTTATCCTTGCCGGATAAATTTGATGGGGGCTCTAAGTTTTGCCGTGGCTTTCTTTCCCAATGTTCCCTGCATCTGGAGATGATGTCGGACCTGTTTCCCACTGAAAGGTCTAAGGTGGCTTTCGTAGTCAGCCTTCTGTCCGGAAAAGCCCTGTCATGGGCCACACCGCTCTGGGACCGCAATGACCCTGTCACTGCCTCTGTACACTCCTTCTTCTCGGAAATCCGAAGTGTCTTTGAGGAACCTGCCCGAGCCTCTTCTGCTGAGACTGCCCTGTTGAACCTGGTCCAGGGTAATTCTTCCGTTGGCGAGTATGCCGTACAATTCCGTACTCTTGCTTCAGAATTGTCCTGGAATAATGAGGCCCTCTGCGCGACCTTCAAAAAAGGCCTATCCAGCAACATTAAAGATGTTCTGGCCGCACGAGAAATTCCTGCTAATCTACATGAACTTATTCACCTAGCCACTCGCATTGACATGCGTTTTTCCGAAAGGCGTCAGGAACTCCGCCAAGATATGGACTCTGTTCGCACGAGGCGTTTCTTCTCCTCGGCTCCTCTCTCCTCTGGTCCCCTGCAATCTGTTCCTGTGCCTCCCGCCGTGGAGGCTATGCAGGTCGACCGGTCTCGCCTGACACCTAAAGAGAGGACACGACGCCGTATGGAGAACCTCTGCCTGTACTGTGCTAGTACCGAACACTTCCTGAGAGATTGTCCTATCCGTCCTCCCCGCCTGGAAAGACGTACGCTGACTCCGCACAAAGGTGAGACAGTCCTTGATGTCTACTCTGCTTCTCCACGTCTTACTGTGCCTGTGCGGATGTCTGCCTCTGCCTTCTCCTTCTCTACAGTGGCCTTCTTGGACTCTGGATCTGCAGGAAATTTTATTTTGGCCTCTCTCGTCAACAGGTTCAACATCCCGGTGACCAGTCTCACCAGACCCCTCTACATCAATTGTGTAAATAATGAAAGATTGGACTGTACCATACGTTTCCGCACGGAGCCCCTTCTTATGAGCATCGGATCTCATCATGAGAGGATTGAACTTTTGGTCCTCCCCAATTGCACCTCGGAAATTCTCCTTGGACTTCCCTGGCTTCAACTTCATTCCCCTACCCTGGATTGGTCCACTGGGGAGATCAAGAGTTGGGGGTCCTCTTGTTCCAAGAACTGTCTAAAACCGGTTCCCAGTAACCCTTGCCGTAACTCTGTGGTTCCTCCAGTAACCGGTCTCCCTAAGGCCTATATGGACTTCGCGGATGTTTTCTGCAAAAAACAAGCTGAGACTCTACCTCCTCACAGGCCTTATGATTGCCCTATCGACCTCCTCCCGGGCACTACTCCACCCCGGGGCAGAATTTATCCTCTCTCTGCCCCAGAGACTCTTGCCATGTCCGAATACGTCCAGGAGAATCTAAAAAAGGGCTTTATCCGTAAATCCTCCTCTCCTGCCGGAGCCGGATTTTTCTTTGTGTCCAAAAAAGATGGCTCCCTACGTCCTTGCATTGACTACCGCGGTCTTAATAAAATCACGGTTAAGAACCGCTACCCCTTACCCCTCATCTCTGAACTCTTTGATCGCCTCCAAGGTGCCCACATCTTCACTAAATTGGACTTAAGAGGCGCCTATAACCTCATCCGCATCAGAGAGGGGGACGAGTGGAAAACGGCATTTAACACCAGAGATGGACACTTTGAGTATCTGGTCATGCCCTTTGGACTGTGCAACGCCCCTGCCGTCTTCCAAGACTTTGTCAATGAAATTTTTCGTGATCTGTTATACTCCTGTGTTGTTGTATATCTGGACGATATCCTAATTTTTTCTGCCAATCTAGAAGAACACCGCCAGCATGTCCGTATGGTTCTTCAGAGACTTCGTGACAACCAACTCTATGCCAAAATTGAGAAATGTCTGTTTGAATGCCAATCTCTTCCTTTTCTAGGATATTTGGTCTCTGGCCAGGGACTACAGATGGATCCAGACAAACTCTCTGCCGTCTTAGATTGGCCACGCCCCTCCGGACTCCGTGCTATCCAACGCTTTTTGGGGTTCGCCAATTATTACAGGCAATTTATTCCACATTTTTCTACCATTGTGGCTCCTATCGTGGCTTTAACCAAAAAAAATGCTGATCCCAAGTCCTGGCCTCCTCAAGCAGAAGACGCCTTTAAACGACTCAAGTCTGCCTTTTCTTCGGCTCCCGTCCTCTCCAGACCTGACCCTTCCAAACCCTTCCTATTGGAGGTTGATGCCTCCTCAGTGGGAGCTGGAGCTGTTCTTCTACAAAAAAATTCTTCCGGGCATGCTGTCACTTGTGGTTTTTTCTCTAGGACCTTCTCTCCAGCGGAGAGGAACTACTCCATCGGGGATCGAGAGCTTCTAGCCATTAAATTAGCACTTGAGGAATGGAGGCATCTGCTGGAGGGATCAAGTTCTCCTGTTATTTTCTACACCGACCACAAGAACCTCTCCTACCTCCAGTCTGCCCAACGGCTGAATCCTCGCCAGGCCCGGTGGTCTCTGTTCTTTGCCCGATTTAATTTTGAGATTCACTTTCGTCCTGCCGATAAGAACATTAGGGCCGATGCTCTCTCTCGTTCCTCGGATGCCTCAGAAGTTGAACTCTCTCCGCAACACATCATTCCACCTGACTGCCTGATCTCCACTTCTCCTGCCTCCATCAGGCAGACTCCTCCAGGAAAGACCTTTGTTTCTCCTCGCCAACGCCTCGGAATCCTCAAATGGGGTCACTCCTCCCATCTCGCAGGTCATGCGGGTATCAAGAAATCTGTGCAACTCATCTCCCGCTTCTATTGGTGGCCGACTCTGGAGACGGATGTTGTGGACTTTGTGCGAGCCTGCACTATCTGTGCCCGGGATAAGACTCCTCGCCAGAAGCCCGCTGGTTTTCTTCATCCTCTGCCTGTCCCCGAACAGCCTTGGTCTCTGATTGGTATGGATTTTATTACTGATTTACCCCCTTCCCGTGGCAACACTGTTATTTGGGTGGTCGTTGATCGATTCTCCAAAATGGCACATTTCATCCCTCTTCCTGGTCTTCCTTCTGCGCCTCAGTTGGCTAAACAATTTTTTGTACACATTTTTCGTCTTCACGGGTTGCCTACGCAGATTGTCTCGGATAGAGGCGTCCAATTCGTGTCTAAATTCTGGAGGGCTCTCTGTAAACAACTCAAGATTAAATTAAATTTTTCTTCTGCATATCATCCCCAGTCCAATGGACAAGTAGAAAGGATTAACCAGATCTTGGGTGATTATTTGCGACATTTTGTTTCCTCCCGCCAGGATGACTGGGCAGATCTCCTCCCATGGGCCGAATTCTCGTATAACTTCAGGGTCTCTGAGTCTTCCTCCAAATCCCCATTTTTCGTGGTGTACGGCCGTCACCCTCTTCCCCCCCTCCCTACTCCCTTGCCCTCTGGTCTGCCCGCTGTGGATGAAATTTCTCGTGACCTTTCCATCATATGGAGAGAGACCCAAAATTCTCTCTTACAGGCTTCATCACGCATGAAGAAGTTCGCGGATAAGAAAAGAAGAGCTCCCCCCGTTTTTTCCCCTGGAGACAAGGTATGGCTCTCCGCTAAATATGTCCGCTTCCGTGTCCCTAGCTACAAGTTGGGACCACGCTATCTTGGTCCTTTCAAAATTTTGTGTCAAATTAATCCTGTCTCTTATAAACTTCTTCTTCCTCCCTCTCTTCGTATCCCTAATGCCTTTCACGTCTCTCTTCTCAAACCACTCATCCTCAACCGTTTTTCTCCCAAATCTGTTCCTCCCACTCCTGTTTCCGGCTCCTCGGACATCTTCTCGGTCAAAGAAATTTTAGCTGCCAAAAAGGTCAGAGGGAAAAATTTTTTTTTAGTGGACTGGGAGGGTTGTGGTCCTGAAGAGAGATCCTGGGAACCTGAGGACAACATCCTAGACAAAAGTCTGCTCCTCAGGTTCTCAGGCTCTAAGAAGAGGGGGAGACCCAAGGGGGGGGGTACTGTTACGCCGAGCGCTCCGGGTCCCCGCTCCTCCCCGGAGCGCTCGCTTCACTCTCCCCGCGGCAGCGCTCCGGTCACGTCCTCTGACCCGGGGCGCTGCGATTCCGCTGCCAGCCGGGATGCGATTCGCGATGCGGGTAGCGCCCGCTCGCGATGCGCACCCCGGCTCCCCTACCTGACTCGCTCTCCGTCTGTTCTGTCCCGGCGCGCGCGGCCCCGCTCCCTAGGGCGCGCGCGCGCCGGGTCTCTGCGATTTAAAGGGCCACTGCGCCGCTGATTGGCGCAGTGGTTCCAATTAGTGTGTTCACCTGTGCACTTCCCTATATCACCTCACTTCCCCTGCACTCCCTTGCCGGATCTTGTTGCCTTAGTGCCAGTGAAAGCGTTCCTTGTGTGTTCCTTGCCTGTGTTTCCAGACCTTCTGCCGTTGCCCCTGACTACGATCCTTGCTGCCTGCCCCGACCTTCTGCTACGTCCGACCTTGCTTTTGCCTACTCCCTTGTACCGCGCCTATCTTCAGCAGCCAGAGAGGTGAGCCGTTGCTAGTGGATACGACCTGGTCACTACCGCCGCAGCAAGACCATCCCGCTTTGCGGCGGGCTCTGGTGAAAACCAGTAGTGGCTTAGAACCGGTCCACTAGCACGGTCCACGCCAATCCCTCTCTGGCACAGAGGATCCACTACCTGCCAGCCGGCATCGTGACACTGGCATCAAGGACAAGAAGGTTTTCTTCTCTCCTGAACTACTTCGATTTATCCAGATAGATCTGGAGGCATCTCACAACATCCAAGAGATGAAGAACATTCTCTTGAGAAAAAGAATTTGTAAGAACAGGAAGGAAAATTACTTAATTAATATTCCAGAAAGAAGGAACTTATGTCCGAAAAGAAGGAAGGAATTGTCATGACCCACTGGGGGACAGGGAGAGTGAACCCTAAACTGACCCTAAAACAACTCTCCCTGCCTACTTGCCCATCCAACCTAAATGATGGATTGACAACTGGGTGCCGATCTCTTCCTGCGCTAGTGCAGTGGCGTAAAAACACATAATATACACAGTTGTTTACAGGCCAGAACAGAAATGGAAAACTACTAGACAAGCAGATGTACCAAACAGGATACAAATACCAACAGGGCAAAATATAAACAGGCAAACTGATAAGGAAACATAAGACACCGTTCACACTGGGACACAGAACAAACAAACTGGACACTCCACTCCGCAAACAAAGTAGCCATTAATAATAAAGCTAAATACGTGTGGACAAAGTGTTGACCCAGTAGGAAACAGAAATATAACACATGAAAAACTAGACTAGAACCGGACGAGTCTGAATAGACTCCAGAATGCCAAACAGGAATGTAACATACAGAGCACAGGGTACAAGCTGTCACGATGCCGGCTGGCAGGTAGTGGATCCTCTGTGCCAGAGAGGGATTGGCGTGGACCGTGCTAGAGGATCGGTTCTAAGTCACTACTGGTTTTCACCAGAGCCCGCCGCAAAGCGGGATGGTCTTGCTGCGGCGGTAGTGACCAGGTCGTATCCCCTAGCAACGGCTCAACCTCTCTGGCTGCTGAAGATAGGCGCGGTACAAGGGAGTAGACAGAAGCAAGGTCGGACGTAGCAGAAGGTCGGGGCAGGCAGCAAGGATCGTAGTCAGGGGCAACGGCAGGAGGTCTGGAACACAGGCTAGGAACACACAAGGAAACGCTTTCACTGGCACTAAGGCAACAAGATCCGGCGAGGGAGTGAAGGGGAAGTGAGGTGATATAGGGAAGTGCACAGGTGTAAACACTAATTGGAACCACTGCGCCAATCAGCGGCGCAGTGGCCCTTTAAATCGCAAAGACCCGGCGCGCGCGCGCCCTAGGGAGCGGGGCCGCGCGCGCCGGGACAGAACTGACGGAGAGCGAGTCAGGTACGGGAGCCGGGGTGCGCATCGCGAGCGGGCGCTACCCGCATCGCGAATCGCATCCCGGCCAGAGGCGGTATCGCAGCGCCCCGGGTCCGTGGAACCGAGCGGAGCGCTGCAGTGAGAGGAGTGTAGCGAGCGCTCCGGGGAGGAGCGGGGACCCGGAGCGCTCGGCGTAACAGTACCCCCCCCCTTGGGTCTCCCCCTCTTCTTGGAGCCTGAGAACCTGAGGACCAGACTTTTGTCCAGGATATTGTCCTCAGGTTCCCAGGACCTCTCTTCTGGACCACAACCCTCCCAATCCACTAAAAAGAAGGTTTTCCCTCTGACCTTTTTAGATGCTAAAATTTCTTTGACGGAGAAGATGTCCGAGGAGCCGGAGACAGGAGTGGGGGGAACAGATTTGGGAGAGAAACGGTTAATGATAAGTGGTTTAAGAAGAGAAACATGAAAGGCATTAGGAATACGAAGAGAAGGAGGAAGAAGAAGTTTGTAAGAGACAGGATTAATCTGGCGCAAAACCTTGAAAGGACCAAGATAGCGTGGTCCCAACTTATAGCTAGGGACACGGAAGCGGACATATTTGGCGGAGAGCCATACCTTGTCTCCAGGGGAAAAAATGGGAGGAGCTCTTCTTTTCTTATCCGCGAATCTCTTCATGCGTGAAGAAGCCTGTAAGAGAGAATTTTGGGTCTCTCTCCATATGATGGAAAGATCACGAGAAATTTCATCCACAGCGGGCAGACCAGAGGGCAAGGGGGTAGGGAGGGGGGGAAGAGGGTGACGGCCGTACACCACGAAAAACGGGGATTTGGAGGAAGATTCAGAGATTCTGAAATTATACGAGAATTCGGCCCAAGGTAGAAGATCTGCCCAGTCATCCTGGCGGGAGGAAACAAAATGTCGTAAATAGTCACCCAAGATCTGGTTAATTCTTTCTACTTGTCCATTGGATTGAGGATGGTATGCAGAAGAAAAATTTAATTTAATCTTGAGTTGTTTACAGAGAGCCCTCCAGAATTTAGACACAAATTGGACGCCTCTATCCGAGACGATCTGCGTAGGCAACCCGTGAAGACGAAAAATGTGTACAAAAAATTGTTTAGCCAACTGAGGCGCTGAAGGAAGACCAGGAAGAGGGATGAAATGCGCCATTTTGGAGAATCGATCAACGACCACCCAAATAACAGTGTTGCCATGGGATGGGGGTAAGTCAGTAATAAAATCCATACCAATCAGAGACCAAGGTTGTTCGGGGACAGGCAGAGGAAGAAGAAAACCAGCGGGCTTCTGGCGAGGAGTCTTATCCCGGGCACAGATAGTGCAGGCTCGCACAAAGTCCACCACATCAGTCTCTAGAGTCGGCCACCAATAGAAGCGAGAGATGAGTTGCACAGATTTCTTGATGCCCGCATGACCTGCGAGATGGGAGGAGTGACCCCATTTGAGGATTCCGAGACGTTGGCGTGGAGAAACAAAGGTCTTTCCTGGAGGAGTTTGCCTGATGGAGGCTAGAGAAGTGGAAATCAGGCAGTCAGGAGGAATGATGTGTTGCGGAGAGAGTTCAATTTCAGAAGCATCCGAGGAACGAGAGAGAGCATCGGCCCTAATGTTCTTATCAGCAGGCCGAAAGTGAATTTCAAAATTAAATCGGGCAAAGAACAGAGACCACCTGGCCTGACGAGGATTCAGCCGTTGGGCAGACTGGAGGTAGGAGAAGTTCTTGTGATCGGTGTAAATAATAACTGGGAATCTTGATCCCTCCAGCAGATGTCTCCATTCCTCAAGTGCTAATTTAATGGCTAGAAGCTCTTGATCCCCGATGGAGTAGTTCCTCTCCGCCGGAGAGAAGGTCCTAGAAAAAAAACCACAAGTAACAGCATGCCCGGAAGAGTTTTTTTGTAGAAGGACAGCTCCAGCTCCCACTGAGGAGGCATCAACCTCCAATAGGAAGGGTTTAGATGGGTCAGGTCTGGAGAGCACGGGAGCCGAAGAGAAGGCAGACTTGAGTCGTTTAAAGGCGTCTTCCGCTTGAGGAGGCCAAGACTTGGGATCGGCATTTTTTTTGGTTAAAGCCACAATAGGAGCCACAATGGTAGAAAAATGTGGAATAAATTGCCTGTAATAATTGGCGAACCCCAAAAAACGTTGGATGGCACGGAGTCCGGAGGGGCGTGGCCAATCTAAGACGGCAGAAAGTTTATCTGGGTCCATTTGTAGTCCCTGGCCAGAGACCAAGTATCCTAGAAAAGGAAGAGATTGGCATTCAAACAGACATTTCTCAATTTTAGCATAGAGTTGATTGTCACGAAGTCTCTGAAGAACCATACGGACATGCTGGCGGTGTTCTTCTAGATTGGCCGAAAAAATTAGGATATCATCAAGATATACAACAACACAGGAGTATAACAGATCACGAAAAATTTCATTAACAAAGTCTTGGAAGACAGCAGGGGCGTTGCACAGGCCAAAGGGCATGACCAGATACTCAAAGTGTCCATCTCTGGTGTTAAATGCTGTTTTCCACTCATCCCCCTCTCTGATGCGGATGAGGTTATAGGCGCCTCTTAAGTCCAATTTAGTAAAGATGTGGGCACCTTGGAGGCGATCAAAGAGTTCAGAGATGAGGGGTAAGGGGTAGCGGTTCTTAACCGTGATTTTATTAAGTCCGCGGTAGTCAATGCAAGGACGTAGAGAGCCATCTTTTTTGGACACAAAGAAAAATCCGGCTCCGGCAGGAGAGGAGGATTTACGGATAAAGCCCTTTTTTAGATTCTCCTGGACGTATTCAGACATGGCAAGAGTCTCTGGGGCAGAGAGAGGATAAATTCTGCCCCGGGGTGGAGTAGTGCCCGGGAGGAGGTCGATAGGACAATCATAAGGCCTGTGAGGAGGTAGAGTCTCCGCTTGTTTTTTGCAGAAAACATCCGCGAAGTCCATATAGGCCTTAGGGAGACCGGTTACTGGAGGAAGCACAGAGTCACGGCAAGGGTTACTGGGAACCGGTTTTAGACAGTCCTTGGAACAAGAGGGCCCCCAACTCTTGATCTCCCCAGTGGACCAATCCAGGGTTGGGGAATGAAGTTGAAGCCAGGGAAGTCCAAGGAGAATTTCCGAGGAGCAATTGGGGAGGACCAAAAGTTCAATCCTCTCTTGATGAGATCCGATGCTCATTAGAAGGGGCTCCGTGCGGAAACGTATGGAACAGTCCAACCTTTCATTGTTTATACAATTGATGTAAAGGGGTCTGGTGAGACTGGTCACTGGGATGTTGAACCTGTTGACGAGAGAGGCCAAAATAAAGTTTCCTGCAGATCCAGAGTCCAATAAGGCCACAGAAGAGAAGGAGAAGGCAGAGGCAGACATCCGCACAGGCACAGTAAGACGTGGAGAAGCAGAGTAGACATCAAGGATTGTCTCACCTTTGTGCGGAGTCAGCGTACGTTTTTCCAGGCGGGGAGGGCGGATAGGACAATCCCTCAGGAAGTGTTCGGTACTAGCACAGTACAGGCAGAGGTTCTCCATGCGGCGTCGTGTCCTCTCTTGAGATGTCAGGCGAGACCGGTCGACCTGCATAGCCTCCACGGCGGGAGGCACAGGAACAGATTGCAGGGAACCAGAGGAGAGAGGAGCCGAGGAGAAGAAACGCCTCGTGCGAACAGAGTCCATATCTTGGCGGAGCTCCTGACGCCTTTCGGAAAAACGCATGTCAATGCGAGTGGCTAGGTGAATAAGTTCATGAAGATTAGCAGGCATTTCTCGTGCGGCCAGAACATCTTTAATGTAGCTGGATAGGCCTTTTTTAAAGGTCGCGCAGAGGGCCTCATTGTTCCAGGATAATTCAGAAGCAAGTGTACGGAATTGTACGGCATACTCGCCAACGGAAGAATTACCCTGGACCAGGTTCAACAGGGCAGTCTCAGCAGAAGAGGCTCGGGCAGGTTCCTCAAAGACACTTCGAATTTCCGAGAAGAAGGAGTGTACAGAGGCAGTGACGGGGTCATTGCGGTCCCAGAGCGGCGTGGCCCAAGCTAGGGCTTTTCCAGACAGCAGGCTGACTACGAAAGCCACCTTAGACCTTTCAGTGGGGAACTGGTCCGACATCATCTCCAAGTGTAATGAACATTGGGAAAGGAAGCCACGGCAAAACTTAGAGTCCCCATCAAATTTATCCGGCAAGGATAGTCGTAGTCCAGAAGCGGCCACTCGCTGCGGAGGAGGTACAGGAGCTGGCGGAGGAGATGATTGCTGGAGCTGTGGTAGTAACTGTTGTAGCATAACAGTCAGTTGAGACAGCTGTTGGCCTTGTTGCGCTATCTGTTGTGACTGCTGGGCGACCACCGTGGTGAGGTCAGCGACAACTGGCAGAGGAACTTCAGCGGGATCCATGGCCGGATCTACTGTCACGATGCCGGCTGGCAGGTAGTGGATCCTCTGTGCCAGAGAGGGATTGGCGTGGACCGTGCTAGAGGATCGGTTCTAAGTCACTACTGGTTTTCACCAGAGCCCGCCGCAAAGCGGGATGGTCTTGCTGCGGCGGTAGTGACCAGGTCGTATCCCCTAGCAACGGCTCAACCTCTCTGGCTGCTGAAGATAGGCGCGGTACAAGGGAGTAGACAGAAGCAAGGTCGGACGTAGCAGAAGGTCGGGGCAGGCAGCAAGGATCGTAGTCAGGGGCAACGGCAGGAGGTCTGGAACACAGGCTAGGAACACACAAGGAAACGCTTTCACTGGCACTAAGGCAACAAGATCCGGCGAGGGAGTGAAGGGGAAGTGAGGTGATATAGGGAAGTGCACAGGTGTAAACACTAATTGGAACCACTGCGCCAATCAGCGGCGCAGTGGCCCTTTAAATCGCAAAGACCCGGCGCGCGCGCGCCCTAGGGAGCGGGGCCGCGCGCGCCGGGACAGAACTGACGGAGAGCGAGTCAGGTACGGGAGCCGGGGTGCGCATCGCGAGCGGGCGCTACCCGCATCGCGAATCGCATCCCGGCCAGAGGCGGTATCGCAGCGCCCCGGGTCCGTGGAACCGAGCGGAGCGCTGCAGTGAGAGGAGTGTAGCGAGCGCTCCGGGGAGGAGCGGGGACCCGGAGCGCTCGGCGTAACACAAGCAAGACAGTGTGAACAAAGACAGAGCAGAACGAACAAACATAATCCTAAAACCGACTAATGTAACACAGACTAAAATACAATGAGCATACTATATAATCATGGCTAAAAACCCAGATAAAAGGACAAGATAAATAAAAGGTAAATGCTCAAGCAGACATAGTCAGAATATTGCACAGACAGACATAGGAATTAAACTAACGGACATCATAGTAATGCACTGAATAACCAGCACTAAATGCAGAAGTCTGGCTTAAAATAACTCCAACCAAGTTCTCATTTGTACAGAGCATTAACAATTCCCTATCCAAGTATAATTGCATACTGCTATGAACAAACTAGTGTGTGAATGCACACCTAAACAGAAAAATACAAAAACAAAATAAACTGACATTACAGGAATCTTAAAAGAACATGGTCCTGAAGAAATTTAATATAGGCTTTGTGAGCTAAGAAAGCTTGAAGCTCCGAAACCCTCTCCAAGGGTTCAAAGGGTCAAGTTGAATCTGTGCGGATCTGAGAAGAGGGGAGTGTCTCACCAGGGTCTGCTGAGGGGGAGCCTCCAATATTGCCCTCGGCTCATCTGCATGAGCTGGGTAAACCATAGAATGATGGCTATGACCTGACGAATTTTCATCAATACCCTCGGAATGAAGGAAAACGGAGGGAAGATCTAAGCCAGCCTGAACCTCCAGGATATCAACAGAGCATCTACTGCCAATGGATTGTCCTCCCTGACAAAACTTTTTCACCTTGGCGTTAAACCTGTTTGCCATGAGATCCACCTCTGGCAAACCCCACATGTGAACAATCTGATTGAAGATATCCAGACGAAGGGACCATTCCACAGTTGGAAGACCACAACTCAGTCGATGCGCTATTACATTGAGGGAGCCTCCAATGTGAATAGCCGATAAGTTGGTAAGGTTCAACTCTGCCCAATCCAAGATCACTCTGATTTCTGATAACAGAGGAGAAGATCTTGTGCCTCCCTGCTTGTTGATATATAGTACCACAGTAATATTGTCTGACTGGACTTTTACCTCTTGCCCTCGAATCTGGGGTGCGAAGTGTAGAAGGGCTAACCGGATTGCTCTCTGAGATTGGACAAGAGCAGCTGCTCCTGGCGAGACAGGAGTCCCAGCATTCTCATCAGAGTCCGGACTGGGACCCAATGAAGAACAGAAAGAAACTCTGCAGAACTCAGAATTTTGGATCTTCTCTCGAGAGTAAGCTGGAGTGACATCCCCACAGAGTCTATGACAAAGTCAGGGTAAGTTACAGTTGCTCATAGGCTCACATGTGACTTCTGCCAGTTAATGATCCAACCTAATCGTAGGAGAAAAGAAATTGCGACTTGAAGATGCTGGGATAGGACTACTTGAGAGGAGGCTTTGAGAAGCCAATCGTCCAGATAAGAAATTATACTCAGACCTTAAAATCTAAGGACCATAACTATCGCGAGCACTACCTTTGTGAAGGTGTGAGGGGCAGAAGAAATGTCAAAAGGCAGGGCAACGAACTGAAGGTGCCTGATGACACCGGAAGGCTGGACCACGATCCTGAGATACTTCCTTGAAGCAGGATGGATCGTGATGTGCAGATACATATCTTTGAGGTCCAGAGTTGCCATAATGTTCCCAGGGTTGAGAATGGGAATTACGGAACAAATTGTTTCCATAAGAAACTTCTTCCTTATGTATCGATTGAAATAGATCGATAATCATCCAGAGAACTCCAAAAGCCTTCTGGCCCTAAAAAACTGGTGAGTAGATCCCTAAGCCTGCTCCCCTGCTGCAATCTCCTCCAGAGTTCCCTTGAGACAATATCCTTGGATATAAGACTCCAGAATCCTTTGATTAGCCAAAGGAAGAAGCTCTGTCCTTACAAATCTGTCTGGAGAATCTGAAAGCAGGTCAATCATATAACCGTGGGAGATGATATTTATCACCCAAGGATCTGGAATTTCCTGACACCAAGTCTATTTGAAATGCAGTAGACAACCTCAGACAGGAAGATGAGATGAGAAGATAAGAAGAATGGCAGGAGTAGCATGGAACAACCAAGAGCCTCGAGGAGGCCCGCAGTCAGGAGGCAGATTTTTTTCCTCCTTACCTCCATGGGACCGCTTCGAACCTCTTCGAGGGGCTCCCCAGTCCCTTCGAGATCTAGATTGCTGGGAAGATTTCTCCTCAGACTGCCTTCCCTGCCCCAGAAAGGACTGCTGGGGAAGTCTCTACCCCTTTTTATCCAATAAGCCCTCCATAATTTTATCAAGCTGATCCAAAGAGCCTACGAGGCTCGAAAGGGAGGGAACACAGATTAACATTGGAGGCGTTGTCATCGACCCACGGCTTCAACCACAAGGGTCTGCGGGCCTCAGACACTAAGGCCATAGACTTAGCCACCAACTTCAATCGTAGCTGAGATGTGTCGCACAGTAACTCCATAGCAAGGTTTGCCATTATGAAAGCTGCCAAGATAGAGTGCACTCTGCCCCCTTATCCATAGGGTCCTACAGACTAGACCCATAGTCTGCAGGGACCAGAGTGCGCTTTGACAATTGGGTGACAGCCATGTCCACCTTGGGAATAGAACCCCACGATTCCACCAAGGAACTAGCCATCAGATACATGGATTTAAACCAATTGGTGAGTTCCGGCCCCTTTTTGTTTGTTTTTTCCACTCTTTCTTCAAGACAGTGGGTTCAGAAGGCTCCCGCTGATCAACATCCTGGTCCCCCAACTGGATGGATTTGATTAACTTTTGAGTTTTTTCAGGAAGAAGAGACAAAAGAGACCAAAGCAGGTCTATTGGTGGGAGCAGAAATTTCCATTGAAGTTTGGGGCCTCACAGGTGAAAATTCCTAGGCAAACTCAAAGCAATGAGATCATTAACCTCCTTGATGGAGCCATCGTCATAGCTCTTGACCCAACAAAACATTTCCTGCATGGAAGGTTCTCCAGATGGGTTCAGCCTAGGACGGCACCTTTCACACCAAGAGAACTGACAATTGTCCTCTAGGGGAGCATTACACTCAAAACACGCCAAATGTTTCCTCTTGGTGGTAGCTTTCCTGGCATCAGAATCTCTCAGATCTGAAGACATCACTAAGGAATAGAAAAAATATAAATCAATATAAAAACAGGAATACTAAAAGAAAAAATCCTAGGAAAGAAAAAAGGTGTAGACCAGAAAAAGGAGAAATATCTCAATCCAGAAGAAGAGCAGAAATAATCTGACAAAGTATCTCGGATAAAAAAGATCTGAGAACTCTGGGAGCTAGCTTTACAGCCCATGCTCACAGAGGACGAGCTGCAACTGAGGCTGTATATACAGCCAGTAGGCCGGACATGACTAACTCTGCCCAGGGGCGGAACAAGAAATCAAAACTAAATAAGTTGACAAAAAGTGCAAAAGAAGGTAATAAAACAAAAACCCCTCCCCCTCTACCTTGAACTGTCCTCCCACCTCTCATCCGAATACCTGCAGTCTGGCTTCCATTCCCCCCCCCCCATTCTACTGAAACCACCCTAACCAAGGTGGCCCATGATCTGTTGACTGCAAAAGCCAAACACCAGTTCACTGTTCTCCTTCTCCTTGACCTCTCCTTTACCTTGGAAACAGTAGACCACTTTCTCTTCTTACAGTCTCTCTCATCGCTACTAGAAAAGACAAAGGATACAGCGCTCCATGGTGTAATAAAAGAGAGACCTGTGAGGTGGAATAATGTATACTGATAAGGAGGCTCACCTGATGTTGTTGTGTAGCCCCATACACAACAATGCTCACACATAAAGTGTCTGCAGCCAAGCCGGCTGAGCAAGAGGCAATGCAGAGATAGACTTCAAAAGGGGTGCCGGCTTTGAGAGGCGCAGGTCACAAGACAATCAAGGTAGGTGAAAGCAAGGGTAGTTTATTCTCCCAGCATGCAACGCGTTTCACTGCATCTGCAGCTTCATCAGGCAGATGCATTGTCATTATCCCTTAGCGAACAAGATTGTCTGCCAGCAACGTGACTCATGTTTAAAAAAAAAAAAAATTCAGGCATGGATAAGTGTGGAATTTACACCTGTTTAATATGTGCCAGATGCCACATATTAAATAGTACTAAATGCACCCCTGCTGTCCGCTGGATTCTACAACTCCCACCAATCCACCACATCCTACTCTTCGCTAGCAACTACAACTCCCAGCAGTCCACTAACTCCTGCTATATACTGGCTACAACAGCTCCCACAAGTCCACCATCTCATACTGTATGCTGAATACTATAAATTACATCAATCCGCAACCTCCTGCTGTATGCTGGCTTCTTCAACTTCCAGCAATCTGCCACCTTTTACTGTACACTGGAAACTACAATGTCCACAGGTCCACCACCATTGCTTCTACTGCTACTACTAGCCAAGCCTACATATTCCATGATTCCCCCCAAAAAAGATATTTCTTCTTCACTATTTTGGGACACCAATCCTGTTGCAACACCCAAAGGGATCATTTTTTGAATGCTTGGAAAAATCACTTGCCAGACTCCAAACCTGTTGCTATTTCCAGAAAGGAAAACTTTTTGGAACGCGTCAAAAAAGCCATTGAGTCTTCTGATATATCCGTGTCCATTTTAACACTGGTAGGCATCTACCAACATCCAGGGATACTTCATGCAGTTTTACATTAGCGTACATATGTTCATACAGAATCCACTAGCGCAGTGCGTTTCTATCAAGCTGTTAGTTATGGTTAGTGTTGAGCGGGAATATTCAACATGCAAATTTTACAGTGAATATCGTCACTTCACGATTTCACGAATATTTAGAATATAGTGCTACATATTCGTAATGACAAATATTAGTTTTCTTGTTTTTTTTTCCTTCACAGTACACATCACAACAATGATGTGTACTGTGTAAAAACAAAGTGATCATCCCTCCCTGCTTCCAGCTTGTGGTCCAAAGAAGGCTCCAATATTGCTTACTGTGTGGAGCGTGAATATTTCATATATGTGAATATGCAAATATTTGTGAATATCGGCACTTCCAGAGGACACTGATCCCTCCCTACTTTTAGCTTTACATAGGGTAGGTTAGTTTAGCAGATAGGTTCTAGTGTAGGGTAAAGTGTTAATTAGTTGAAAGATATAATCACACATGCACACTGTACAAATTTCATTTAGATTTTCGCATGGAAAAAAAAGTGAACAAACATAGTGAATATGCAAATTTTGCAAACATAGGACGAATATTCGTCCATATATTTGCAAAATATCGTGAATTCGAATATGGCCCCTGCCACTCATCACTAGTTACAATGAGTTAATTCATGTCACCAAAAACTTACCCTTAATACCACTTTAAATATGCTGACCCTAGTAGTGTTATGCAGGGCTTTAAAGCTCTTAGGCAGTGTTACACACATGAAGATGCCTGCTACAACTTCTACCAGTCCACCATTGCCTGCTGTATGCTTGCTTCAACTACGACCAGTCCACATGACCCTTGCTGCGGCACTTTAAAACTAGTAGAATACATTCCTATGTGACCCTAGCAGTGTAAAACAGTGCTTTAGAGCTTTTAGGCAGTGTTATACACATTTTGAGGTTTAATTTATTGCCGGTTCGCAGAGAACTTAAACAAGGCAAACTTAAAATTTCTGAAAGTTTGCTCATCTCTACCTAAGACATACACTGCAAATGTGCCAACAGGCGACCATGAAAACAATATGTTCTTTTTTCCATCTGTAGATTCCTTGAACTGCTTCAGGTGTCCATGGGACCAGTGGCCGAATCCTGAAAAATCCAGGTGTCTCCTTAAACCCACAGAGTACCTGTCTTATGAAGATACATTAGGCGCCAGCTTAGCTGCTATCAGCATAATGTCTTCAATATGTCCAGCTCTTATCTTGGGGCTTTTCTTCAGTCGCAGGAACACTCCACTTGTGAAAGCCAGCAATTACTCCCTAAGTTGTCTTCTACTACTATCTCTCAGTCTCTGCTTCTTCTGCTCCTTAGGATTTATTGGTTACCCTGATCATGATAAATGTCTTCTACGTCAGGTGTCTTTTGGTCTGGTATTCACTCTCTGTGTTGCATGTATATTGGCCAAGACGATCATGGTGGTTTTTGCTTTTATGGCCACAAGACCTGGGAGCAGTCTAAGAAAATGGACCAACCTAAGAGTCTCCTACTCAATCATTTCTATCTGCGTCCTTCTACAATTATTATTGTGTATCACTTGGATATCAGTGGCTCCTCCATTCCCACAATACAACACTGAAGACAAACCAGAACTTATTATAGTCGACTGTAATAATGGGTCACCCATCGCCTTCTGGGCCATGCTCGGCTATTTATTTCTTCTGGCTACTATTAGTTTTATAGTGGCCTTCTTAGCAAGAAAACTTCCAGACAGTTTTAATGAAGCCCAGTTTATAACATTTAGTATGTTGGCCTTTCTGTGTGTTTGGATATCTTTTATTCCAGCCTATCTCAGTGCCCAGGGTAAATATACAGTCGCCATGGAGGTATTCGCCATCCTGGCTTCTAGTTGGTCATTGTTGATTTGTATGTTTTTTCCAAAATGTTTCATTTTACTGTTCAGACCTGAGATTAATTCCAAAGAATATCTCATGATGAGGGATAAGAATAAAGAAACAATAAGCAGATTATAGACAGAATAAACTTTCAAAAATATGATGTCACTTAGGCCAGTGTCACACACATGTTTTGGAAAAACCCCATTTTTTTTTTTAATAATAATCTTTTATTTCTTTTAATAATAAAATTTACAAAACTACAATGTACGATTCAGATATACATAACAGCGCCAGTCAAAAAGAGGCCGTATAGCCATACTTATACTTGTTTACATCTGAAAAGTATACCTAATCATCATTATTAACACCCTCCCCACCCCCACCCCACCTTCTGGCACAGAGAGAAGGAGAGAGGAAGAAAGAAAGAGAAAAAGAAAAAGAAAAAAAAAGGGAAAAATTCATATAATTTAAGTTCAAGTCTACCATACATTCCAAATCTTTCTACATTCTCTTTGACCCTTCTTACTCCTCATCCATCTAAACTCCTTATCTTTCATGGTTTTTAACCCTTCCTTCCATTCCTCTATCTGCAGTTCTTTAGGGGATATCCAATTCCTTATAATGGTCAGTCTAGCAAAGAACAAAATCCGATGTAACAGACACTCATATTTCCCCATATTACCGATAGCTCCTAGCAGTATAAACTCTATCGTACGAAGTACCTTCACGGGAATTTTAATTTCTACCTCTTTATTACAGATTCCCAGAAAACAGATATCTTCTCACACGACCAAAAACTATGTAAATAATCTGCTTCTTCCAAACCGCATTTAACACACTGTGACGTAATTTTCACCCCCTATCCTATATAAATGATGCGCGGAGTAGTGGGTCCTGTGTAATATCTTAAATTGTGTAATTTTATGTTCCATACTGTGAGAAACCTTACTTATATTTTGGGCCATAATGTCCCAATCATCTTCAGACACAGTACCCACTATCCGAGACCATTTTTCTTTAATTCTATCAACCCCCCTTATTCCAATAATCTTATTTAATTTCTTATACAAAATTGATATTCCTTTTTTTTTTAAAGTGCTCTATTTGAATTAGTGCTTCTATCAAATTGTGTTTCTGTGCTACATATACCTCCTTATCTATCGTGTTATGGACTGCATGACTAACCTGCCAATAATATAGCCAATCATTGTCATTAATGTCATACACCCTTTTTATGTGATCAAATGGAAAAAGTTGTCCTTTATCAAATATTTGTTCCAATCGTTTTATACCCTTGCTATCCCAAAAACTTGACTCACAATCAACCAATTCTTTAAATTTATTGTTACCCCACAAAGGTGTAACCCAAAACTATTTTCTATATGTAATTCTTCCTTTAATCTTTCCCATACTTTTCTAAATTTGTGCAGTAACATCGTGCTATTTAAACCATTCTTTTCATAATCATCTAATTCCAACACCTCATATATGTTCTCTTTCTCCTTATCTACTACAATCTTCTCCAGATATCTAGAATTCCTCCAATTCACAACTCGTACCAATTGCGCAGCCAAATAATAAACAAGAAAGTTGGGCATGTCCAATCCCCCCCTATCTCCAGGGGCCATAAAATATCTATACTTCAAACGGACCCTTTTCCTTCCCCATAACAATCTGCCCAGTGTCACTTCTATCTTCCGGAACCACCCCTTGCCGATCCAAAATGGCGAGGCACTAAGGAAAAACAGGATCTGTGGGAGGACCACCATCTTTACTATCGCCATCCTTTCTGACATCGAGAAAGGCATTTTAATCCATACTTCTACTCTCTTCACTAGACTATTTAATAAAGGGCGTATATTGTTAGTCACAAACCTATCATTTGTGGCTGCTATTTTTACTCCCAAATAGGGGAAACATTCGGTTTTCTTTAGCACGGATACTCTTCCCACCATCTCCCCCATATCTTCATCTAGGGGGAGCATAGTAGATTTACTCCAGTTTATCTCCAACCCAGATAAAGGGGCAAATACATCGAACAGCTTCATGATCCGATGTATTTTTTCTTGTGGGTTAGTTACAAAAAGGAGGATATCATCTGCAAATAGTAAAATCTTATTTATTTCTCCGTTTACTTCAAATCCCTCATAGAAATTGTTATCTCTTATCCAAGCCGCTAGGGGTTCAATATAAATATATATATAAAAATAAAGAGGGTGAGAGGGGGCAACCCTGCCTTGTTCCTCTACTTAGTTTGAATGGGTAGGAGGGAGTTCCATCCACCACTACACTCGCCTCCGGATTAGTGTACAATAACTGAATATAACTAAAAAATCTCGGGCCCATCCCCACCTTCCTCAAAACTTCCCAAAGGTATCCCCACTCCACCCTGTCAAAGGCTTTGGTAGCATCCAGTGACAGAATGGAGCGGGGGCCCCGGGATCCGCTCTGGATTGCCACATATACCTGGTGGATATTGTCGTGGACCGTTCTTCCTGACCTAAACCCCCCCTGGTCTCTCCCCACCACTACCTCCACCACTTTATCTAATCTCCTTGCCAATACTTTCGCTATTATCTTTATATCCGTATTAAGCAAGGAGATGGGGCGATATGAACCCAAATCCAAAGGATCTTTATCTTTTTTCCTAATAAGTCTGATGTTAGGCTCACACATTGATTTAGGGAGAACAACCCCCCTCCAGGATTCATTAATGATACCCAGCAGTTTTGGAAGTAGCAGGGTTGAATATATCCTATATATCTGGAATGGAATACCATCGGACCCAGGGGATGTATCCCCTTGTATTGATGCCAATGCTTCTTCCAATTCCTGGAGGGAGATTGGGTCATCCAAAGAATCCCTGGTATCCTCTGTTAAACTTGGAATATTCATTCCTCTCAAAAATTCCACTATGTCAGCTCTATTAATGTTGCTATTTATATAGAGATTAGAGAAAAAAGAGCTAACCATTTGAGCTATTTCTTCTCTTTCTGTAGTTATACTACCATCCACCCTCCTCAAAGCAATAATACCACATTCCTCACCTTGATTTTTAAGTAATCTTGACAATGTCTTATTTGGTTTCCCTTTCTCAAAAAAGTTAAATTGCCCACTAAAGAATAGTTTATTTTGTGCCTTTTTAAGTAGATATTCTTTATAATCCTCTTGGGCTGCCTTCAATTCTAACAGCTGTTCACCCCCACTATCCTCATTTATCCCTGCTTCTAATATTGCCACTTTACTATTCAGCATTGATTCTTCCTGGGCAAATTCCTTTTTCTTTTTATTAATTCGTCCTATATATAGGCCCCTCAAGAATGCCTTCATGGCATCCCATACTATCTGAGGACTCGCTGAATTATGGTTAATCTCCCAGAATGCTTCTATTTCCTGTCTAAACCAGTCCTGGTCTCCCACTAATTCTATCCAGTGGGGGTTGAGCCGAAAGCCCAACCTTTTCCCACCCATTGCCTTACCTCCAATTTCCACCACCACTGGACAATGGTCCGATAGGGTTTTAGCTCTATACTGCACCCTACTGGTCCAGATCATCGCGTTCTTATCACAAAGACATAGATCAATTCGGGAAGCAGTGTTATATGAAGTACTAAAGCATGAGTACTGTCTTACTCCTGGGTTTAGTTTACGCCACCCCTCAACCCAATTCATCTCTCCACAGTACCTCGCCAATGCTGTTTCACTCCCCCCTACATTCCTACCTAGTTTGTATCTGTCCATACTAGGGTCCATTACATTATTCATATCTCCAACTATCCATAATGCCGCATGTGTCTTCCTTTCGCTGTAACTCACGAGGTCACTCAGAACATCCACTCTTAAACCAGAAGTATGTTCTGCAAGAAGTATATTTAGCAAGAAAGAGAGTTTTTCTTCTATATTTAACATTTCTTCATATCTACTTCTGACTTTGGTTCAAAAACCAAGTAAAAACTACCACAATATCAGAAGATAAACTCTGGGAAAAGTGCTCTATAACCAAGATCTTTTTGAAGTTCACATTTTGAATAATTATAATTTTCAATATTTTTTTCTATGAAATGGAGTAAAAATTTATGTGGTGGCCATTAACTCTCCCTATGTGATGTTCCAAAAAAAAATCAAAAATTCATTAAAGTGAAAAATGATATGCAATGTTTGATTGTCTGCAGATCTATTAACTGTGTTGTAAAAAAAAAATCTATCTGTCTCCCAAAACTTATAGCGTTCCTGTCGTATGAAGCTGTGTTAGGAGCCCCCTTAGATGCAACTAGATTGCTCACTTTAATTGTTCCTCTTCTTAATTTAAGGCTTTATGTTAAACAAAAAAATAACCCTTTTGTAAAAGCCAGTAACTATTCTTGTAACAGGGTTTTCGGGTTGTCCAACCGTGTCTCAGGGATCACTTACCCTTGCTATTTCTCTACGCTCTGAGGTGGATCCTGAGCCTCCACTTCTTGGGAGCTGAGGTAAATATCTGCGACAGTGCCTCCACCCAGCGGTGCATGAATATGGGGTCCCAATGGGAACATCTCAAACATTATGAAATTGACTAAACCTAATTTGATATTGCATAAAGAAGAAGAACAACCATGCATTATGTAACACAATTTATAATGGTATAAAGCAACGTGGCAATAGGTTTCCCTTTACCTTCCCACACACACACCTGTAGCTCACCCTGATCTTCACCCTATGATGGTGCACATGGAAAAGATGAGGTCCTTCAAAAGTCCTGCTCACTTGGATTAGGCTGAACGTAATAAATGTCCACCACTGGACCTTAAAGGGGTACTCCGCTGCTCAGCGCTTGTGACGCCATAGCCCTGCCCCCTCAATGTAAGTCTATGGGATGGGCGTGACAGCTGTCATGAGGGGTTGGAGCTATGAAGTCACAAGCTCCTGGCGCTGGCTCCAGCATTTGGAACAGTTTGTTCCAAATGCTGAGCAACGGAGTGCCCTTTTAAGGCCTTTAATCTAAGGCCTTCTCATAAAGTGGTCAAGAAGGCTCATATATATGTGTGGTGTCCAGGTACTGTATAGTATACCGTACCTTGTGTGGTGGTCCCCAAAGCCAGAGTTACTTCGTTCCAGTAGCATCCTCCTGGTGGGATAGCCCCTAGTCACTTTTTCCTTCTTTAATTTTATGATGTTTGTATGTGTATTTAATTCTATATTTAAGTGTGTATATAGTGTCGCAGGACCTTAGGTCACATGACTAGTGTTAATTCTATTTAGGTATGTTAAAGGACCTTCCTTGGTTACGTGTGGTCACATGTTTAGACCATAATTCCTTGTGTAAAGTGATTGACAGATGGTATGGACCAATGAGCTGAAGGCCAGCCCCTGCCCATGTAAGGGAGCTGCCAGCCAATCCTCGCTCTCTTGGATTCCGGACTAGCAGAGAGTAGAGATCTGTGCAACTTACAAAGACAAGACCAGGCCGAAGCCTGATAATACCGCAACTTACCAAATCGTGAGTTACAATACAACGCCCCGCTAAAGTCCTCCTGACTGCTGAACCTAAACTCAATCCCCTAAATCCAGTGGAACAGCGCATATAAATCTCCTGAGCTTAAAACTCACAAGGTCCCAACCAACTGTCAGGATCTTCATAGACTCTGATTGCACAAAGACTGTTCCTGTTTAATTCAGCATAAAACCTGCAGTAAAAGTTCTGACAGTTTTCTGAAAATCTGGTTGTGAACAATCCTTTATTTTACCTCCCTATCGCTCTTGGGATGGGTATTGATAGGACCAGCATATACAGAGGAGCCCTCACCCTGGCATCACGACAGTTAAGGGTTAAACCAGCACCTTTTCATCACTGCACAGCTACACCCCATATACGCTACACCCCCACAAGCTTACCATACACACACACACACACACATATATATATATATATATATATATATATATATATATTAGTTATTATATAGCAGGACCGCAAAGAGACAACCTGAATGTGCAAAATGGTTGAGCCTCCACCCCTCCCAACCAAACTAAGTGGTGCAGAAAAATGTTCAATGGTTATGTTATTAAGGGGTACTCCACAACAAAAAAAATAAAAAAAATTATCAACTGGCACCAGGAAGCAAAGCACACTGGAAGGATTCATATTTTTAAATAGAAGTAATTTACAAATCTGTGGAAACATATGTATTAGGGCTCAGGGTTTGAGACAACTGGACACGTACTATTTCAAGTAATATTTCAATTTATTAATTATATATAATGTGACAATAGAATATAAGATAAAATGTGAATAGCAGCAACTGCGTCTCACAGGGCCCTTGTGTAGGCGCAGCACCAACTATTTAAAAACTATAACATGTGTATAGCACAGTGTATAAAATATAAAAATCCTTATGTAAAATTGTTATAAAAAATAGAGACCACCATAAACATATATAGGGAGAGGGATCTGGGTGGGAAAGTCTTAGTCCATCCACAATAGTCAATTGGCACCAGGTCAACATCAGATAAACATGACTGATAGTATATATCAAAGTAATATGCAATGTAATGCTCCGGTCAACATTTATGTTTAAAGGGGTACTCCACCCTAGACATCTTATCCCCTATCCAAAGGATAGGGCATAAGATGTCTGATCGCAGTGGTTCGGCTGCTGGGGACCCCCGCAATCTCTCCTGCAGCATCTGAGTCATCACTGCACTGAGCTAAGTTTGCTCCTTGACTCACTATACAAGGGCCGGAGTATCGTGACATCACGGCTCCTCTCCCTTGTGACTTCACGGTCAGCCCCCTCAATGCAATTCTATGGGAGGGGGCATGATGGCCGGAGGTGGCATATGGTGTTTTTTGCACACCTTTCCTTTTGTTTGATATCAAAAGAAATTGGGGTCCATATATTTTATCCTAAGAAAAGTTAAGTTTTAGCTAATGCATATCCTCAATAGTTACGTGTGGTCTGATGCGGAGGAATGTCTGTAACTGGGGAGCAGCACCTTAAAGGGGTACTACTGTGGAAAACTTTTTTTTTTTAAATCAATTGGTGCTAGAAAGTGAAACAGATTTGTAAATCACTTCTATTAAAAAATCTTAATCCTTTCCAGTACTTTTTAGGGGCTGTATATTAAAGAGAAATCCAAAAAAAAAAAAAGAAATGCATTTCCTGTGATGTCCTGACCACAGTGCTCTCTGTTGACCTCTTCTGTCCCTTTTAGGAACTGGAGAAAATCCCCATAGCAAACATATGCTTCTCTGGACAGTTCCTAAAATGGACAGCAGAGGTCAGCAGAGAGCACTGTGGTCAGGACATCACAGGAAATGTATTTCTTTTTGGATTTCTCTTTAGTATACAGCCTTTAAAAGAAGGGATTTACAAATCTGTTTAACTTTCTGGCACCAGTTGATTTAAAAAAAAAAAGTTTTCCATGGTAGTACCGCTTTAACCCCTTAAGGACCAGGCCATTTTACACCTTAGGACCAGAGCGTTTTTTGCACATCTGACCACTGTCACTTTAAACATTAATAACTCTGGAATGCTTTTAGTTATCAATCTGATTCCGAGACTGTTTTTTCGTGACATATTCTACTTTAACATAGTGGTAAAATTTTGTGATAACTTGCATCCTTTCTTGGTGAATCCCCAAAATTTGAAAATTTTGCATTCTTTCTAACTTTGAAGCTTTCTGCTTGTAAGGAAAATGGATATTCAAAATATTTTTTTTAAAATTCACATTTCCAATATGTCTACTTGATGTTTGCATAATAAAATTTACGTGTTTTTACTTTTGGAAGACATCAGAGGGCTTCAAAGTTCAGCAGCAATTTCCCAATTTTTCACAAAATTTTTAACCTCGCTTTTTTTCAGAGACCAGTTCAGGTTTGAAGTGGATTTGAAGGGTCTTCCCATTAGAAATACCCCACAAAAGACCCCATTATAAAAACTACACCCCCAAAGTATTCAAAATGACAATCAGTAAGTGTTTTAACCCTTTAGGTGTTTCTTAGGAATAGCAGCAAAGTGAAGGAGAAAATTCAAAATCTTTATTTTTTACACTCGCATGTTCTTGTAAACCCAATTTTTGAATTTTTATAAGGGGTAAAAGGAGAAAATGTATAATTATATTTGTAGCCAAATTTCTCTCGAGTAAGCACATACCTCATATGTCTATGTAAAGTGTTCGGCGGGCGTAGTAGACGGCTCAGAAGCGAAGGAGCGACAAGGGGATTTTGGAGAGTACGTTTTTCAGAAATGGTTTTTGGGGTGCATGTTGCATTTAGGAAGCCCCTATGGTGCCAGAACAGCAAAAATAACCCACATGGCATACCATTTTGGAAACTAGACCCCTTGGGGAACGTAACAAGGAATAAAGTGAGCCTTAATACCCCACAGGTGTTTCCTGACTTCTGCATATGTAAAAAAAAAATTTTTTTTTCACTAAAATGTGTGTTTCCCCCCAAATTTCACATTTTTTCAAGGGTTAATAGCAGAAAATACCCCCCAAAATTTGTAACCCCATCTCTTCTGAGTATGGAGGCACCCCATAAGTTGGCATGAAGTGCATTACGGGCGAACTACAATGCTCCGAAGAGAAGGAGTGATATTTGACTTTTTGAGAGCAAATTTTGCTCGGGGGGCATGTCGCATTTAGGAAGCCCCTATGGTGCCAGAACAACAAAAAAAAAAACACATGGCATACCATTTTGGAAACGAGACCCCTTGAGGAATGTAACAAGGAATAAAGTGAGCCTTAATACCCCACACAGGTTTCACGACTTTTGCATATGTAAAAAAAAATATTTTTTTTTCACTAAAATGTGTGTTTCCCCCCAAATTTCACATTTTTGCAAGGGTTAATAGCAGAAAATACCCCCCAAAATTTGTAACCCCATCTCTTCTGAGTAGGGAGGTACCCCATAAGTGGACCTGAAGTGCACTACGGGCGAACTACAATGCCCAGAAGAGGAGGAGCACCATTGAGCTTTTGGAAAGAGAATTCGTTTGGAATGGTAGTCAGGGGCCATGTGCATTTACAAAGCCCCCCGTGGTGCCAGAACAGTGGACCCCCACATGTGACCCCATTTTGGAAACTACACCCCTTACAGAATTTATTAAGTGGTGCAGTGAGCATTTACACCCCACTGGAGTTTGACAGATCTTTGGAACAGTGGGATGTGCAAATGGAAAGTAAAATTTTTCATTTTCACGGATCACTGTTCCAAAAATCTGTCAGACACCTGTGGGGCGTAAATGCTCACTGTACCCCTTATTACATTACATGAGGGGTGTAGTTTCCAAAATGGGGTCACATATGGGGGGGGGGTCCATTGTTCTGGTACCATGGGGGCTTTGTAAACACAAGTGGCCTTCAATTCCGGACAAATTTTCTCTTCAAAATCCCAATGGCGCTCCTTCTCTTCTGAGCATTGTAGTGCACCCATAGAGCACTTTACATCCACATATGGGGTATGCTCTTACTCAGAAGAAATTGGGTTACAAATATTGGGGGGGCTTTTTTTATTTTCCCTTGTGAAAAATGAAAAATTTAGGGTGACACCAGCATTTTAGTGAAAAAAAATTTTTTTTTTTCATTTTCCCATCCAACTTTAATGAAAAATTGTCAAACACCTGTGGGGTGTTCAGGCTCACTATACCCCTTGTTACGTTCCGTGAGGGGTGTCGTTTCCAAAATGGGGTCACATGTGGGTATTTATTGTTTTGTGTTTATGTCAGAACCGCTGTAAAATCAGCCACCCCTGTGCAAATCACCAATTTAGGCCTCAAATGTACATGGTGCGCTCTCACTCCTGAGCCTTGTTATGCGCCCACAGAGCATTTTACGTCCACATCTGGGGTATCTCCGTACTCAGGAGAGATTGTGTTACAAATTTTGGGGGTCTTTTTTTCCTTTTACCTCCCGTGAAAATAAAAAGTAAAGGACAACACCAGCATGTTAGTGTAAAAAAAATTATTTTTTTACACTAACAGGCTGGTGTAGACCCCAACTTTTCTTTTTCATAAGGGGTAAAAGGAAAAAAAGCCCCCAAAATTTGTAGTGTAATTTCTCCCGAGTACGGAGATACCCCATATGTGGCACTAAACTATTTCCTTGAAATACGACAGGGCTCTGAAGTGAGAGAGCGCCATGCGCATTTGAGGACTAAATTAGGGATTGCACAGGGGTGGACATAGGGGTATTCTACGCCAGTGATTCCCAAACAGGGTGCCTCCAGCTGTTGCTAAACTCTCAGCATGCCTGGACAGTTAGTGGCTGTCCGGAAATGCTGGGAGTTGTTGTTTTGCAACAGCTGGAGGCTCTGTTTTGGAAACACTGCTGTACAATATGTTTTTTATTTTTTATTAGGGGGACAGTGTAAGGGGGTGTATATGTAGTGTTTTACTATTATGTGTAAGTGGAGTGTTTTTAGGGTACGTTCACACTGGCGGGTTTACAGTGAATTTACCGCTAGGAGTTTGCGCTGCGGTGAAAAATTTGCCACAGCCCAAACTTGAAGCAGAAAACTTACTGTAAACCCACCCGTGTGAATGTACCCTGTACGTTCACATGGGGGGGGGGGGGGGACCTCCAGCTGTTTCAAAACTACAACTCCCAGCATGTACTGACAGACCGTGCATGCTGGGAGTTGTACTTTTGCAACAGCTGGAGACACACTGGTTGGAAAACCTTCAGTTAGGTTACCTAACTCAATATTTTCCAACCAGTGTGCCTTCAGCTGTTGCAAAACTTCAACTCCCAGCATGTACTGATCGCCGAGAGGCTTGCTGGGAGATGTAGTTATGCAACAGCTGGAGGGATCGCAACTACAACTCCCAGCATGCCAAGACAGCTGTTTGCTGTTTAGGCTTGCTGGGAGTTGCAGTTCTGCAACATCTGGAGAGCTATAGTTTAGAGACCACTGCACAGTGGTCTCCAAACTTTGGATCTCCAGATGTTGCAAAACTACAACTCCCAGCATGCCCAGACAGCAGTTTTCTGTCTGGGCATGCTGGGAGTTGTAGTTTTGCAAGATCTGGAGGTGCACAGTATAGAGATCACTTTGCAGTGGTCTCAAACTGTAGACCTCCAGCTGTTGCAAAACTGCAACTCCCAGAAAGCCTAAACAGCTCTCTGGGCATGCTGGGAGTTGTAGTTTTGCAACATCTGGAGGGTTACAGTTTAGAGACCACTTTAGTGGTCTCAGACTGTAGCCCTCCAGATGTTGCTAAGTAACTCACCGACTTCCGTCGGATCCAGGAAGCTGCATCGCGGTCCTCTTCTTCCGCCGATCGTCGCCCGCTGCCGCCGCTGATCGTCGCCCGCTGCCGTCGCCAATGGGTAAGTGGATCTTCAGCGCCGGTCCGTGTCGGTTTCCCCGTCCTGCCCCGCCTATTGTGGGTGGGCAGGACGGGGAAACCGAAAGTAAACCCCTCCGCCCCCGATCTGCTATTGGTGGTCGCGTCTAGACCACCAATAGCAGAGATAGGAGGGGTGGCAACCCTTCCACCTCACTCCTATCGCTACAGGGGGATCGTGGGTGTCTAGGACACCCGCGATCCCCCTTCTATTCCGGGTCATCGGGTCACCATAGACCCGTATGACCCGGAATCGGCGCAAATCGCAAGTGTGAATTCACTTGCGATTTGCGCCGATCGCCGACATGGGGGGGTCTAATTACCCCCCTGGGCATTTGCGCGGGGTGCCTGCTGATAGATATCAGCAGTCACCCCGGCGCGATCCCCGCCCAGCGGGGACCGAAATTCCCACGGGCGTACAGGTACGCCCTTGGTCCTTAAGTACCAGGGAGCAAAGGCGTACCTGTACGCCCTTGGTCCTTAAGGGGTTAAATATGTTTTGCACTATCCATATTTGTGAAGTGTTGGTTTGGCACCGTGGTCAATCTACTCTGATGCATCAGGCATTGGTGGTGGAAATCCTGGCTGATCCATGCCTGATTCATCTTCACAAAGGTCAGTCTCCACATTTTTCGTGGACAGATGAGTTCTCCTTGGTGTGACTATGGCCCCCATCGCACTAAACAGTCGCTCTAATGGCACACTACTGGCCGGGCTGGACAGTTTTTAGAGGGCAAACTGCTAGTTTTTGCCACGAATTACGTTTGGCTGCCCGGAAGTCCAGCGGATCTTCAAGGTGTGTTGGCATGGCAGGTCAAGGTATGCCACCACCTGCTGGTTCAGGTCCTGCTCCCTGTCTACCAGCTGCTGATGAGTTGCTTCACTATGCGGGTGAAGAAAGCTACTCATTAGCAATTGTAGACTCAGGTTGCTGCTGCTGGAGCTGGTACTGCTCCTGCCACCCCACCCCTCCCCCTTCTCCTCCAGTTCAGACCCCACAGGGCTCATGTGGCCATGAGATTGTCACGTGCCGGCAGGACAGGTAGTGGATCCTCAGGACCAGAGAGGCAATAGCACGGCTTGTACTGGAGGACCGGGTCTAAGCAGTTACTGGTCTTCACCAGAGTCCGCCACAAAGCGGGAGGGATTTGCTGCGGCGGTAATTACCAGTTCGTAAACCCCGGTAACAACTCGACCTCTCTGGCAGCTGATAGCATGGTACACAGGGAGCAGGCAAGAGCGTAGTCGGACGTAGCAGAGATCAGGGCAGGCAGCAAAGGTTCACAGGCGAGTATACGGTAGCAATGGGTTCGGCAATGGGCAAGGCAACTATCACAGTAGGGAACGCTTTTTCTGAGGCACAAGGCACAAAGATCCGGCAAGGGCAGGAAGGGGCAGGTGCCTTTTATTGGGAAGGACAGTGGGAGGTGAGGAACTAGCGCACCAATTACCGGTGCGCTGGCCCTTTACATTTACTGAAGTCGGCGCACGCGCCCTAGAGAGTAGGGCCGCGTGCGCCAGGATGCAGAGGAGCCGAGAGCCGTGCGGGAAGAAGGTAGGCCGAACAGGGACTCGGCGCGCGAGCGGGGACCAGCCGCCACGCCAGCCGCGTCTCTGACACTGTGGGGCCCGTGCTCCCGGTCAGTGCGTCTGACCGGGAGACGCCGGAACCCAGGAGCGGAGGGCAGAGGCAGCGGGCGCTCCGGTCCGGAGGTGAAGACCGGAGCGCTCGCTGTGACAGTACCCCCCCCCCCCACCTTAGGTCTCCCTCTCTTTTTGGCACCAAGAAATTTGAGGATGTGACTGCGATCCAAGATGTTATTTTCAGGCTCCTCTCTTCAGGACCGCAGCCCTCCCAGTCGACAAAAAAAAAATCTTCTCCCCCGGACAAGCTTGGTGGCTAGGATTTCTTTAACAGTAAAAACATCAGAGGTTCCAGTGACAGGGGTGGGAGAAAGAAGTTTAGGAGAGAAGCGATTAAAAATTTGCAGGTTTCAGAAGGGAGACATGAAAAGAGTTATGAATTCTGAGGGAGGGAGGAAGATGGAGCTGGTAGGACACCGGATTAATGCAGCTCTTGACTCTGAAGGGACCCAAGTAACGAGGGCCCAGCTTGTAACTTGGTACCTTAAATCTGATGTACTTCGAGGAGAGCCACACCCTGTCACCGGGACTGAATTCTGGAGTAGCTCTACGATTTTTTTCGGCCTGGAGCTTCATACGGGCCGAGGCCTTGAGGAGGGCTGAGTGGGTCTCTCGCCAAATAGAAGTGAAGTCCAGAAGAAGGTCCTCTACAGCTGGTACAGAGAAGGGGGCGGAGGTCCTGGTGGCGGAAGATTGTTTAAAATTATAAGAGAACTCTGCCCAAGGGAGTAAATCCGACCAATCATCTTGGCGAGAGGACACAAAATGGTGTAGATAATCTCCCAGAGTCTGGTTCACCCGTTCTACTTAGCCTTTGGACTGAGGGTGATACGAGGAATAAAAATCCAGCTTGACTTCGAGTTGACCACATAGAGCCCTCCAAAACTTGGAAACAAACTGCACCCCACGATCAGAGACGATGTGTTTGGGAAGACCGTGGAGGCGGAAGATGTGCAGAAAAAACTGTTTGGCCAACTGAGGCGCGGACGGGAGACCAGGCAGGGACACAAAATGAGCCATCTTCGAAAATCGGTCAACCACGACCCAAATGACTGTCATACCATGTGAGGAGGGAAGATCAGTGATAAAGTCCATGGAGATGTGTGACCAAGGGGTCTCCGGAACAGGAAGGGGCAGAAGAAGACCGACAGGTTTCTGTCGAGGAGTCTTGTCCCGGGCGCAGATCGCACAGGACTGGATGAACTCAGTGACGTCTCTGTCTAGGGAGGGCCACCAATATCTTTGAGAAATTAACTGAAGAGACTTCTTAATCTCAGGATGACTGGCAAGGAAGGAAGCATGACCCCACTTGAGAACTAGCAACCGCTGACGAGAAGGGACATAGGTCTTACCCGGAGGAAGAAGCCGTAAGTCCACAGGTGCAACTGAGATGAGTCATTCAGGTGGGACAATGTGTTGAGGAGTGGGTACGTCGCCCACCACATCCGAAGAGCGAGAAAGGGCATCTGCCCTGATGTTCTTGGCAGCGGGACGGAAGTGAATCTGGAAATTGAAGCGGGCGAAGAAGATGGACCAACAGGCTTGGCGGGGATTTAGTCTCTGAGCAGACTGGAGGTAGACTAGATTCTTATGGTCTGAGAAAATGGTCACAGGGTGAGGAGCACCCTCGAGAAGATGTCTCCACTCCTCCAAGGCTAATTTAATTGCCAACAGTTCTCTGTCCCCAATAGCGTAATTCTTCTCTGCGGAAGAAAAGGTTTTAGAGAAAAAACCACAAGTTATGATCTTGCCTTTGGAAGACTTCTGAGTAAGTACCGCTCCGGCTCCCACCAATGATGCGTCCACTTCAAGATAGAATGGCTTGGAAGGAACCAGCCGGGAAAGAACAGGTGCAGACGCAAAGGCGGCTTTCAGGGACAGAAAGGCCTCTTCAGCGTGAGGAGGCCAGTTCTTGGGATTGGCCCCCTTTCTAGTCAAAGCCACAAGAGGGGCCATCAGGGTGGAATAATGAGGAATAAACTGTCTGTAGTAATTGGCAAACCCCAGGAATCTCTGTATGGCTCGGAGACCAGAGGGCCGTGGCCAGTCCAGAACCGCAGATAGCTTGGCAGGATCCATTTGCAGACCTTGGGCAGAGATGATATACCCCAGAAATGGCAAGGAGGTACGCTCAAACAGACATTTCTCAATTTTGGCGTAGAGGCGATTACTTCGGAGTCGGGTGAGAACTTGTCGGACATGGACTCGATGTTGCTCCAGGTTAGAAGAAAAAATAAGAATATCATCCAGATATACTACAACACTAGTGTAGAGAAGATCCCGGAAGATGTCGTTAACGAACTCCCGGAAGACTGCGGGTGCGTTACAAAGTCCAAAAGGCATCACTAAGTACTCAAAGTGACCGTCCCTGGTGTTAAATGCGGTCTTCCACTCTTCTCCTTTCTGAATGCGGATCAGATTGTAGGCCCCGCGGAGATCCAACTTGGTGAAAATCTTGGCTCCTCTGAGACGATCAAACAGCTCAGAGATTAGAGGCAGAGGGTAATGGTTTTTAATGGTCATTTTATTGAGTCCTCTATAATCGATACAGGGACAGAGAGAACCATCCTTTTTAGACACAAAGAAAAAACTGGCTCCAGCAGGCGAAGATGACTTCCTAATAAAGCCTCTCTGTAAATTCTCACATACATAGTCTGACATGGCCTGGGTCTCTAAAGGTGAGAGAGGATATATTCTGCCCCGAGGAGGAGTAGATCCCGGTAACAGGTCAATGGGACAATCATAAGGCCTGTGAGGAGGAAGAGCCTCCGCTTGTTTTTTACAGAAGACGTCCGCAAATTGGTGGTAAGGCTTGGGGAGTCCTGGTGGCGGAGGAACTGGTGAGACCCGTTTGATAGGAGCAGGCTTGAAGCACTGGTCAGAGCAGGAGGAACCCCAGCGCAGAATCTCACTGATGGACCAATTCAGGACAGGACAATCGCGTTGCAACCATGGTAAACCCAGCAGGAGTTCGGAAGAGCAGAAGGGAAGAACAAAAAATTCTAGAGTCTCGGTATGGAATATCCCAATGTCCATCCGCAGGGGCTGGGTGCGGTATTGTACCGTAGCAGAGAGTCTCTCCCCGTTGACCGTAGAAATAAGGAACGGCTTGGGCAGATGGGTTATAGGAATTTGATACTTGTCGACCAAGGAGGTGTGGATGAAGTTGCCGGCTGAGCCGGAATCCAAGAAAGCAGCAGCAGAGAAGAAGGATTTGGACGAAAGGAACAACTGCACGGATATGATGAGATGTGGAGAGGAAGAATCCACACCTAGTAATGCCTCTCCCACATCCACTAGGTGCGAGCGTTTCCCGAACGTGGAGGACGAAGAGGACAGTCCTTAAGGAAGTGCTCGGTACTGGTGCAGTACAAACACAGATTCTCGTCTCTACGGCGACTCCGTTCTTGCGGGGTCAGGCGAGACCGGTCCACCTGCATGGCCTCCACAGCGGAAGACCCAGAGACTGGACGCTGGAACACTGGAGTCAGACGAGGGCAACGTTTAGCTTTTTCCTTTTCAAAATGGAGCTCCTCTTGTCTCTCAGAGAAATGTTTGTCAATCCTTGTGGCTAGAAAGATGAGGTCGCTCAGGGTGGTAGCCAGATCACGTGCAGCAAGGACATCCTTAATGTCACAATGAAGTCCCTTCTTAAAAGTGGCACAAAGAGCTTCATTATTCCAGTTCAGCTCGGAGGCAGGGGTGCGGAACTGGATGGCATAGTCACCCACGGTAGAATTTCCCTGGGACAAGTTTAGCAAGGCAGTCTCAGCGGAGGTAACCCGGGCAGGTTCCTCGAAAACACTACGAAACTCCTGACAAAAACTCTGGACAGAAGCGGTGGCTGGATCAGCGTGGTCCCAGAGCGGTGTAGCCCAGGCCAGGGACCTCCCAGAGAGCTGACTGAGGATGAAGGCTACCTTGGCTCGCTCAGATGGAAACTGGTCCAACAGTAGCTCGAGGTGAAGAGACAGGAACCCTCGGCATAGTCTAGGATCTCCGTCGTATTTGTCTGGTAGGGACAAACGGATTCTGGATCCAGTGGCAACTGCAGGCGGAGGAGATGCAGCAGGTGCAGACGGAGGTGCTGGCTGTTGCTGAGCAGGCAGGAGCTGTTGCATCATGGCGGTCAACTGGGCCAGGTCGTATGCCCCGGTAACAACTCGACCTCTCTGGCAGCTGATAGCGTGGTACACAGGGAGTAGGCAAGAGCGTAGTCGGATGTAGCAGAGGTCAGGGCAGGCGGCAAGGGTTCACAAGCGAGTATACGGTAGCAACGGGTTCGGCAACGGGCAAGGCAACTATCACAGTAGGGAACGCTTTTTCTGAGGCACTAGGCACAAAGATCCGGCAAGGGCAGGAAGGGGCAGGTGCCTTTTATTGGGAAGGACAGTGGGAGGTGAGGAACTAGCGCACCGGTGCGCTGGCCCTTTAAATTTACTGAAGTCGGCGCGCGCCCTAGAGAGCGGGGCCGCGTGCGCCAGGATGCAGAGGAGCCGAGAGCCGTGCGGGAAGAAGGTAGGCCAAACAGGGACGCCGAGCGTGAGCAGGAACCAACCGCCACGCCAGCCGCGTCTCTGCCACTGTGGGGCCCGTGCTCCCGGTCAGTGCATCTGACTGGGAGACGCCAGAACCCAGGAGCAGAGGGCAGAGGCAGCGGGCGCTCCAGTCCGGAGGTGAAGACCGGAGCGCTCGCTGTGACAGAGATATAGGCGCCATGTCTACTACAACATGTGTTGTAGTAAATGAAGCAGTGGAAGGATGTTTTTCATCCCATATTCCTGGCAACTGACTAATAATGTGGCTTACTCATAGGGCCTGAGCAAATGACAGGTGTCACATATGAGCTGCCACTGGTTGACATTGAAGTTACACAGGGGAGCACCCCTATCCGCTTGGATCATCAAGAAATCGGTGATGTCTTTTCTCTGTTTGTACGGTCCAACATATGCAGGGTTGAATTCCAACGTGGGGAAACGTCACAAATCACACTATGTTGGGGGATATCGTTCTGACGCTGCAGCTCAAGGAGGGTGTGCTTTGCGGTGTACGAGTGACTGAAGTGCATGCAAAGTTTCCTTCCGATGTCTTGCAGATGGAGAGGAAAACACTTCAGGAACCACTTGACAACCAGATTGTTCACGTGTGCCATGAAGGGCGTATGTCTCAGGCTTCCTTGTTGCAGCACAGAAAATATGTTCTTCCTGTTGTCGGTCACCATGGTTCCCATTTCCAGTTTTCGTGGAGTAAGCCATGATTCGATTTCTTGATGAATGACTTTTAGCAGTTCCTCCCCTGTGTGACTCCATTGGCCAAGGCAAACCATGTGAAGAACAGGGTGACACTGCCATGCCCTGCACACAAGGTATGCTGGAGGGTCACTGAGACCTGTACGTACAGGTGGAGGCTGAGGACATGGTGGAGGATGAGGAAGCAGAGTCGCACACTTTACAGGACCAACGGGCTGACAGCGTGGAGGAGGACGTGGCGTTACCTGTACAAGTTGCTGCTGTGGCTGCGCAGGAACCACATTTAGCCAGTGGGCCATAAAGGACATGTAGTGTCCCTGACCGTAGTTACAGTTCCACGCGTTGGGGCTGCCGGGCACTTTGGTACATACCAACAGGTTCAAGGACTGGCCCACCTTCTGTTCCACAAAATTGTGCAGGGCTGGTACTGCCTTCTTCGCAAAGAAATGATGGTTTTGGACTCTCCACCTCGGCTCGGCACAAGCCATCAGTTCTCTGAAAGGTGCAGAGTCCACCACTTGAAAAGGGAGGGACTGCAGCACCAGCAACTTGGACAGGAGCACATTCAGCTTCTGCGCCGTTGGATGAGTGGGCGCATACTGTTGTCTCTTGGACATAGCTTCGCCGATGGCATGTTGGCGGAATGATTGACTCAAAGTAAGTGGAGCAGGAGCATCTGGAGCGAAAGAAGGAGGGTATGACCCTTCGGCTGAGATGGTGAAGACTTGGCTGGCTGAAACAGGGAGCGGCGTCCCACTGGGTGATGCAGCAGGCTGGACCACCACATCGGAGGGGACTATTTACAGCAATCCTTAGATTGCAGATACTAAACAGAGCTATGCATATCCATAGCACTGATTAATAGTGTTGCTCGCAAATATTCACAATGCGAATTTTATTCGTGAATATCGCATATTCGCGAATTCACAAATATTCGCGAATATAGCGCTATATATTCGTAATTATGAATGTTTTTTTTTTCACAGTACACATCACAGTGATCATCCCTCTCTGCTTCCAGCTTGTGTGGTTTAAAGAAGGCTCTAATACTACTGTGTGAGACTGGCGTGCGAATTTTCGCATATGCGAAAATTTGCATTTGCTAATTTTCGCATATGCGAATTTTCGCTTATGCCAATTTTTGTATATGCAAATTTTTGTATATGCTAATTTTCGCATAGGCAAATAAAACGCAAATATTACAAATATGCGAATTTACACTACTGATTAATAATATCTACTTCTCTGGTCTTACATCATAGAAGAAGACCCTGGGATGACGGCCTGAGCAGGTAAGGGGACCATCGGCTGCTATATTGGATGATCGTATCCCCGCGGCTGTGCCACAGGCAATCCAATCATCCATTCGAATGCCCGCATTGCTGCAGAAGCTGTGATCTGTATTGATCACAGGATCTGAGGGATTAATGCTGGTCATTAGTCCAATCACTGATGTTTGCCATCACGGGCAGATCCTTGGCTGCTGATAGCAGCCGGGACCTGCCGTACATGATGCCAGCACCACTTCAGATGCTTCCATCATGTACAGGACGTAATTGTACATCCTGATGCGTTAAGTACCAGGACACCAGGACATACATTTGTGTCCTGTGTGCTTAAGACATTAATTGCAGCCCCTGGTCAGTCCAATCACTGTCCCCAGTCAGTCGACATTCCATTGTAAATGCTGCCTACCGGTCAGTACACAGTCATGAGAAAATGCTTTCTTGGTCAGTCTACAGTGTAAATGCTGCTTCTGGTCAGTCTACATTCTAATGTAAATGATGCACCCAGTCAGTCCACAGTCTATTGTAAATGCTGACCTTGAAAAGTCCATAGTCTAGTGTAAATGCTGCCCCCTGCTTGACCACAGTCTAGTATAAATGCTTCCACTGATGAGTCCACATTCCAATAAAAACCCTGGCCCAGTCAGTCCACAGTCTAGTTTAAAGAGGTACTCCGCCCCTAGACATCTTATATAACTCACTATAGATCACTGGGGTCCTGTTGCTGGGGACCCCCGGGATCTACCATGCGGCACCCACCTTTAGCGGCTTCCAGAACCGCTGGAGGTCCTCAGGCTGAGTCCATCTCGACCACGGGTACGGAAGATCGTGACGTCACAACTCCGCCCCCATGTGACGTCAGACCCCGCCCCTCAATGCAAGTCTATAGGAGGGGGCGAGACAGCTTTTAGGGGCGGGGTGTGACATCACATGGGGCGGAGTCGTGATATCACGATCTTCCGTGGTCGAGATGGACTCAGCCTGAGGACCTCCAGTGGTTCCGGAAGCCGCTAAAAGTGGGTGGCGCATGGTAGATCCCGGGGGTCCCAAGCAGCGGGATAAGATGTCTAGGGGCGGAGTACCCCTTTAAATGCTCCTGATCAGTGCACAGTGTCTAGTGTTAATTCCCCACCTAGTCAGTCTACAGTCTAATGTGAACACTACCCTCAGTCAGTCTATAGTCTACTGTAAATACTACCCCTGGTCAGTCCTCAGTCTAATGAAAATGCTGCCCTCAGTCATGCCACAGTCTAGTGTAAAGGGTATTCCTGGTCAGTCTTTATTATAGAGTAAAGTCTGTTCTAAACTTGACATTTAAAAAAAAAAAGTGCATTATTATGTAATATCAATAAGTTACCATCATAAAAGAGGTTCAATGGCAATAAGCTCCCATAATAAAATGGATATTAAGTGATAAGATTGTTTTCACTATCTTTTATTATAACTTTGTTGTAACATGAACGTGTGACCTTACAGCTCGCAGAGTAGAATGAAGCACAATACAGCGTAGAGGCCACATCTGCTTAGTTATCACATCATTTTGTTTCCCCAATGGTCAAATGAAAAGTCATCACATGAGTAACCCAGATCCCAGCGACTATTATAATTATGTTATCATAGCAATAATTCACTTATACAATGCCCTTATGGGGTTACTTTAGAATGACTGTTCTGCCATATATAAGACACCTCTGTCTATAAAAGATGGGAATTACAGATATTGGAGAAAACTGAAGGAACTAGGGAATTGTAGACGACTTATCCTTAGTGCATTATACAACTAGTTACATACACATACTGTATTGCTGTAATCATATATATAATTCTGCTGTCATTTTACACTGTACTGTACCTTTTGCAAGGCACTCTTCCCGTGCATCTCTCCACTCATTCTCCTGATCGGTGGGGGTCTAAGGACTAAGACCCCCACTAATCAAAACTTTTCACATATCTCTGTAACAGGTCAAATGTTTTTTTCAATGACTGGGACACTTTTATTGAACTTTATTCCATATTAAGTGGAATTTTAATAAACATTACATTAAATAGTTATTACTATTAATTAATTAATTAATTAATTAATTAATTAATTAATTAATTGTAATTACATTTTTTTCTTCAAATTATACAAATTAAAAAAGTTTAGTTTACTAAAAAAAAGTATAGAAAATACATATATAATTTTAATAATACATTTTTATTTAAATCTAAAAATATACATTTAGAAAACTGAAAACAAAAGAACATAAAATGCATAAATAATTGTCCTTTTTCCTTTTTGGTGTCATTGCGATAAACAAAAGCTGAGCATTCCCTATTTTTTTTTGACAAGTATATATATATATATATATATATATATATATATATATATATATATATATATATATATATATATATAATGTCTTCCATTTTTCCTTTTTACACACATACAATTAAAATTCCGGCGACCACATACACAGGTATCAACTTGTTTTACACTTAAAAAGTTAATAAAAAAAGATCAGGTCAAGGATAACCATAATATTTTTAAGTGGAATTTTAATAAATATACTATTAAATAGTTATTGCTATAATTAAATGTAATTACATTTTTTTCTTCATATTATACAAATTAAATAAAAAAAGTTTAGTCTACAAAAAAGTATAGAAAACACATAAATAATTTTAATAATATATTTGTATATAACTAAAAATAAACATTTAGAAAACTGAAAACAAAAGAACATAAAATGCATAAATAATTGTCCTATTACCTTTTTGTTGTCATTGCGATAAACAAGAGCTAAGCATTCCCTATTTCTTTATGACAAGTTTATATACAATATATATATATATATATATATATATATATATATATATATATATATATATGTTTCCCATTTTTGCTTTTCACACGCATACAATTAAAATTCCATCCACCACATACACAGGTATCAACTTGTTTTACACTTGTACAGCAAAAGTTAATAACAAAAGATCAGGTCAAGGATAGCCATAATATTTCAACTCATGTTACAATTAGAGTTATTACAATTTTAAATGAATATTTCTAACTTTTGATAAATACAAAAATTCTAAAAATGGAACAAAAAATTTAAAATACATAGTCATAAATAATTGTGTCAAAAATGTCAAAATTCTAATTCACTTACATATAATTTGTGCTTAAAATTTATATTTTGTAGGGAATTGAAAAATGCACAATATTACACAAGCAAAAGAGTAAAATACATGTTTCATTTCAAAATGTATTAAAATGAAGTTACCATAATTAAATTCAGCTTTTTGCCTACAACCATGGGGTACAATCCTTTTGCATACATACATGGGGAGAATTTGTTAATGTTGGGGTGGCTGAAGTGATTTTCTACACAGTATGTAGTTGTTTTTTGTGTCATTGCACCTCATTTATTAAAATGATACATGGAGTATGATACACACAATTCTCCTCCTTTTCCTCCCTTCACAGTGACTTCTTTACAGATCACAGAACATGCCTACAAAACTCTCCCATAAAAGCCAATATGTCAGCTCCCTGGTACAGGTTCCCATGACCCATGTGGCTGCTGTAAAGCATGTACCTAAATACTGTTAAGAGCAGAAAAGATGGCCGTCCTTGTAATCATGTACAGAAAATAGCATAAAGAAATCTGCAGTCAGAAAATGAAAACAGCTGAGAAGAAACAAATATGTATCAATTTCTGGTTTAGTTAAAATGAATATCATGTCAAACATTCACTTAAATGTACAGTAGATGATAATGTTTGTTTCCTATTGACAGATAAGTCAGTGGATAATTACCTTAATATTATGGAGATGTATTTGGCATTAATGAAGATCCTACTGTTTCTCCTCCCGTCAGTTGCCTACTTCATGGGTAACATGTGTAGATTGCCACCAATGTCAGACCTGGAGGGGATGAGACAACCTGGAGATATCATGATAGGAGTATTACTACCTATGAACTTTGAAAAGATCTACCAAAAACCCACATTTAATGTCCAGCCACTCAAGACTACCTGCAGATTGTAAGTAGGTCACTATGATACATTATGTGGATAAAATAAGTTGGACACACTTCATAATCACCTCATATAGTTCCATAGTAGGGTCCAGGGCTGGACTGGCCATCAAAAATACTGGGCATTTTTTGAATTTTTAATATTAATATGCTCTTTGTAAGTTTATGGGAAAAAAGAATGTGTGACATGTCGCTTATTTACATGGCTATCAAAAAAATGTCCTTTTTTACATACTATGTGCTCAGACAACTCATTTTCCATAGACATAAAGCACATTAAAGTTAAAAATACAGACGCAATCTTTGCACAGTGTTGCGAACGCATTATTTACAATTAAATAAGCCTAAAATACACTGTTTTACTGTAGCCTAATGTTTATATTCGATATTTTACCCAGTTATGATTAATATTTGGCCTCTTCCATTTCTGGCTCCGCCTCCATATAGCCACACCCATGACCAAAATGACCTGCTTATTCTAAAATGCCTGACCCTTTTTTTGGTCCAAGTCCAGCCCTGTTGGGGTTACTGAGTTCTTTAATAGCCAATGGTCTGGTGACTTAATAACCACAGAGACCAAACCTCATCTAACATTATAATCTGCACAAAAACTGTGCCTGGCAGGGAGCTTCATGGAATGGGTTGAGTAGCTGCGTGGAAGCCTTAGGAGCAGGAGGCACATACTGAATACCCGATGGGCCAGGCAAATCCAAATATTTTATAATATTATCACTACTAGTAAAAATTTATTGAGGTGTCAATTGGCCAGTGTATGACTTATTTCTAAAGCAACCAGTATAGATGTTAAATATGTTACCTTTCCTTTCTTTTGGAAGATTCAGCCTGGAATATTACCAACGGCTCCAGGCATTCCTATTTACAACTGAGGAGATCAACAAGGATCCCAATATTCTGCCAAACACAACATTAGGATTCCAGATGTATGACACATGTGATATACCTCACTATGAATTACAAGGGGCTTTACAGTTCCTGACTGACTCTAGTAGATTTATAACCAACAACCAGTGTAATTCTAATCCTCTGTTTACTGCTGTTATTGGGTCCACAATTTCGTCCAATTCAATCATCTTGGCTCGTGTTTTGGGGTCCTTCAGATATCCACAGGTAAGATGCTTTTAAAAACTGGAAGGACATGATGGGACATGACATTGTGTATAACACTGGGCTCCCTCTAAATGGGTAAAATAAAGGAGCCACAGCCCCCTGTGCACTGTCCCAGCTCCTTCTAAATGTTTCTATATGCAGGGATATTTCTATCCAAGAAACCCTCTGCATTCACTTCACATCATAAATGATACTAAAGCCTTTTGGTGTTGAACAGGGAACCATCTAGGAACATAGTAATGGCAGAGGGTAGGAATATTATTTTGAGTGTGTCCGGAGGTACTGGCATATTTGCAGATGTATATAAAATGTATGTTGTGTAACTTAAGTTTAAAAAAAAATGTATGTTGTGTATGGAAAATTCTCATTGCAACTGGGAAAAAGATTTCGATGTGTCATCAGATTAAAGGTCTTCAACATAAGTAATTTCTTACTGGTAATCTGGAGTTCTAGCATTGCCAAGGAGTTTTGAGAGCCACTATATAAATAGAAATGGTCACCTGTTCACTCCTGTGTGGGTTTGGAGCATTAAGTAGTGAGGGCTCACAAACTCACTCATAGATCCATGTACAAAAGAATGAAACGCCACACAACCATTTTAATTGTTCCTTAGAAGCTTTAGTATAAATTTCTTGCATATATACAAAAGTTCCAAACGTTTCATGAAAAAGTAATGCAAAGAAATCGAAAACAATTCACCCAGGTGCACCTGTTGCGGACACGCTAGACAAATGCCAGGGCCACCTTCAGCTGAACAACCTTCCTCTCACGAAGGGAATCAGAGTGGAGATTGCGGCGATACTATGACATTTCAGAGGACACGCCTCCTTTTTCAAGTATCCCTATCGTGCTCCCATCACCACTTAAATAGCTAGAACTTAACTCTAAAGGCGAGAATAACAGAATTAAAATGAAAAAAAGAAAAAATTTACAAAAACATACATAAAAGTGGGAAAAATTCTACTAGGAGCAGCATAATAAGATAGTATCTCACAGAAACACGCTAAAATTACATGATTCATTTAACCCATTCGGGTATAATGCATTCAATGTTTTGATCCAGTATACTTCACGTTGTGATAATCTTTTCTTGATGTCCCCTTCTATGGTACCTTGCACGTCCTCTATAACCATCCACCTCAATTCGCATACTCTATGGTTAAATTCAACAAAATGTCTGGCAACACGCGTTTCTCCATATTTGCTACTTTCATTGGTTGTCTTTTTCTCCAGTGCATTCCGGATTACCGAGCGATGCTCGGCAATCCGGATTTTGACTGATCTCATCGTTTGGCCGACATAAATCCTACCACACGGACATTTAAGCAAGTAAATGGTTTGTTTTGTTTCACAGCTATACCAACCTCCAATGGGAAACTTAGTCCCATATAGAGGATGTACAATATGATCACTTTTAATAATACTAGAGCAACTTGAGCATACCATACATGCAAAAGTACCTTTCTTTTTAGTTTGCAGAAATGTTTGTTTCGATTTTTTCTTTTTCTCAATGTCTGCTCTCACCAGGCTATTTGCTAAAGATTTACCCTTTTTATATGTAAAACGGGAGAACTTGCCAAACATTCTGCCGAACTTACCATCGGCTCTCAAAATACCCCAGTATTTTTTAATGGTGTTTTGAATTAGACATGCATGTTTATCATATGTACCAAAGTACACTAAGTCATCTGTCATCTTTCTCTTATCTTTCTTTTTCCTCTGTCTCAACTCTTGTCTCGAAATCTCTTGTACCTCGTTTCCCACTTTTCTAACTTCTTCCTCCTTGTATCCCCTTTGGACACATTTCTTAATCAACATCTCTTTGTTCTTAATGTATTCTTCCCCTGTACTACAAATACGTTTGGCCCTAATAAACTGACTCTTAGGTATACCTTTAAAAGTCTGTGGTGCATGAAAGCTCTTTCTACTCAGTAAATTATTTCGATCAGCCTCTTTTTTTATAGAGAGTGGACTGGAGCTTAGTCCCCTCTCTATAGATCTCAACATCAAGGTAATGAATACTCTGTGGATGAACTTCCAACGTGAACTCAATAAGCTCATGACATTTATTTAACCCTTCAACATACTCATCTAGTTCCCTCCTAGTTCCCTCCCACAGCATGAACACGTCATCCACGGAACGAATCCACATGGCGACATGTGCACTCAGTGGGAGAGAGTACACGAACTGTTCTTCTAATTTGGTCATAAAAATATTGGCGAGAGATGGGGCCACTGGGGACCCCATTGACATGTCCTGTAATTGCAAAAAAAAAAATCTTCACAGAATCTAAAATAGTTTTTGGTCAAAACCATCTCCAGTAGGTCCATCAAAAAACGAATTTTAGAATTATCCAAGGAAGCATCCCTGGACAATTCCTCTCTAACAGCTATTAACCATTCACTTGTTGGAATATTCGTGTAGAGGCTTTTAATATCAAGGGTACAGAGCCACGTCCCCTCCTTGACACATAAATCCTCCACACGATCCAAGAAGTCATTCGTATCACGTAAACAATTTTTTAGTCTTTGAACTATTTTTTGCAAAAACACGTCGACGTATACAGCCAAAGGGTAGAGTATGGAGTCCCCCCTGGAGACAATTGGAGGGGGGGGGGGGGACTCCATACTCGAATCTGTCACATGCATGCAGCTTACACATGCTCGGGTCTGTCTGTGTTCTCTAGACCTAACTGAGCGGCGGTGGATGCTAATCACTACATAGAGTGGTACTGCTATAAGAAGATATGTCATTCAGGAATGTGGAAAAACTATTCACACCTTGCTTTTTCAAACTCCTGAATGGCATATCTGTTTATAATAGCTGAGTTATTATAAAGAGATATGCTATTCAGGAGCACATAAAAGCTAGGTGAGATTTTGTCTTTTTCCATGCTCCTAAATGGCATAGTTGCTTATAGGCATATCTGTTTATTATAGCTAAGCTCATGCTGACTGTACCTCTACTCCTGTTTGGGGCAATATCTTCCTCCAGTCTGTCCCTGCCTGGCTGCAGTCAGGATTCACTGCCGACGGTACCGCACCTCAGTCTCCGGTACAATTTAATAAAAAGTTATTGTGCATAGTTGATAACCCTCTTATTTACCCAACTAATATAAGTTGCTCATATTAGACATGCATTTATTTTCTTTTTTTTAGGTCAGCTCATTTCCCACTGTTTCTCTTTTAAGTAACAAAGGAATTTTTCCATCCTTCTTCAGGACTGTCCCGAGTGACAAGTTCCAGTCTAAAGGACTGGCTGAGCTTATTCTCAGTTTTGGATGGACCTGGATTGGTCTTGTGGCCATTGACACTGATTATGGCCTTCAGGGAATTCAGCCAATAAAGGAAGCAATAGTCAAGGCTGGAGCGTGTGTTGCCTTCATGGAATATATTCGCCTCAGCCAACAAGATTACAGTGCCCCATACATAGTGAAGACCATAAAAGAGTCCACAGCTATGGTTATAGTTGTTTTTTCCACTGAAGTTGAATTTGTTCCTATTTTGAATGAGATGGTGAAGCAGAATATCACAGGGAAGATTTTTATTGGGAATATGGGTTGGGCCAGGTCCTTGTTCCTGTCCATAAGTAATTATTTTACAATTTTATCTGGTAGTCTTAATTTTGCCATTTATGAATATGTTGTCCCAGGATTAAATCAACACCTGTCCAAGATAGATCCATCTACATCAGTAACATCAAAGTGGACCAGGATGTATTGGGAGACAGTGTTCAACTGCAAATTTCTAGATGAGAATCAAACTATTTCTTTAGAGAACCCAGTAAAGATATGTACGGGATCAGAACGTCTAGACGGCATCAAGAACAGTTCCAACCATATTTCCAGCTTAAAAACAATTTAACTTATGTTTGCTGCAGTCCAAGTCATATCCACAGCTTTAGAAGATCTGAAAAGCTGCAAAATAGGTGAAGGACCATTTTTTAATGGGACGTGTGCAAATATTTGGAACTTCAAACCATGGCAGGTAATTGCTAGAGATGAGCGTGCCGAACCCTGTGAACCCGATTTTGCCCCAAATTGTAGGATGACAACATTGCCAGGTTCTGCAATGGTGGTAATAATAGCAAAGGGAATGACGACTACATGGCATTTGGGCACCTAAATGAAAGGAGGAAGTATTAGGAACAGTTAGAAGATATCAATGTAGCCCAGAATTCCTTGACTTCTTAGTCCAGCAAAAATTCTTCAGTCCTCGCTGTCTCTGCTTACTTCCTGCATGATGTTCTCTCCCTATGATATCTCTGGGGCCCCCTGCAGCCAATCACTGACCTGGTTAAGACTTTCACTGAGGCCAGTAACTGGCTGCAAGGTGCCTTAAAGGGGTTGTGCGCTGCCCTGCCTTTCGGAGCTCTGCTCGCAGCGTCCGGAAGTTCATTACATCCGAACACTGTGTGCGAGCTTCCGTGTTCACGGCCGCCCCCTCGTGACGTCACGCCCGCCCCGTCAACCAAAGTCTATGGGAAGACTTTCATTGAGGGGGCGGCCGTGACGTCACGAGGGGGCGGCCGCGAACACGGAAGCCCGCACACAGCGTTCGGAGTAATGAACTTCCGGACGCTGCGAGCGGAGCTCAGAAAGGCAGGGCAGTGCACAACCCTTTAAAGGGGTACTCCAGTGGAAAACATTTTTTTTTTTTTATCAACTGGTCCCAGAAAGTTAAACAGATTTGTAAATTGCTTCTATTATAAAATCTTAATCCTTTCAGTACTTATTGGCTACTATATAATCCACAGAAAGTTATTTTCTTTTTAAATTTATTTTCTGTCTGACCACAGTGCTCTCTACTGACACCTCTTTCCATGTCAGGAACTGTCCAGAGTAGGAGTCAAGCCCCATAGCAAACCTCTCCTGCTCTGGACAGTTCCTGACATGGACAGAGGTGTCAGCAGAGAGCACTGTGGTGAGACAGAAAACAAATTTAAAAAGAAATTAACTTCCTCTGGAGAATACAGCAGCTGATCAGTACTGGAAGGATTAAGAGTTTTATATAAAAGCAGTTTATAAATCTATTTAACTTTCTGACACCAGTTGATTTAAAAAAAATGTTTTCCCACCGGAGTTCAAATAAGCTGGTGCCAGAAAGTTTAAAACAGATTTGTAAATTACTTTTACTATTTAAAAATCTCAAGCCTTACAATACTTTAAAATAACTTTATTATCTTTTTTATCTTCTTTCCCGCTTTAGCTCACGTACTATATACGAAGGGTCCGGCTTAAAATTAATGTGATGGAAATTATTTTGATGAGAATGGGAATCCTCCAGGAATCTACCCCATCATCAACTGGCAGCTGAAGGCAGACGGGACCCTGACACAGGTTAAGATAGGCAACTATACTACTAATGCCCCAGCTTCTCGGACTCTGACCCTGGACTTAGGTCTGATCAAGTGGAATCTGGGGAGTAAACAGGTGGGAGGAAATACTAATAATAATGATAAATACAAGAGCTGAAAGGGGATAATTTAAGGAGTTTCTGGATTTCTACCACATTTAAAGGGGTATTCTGCTACATACAACGCTGCCGCTCCAACAGTGGCGTGATGGCTGTGGGTTCTTGGCAGAGGTAGCTGGCAGGTGTCCTTAATGGAGACGGCCCTCAAGGTCCTTCTTTGGACTTATCTGCTCCCAGTGCGATTGCATGCTATCTACCCTTTGGTTTCCCTGTTATGCTTCCGCCCTTGTGGAATGAGGGGTACAATGTATCATACTTGGTGGTCCTGCCCTGTAGTCTCAGCGTATTGGACACAAGTGTTAGAACTTATAGATTCTGTTTTCACTATGCGAGCTCCACGGACACCTGCCTCTTGCCTACTAGGCTGTAGACCTAACAGAATGCGATTCAAAATGTGTTGTCTTGCTCAATACATCCTCTTAGCTGCGAGTATACACATAGCTTCCCAATGGAAGCAAACGGTTCTAAGAGTGGGAGACGTGATCTCTAGGGTTAATTTAATATTGTCATATGAAAAGCTGTCTGCTTTCAGAGAGGATGCTATAGATACCTTTCATGCCCTGTGGGATCCTTTGTTGTCCTCTAGCTACTGCCCTGATATGTCTCATTGCTTGTCTCTTTATTGAAACGCTCCATGTGCTATCCTGCAGGTGTCGGCCATTACCACTTTACGTCGGCTTCTATCCCATTATTTCCACCTAGCGGCCGAAGGTCACTTATTTGTTGGTTATTTTCTACGAACCTGTATCTTTTTTTATGCCTTGCCTATTTACCATTGTACATTGTTTGGTTGCTCTTTGGTCCTTCGACCGATGTTTACTGTGTTTTGGAAGCTGTGCATATTACTATGTTTCTATGCTTACCTTAACCCCTTAACGACCATGGACGCAAATGTACATCCTGGTTTGGCGGGACTTCCCGCACCAGGAAGTACATTTACGTCCTGTGTATGATCGGGAGCATAGGAACGGTGCTCACGTCATACACGGCAGGTTCCTGCTGCTAGTAGCAGCCGGGGACCCACCCGTAATGGCCAACATCTGCGATCGTGCGGATGTCCCCCATTAATCCCTCAGATGCCGTGATGAATGCAGATCACGGCATCTGTGGCAGTGCTGCACTTTAAATGGATGATTGGATCGCCTGCAGCACTTCCGCGGGGATCCGATCATCTAGCATGGCGGCCGAAGGTCCCCTCACCTTGCTCCGGCCATCTCCCGGGGTTTTCTGCTATGGTCTGCGATCGAGCAGACCAGAGCAGAAGATGACCGATAATGCTGATCAGTGCTATGTCCTATACATAGCACTGAACAGTATTAGCAATCAAAGTATTGCTATAGATAGTCCCCTATGGGTACATAAAAAGTGTAAAATAAAAGTTGAAAAATTAAAAAATAAAAAGTAAAAAAGAAGTGAAAAATCCCCTCCCCCACTAAAAATGAAAATTGTCCGTTTTTCAAAATTTACCCCAAAAAGCGTAATTTTTTTTTAATAAACATATTTGGTATCACCGCGTGCATGAATGTCTGTACTATCAAAATATAATGTTAAAGGGGTATTCCAGGCCAAAACTTTTTTTTATATAGTAACTGGCTCCAGAAAGTTAAACAGATTTGTAAATTACTTCTATTAAAAAATCTTAATCCTTCCAATAGTTATTAGCTTCTGAAGTTGAGTTGTTGTTTTCTGTCTAACTGCTCTCTGATGACTCACGTCCCGGGAGCTGTGCATTTCCTATAGGGATATTCTCCCATCATGCACAGCTCCCGGGACATGACATCATCATTGAGCAGTTAGATAGAAAACTTCAGAAGCTAATAACTATTGGAAGGATTAAGATGTTTCAATAGAAGTAATTTACAAATCTGTTTAACTTTCTGGAGCCAGTTGATATATATAAAAAAGGTTTTGCCTGGAATACCCCTTTAACTATTCCATACGGTGAATGGCTTAAATGTAAAAAATAAAAATTCAGCTTTTTTGTCACATTTTATTAAAAACATTAACAAAAAATTATCTAAAAGTTTTATACATGCATATGTGGTATCGATAAAAAGTACAGATGACGGCGCAAAAAATGAGCCCTCACACTGCCCTATAAATGGAAAAATGAAAAAGTTATAGGTGGTCAAAATAGGGCAATTTTAGATTTCTGATTTTGTACAAAAAGTTTTCGAATTTTTTTAAGCGGTAAAAAAATATAAAAGTATCTAGCCATGGGTATCATTTTAATTGTATTGACCCACAGAATAAATAACACATGTAATTTCTACCGTAAAGTGTATAGTGTGAAAATAAAACCCTCCAAAATGTGCATAATTGTGGTTTTCATTAAAATTCCCTCCCTAAAAAATTATTTTTTGGGTTCGCCGTACATTTTATGGTAAAATGAGAGATTTCATTACAGAGTTCAATTGGTCACGTAAAAAACAAGCCCTTATATGGGTCTGTCGATGGAAATACAAGGGAGTTATGGATTTTAGAAGGCGAGGAGGAAAAAACGAAAACGCAAAAACTGGTCCTTAAGGTGAAAATGGGCTTGGTCCTTAAGGGGTTAATAAAGCTTCATGGTTTGACTATTAAAGGGGTATTCTGCCCATAGATATCTAGTCCCTATACAAAGGATAGGGGATAAGATGTCTGATCGAAGGGGTCTCACTGTTGAGACCCCCCCCCCCCGCTATCTCCATGCAGCACCTGGCATTCTGTGCCGGGTGCTGCTTCAGTCTCGGAAATACTGGTTTCCGGGACTGGACACATGACGTTACACCATGGTTCCTCATGACGTCATGCCCCCTCCCGTAGACATAAATGGAGGGGGCGTGGTGTGACATCATGTCTCCAGTCTCGGAAGCCAATGTTTCCGAGACTGGAGCAGCACAGAATGCCGGGTGATGCGCAGGGATCGCGCGCGAGGTAGATCAGACATTTTATTCCCTACCCTTTGGATAGGGGATAAGATGTCTATGGGTGAAATAAAGTGCATTTTTAACATCATATCTACTTGATACACTATCGACAAGTTGCAGTAGGGGTTAACAAGCACATAGCAGGCATACTTGACTTTTGGGGATTTGGTTTCTTTATTTTTTTCTCTAAAAACATGGAAATGCCAGAGTGTCAGAGAGACATGGTCTGGGGACAGCTATACTCTGAGGCCGAAAAGTCTCTTTCTGCTGACATCACAGCTCTTCCCTGACACAAAGGGTTTGGCTGTCCATGGTGGCCCTGGGAAGTTAACCCTTACCTGCTAAATGCTTGTTAACCTCTACTAAAAATTGTTTAAAGGGGTACTCCAGAGGGAAAAAAAATTCAATCAACTGTTGCCATAAAGTTAAACAGATTTGTAAATTAAAAAAATTGGGGTATGTGCAGCTCACAATATAAATTAATCGAGGCTAAATGGAGAGTATTTACACCAAAAAATACTAGTACAAAATAATATATAAGGAAAAAAAGGGGGTACCAAATGCCTCTAGACTAATACCATAAAATGGTACATGATGATGAAATTACAGAAAAAATAATAAATAATAAATCGGACTGTGCTTCACTTTAAATGATGTACAAATTTAATATAAAAAAATATATAAATAGGACATAAAATATATAATACAAATCTAATACATAAATGCCTCCTACCACAGGGCCCTTGTGGGGAGGTATGATATTTGAATACAAAGCATATATTAAAAAAAAAAAAATTTTTTTTAAAAATATAGCATGTGAATTACGTTCTACCGCTATCTCAATATATTGTAAACCGACATAGTGTACTTTTGTACGGTACACTCCGTTCTCATGTGATTTAGAACAGTTCACAAAGTGATATAGTTACCAACTCCTCAGGGTGGTTTTGGCTGGACGTCCGAGAGATGGATATATGAGGGCTGTGTCCAGCGCTAGCGTGCGCTTACGGTGACGGGCCCGGATGCCACAGGCCAAAAAAGGTCACCGATCACGGAGTAATTGCAGGCTCGATGGCAGATGAAGTGGAGGCTGTATCCAGCGCTGGCATGCGCTTGCGGTGACGGGCCCGGTTGCCGCAGGCCGAAGAGAAGTCACCGATCACGGAGTGGCTCCGGAGATGTAGATATACTCGGAGATATATGGATCTTGCTCCGGAAACAAGGAAAGGAAAGCCTCGTGGAAGATCTCTCGGCGTCTGGTGGAATGGCAGATGAATTACAGCCAGGTGTAAAATCAGCAGGTGATGGAGTTGTGTCGGAGGTAAATGATGGCGGTTTGTGGATTGCGGTAGTCATGCGATAAATATTTCTTTCTCTAGACGCGTTTCAGGGTACTTTATATATGACCCTTTCCTCAGTAGAGATATCTTTAACAGTGAAGCTCAAAGTCCTTTTATACATGTTGCCTGTCTAATTGTTACAGGTGTGTTTCTGTTTAGATCTTCCGCAAATAGCGGAATGGAATGGGAAACATGGGGTTGTTTCATCTTAATAAAGCAGTGTTCACATTTAGAATCAGTATATATGCGTTCTTATTTAAATATAGTATCATATATATTGTAAACATTGGAATGGTACATATAGCATACGGTAAGATGTACAGATAAAGTGTATAGTACTAAGATAAAAATGTTTAACAAAAATGAAAATAAATAAAAATAAAAATAATAATAATAATAAATGTAAAAATGAAAAATAAATAAATAAATAAAGAATAATAGATGAAAAGATAAGGATGATAATATAAAAATATAAAAATGATAATATAAAAAATAAAAAATAAAAAATAATATAGAAGTAAAAATATATGAAAATAAAAATAAAAATAAGATAAAAGGATATAAAATAAATATAAAATAGGTGCATAAGTAAAATAAAATGCTATAGATTTACATGAAAATAATTAGTGTACAAGAAGGTTGAAGGATGGCCAGTCACGCCAGTTTAAGAACACATTTCGTGCCACACAAGTGGAGTACTATATTTGATACAGTGTGGATGTATGAAACAATACATTGGGAGAACTAAAAGACCATTAAAGACTAGAATTGCTGAACACCTAACAAACATAAAAAATGGAAACCTAAAACACCCTTTATCAGCTCACTTTGCAAAATTTCATAACAAAGAAATTACCACCTTCTTCTACACAGGCTTACAAATTATTAAGAAAGATTGGAGAGGAGGCAGCTTCATTGTTAAAATGTCTAAGGCTGAAAGTCAGAAGATTTATGAATTTAATTCTCTAGAGCCGAATGGCCTGAACTCGAATTTTGAACTTTTTGGATTTCTGTAGAGTGTGTCCCGCTCTCCCCATGGAGGCCCCCTTTTTAGCTTTGGGGACCCCCATGGAGGAGTCGGACCCACTCTATCTTTGTTCTGCGTGACTGGCCATCCTTCAACCTTCTTGTACACTAATTATTTTCATGTAAATCTATAGCATTTTATTTTACTTATGCACCTATTTTATATTTATTTTATATCCTTTTATCTTATTTTTATTTTTATTTTTATTTTCATATATTTTTACTTCTATATTATTTTTTATTTTTTATTTTTTATATTATCATCCTTATCTTTACATCTATTATTCTTTATTTATTTATTTATTTTTCATTTTTACATTTATTATTATTATTATTTTTATTTTTATTTATTTTCATTTTTGTTAAACATTTTTATCTTAGTACTATACACTTTATCTGTACATCTTACCGTATGCTATATGTACCATTCCAATGTTTACAATATATATGATACTATATTTAAATAAGAACGCATATATACTGATTCTAAATGTGAACACTGCTTTATTAAGATGAAACAACCCCATGTTTCCCATTCCATTCCGCTATTTGCGGAAGATCTAAACAGAAACACACCTGTAACAATTAGACAGGCAACATGTATAAAAGGACTTTGAGCTTCACTGTTAAAGATATCTCTACTGAGGAAAGGGTCATATATAAAGTACCCTGAAACGCGTCTAGAGAAAGAAATATTTATCGCATGACTACCGCAATCCACAAACCGCCATCATTTACCTCCGACACAACTCCATCACCTGCTGATTTTACACCTGGCTGTAATTCATCCGCCATTCCACCAGACGCCGAGAGATCTTCCACGAGGCTTTCCTTTCCTTGTTTCCGGAGCAAGATCCATATATCTCCGAGTATATCTACATCTCCGGAGCCACTCCGTGATCGGTGACTTCTCTTCGGCCTGCGGCAAACGGGCCCGTCACCGCAAGCGCATGCCAGCGCTGGATACAGCCTCCACTTCATCTGCCATCGAGCCTGCAATTATTCCGTGACCGGTGACCTTTTTTGGCCTGTGGCATCCGGGCCCGTCACCGTAAGCGCACGCTAGCGCTGGACACAGCCCTCATATATCCATCTCTCGGACGTCCAGCCAAAACCACCCTGAGGAGTTGGTAACTATATCACTTTGTGAACTGTTCTAAATCACATGAGAACGGAGTGTACCGTACAAAAGTACACTATGTCGGTTTACAATATATTGAGATAGCGGTAGAACGTAATTCACATGCTATATTTTTAAAAAAAAAATTTTTTTTTTTTTTAATATATGCTTTGTATTCAAATATCATACCTCCCCACAAGGGCCCTGTGGTAGGAGGCATTTATGTATTAGATTTGTATTATATATTTTATGTCCTATTTATATATTTTTTTATATTAAATTTGTACATCATTTAAAGTGAAGCACAGTCCGATTTATTATTTATTATTTTTTCTGTAATTTCATCATCATGTACCATTTTATGGTATTAGTCTAGAGGCATTTGGTACCCCCTTTTTTTCCTTATATATTAGATTTGTAAATTACTTCTATTAAAAAATCTAGATCCTTCCAGTACTTATCAGTTGCTGTATGGTCAAGAGGAAGTTCTTTTCTTTTTGAATTTATTTTCTGTCTGACCACAGTGCTCTCTGCTGACACCTCTGTCCGTGTCAGGAACTGTCCAAAGCAGGAGTAAAGCACCAAAGCAAACCTCTCCTGCTTTGGACAGTTCCTGACAGAGGTGTCAGCAGAGAGCACTGTGGTCAGACAGGAAATAAATTCAAAAAGAAAAGAACCTTCCTCTGGAGAATACAGCAGCCAATAAGTACTGGAAAGATTGAGATTTTTAAATACAAGTAATTTACAAATCTGTTTAACTTTCTGGCACCAGTTGATTTAAGAAAAAAATTCCACAGGAGTACCCCTTTAGGAATGGCCACCAACATTACTGCCATGGTCAAAGTAATAATGATGACTTTCCCAGTATGTTTTACTCTTCTAGAGTAAGGAAATAAGTAGTAAAGGGGAGGGAGTGAGGGAGGAAATGAAAAATGGGGTGAAGATGGAGAGAGGGAAAGGGTTGAAGGCTACAGGGAAGGAGTGAAGAAGAGAAGCAATGAAAGAAGTAGACAGGGAGGAAGCAATAGAGGAAAGAAATGAAGGAGAAAGAGAAGGGTGGAAAAAATAAGATGTGAGGGATGTTAGGAATAGAGAGAAAGAGGCTATGAAGGTTTGAGATAGGAACTAAGTAAAAGAGTTAAGAAATATGGAGTGAATATAAGATGAAGAGAAGGGGGGTTGAATGAAGGATATAATATTGGTGGTGAAGGTGAGAGATGTAGGAGGGTAATGATAGAGGGAGGAATAGAGAGGTATAGCTAAAGTAGGAAGCAAACATGTGTGAAATGAAGCTAATATAGGAGAGAAATAGAGACTAAGTGAAGTGTACGAGGAGAGTGGAGAGGAAGGATTGACACGGATGTAGACATCTTGCAGAGACTAAAAAGTGAATGCAGGAAAGCAGAAATTGCTCTTGCGTCTTTTTCCCCCTGCACCTGTTTTTAACTTGCATAGTAAATTCTTGATTCATTTGTTATAAGTCGCATCAGCAGGGAATAGAACAGCCTGAAACTCGCCCACGACCACTTTCCCCGCCCATTTGATTATTTGTCTTAGACAATAGACCCTCAACAGGATGGCGTTCCTTACACTGGAGATCAAGTCAGCAGGCAAAGAGTTAACCAGGGAAAAGCCGATGACCAATACCAGGAGATAAATCTAAAAACAGACAAAGAGAGACAAACAAATGAGCAAGGAAGTCAGACAGGCTGAATTCAGAACCAGGAAGAGCAAGGTAGTACAAAGTCACAAGGCAAATTAGATTCGCAACGAATGCAAAGAAAACCGCGATTCGATTGCGCAAATTGCTTCATTAAACTCCATTTAGTGCGGTCAGGCTCCAGGGCATCTAAAATGACGGATCCACATGTAAGGACATGGGGGCAAGGAATCCTGGGAAGATGGAAACAAGGGTAGGCAGGATTACCCTAAATCCCATGCAACATGCAGCCTATCAGCAGCCAGCCACCACTGTGATGTCACAGCCCTATATAATCGGCAGCCATCTTGGGGCCAGTCACTTCAGCCTTTTATTGCAGAGAGAGAGAGACAGACAGACAGCGCTGTGTGTTGCACAGTAAAGCATTTTTCCAGCAGCAATTCACCTCCCAGTCACATCAATGTTCTATTACAGAGAGGTACAGAGAGCAGCGTGTTGCACAGAAAAGCTTTTTTACAGCAGTGATTCACCTCAGGCCCAAATCCAGCCTAGAAGCACTAATAGGGAAGGGAGTGAGATTGAGAGAGAAAGTGCAATTTTGGGTGTAGTACACAGCAACTGTGTGCTGCAGCACTGGTGTGTACTGCTGGTGTTGTACACAAATACTGTTTTAAACGTACTGGAGCGCATTGTCCTCCCCCCATGCATACCACATACGTACATCTAAGTGGAGTACTATTTTGTTACTGTTAAAGTCTTAAGGGCCTAAATACTGTGAAAGGTCAGGCAAAAGTACACACCGGTTGGTGTTGTACACAAATACTATTTTAAGCGCACTGGAGCGCATTGTCCTCCCCCCATAAGTGCATACCACATACGTACATCTAAGTGGTATACTATTTTGTTCCTGTTAAAGTCTTAAGGGCCTAGATACTGTGCAAGGCCATCCAAAAGAACACACCTGCTGGTGTTGTACATAAATACTGTTTTAAGCATAGTGGAGCGTAATGTACTCCCCTCATATACGCACTAAGTAGATAAATGCCAGGAGAAATGCCAGGACTTGCACAGAGGAGTGGTAGTGGCCTAAATTCATCAGGCAGAGGTCGCAGCAGACTAGGGGTGAGTGGCAGCAGGACTCGCAGAGAGAGGCCTGAGCTCCCGGTATCAGCTAGCTGTCGTGTCTGGACCAGCAACCCATCTGCCATCTTTGATTGGTTAACACGGTCATCCGTTTAATCACAAATGACATTGGACACCCGAGTCAACAGTCGGTGGGTTCCTCAGTCACAACCCTCATTTGGCATGGCCCGGGAGCAGTCCCTGTCCTCCCATTTGCTTCTGTCCTATGCTGTTCCTTCTCCCACTGAAGCATCTTATGCTTTGGGTTCAGCTCCACTATTTAGGAGGAGGACAATCTAGAGGACAGTCAGCAGCTACTGCCCAGCCAAGAAGTGGAGGAGACATCCGCCGCTTCCTCCGCTAAGCAGGCAATTAGTGATGAGGAGAGTGTCATGGGAGGTGGTGTTGCAAGTTTTCAGGCTCCTGAAGCAGACACTGTTGAGGAACCTGAGGAGGACATCAATGATGTGCAGACACAACTCAATGATGATGATGAAGCCGATCGCACTTCGGAGCCGGGTGCAGAAGGGGCTTCATCATCATCATCAGGAGAAGAGGGTTGCAGGTTGCCCGTGAGGCAGCAGCTGAGCCAGCAAGGTGGTAGCATGCTTGGCAGTCATCATGGTGGCAGAAGTGGAATGTCTGGAGCCAAACGTGCCCGGGGTTGACCACATGCTTCGCAGCAGCCTACCTTCTCGGGAAGCAGTGAAACAGGGGTTCCTGGAGTTGGCGGCAGTAGCAGTCAATTAGTGCGGACTGTTGGTGGGAAAATCAGCTACTCGCGGTGTGGCAGTTTTTCATCAAGCATCCGGAGGAGGTTAACATAGCCACATGCAAGATGTGTTGGCAGAAGTTGAAGCGTGGCCAGGGTCCCAATGTTGGCACCACGGCCCTGCATTATCATATGCAGCATCACCATAAAGTGGCCTAGAAGAACCGTGGCTCCGATGTGGTGGTCTAGCCTGCTGTATCACCCAGTGACACACCGCTCCCTTTTTCAGCCAGCCAAGGCTCCCACACCTCAGCCGAAGGGAGCTGTGTGTCATACCTAACTTCTGTCCCTTCAGATGCTCCTGCTCCTCCTACTTGGAGTCAGTCATTGGCGAAGCCATGTCCAAGAGACAACAGTATGCGCCCACTCATCAAATGGTGCAGAAGCTGAATGTGCTCCTGTCCAAGTTACTGGTGCTCCAGTCTCTCCCTTTACAAGTGGTGGACTCTGCACCTTTCAGAGAACTGATGGCTTGTGCCGAGCCGAGGTGGAGAGTCCCAAGCCTTCATTTCTTTGCAAAGAAGGCAGTACCAGCCCAGCACAATTTTGTGGAACAGAAGGTGGGCCAGTCCTTGAGCCTATCGGTGTGTATCAAAGTGCATGGCAGCACCGACTTGTGGAGCTGTAACTGCGGTCAGGGACAATACATTTCCATTACAGCCCACTGGGTAACTGTGGTTCCTGCACAGCCACAACAGCAACTTGGAAAGGTCCCGCTGCTTTCACCTCCACGCTCTCATGCCGTTGGTTATGTGATAGTGTGCTACTCCACCTCCTCATCCTCCACCGTGTTCTCAGCCTCCACTGCATGGAAAGGTCTCAGTGCCCCTCCAGCATACCATGTGTGCAGGGCACGGCGGTGTCACGCTGTTCTTCACATGGTTTGCCTTGGCAAATTGAGTCACACAGGGGAGGAACTGCTAAAAGTCATTCATAAAGAAATCGGAGCATGGCTTACTCCACGAAAACTGGAAATGGGAACCATAGTGACCGACAATGGGAAGAAAATCTTGTCTGTGCTGCGACAAGGAAGCCTGAGACATGCGCCCTGCATGGTAAACATATTCAATCTGGTTGTCAAGCGGTTCCTGTAGTGTCTAACAATGGGAAGGAAACTTTGCATGCATTTCAACCACTCGTACACTGAAAAGCACACCCTCCTTGAGCTGCAGCGTCAGAACGGTATCCCCGAACATATTCTGATTTGTGACGTTTCCACAGGTTGGCGTTCCACCCTCCATATGTTGGACCGATTATACAACAGAGAAAAGCCATCACCAATTTCTTGATGATGCAAGCGGATAGGGGGATTTCCCTGTGAAACTTCAATGTCAATCAGTGGCAGCTCATACGTGACACCTGCCGTTTGCTCAGGCCCTTTGAGGAAGCCACATTATTAGTCAGTCGCCAGGATTATGGGATAAAAGACGTAATTCCACTGTAGTTTTTCTAGTCATCTGACAGGAGAGGAGGAGCAGGAGCAGCTAGAGGAGCTAAAGGGTTATTAGGAAGGTGAGACAGAGGACCCAGACACACTGTGGCAGTATGCAGTGGAGATGGAGGCAGGTAGTCCCTCCGAGTCACTGAGGCAAATGGCACGATGCATGCTCACTTGCTTGCGTAGAGACCGCCGAATTGTCACCATTCGGCAGTGGGATCACGTCCATCCTCTTGCAGGTCTGACTCGGGGGGCCCTCTGCACTCACCTTGGCTGCTGGGGGGGGGGGGGGTTGGGGTGGCCGGAGCAGTACCAGCTCCATCAGCAGCAGCCTGAGTCTACAGAAGCTTTCTTCACCCGCATAGTGAAGCAACTCATTTGCAGCAGCTAGACCTGGAGCATGACCTGAACCAGCAGGTGGTGGCATACCTTGACATGCCCATGCCAACACACCGTGAAGATCCGCTGGACTTCTGGGCAGCCAAACATGATTTGTGGCCGCAACTATCAGAGTTTGCCCTGGAAAAGCTGTCCTGCCTGGCTAGTAGTGTAAAATCAGAGCGGGTGTTTAGTGTGGCGGGGGTCATAGTCACCCCACTAAAAATGTGGAGAGACTGACCTTTAAACATGAATCAGGCATGGATCAGCCAGGATTTCCACCCATCAATGCCTGATGCATCAGAGTAGATTGACCACGGTGCCACAAGAACACTTCACAAATATGGATAGTGCAAAACATATTTAAGGTGTTGCTCCCCAGTTACAGACATTTCTCGGCATCAGACTACAAGAAAGTATTGAGGATATGCATTAGCTAAAACTTAATTTTTCTTAGGATAAAATATATAAAACATTTTTTTTAAATCAAACAAAAAGAAAGGTGTGCAAAAAACACCATGTGCCGCCTACACCACCAAGTATTAATGTAACTGGTAGGGGTAAAAACTTCCCCTGTAAGGCCCTACTCTTGCATTATTAATTCCCTTCTTGGCGGCCCCACACAGGAACCTCTCCCTATTTCCCCCTACAAACACTGCCATTTCCCAGGGTTTTTAGGTGAAAATAGAGAGAGTTTCCTGTGTGGGGCTGCCCTTTTTAGGGTGAGTAACACTTGCCAAGAAGGGAATTAATAGGGCGAGAGTAGGGCCTTACAGGGGAAGTATACCCCACCTGCTACACTGGACCATACGTTGTTCCCTTCCACCTTTTCGAGGAAAGTGTTGCTCGTCTTAAAAAGGGCGGCCCCACACAGGAACCAATCCCTATATCCACCTAAAAACCCTGGGAAAAGGCAGTGTTTGTAGGTGGAAAAAGGGAGAGTTTCCTGTGTGGGGCGGTCCTTTTTAGGGCTAGTAACCCTTGCCAAGAATGGAATCAATAATGTGAGCGTAAGGCTTTATAGGGGAAGTGTTTAGCCCCACCGGTTACAATGGACCATATGTTGTTCCCTTCCACCTTTTAAAGGTCTTTTGTATCACATCAATACTTGGTGGTGTAGGTGGCACATGGTGTTTTTTGCACACCTTTCCTTTTGTTTGAATTGTAAAAAAAATTGGGGTCCATATATTTTATCCTAAGGATATTATTAAAAGTTACGTTTTACGTAATACATATCCTCAAAAGAGACCGTTTTCTTCTGCCTACCTGCCTTGGCTACTATTCTGATCCTGCCATCCGCCTGATGCAACACATATGATGCCAAGTTCTCCTTTTTTCACCCATCTTCGTCCCCAGGTACTGGTATTGCCACCCATAGCACCACTAACTTTCAGGACTCCTGATGCTGCTGCTGTCACCTCCAGACTGTCTCATTCTGCCACCATATGTTCTCCTCATGCTTCCGCCACCTCCAGGCTGTGTCATTCAGCCACTATATGTTCTCCTCATGCTGCCACCAACTTCAGGCTGCGTCATTCAGCCACTATATGTTCTCCTCATGCTGCCGCCAACTCCAGGCTGTCGCATTCAGCCACTATGGGGGACATTTATCAATGTTTGCTTATGTATTCCTTTTTTAGTTATTTTTTTCTTACTATTTCTTTTGCTTATGTGCGACTTATTTATCAACTGCTTTCAGCCTGTTGATAAATTTCTTTCACTTAAGCACTTTTTCTTTTTTTGTTTGGTAGTGTCTTTTTCTGCTCCATGTTTGAGCTGGAGTAAATTTAGTAGATTTTTTCATACGATGCAACTTTTTTGCAGCTTTCACACTTGATAAATCTCTGACCACTGCAAGTCAAAAATCACTTTTTGCTTTGGTAAGCAAGATTTTTATAAGCAAAAAAAAACTACTAAATGGTTTGATAAATGTCCCCCTATATGTTCTCCTCATGCTGCCGCCACCTCCAGACTGTGTCATTCAGCCACTATGTGGTCTTCTCATGCTGCCGCCAACTCCCGGCTATGTCATTCAGCATTTATTATAGAACAGTTTGGTGCCATAATACACACCATGTTTGGTGGAGAAATGGCGCTGAACATCACCCTCAAAACTCCAACAGCAAACATCATGATGTAGGGTGGCTTTTCAGCACATAGCACTGGCAAACTTCCTATATTTGATGGAAGGATGAATGGACAAGTTTATTGAGACTGCTGCCATCTACCAGGACGATAGAGATGAAAAATGGGCAGACATCTCGGCAAAACAATGAACCCGAACACAGAACCAAGGAAACTCTCAAATGGTTCAAAAGAAAGAAAATAAAGCTCCCAGAATGGCCCAGCCGATCACCTGACTTGTATGTCATTGGAAATCTATGAAAAGAACTGAAGATCCTGATTCATAGAAGTGGCCCAAGAAACCTTTAAGATTTGAAAACTGTTCATGTGGAAGAATGGCCCAAAATCCCCTCAGAGCAAGACAAGCGTCATTTCTAACCAAGGCTTTTGTACAAAGTATCAAATAGATTTCAGTAAGCGTGTTCAATACTTTTCACCTCTGTCATTTTACATTATTAGACATAATTTAATTTCTGAACTTATTTGCTTTGATTTCTTTTTATGTATGGATTACTTAAAGGGGTACTCCGCCCCTAGACATCTTATCCCCTATCCAAAGGATAGGGGATAAGATGTCAGATCGCCACGGTGCCGCTGCTGGGGACCCCGGGGATCGCTCTGCACGTAATGACGTAATACAGGGGACGGAGCATCGTTACGTCACAGCTCCGCCCCTCGTGACGTCACAGCCCGCCCCCCTCAATACAAGTCTATGGGAGGGGGTGTGGCTAAAAATTTCATGTCAATAGCACCTTTGGGAATATATTTAGTAAAATGGTGACGTGTTTCCTACTTATTTCATGCACTGTATATGGAATTTTAACTTAGTGATTTGAACTCTTCAGTGATAATCCATAAAATTAAATGTTTTATGTTCCCAGACCCCTTCCTCAGACTGTAGTGACAGCTGCATCACAGGATTCAGGAAGGCCACCCTGCAAGGGAAACCGTCATGTTGTTACGCCTGTGTTCCATGTCTACAGGGGGAGATCTCAAATCAGACAGGTAATATTCACAAAAGTGGAAGTGTATCTCCTGTTCATAAGAGATATTGATCCAAACCAAACTTCCTCTCTAAGATCTTTAAGTTCCCTGGAAAAGTTCCTGGTGCAAACATTAGATTGTAGGTCAGAATATATTTGTATGCTTTTTTATTGCTGTATAGAATAGTTTTGTACACAATTGTGCACAAAAGCATCAAGCAAAAAACATGTATTGTATTCTGCACTGTGTTATTTCTAACATGGGCATCTACGGGCAATATATGCATCTGTATAACTTTACAGTCGCATATGTTGGAACCATCCAACAGAGATTTATGATATGAGAATCCTCCTGACTAGAGATGAGATGTGTTTCTCATCCCTTGTATTATTATTGTGCACATTGCCAGGTTCTTGTGAGCCAAAAGTGGTTTGAAAGTTCCGCTAGCTGCAGTAACCCCAACATTCGGCTTAGATCCGGGTTCACGAGGCTCAACACATTCCTCGTGAACCCGGATCTAAGGCGAATGTTGGGGTTACTGCAGCTAGCGGAACTTTCTAACCACTTTCGGTTCACAAGAACCTAGCAATGTGCACAATAATAATACAAGGGATGAGAAACACATGGCGTATTGGCACCCAAAGGAAAAGAGGAAGTATTGGGGCAGTAAGATTATGTCAGGGTACACCTAGCATACCTTGCAGCTATCACATGACCCCAGGTTATTTAATGTTTTGCTGCTCCGACCAGTCCACCAATGCCTGCTGTCCGCTGCCTACTACAAATCCCACCTGTTCACTACAGCCTGCAGTCTGCTGCCTACTACAACTCCCACCACTCCACCACTGCCTGCTGTATGCTGGCTAGAACTACCACCAGTCCACCGTAAACCTTGCTGCAGCTACTACCAGAAAGTTCTACACATATACAACCCATGATCCCCATAAAATGGATACATTTTTTGGCTTTTCATTCAAAAGCTATTTCTTCTTCACTATTTTGGGAGACCAATTCTGTTGCAACTCACAAAAAGGGGTAGTTTTTGAAACACTTGGAAAAAGCCATTGTGTCTTCCGATACCTCCATGTGCATTTTAACACGGGCTGGCATCTGCCAACAATCAGAAATACTGTATCCACCCTTTAATGAAGCATCAGGGAGAGTGTTAAGTACAGCAGACATCGTCGTTATCCCTTAGCGAACAGGATTGTCTGCCAGCAACGTAACTCACATTTTGTTAAAATAATCAGGCATGGATAAGTGTGGAATTTAAACCTCCTGTGCCAGATGCCACGGATTAAACAGTACTACCTTCACCTCTACTGTCTGCTTTGTATTACTTCTCTCACCAGTCCACCACAGCCTGCTGTCCTGTGTGCTGGCTACTACACCCACCTCCTGCTGTATGCTGTTTACTACGACTTCCAGCTATCTGCCACCTCTTGCTGTACACTGTCCCCTACTAATTCTACCCGTCCACCACCATTGCTGCTACTTCTAGCTAAGCCTACAAATTACATCATCCCGCAGAAAAAGGAATCATCATTTTTTTGGCTTTTTATACAATCGATATTTCTTCTTTACTATTTTGGGACACTAATCCTGTTGCAACACCCAAAAGGGATACTTTTTTGAACGCTTGGAAAAATCACTTGCCAGACTCAAAACCTGTTACTATTTCCAAAAAGGAAAACTTTTTGGAATGAGTAAAAAAAAGCCAGTGAGTCTTCTTAAACATCCGTGTCCACTTTAACATGGACAGGCATCTGCCAACAACTAGAAATACTTTATGCAGCTTTATATTAGTGTAAAAAAAGCATACAAAATTCACTAGTGCAGTGTACTTCTAAACAAGATGATAGTTACAATGAGTTACCACATGTCTCCAAAAACGTATCTTGCTGACCCTAGTAGTGTTATGCAGGGCTTTAAAGCTCTTAGGCAGTGTTACACAGATGAAGATGCCTGCTATAACTTCAACCAGTCCACCACTGCCTGCTGTAAGCTTGCTTCAACTACCACCAGTCCACATAACCCTTGCTGCGACACTTTAAAACTACTAGAATACATTCCTATGTTACCCTAGCAGTGTTAAACAGGGCTTTAGAGCTTTTAGGCAGTGTTATACACATTTTTGGGCTTATTTCATTACTGGTTTGCAGAGAACTTAAACAAGGCAAACCAAACATTTTTCAAAAGTTTGCTCATCTCTACCTACGACAAACACTGCAAATGTCGACCATGAAAATAATATGTTATTTTTCTTTCGATAAACTCCTTGAATTGCTTCAGGTGTCCATGGAACCAATGGCCGAATCCTGAAAAATATAGGTGCCTCCTTAAACCCACAGAGTACCTGTCTTATGAGGATATATTAGGAGCCAGCTTAGCTGCAACCAGTATAATGTCTTCTATATTTCCAACTGTTATCTTGGGGCTTTTCTTCAGTCGCAGGAACACTCCACTTGAGAAAGCTAGCAATTACTCCCTAAGTTGTCTTCTACTGATATCTCTCAGTCTCTGCTTCTTCTGCTCCTTAGGATTTATTGGTTACCCTGATCATGATAAATGTCTTCTACGTCAGGTGTCTTTTGGTCTGGTATTCACTCTCTGTGTTGCATGTATATTGGCCAAGACGATCATGGTGGTTTTTGCTTTCATGGCCACAAGACCTGGGAGCAGGCTAAGAAAATGGACCAACCTAAGAGTCTCCTACTCAATCATTTCTATCTGCATTCTTCTACAATTATTATTGAGTATCACTTGGATATCAGTGGCTCCTCCATTCCCACAATGCAACACTGAAGATAAACCAGGACTTATTATTGTGGACTGTAATAATGGGTCACCCATCGCCTTCTGGGCCATGCTGGGCTATCTTTTTCTCCTGGTTACTATTAGTTTTATAGTGGCCTTCTTGGCAAGAAAACTTCCAGACAGTTTTAATGAAGCCCAGTTTATAACATTTAGTATGTTGGCCTTTCTGTGTGTTTGGATATCTTTTATTCCAGCCTATCTCAGTGCTCAGGGTAAATATACAGTCGCCATGGAGATATTTGCCATCCTGGCATCTTGTTGATCATTGTTGATTTGTATGTTTTTTCCTAAATGTTTCATTTTACTGTTAAGACCTGAGATGAATTCCAAAGACTATCTCATGATGAGAAATAAGGATAAAGAAACAACAAGCAGATTATAGACAGAATAAGCCTTCAGAAATATGATGTCTATAAGGTTGATGTAATAAACAATTTTTGAAAGAACGCCATAGTATGTTTCTATAGTAAATATTTCCCCAGCCCTGTATCTCTAACTAGACCATCAAGACCCAGGCCTAGGGGAGCACTTTATTACAGGGTGGCAATTAGGGACAGGATTATCAGGTTTTTTTTAAAAATTTTTTTATATAAATCATTTGTGGCTTACACCACCAATGTAGGGCAGTACTTCTCAGGGAGTGGACAGCCATACTGCAACACAGAAGTGCCTCATTCTCACACATAGGAAGGATTTGAAACAAGCTGAGCATCGTCACAAGCCATACAGTATCCATTGAGAAGGCAGGCACATTCACCATCATCAACCAATATTGGCTGATGCTAACAGAGACTCATTTCAGTGGATGAGATGCTGAACTGGCAGAGATGCTCAGACTGTTACAAATTCTATGTGTAGAGGTTAGACGGCTCAATTCACACACACAGACACACACATTTTTGAAGCAGCTGTCATCTCTGAACTAGCCTGACCCCCCCCCCCCCAAAAAAAAAAAAAAAAAGAAAAAAGATGAGGTTAAAAGAGGAAGGGGTTTGTCTTAAATAGGAAAGGTGTGGTCTAGTAGAAAAAGGGAAAGGCAAATAAAGACTACAGTAGTGCTCTAATTTAATCAGACTTAGGGCAGCACAACACCTAAATACAAGAACGCAGGTAACGGCTCACCATTATCTCTTCTCTCAGTTGGCAATGGACTAGCCTGTTCCACCTCTGGCCCCAAAAAGGAATCCCAAGAACAAGGAGATATCCAGCACCAGTTGGATGAATGTACAATCTTGCAATATTTTTAGGAAATGTTCACATGAAACAGGTATAAACAGGTACAATATCTTTTTCAGTTGATCACGGGGATCGAGTGAAACATGTCAGAGATATTGGGGGAGATTTATCCTTGCTTTTAGAGCATTTTTTTTTGTCTATATTTTGGCGCAGTTCAGGTGCAAGCAGCATATTTAGCGACTTTAATGCGACTTTTGATACAGACGGTTTCACTCTTTTTGCCTACCTGTAGAACTTTTTCTTTTTGACCATGCAGTGGTCACGTATTTGTCATTTGCAACTTTTGTCAAAAGTCACTATTTTGTGCGCAAAGGTACTTTTTTTAGGCGCAAAGCTACACCACCTACCAGTAGGCGTGAGAATTACTTCTACCTTCTGCAATTCAACCTTTAACCTTTTGTGGACGACAGTGTCCCACTCCCCTTCTATGACACACTCAGGAGCTGAGCGTGGGTCATAGCTGGGTGGTCATGATGGCTATCCGCCACCAGGACCCATCTCTAATGCCAGACATCACCGATCACGGTGATGCCCGGCTTTAACCCCCTTAGACACAGCAATCATATTTGATTGTAGCATCCAAAATGAAAATAAAAATGTCCAGGCAGCTCTGTGAAATTAAGTAAAAACAACTAACCTGCCAAATTCAAGACCCAGGAAAGTGCCTACTTCTCTCCCTCACAAGCGTCTAGATATAGTGTATGTGGTAGAGCTTTTCCCACCACAGCAGAGCTGCGCAACATTCATCATCTTGCTGCACCTTCTTGATAAATAAGATGCATAATTGGATTATTTTATAGGGTTAATACAATGGATACACAGAGGTGGGATGCCCAGTGATCCAAATGTGTCCCAAATGCATGGCTGGCTAAACAAAACACATCAAAACATTGTGTTATGTGCTTCTAGTACTATTATGGTAGATAATTAGGGATAGTTTTATTTTTTACAATGTTAATAAACTACAAAGGATCTTCAGGCCTGAACTTCCATCCAGTTTCATGGTCATTATTCTGTTTATTTTCTCATGACTTGATGGTTTATGTTTCTGTCGCCAACTACCAGTCATACAGCACCATCTGTTTTATTTCTGGACAGTTGCATCTGTGTTTTATCACTTTAACTGGGTCATGTGATCAACAGCTGACCAACAAAAAATCACATTGCTTAATCTGTCAAAGGAAGTGTCAGTTTCTGGTCAGCTGACTTTCTGTAAACTATAGGATGACATCATCACCTATAAGATCCCTCCTGGAATCTCACAGACCCCTCCCCTCCCAGCTCTATACATACCGATACTGCTTTCATTATAGGGTCAGGATATATATTAGTTATAAACCTCCTCTCCCAGCTTTATCTGTACACTGAGGACAAGCAGTGCTCTGTACACTGAGGACAAGCAGGGCTCTGTACACTAAGGACAAGCAGGGCTCTGTACACTAAGGACAAGCAGGGCTCTGTACACTGAGGACAAGCAGGGCTCTGTACACTGAGGACAAGCAGGGCTCCGTACACAGAGGAGGAGCAGGGCTCTGTAAACTGAGGACAAGCAGGGATCTGTACACTGAGGACAAACAGAGTTCTGTACACTAAGGACAAGCAGGGCTCTGTACACTGAGGCCAAGCAGGGCTCCGTACACTGAGGCCAAGCAGGGCTCCGTACACTGAGGAAAAACAGAGCTCTGTACACTAAGAACAAGCAGGGCTCTGTACACAGAGGAGGAGCAGGGCTCTGTACACTGAGGACAATCAGGGTTCTGTACACAGAGGACCAACAGGGCTCTCTACACTGAGGACAAGCAGGGCTCTGTACAATGAGGACAAGCACGGCTCTGTACACTGAGGCCAAGCAGAACTCTGTACACTGAGGAAAAGCAGGACTCTGTACACTGAGGACAAGCAGGGATCTGTACACTGAGGACAAGCAGGGTCTGTACACTGAAAACAAGCAGGGCTCCGTACACTGTAGACAAGCAGGGCTCTGTACACTGAGGACAAGCAGGGCTCTGTACACTGAGGACAAGCAGGGCTCTGTACACTGAGGACAAGCAGGACTCTGTACACTGAGGACTAGCAGGGCTCTGTACACTGAGGACAAGCTGGGCTCTGTACAATGAGGACAAGCAGGGCTCCGTACACTGAGGACAAACAGAGTTCTGTACACTAAGGACAAGGAGGGCTCTGTACACTGAGGACCAGCAGGGCTCTGTGAACTGAAGACAAGCAGGGCTCTGTACACAGAAGAGGAGCAGGGCTCTGTACACTGAGGACAATCAGTGCTCTGTACACTGAGGACAAGCAGGGCTCTGTACAATGAGGACAAGCAGGGCTCTGTACACTGAGGACAAGCAGGACTCTGTACACTGAGGCCAAGCAGGGCTCCGTACACTGAGGAAAAACAGAGTTCTGTACACTGAGGACAAGCAGGGCTCTGTACACAGAGGAGGAGCAGGGCTCTGTACACTGAGGACAATCAGGGCTCTGTACACAGAGGACCAACAGGGCTCTGTACACTGAGGACAAGCAGGGCTCTGTACAATGAGGACAAGCACGGCTCTGTACACTGAGGACAAGCAGGGCTCTGTACAATGAGGACAAGCAGGGCTCTGTACACTGAGGACAAGCAGGGCTCCATACACTGAGGACAAACAGAGCTCTGTACACTAAGGACAAGCAGGGCTCTGTACACTGAGGACAAGCAGGTCTCTGTACACTGAGGACAAGCAGGGCTCTGTACACAGAGGAGGAGCAGGGCTCTGTACAATGAGGACAATCAGGGCTCTGTACACAGAGGACAAGCAGGGCTCTGTACACTGAGGACAAGCAGGGCTCTGTACACTGAGGACAAGCAGGGCTCCGTACACTGAGGACAAACAGAGCTCTGTACACTAAGGACAAGCAGGGCTCTGTACACTGAGGACAAGCAGGGCTCTGTACACTGAGGCCAAGCAGGGCTCCGTACACTGAGGAAAAACAGGGCTCTGTACACTAAGGACAAGCAGGGCCCTGTACACAGAGGAGGAGCAGGGCTCTGTACACTGAGGACAATCAGGGCTCTGTACACAGAGGACCAACAGGGCTCTGTACACTGAGGACAAGCAGGGCTCTGTACACTGAGGACAAGCAGGACTCTGTACACTGAGGAAAAGCAGGACTCTGTACACTGAGGACAAGCAGGGATCTGTACACTGAGGACAAGCAGGGTCTGTACACTGAAAACAAGCAGGGCTCCGTACACTGAAGACAAGCAGGGCTCTGTACACTGAGGACAAGTAGGGCTCTGTACACTGAGGACAAGCAGGGCTCTGTACACTGAGGACTAGCAGGGCTCTGTACACTGAGGACAAGCTGGGCTCTGTACACTGAGGACAAGCAGGGCTCCGTACACTGAGGACAAACAGAGCTTTGTACACTAAGGACAAGGAGGGCTCTGTACACTGAGGACCAGCAGGGCTCTGTGAACTGAGGACAAGCAGGGCTCTGTACACAGAAGAGGAGCAGGGCTCTGTACACTGAGGACAATCAGGGCTCTGTACACTGAGGACAAGCAGGGCTCTGTACAATGAGGACAACCAGGGCTCTGTACACTGAGGACAAGCAGGACTCTGTACACTGAGGCCAAGCAGGGCTCCGTACACTGAGGAAAAACAGAGTTCTGTACACTAAGGACAAGCAGGGCTCTGTACACAGAGGAGGAGCAGGGCTCTGTACACTGAGGACAATCAGGGCTCTGTACACAGAGGACCAACAGGGCTCTGTACACTGAGGACAAGCAGGGCTCTGTACAATGAGGACAAGCACGGCTCTGTACACTGAGGACAAGCAGGGCTCTGTACAATGAGGACAAGCAGGGCTCTGTACACTGAGGACAAGCAGGGCTCCATACACTGAGGACAAACAGAGCTCTGTACACTAAGGACAAGCAGGGCTCTGTACACTGAGGACAAGCAGGTCTCTGTACACTGAGGACAAGCAGGGCTCTGTACACAGAGGAGGAGCAGGGCTCTGTACAATGAGGACAATCAGGGCTCTGTACACAGAGGACAAGCAGGGCTCTGTACACTGAGGACAAGCAGGGTTCTGTACACTGAGGACAAGCAGGGCTCCGTACACTGAGGACAAACAGAGCTCTGTACACTAAGGACAAGCAGGGCTCTGTACACTGAGGACAAGCAGGGCTCTGTACACTGAGGCCAAGCAGGGCTCCGTACACTGAGGAAAAACAGGGCTCTGTACACTGAGGACAAGCAGGGCCCTGTACACAGAGGAGGAGCAGGGCTCTGTACACTGAGGACAATCAGGGCTCTGTACACAGAGGACCAACAGGGCTCTGTACACTGAGGACAAGCAGGGCTCTGTACACTGAGGACAAGCAGGACTCTGTACACTGAGGAAAAGCAGGACTCTGTACACTGAGGACAAGCAGGGATCTGTACACAGAGGAGGAGCAGGGCTCTGTACACTGAGGACAATCAGGGCTCTGTACACAGAGGACCAACAGGGCTCTGTACACTGAGGACAAGCAGGGCTCTGTACAATGAGGACAAGCACGGCTCTGTACACTGAGGACAAGCAGGGCTCTGTACAATGAGGACAAGCAGGGCTCTGTACACTGAGGACAAGCAGGGCTCCATACACTGAGGACAAACAGAGCTCTGTACACTAAGGACAAGCAGGGCTCTGTACACTGAGGACAAGCAGGTCTCTGTACACTGAGGACAAGCAGGGCTCTATACACAGAGGAGGAGCAGGGCTCTGTACAATGAGGACAATCAGGGCTCTGTACACAGAGGACAAGCAGGGCTCTGTACACTGAGGACAAGCAGGGTTCTGTACACTGAGGACAAGCAGGGCTCCGTACACTGAGGACAAACAGAGCTCTGTACACTAAGGACAAGCAGGGCTCTGTACACTGAGGACAAGCAGGGCTCTGTACACTGAGGCCAAGCAGGGCTCCGTACACTGAGGAAAAACAGGGCTCTGTACACTGAGGACAAGCAGGGCCCTGTACACAGAGGAGGAGCAGGGCTCTGTACACTGAGGACAATCAGGGCTCTGTACACAGAGGACCAACAGGGCTCTGTACACTGAGGAAAAGCAGGACTCTGTACACTGAGGACAAGCAGGGATCTGTACACTGAGGACAAGCAGGGTCTGTACACTGAAAACAAGCAGGGCTCCATACACTGAAGACAAGCAGGGCTCTGTACACTGAGGACAAGTAGGGCTCTGTACACTGAGGACAAGCAGGGCTCTGTACACTGAGGACTAGCAGGGCTCTGTACACTGAGGACAAGCTGGGCTCTGTACACTGAGGACAAACAGAGCTCTGTACACTAAGGACAAGGAGGGCTCTGTACACTGAGGACCAGCAGGGCTCTGTGAACTGAGGACAAGCAGGGCTCTGTACACAGAAGAGGAGCAGGGCTCTGTACACTGAGGACAATCAGGGCTCTGTACACTGAGGACAAGCAGGGCTCTGTACAATGAGGACAACCAGGGCTCTGTACACTGAGGACAAGCAGGACTCTGTACACTGAGGACAAGCAAGGATCTGTACACTGAGGACAAGCAGGGCTCTGCACACTGAGGACAAACAAGGCTCCATACACTGAGGACAAACAGAGCTCTGTACACTAAGAACAAGCAGGGCTCTGTACACTGAGGACAAGCAGGGCTCTGTACACTGAGGACAAGCTGGGCTCCGTACACTGAGGACAAACAGAGCTCTGTACACTAAGGACAAGGAGGGCTCTGTACACTGAGGACCAGCAGGGCTCTGTGAACTGAGGACAAGCAGGGCTCTGTACACAGAAGAGGAGCAGGGCTCTGTACACTGAGGACAATCAGGGCTCTGTACACTGAGGACAAGCAGGGCTCTGTACAATGAGGACAACCAGGGCTCTGTACACTGAGGACAAGCAGGACTCTGTACACTGAGGACAAGCAAGGATCTGTACACTGAGGACAAGCAGGGCTCTGCACACTGAGGACAAACAAGGCTCCATACACTGAGGACAAACAGAGCTCTGTACACTAAGAACAAGCAGGGCTCTGTACACTGAGGACAAGCAGGGCTCTGTACACTGAGGACAAGCAGGACTCTGTACACTGAGGACAAGCAGGGATCTGTACACTGAGGACAAGCAGATCTCTGCACACTGAAGCTCTGTGAGATGCTCCTGACTAACAGAGGATGATTGACAAGCCAGGAGCCTGCACAGAGCCCTGCTTGTCCTGCCCTCATTTACTGTATTTGATCTCCTCACAGAGACACACAGGCAATAGCTGCAGGGACAGCAGTTTTTTCACCCAAAAATATACAAATTTTTTAAACAATGTATATTTCAAATATACATATAATAGTATTATCTACATTATATAAAAAGTTTTTGATAACGACAGGTACACGTCAATGCTGCACTACAAAAGCAAAAGAACAAACATAAAACAGTGCACTCAAAGTGTTTCTGTTTTTTAGGCTATTTTCACTCTATGGCATGAACCAGAACTGATGAGGAAAACAAGCTTGTTCCCCAGCCCTTCTATTTACTTCTATTTAAAAAGCCAGTACTTATCAGCTGCTGTATACTACGGAGCCCTTTGGAGCAACACGGAAAGTTGATTTTTTTTAAAATTGTTTTCCATTGGAGTACCCCTTTAAGCAGTGCAAAACACTCAAATTAACCGCTTAAGGACCAAGCCCATTTTCACCTTAAGGACCAGGCCAATTTTATTTTTGCATTTTCGTTTTTTCCTCCTCGCCTTCTAAAATCCATAACTCTTTTATATTTCCATCTTCAGACCCATATAAGGGCTTGTTTTTTGCGTGACCAATTGTACTTTTTAATGAATCCTCTCATGTTACTATAAAATGTAGGCAAACCCAAAAAATATTTTTTTAAGGGAGGAAATTTAAATGAAAACCAAAATTTTGCACATTTTGGAGGGGTTCGTTTTCACACTGTGCAATTTACGGTAAAAATGACATGTGTTATTTATTCTGTGGGTCAATGCGATTAAAATGATACCCATGGCTAGATACTTTTATATTTTTTTACAGCTTAAAAAAAATCTAAAATTTTTTGTGCAAAATCAGTAATCTAAAATTGCCCTATTTTGACCACCTGTAACTTTTTCATTTTTCTGTATATAGGGCGGTATGAGGGCTCATTTTTTGAGTTGTCATCTTTACTTTTTTTAGATAGCACATTTGCATATATAAAACTTTTAGATCATTTATTATTTTTTGAATAAAATGTGACAAAAAAGCAGCATTTTTGGATTTTTTTTTTTTTACGTTTACACCATTCACCGTACGGGATCATTAACATTATATTTTGATAGTTTGGACATTTACACACACAGCAATACCAAATATGTTTATTTAAAAAACAAATCACGCTTTTTGGGGGTAAAATGGGAAAAAATAACAGTTTTCATTTTTATTGGGGGAGGGGATTTTTCACTTTTTTTTTTGTTACACTTTTTATGTACCCATAGGGGACTATCTATAGCAATCCTTTGATTGCTAATACTGTGCAGTGCTATGTATAGGACATAGCACTGATCAGTATTATCGGTGATCTTCTGCTCTGGTCTGCTCAATCTCAGACCAGAGCAGAAGACCCCGAGAGACAGCCGGAGCAAGGTGAGGGGACCTCCGGCCGCCATGCTGAATGATCGGATCGCCGCGGCAGCGCTGCGGGCGATCCGATCATCCATTCAAAGTACCACAATGCCGCAGATGCCGTGATCTGTATTGATCACGGCATCTGAGGGGTCAATGGCGGAAATCAGCGCGATTGCAGATGTCGGCCATTACCGGCGGGTCCCCGGCTTCTGCTAGCAGCCGGAATCTGCCATGTAGTACGCAAGCACCGTTCCGATGCATACGGTCATACACAGGATGTAAATGTACGTCCTGGTGCGGTAAGTCCCGCCAAATCAGGACGTACATTTATGTCCGAGGTCGTTAAAGGGTTAAAATATGTTGAATTTCAAAAGTCATCTGCTAGTCTGTTTTAACTTAAAATCTTTAACCCCTTAACAATGCAGGATGTATATATACGTCCTGCGCCGGCTCCGGCGATATGATGCATCACATCGCATCGGTCCCGGCGCTCATCAGCGGCCGGGACCCGCGGCTAATACTACACATCACCGATCGCGGCAATGTGCGGTATTAACCCTTTAGAAGCGGCGGTCAAAGCTGACCGCAGCTTCTAAAATGAAAGTGAAACTATCGGGCTGTTCGGGACCGCCGTAGTGAAATCGCTGTGTCCCGAACAGCTTACAGGACACCGGGAGGGCCCTTACCTGCCTCCTCGGTGTCCAATCAACGAATGACTGCTCCATGCCTGAGATCCAGGCAGGAGAAGTCAGGCGGCGATAACACTGATTACAGGCATGTTAATACACGCCAGTGATCAGCATGAGAGATCAGTGTGTGCAGTGTTATAGGTCCCTATGGGACCTAGAACACTGCAACAAAAAAGTTAAAAAAAAGTGTTAACAAAGGTCATTTAACCCCTTCCCTAATAAAAGTTTGAATCACCCCCCTTTTCCCATAAAAAAAAAATAAAACAGTGTAAATGAAAAAAAAATAAACATATGTGGTATCGCCGCGTGCGTAAATGTCCGAACTATAAAAATATATTGTTAATTAAACTGCACGGTCAATGGTGTACGCGCAAAATAATTCCAAAATCCAAAAAAGCGTATTTTGGTCTCTTTTTACACCATTAAAAAATTAATAAAAGGTAATCAAAAAGTCCGATCAAAACAAAAATCGTACCGATAAAAACTGATCACGGCGCAAAAATTGAGCCCTCATACCGCCCTGTAGGTGGAAAAATAAAAAAGTTAGAGGGGTCAGAAGATTTTTTTTTCCGTTTCGCCGTGAATTTTTGGGTAAAATGACTACTGTCACTGCAAAGTAGAATTGGTGATGCCAAAAATAAGCCATAATATGGATTTTTAGGTGGAAAATTTTAAGGGTTATGATTTTTAAAAGGTAAGGAGGAAAAAACGAAAGTGCAAAAACTGAAAAACCCTGAGTCCTTAAGGGGTTAAAGCCCACGGTCAAAGATAATATGAAATTATGGGAATTTTAAGTGGTTGTCACTAGGAGATCACTAAACACCTCAACAAAAGACTTTACAATCTATTCAAAAGCTCTCGGTCATTCCATTGATTAACTATATCCTGATATCCGATATCTTAACAGCCTTGTCTTCAACAAAACTAGGAAACCTTACCCTCTCTGATCAATCATGTAAAGACAAATCTAAAGTTTTCGCTTCTACAGAACAAAGAATGGACATAGAGGATTAATAAAACGCTGTTAGACAACTTGTGGAATGGAGAAGAACTAAAAAAAAAAAAAAGCACGCCGGGAGTTATCGCTTCCACAATCTGAGGTCTAATTATTTCCTTGGGAAGAAATGTCAAAAGAGAAAAATAAATAGATGTTAAGTCCTTTCTTGCACAACATTTTACGCTTGAGGGAATTCACAAGAATAGAAGGATGATGACCTGAGCACCTACTTTAATACTAAAGAAAATAATTCCATGCCTATGGCGCCTATGGCGATGAGGATGAAAAATTGATTTCTGCTCTAACTAGAAAAGGCTAAGAAAAACTCGTCATTTATACAATAAGAAATGATTAATTGTCCTTGGTAACATTGATGAAATAGCCCAAAAATTCTATAGAAGAAATTTATTTCTCTCTATATTATATCTGTGGTGTCCCAGTACAAGATATGCTCCTACAGTCCTGTCAGGTTGAGTCCCTGTATGTCCTCAGGGCTCTCCTGATGAAAAAGAGTGTGGTCCCGAGATGGAGTAGCTCCAGCAGTTTCCAGGGGGGACAAAAAAGTGGATGGTATATGTGGCACCTTAAAGGGGTATTCCGCCCCCGGCATCTTATCCCCTATCCAAAGGATAGGGGATAAGATGTTAGATCGCCGCGGTCCCGCTGCTGGGGACCTCGGGGATCGCCGCTGTGGCACCCCGCCATCATTACTGCACAGAGCGAGTTCGTTCTGTGCGTAATGACGGGCGATACAGGGGCCGTAGCAGCGTGACGTCATGGCTCCGCCCCTCATGACATCACGGCCCGTCCCCTTAATGCAAGTCTATGGCAGGGGGCGTGACGACCACCACGCCCCCTTCCCATAGACTTGTATTGACGGGGGCGGGCCGTGATGTCACGGGGGGTGGATGCTCCGGCCCCTGTATTGCCCGTCATTACGTGCAGAGTGATCTCGCTCTGTGCAGTAATGATAGCGGGGTGCTGCAGCAGCGATCCCCGGGGTCCCCAGCAGCGAGACCCTGGCGATCTGACATCTTATCCCCTATCCTTTGGATAGGGGATAAGAAGTCTAGGGGCGGAATACCCCTTTAAGGATATAGTCCAGTCAAACAAGCATCCTAAACAATCACAGGCTAAACATCAAAAAAGGATACCAAATGCACAGCCTATCAAAACATTGCAGAGAAAAACATCCAGAAAACAAAAATCAAATTCGTACATATACAATAGATCATATCAATGATCAGATCTCAAACCGAATAGAGGAGCTAAATAAGCATGAAATGTATTGGATATCTCGCCTGGGTACTTTGACACCAGGAGGTTTGAACGAAGCCATCGAATTAATCCGATAATATCCGAAATAGCTAGAACAAAATCTCCATGTACACTCCCCATAAATAAAATAAATTGAACACTTATACCACTATAAAATAAAACATTTAAATCAATTAATATATAAACACCATCTACCCCAAACTATCAAAATACACGTATCAAATCCCACCAACCACTACAGTACGTACAAAAAACAATAAACAATAATAATAATAACTTAAGTATACCCCCCTCATTAAAGGGTTACTCCGGTGAAAACCTTTTTTCTTTTAAATCAACTGGTGGCAGAAAGTTAAACATATTTGTAAATTACTTCTATTAAAAAATCTTAACCCTTCCAGTACTTATTATCTGCTGAATGCTACAGAGGAAATTGCTTTCTTTTTGGAACACTGATGACATCACGACCACAGTGCTCTCTGCTGACATCTCTGTCCCTTTTAGCAACCATGCATAGCAGATGCATAGCAGATTTATGCTAAGGGCAGCATGGTGGCTCAGTGGTTAGCACTGCTGCCTTGCAGTGCTGGGGCCTTGGGTTCAAATCCCACTAAGTGCAACAATAAATAAAGCATGATTTTTATTATAATAATGTCAGCAGAGAGAACTGTGCTCGTGATGTCATCAGAGAGCATTCCAAAAAGAAAAGAATTTCCTCTGTAGTATTCAGCAGCTAATAAGTACAGGAAGGATTAAGATTTTTTAATTGAAGTAATTTACAAATATGTTTAACTTTCTGCCACCAGTTGATTTAAAAGAAAAAAAGTTTTCACCGGAGTACCCCTTTAACATACACAGTCCCCAAAACAAATAATACCCTTCAACACACAGTTTTATATATGTATGTTTTTATTCCCTTGTTTTCATGCCATCACAATAGCTTCCTATACCTCTTAATATAAGTAACCCCAAGCTCAGAAAGTATACATTGTAGTCGCAAAGACACCTTGTCTGCTACAACATTGTAGCTATAAAGCACATTGCTGCCTCATCTAGGATACTGTAAATCACATCAGCATACATACCGTATTTTTCGCCCTATAGGACGCACCAGCGTATAAGACGCACCCAATTTATAGGTGCAAAATCTAAAAAAATAAAGATTTTGAACCCAATAGTGGTCTTCAACCTGCGGACCTCCAGATGTTGCAAAACTACAACTCCCATCATGATCGGACAGCCGTTGGCTGTCCGGGCATGCTGGGAGTTGTAGTTTTGCAACATCTGGAGGTCTGCAGATTGAAGACCACTGCATAGGAGGTAATACTCACGTGTCCCCGCCGCTCCGGAGCCGTCACCGCTGCCCTGGATGTCGCTCCGTCACTGTCGCCGTGTCCCCGTCGCTCCGGAACGTCTCTGCTGTCACCGCCATCACGTCGTTACGCACGCCGACGCACGTACGCGACGACGTGATGACGAGGAAGGAGAGCGCCGGCCATACAGGGGATCTCTGAACGGAGCAGACACCGAGGAGGCAGATAAGGTCCCTCCCGGTGTTCTGTAAGCACTAACCCGGCTATTCAGTCGGGCTGTTCGGGACCGCCGCGGTGAAATCGCTGAACAGCCGGGTTAGTGTCACTTTCCTTGCAGACGTGGCGGTCAGCTTTGATCGCCGCGTCTGAAGGGTTAATACAGGGCATCACCGCGATCCGTGATGTCCTGTATTAGCCGCCGGTCCCGGCCGTTGATGGCCGCAGGGACCGCCGCGATAGGGGTGTATTCGCCGTATAAGACGCACCGACTTTTCCCCCCAGTTTTGGGGAAGAAAAAGTGCGTCTTATACGGTGAAAAATACGGTACCTCACCAACAATTAAACAGGGAGCAGGTTCCACCTGACAACATCCCCAAACACCAAGAGAACTAACAGAGAATGCCTAAATATCACAAAATAATAATTAATAAACAATAAATAACAAAATATTAGAAAAAAAAGTCAGTTATTGAATCCCTGTCACCCATGTAAAATGCCCATTGCAATTCTGATCGCCCATGTAAAATACGGGCAGCATGGCTGAATACAGGCAGCCCCTCCAGACACTGACAGAGCTTATAAATGCAGATATATATATATATATATATATATATATATATATATATATATATATATATATAAAATAGACAGTGTCCCAATGCAAATTACACAGGAAAAATACTCTTCCTAAATACTCTTCCTAATTTTGATCACTCATGCAGAATGCAGGCAGCGCTTCTACACACTGACAGATAGAGATGACTGTGCTGAAAAATGCCGACAGTCCGGACCCTGCAGGTCCGCAACAAACCGATTTTATTTGTTTATTTCTGAAAAACACCACTCATATATTAAGAAACTAAAACAGAAATACTGATTCAACTGAAAATAAATCTCCAATCCCCTTCAGGAGGGGAAACCCCCCTTGTCTGGGGAACAGTACCCTAACTAATAACCCAATTAAAATTTAACTTTTATTATTATTTGTTAAAATGTCCATAGAAAACGTGAAAATTTAATGTGCCTAATGCTTAATGATTAGGCAGCTGTCTGAAGAAGTTTGGTCGCAAACGAAACGTTAGAGCAATCCATACACTTTTTAGACAGGAATACAGTTTGTGTCTAAGGGTGGAGTTTCTATGCAGCGGTAGAGAACCGGCATGGTGAAAAATAGGACAAAAATAGTAGCACCACCTAGTGGGTGATTATTTCAAGACACTCTGTATTTCCTGAAAGTTTTAAAATTACCACATTTAATTTTCACGTTTTCTATGGACAGTTTAACAAATAATAATAAAAGTTAAATTTTAATTGGGTTATTAGTTAGAGTACTGTTCCCCAGACAAGGGGGGTTTCCCCTCCTGAAGGGGATTGGAGATTTATTTAGTAGAGCCCATAACCCAATGGGACTTTTTTGTTGGATTTTCAACTGAAAATAAGTCTGAACATTAAACACCCGGATCGTCCAGCACCGTTTGCAATCATACCAACACAGATTTTCAAAGTCTTGTGTTGCTCGCGAATATTCGCAATGCAAATTTTATTCGCGAATATCGCATGTTCGCGAATTCGCGAATATTCGCGAATATAGCACTATATATTCGTAATTACGAATATTCTTATTTTATTTTTATTTTTTCACAGTACACATCACAGTGATCACCCCTCTCTGCTACCAGCTTGTGTGGTGTAAAGAAGGCTGTATTACTACTGTGTGAGACTGGCGTGCACATTTTCGCATATGCGGAAATTAGCGTATGCTAATTTTTGCATATATGCTAATTTTCACACACATATATATATATATATATATATATATATATATATATAATAAAACGTGAATATTACGAATATGCGAATTTAGCGAATATATGACGATATATTCGTCCATATATTCACGAAATATCACGAATTCGAATATGGCCTATGCCGCTCAACACTATTTCAAACAGGAGATATAACACATATAACATCTAGGAGAAGATAATAACTTAAATTATACTCATTCATATTTACTACTGATCTTTCTACTGGTGTACACTATGGCCCTCATTTACTATTCTAAACCCGACTTGTTTTGTCAGGTTTTTTTGGCGCATCTTTGTCTGCGACATGTCGCAGACATCGTGCGCCAGTCTGCGACACAATGCGCCATTTTTTCACGACGGACCTGATGTGGATTCTCCCAAACCCAAAAAAGGGGCGTAACCCGACATTTCTGAGCTTTCCCACGAATTTGTTGAATTGTTGTGGATTTTTTCCCGACAACTCAGAGTAGTTGGAAACCAAAACCAACAAAACCAACGTGCGACAAACAGGATGCGACATAATAATAAATACCAGGGGAAAAAAGCAGTCGGGTAAGAAAGCAAGACAGACTTACAACCCGATTTTCTAAGTAAATGAGGGCCTATGTGTTTTTAGAAGTTTCTATGTACATATATGTTTTTATATGTTTTTGATTACCCTACCATCTAACTAAAACCAAACACATGTGAACAGAGAAAAAAAAACTACCACATCAACGTGCGTCCGTTGCCAACCACCACAATCACCTCACTTCCGTCACAAGAATGACGTCAGAGATACTTTTCACCCACAAATTTTTAAACAGACTGTGCCCGTATATATATCAGACAAATAGAGTCAGACTACACTAGCCTGACGAAGTGGGGGTCATCCTGCGAAACGCGTTGCTATTTCTCATACCTTGTCTTTTTTATTCTTTTATTTCATTTTATTTTTTACTTCGGTCCATATATTTCTGCTAAAATGTATGGATTGTCCCTTCTTTTTTTAAATAAACAAGTAACCCTAATTACCTAGGATGCTTGTTTGACTGGACTATATCCTCAAGGCGCCACATATACCATCCACTTTTTTCTCTCAACTTAGATAGCGCCCGATCACGGCACTTAGATAGCGCCCTTCTCTGTTCCTATTTTTCCACATATATCCTGCCTCAGGGCTCTCCTGCAATGTTCCCCCTAATGTGAATAGGTTGTATATTTAGGACCTTTGATATGGTCACATGATTGTTAGTCACATGATAATGTTTTTCACATGTTTAAGTCATAGGTTTTGCTACCCAGAGAGCACCAGGTGACCCGCTGTTGGCCTATGGGCTCCTTGCTCAGCCCCCCTTAATAAGAGAGGGAGGTACTACAATAGCTCTCTTACACCACACTTTCTGCTGAGGTCAAGTCCAGTCCAGACGTCTCAGAGCCAGTGTCCTGCACATCTGGAGGCCTCAACCTAAATTGCAGCCACAAGTCAGTAAGTTAAGTCATCTTCAGTCAAGTCAATTGTAGTCAGCATGGCCTGCACCTGTAGTCTCAAGTCACCGCAAGTCCCAGCAAGCTGCGAGGTCCCCCATGTTACTGGTCACCTCTCTGGGATCCTACCATTAACTTTAACCTGGCCTTGGACTATTATTCGCCCCTGCCTAACCAAGGACTAGTGGTACTACCTTCAGGTGGTAGGCAAACCATGCCCTGGCGTCACGAACACGAGAGGGTTAATACCATCTACCCCTGGGTAACACCATCTGCCCCTTACAGCTCACATTGCACCCCGATGATATCCCTGGGCAACACCATCTGCCCCTTACACCTCACATCATACCCCGACAACACCACAAATCCAACACTCAGAAGCACATCGTTCCCAGAGAGACACTCTAATAAACTGATGATTAAAAAACTTTGCCATTGAAGCCTTTTTTCATGCAAAAACACCAATAGAAAAAATGTTTTTGCCGCACACCGTTTTAGCTGTGAAAAAACGTTGTGGCCAGATGTTAGCTGCAAGTCAATAGTGAACTGCAAAATGCCAGATCCACTTGGCGTTTTTCATTTCGGAATTATTATTTTTTTGTAATCCTTTTGGTATTTTTGGCTCCTTGGCAGTTTTTTTTTTTTTTTTTTTAAACAACCTCTTTTTGAGACTTTGGCTTTTTTTTTCTGGGAAAATCTTGGCATTTTCCTCCCATAGAAGCCTATGGAAGTGAAAAAACGTCAAGAAAAACGCCATGTGGGTTTTAACTTTAGCATTTTTGCAGGCAGTTTTTATTCTTTTTTTTGGACTTTGGATAGGGGATAAGATGTCTCGGGGCGGAGTATCCCTTTAAACCTAAGCCTGCTGGCAAAATTAGAAAAACAACAAGGGGTTCAGATGAAGCAGCTCAGCCCCACCTTACTCTACAAGCTCCTAATCTCCAGGTGAATGTTCTAGTCCAGCTTGCAAACCATGCCCCCGCAAAACCCCGCCCTCTTCTATTTTTGGCCTACAATGTTTTCATCACAGCTCAGCCCCACTTGAAAACAGGATATGAGGTCTTGATATACGGGCGGGATATGAGGTCGGGATATAACAACAAGATATGAGGTTGGGATATGAGGATGAGATATGAGGACCCGATATGAGGTCGGAAAATAGGTCGACATACGAGGAATGGTTTTCAGGACCGAAGCGGTGCTCCCATCATGCACGGCAGGTACCGCCTGGGACCCGCCAGTAATGGCAGACATGAGTGATTGAGCTGATGTCCGCTATTAACCCCTCAGATGCAGTGATCAATACTGATCACTACATCTGCGGCAATGCAGAACTTGGAATGGATGATCGGATTGCCAGCGGTACAGGAGCAGGGATACAATCTCCTCAACTGCCTCCGTCCATAGAATCATAGAATGTGTCGGCAAATAAGAACCATTTGGCCCATCTAGTCTGCCCAATAATCTGAATACTATGAATAGTCCCTGGCCCTATCTTATATGAAGGATAGCCTTATGCTTATCCCATGCATGTTTAAACTCCTTCACTGTATTTGCAGCAACCACTTCTACAGGAAGGTTATTCTATGCATCCACTACTCTCTCAGTAAAGTAATACTTCCTGATAATACTTTTAAACCTTTGCCCTCTAATTTATAACTATGTCCTTTTGTGGTAGTTTTTCTTCTTTTAAATATGCTCTCCTCCTTTACCGTGTTGATTACCTTTATGTATTTAAAAGTCTCTATCATATCCCTCTGTCTCTTCTTTCTTCTATACATGTTAAGGTCCTTTAACCTTTCCTGGTAAGTTTTATCCTGCAATCCATGTACTAGTTTAGTATCTTCTCTGAACTCTTCTTTGTCCATCCTCCCAGCGCCTTCCAGCAGACCAGAGAAGTAGATCGCCGATAATACTGTGCTATGCCCTTTTATGTCCCTGTGGGGACATAAAAAGTGTAAAAATAGTAAAAAAAAAGCCCCTCCCCAATAAAAATTTAAGTGGTCCCTTTTTCCCATTTTACCCCCAAATGCGTAAAAAAAAAATGTCAATAACATTTTTGGTATCAGCGTGTCCGAACTAGCAAAATATTGTGTTAATCATTCCATGCGAAGAAAGGTAAAAAAAAAAAAATAGCAAAATTCCATCACATTCCAAAATAAAAAAAAAAAAATTAAAACTAATAAAAATTCACATATATGCAAAAGTCGAACCGATAAAAACAACAGATCACAGCACAAAAATTACCCATTATACAGCCCCGTATACGTAAAAATGAGAAAGTTATAGGTGGTCAAAATAGCAATTTCAAAGGGGTACTCCGGTGCTTACACATCTTATCCCCTTTCCAAAGGATAGGGGATAAGATGCCTGATCGCGGGAGTCCCACAGCTGGGGACGCCCGGGATCAAGCACGGGGCACCCCGTTTGTAATCAGTCCCCGGAACGTGTTCGCTCCGGGTCTGATTACAGGCGACCACCGGGCCGGCGGCATGTGACGTCACGCCTCCACCCCTGTGTGATGTCACGCTCCGCCCCTCAATGCAAGCCTACGGGAGGGGGCCTGATAACTGTCACGCCCCCTCCCATAGACTTGCATTGAGGGTCAGAGCGTGATGTCACATGGGGGCGGAGGCGTGACGTCACACGCCGCCGGCCGTGTGGTCGCCGGTAATCAGACTGATTACAAACGGGGTGCCGCGTGCATGATCACGGGCGTCCCCAAAGGCGGGAATCCCGTGATCAGGCATATTATCCCCTATCCTTTGGATAGGGGATAAGATGTGTAAGCACCGGGTAACCCCTTTAAACATACTTATTTTGTTTAAAAAAAGTTAGTTTTTTTAAAAGCTGTACAAGAATAGAAAAGTATCCAAACATGGGTATCATTTGAATCATATTAACCCACAGAATAAATAAAACATGTCATTTTTACCGTAAAGTGTACAGTGTAAAAGCGAAAACTTCTATAATTTGCGGTTTTCTTTTCAATTTCCCCACACAAATAATATTTTTTGAAGTTCGCCATACATTTTTTTGTGAAATGAGAGATGTCATTACAAAGCACAATTGGTTGAGCAAACAACAAGCCCTGATATGGGTCTGTGAATGGAAATATAGTTATGATTTTATCAGCTGCTGTATGCTCCACAGGAAGTTCTTTTCTTTTTGAATTTCTTTCCAGTCTGACCACAGTGCTCTCTGCTGACACCTTTGTTCATGTCATGAAATCCCCATAGCAAACCTCTTTTGCTCTGGACAGTTCCTGGCATGGGCAGAGGGGTCAGCAGAGAGCACAATGGTCAGACAGAAAAGAAATTTGAAAAAGAAAAGAACTTCCTCTGGAGCATACAGCAGCTGATAAGTACTGGAAGGATTAAGATTTTTAAATAGAAGTAATTTACAAATTTTAACTTTCTGGCACCAGTTTATTTTAAAAAAAATCGAGTACCCCTCTAAGGGGTTAAAAAAACAGGTTCTCAATGGATCGTGCCCAGTAGGCCTCCAATATGTCTCTTGGAATGAAAAACCCTCTATTTCCTCTAGTGGGAATCTTCTATTATTTCAGGTCTCACATGTTTGTCTAGGATACAATCCTTCTGACTTCCAGAAATTGTGAATATGAGACAGTTTTTTGCAGTGGGCTATGAATACATGTCTAAGGACAATAGGTCATGTTTACCTCTTCTAGGATATCTAGAAAAGCAGAGGTGGTAGAGGGTGTGTGATGCAGGGCAGATGGAATTACCCTAGGGGCAGATGGCATTAACCCCTTGTGTTTGTGACGCCAGGGCGTGGTTTATCCTCAATACCAGTATGGGGTGGGTGCAGCTCACTTATTGTAAATATAACCGAAGTTACTGAGATGGACTCCCACACCCCGGAATGTATAGACAAAGTGAGGAAACAAAATGTATCTCAGTCCTCTAAGATATACAAGTGAAATTAGTGGACAAAGATAAATGTAAAAATAAAAATATTAAAATATTAAAAAAATATTAAAAATATGTGATATTAAGAACCAGGTATATAGGTAATGGTATTATAAAATAGTAAGTAAATTGGATAATATTCTATGCAAACAAGTAACATAAATGGATACAATATAAATACATTTACCGTGTATACTCGAGTATAAGCCGAGTTTTTCCGCACAATTTTTCGTGCTGAAAATTCCCCCCTCGGCTTATACTCGAGTGAAAAAAAAATATATATATATATACCATGGGGGGGGGGGGCGGATGGCCGGGCCGTCCATCCTCTCTGCAGGGACCATCCGACTAGTGACGCTGCCTTGATTCCACCGCACAGGGACGTCAGACATCCATAACGTCAGGAGTGTCCCTGCGCACGGACATCCCAGCGCGGCGGTGTCAATGCAGCATCACTAGTCTGGGGCAGGCCCGGAGCGGAGAAGAGGGCCTCCCGGTGAAGATGGATGGCCCAGACCGGCTCACCCTTCCCCCCGAAATGCGGACAGTCCCTGCAGCTGCTAAGCAACAGGACTGAGAGAACTGGGGAGGTGAGTAGACAACGAGGGGGACCTATATGATGACGGAGGGGGCGGTCTGGATGATGACAGGGGGTATATAGACTGGGGGTGATGATGACAAGGGGGGTTTGACAGGGGGTGATGGATGATGACATGGGGGTCTGGATGATGGCAGGGGGAATGATGTATTCCCCCCCTAGGCTTATACTCGAGTCGATAAGTTTTCCCACATTTTGGGGGTGAAAGTAGGGGCCTCGGCTTATATTCAGGTTGGCTAATACCCGAGTATATACAGTATTAAGATATTGGTGAACTAGGCTGTGTAGTCACAGGGCCCTTGTGACTCACAACCAATACATATAATAATCGTATAAAATGCAATTATAAAACAATAAGAATATATAAAATGCTGCTTGTATGTATCTAATTTGTTCAGAATGAGCTGGGATCTAGAATATAACTAGCCCTGGAATGGTAACTACCTTTTGTGTGATACAGCATGTAATGCCGGGCAAAACAGTTGTCAAGATCCCTGTGAAATTCCACTAATTGTTTGTTGTTGCCAAATCAAAATAGCGTCATCAATATATCTGAGCCACATGGTTAGTTGTGAAAATGAAGTATAGTTATATATGGTTATATACAATTAAACCTCCCTGTGAATTTTGCTGTGACAGATTTATGTCTTTGATATAAATTGGCTTCTTCTTTGAGAGGGCCACCCTTTTAGAAGGACACTTTCAATGCAATTTGGGGTGGTTGTCTCATTGACATTCCAATGTATTTATTATTTTATATGTTTTTTACCCTTTGACACCATATGATTGACTTTCCCATGCCCTCTTTTTGCTGAGACACAGTATAGTTAAATAAGAACCGTAAGCAAGCATCGGCATCACATCTGCATGTTCGTGAGAACAATTATCTTTCCTGGAGGGACTTACAGAATGCCGGTCTCAAGTGTAAAAAAATTCTTTAGAGATACTTTAATAACTGCATCGGGAGCAAGGAATATATCACCAATTACCAATGCTTTGCCCTTATATATACCAGTCACTGGATTACACTGCATGCATTGGGCTCAGTATGTTGTATACTACCCCTTTCCAGATTGGAAGACTTTGAGATATTTCTACACTGTAAGTATAATTCATACATAAGCAAATAAACGAAGCAAATGAATGTGGCAACTCACCACTCACCGCAACCATAGGGAATTCAGCGTGGTGCGGCCGCCATGGATGTCCGGGAGGGTGCGGGAAGCTCAGAGGCTACAAACCGGTAGGTTTCGTGCAGTTGCACTTCTTCCGGCCTCCTGAATTGAACCGTTTCATTCCATAGACTTCCATTGTATTGCACACTAAGCCTTGTGTGGTGCCACACTAAGCAGTGTTAGGTGCCTCCTATTTTTGTCTTGTTTACTCTGATAATTCATACATAATTACTATGGACATCTTCATCTTCATTATGTATCATCATTTGCCCTCATCTGTACATTTTCGATACTGATCAGTTCTCAAAAATCTCAGAGGGAAGACCACCAATTCCAATCATTGTTAGCTTGGTGTCCATAAGTACGAGTAGGTCACTACACATATAGTACAACATTATGGCCCAGATTTATCAAACTGTGTGAGAGAAAAAAATAGAGTGATTTTCCCACAGCGACCAATCACAGCTCAGATAACGAGCTGAGGTAAATTGAAACCTGAGCTGTGATTGGTTGTTGTGGGAAAATCACTCTATTTTTTCTCTCACACAGTTTGATAAATCTGGGCCATAATGTTGTACTGTATGTGTAGTGACCTACTTGTACTTATGGACACCAAGCTAACAATGATTGGAATTGGTGGTCTTCCCTCTGGGATTTTTGAGAACTGATAAGTGAGAGGTCCTGATGTCCAAAATGAGGTAAATTGAAACCTGAGCTGTGATTGGTTGTTGTGGGAAAATCACTCTATTTTTTCTCTCAAATAGTTTGATAAATCTAGGCCTATAATCATTAACTTATGTCGTATAACCTTGTTGACCAATGCTTCATCTATGAAGATTGACTAAGCTCAGAACAGTATGCATGAGCCGTACCTTAATATAAGAAATACATACAACCGGGCTGGGTAGGCCTTTTACAATGATTGGATGTACATCATACATCTATATCTATAAACCTATTTTCTCCCATTTCTGTTGTTTGGGTCATTTACCATATTCTTATACATTATCATTATTAGCTGTCTCACAATTCTTCCATAGTTGAAAATTCCTCTAACGGCCAATGGTGGACGACTGGTCAACATCTTTGTCATTATCTAACAACTAAGAGTCTTCCTATTGTATATATTTATCTCTTTCTTTCTTTCTCTTACTCTTCATTCCAGTTTTTTTTTCCCTTCTTCATTCTCCCCTGTGGTTTCAGGTGGTGGAAACATTACTGCGTATGTTTGTTTCTGTATATGGTCTATATGGATTAGCTACTTGTTAGAAATCTCAGCTGCTTGTTACTTTCTTTAAATTCCAATCAGATCCATGATCCATGATTTACTGTTTATTAATAATAATAATAATAATAATAAATATATATATATATATATATATATATATATATATATATATATATTACTTTTAATTTTTTTTTTATCTTTAAAGGGGTTATCCAGGAAAAAACTTTTTATATATATATATATATATATATATATATATATATATCAACTGGCTCCAGAAATTTAATCAGATTTGTAAATTACTTCTATAAAAAAAATCTTAATCCTTTCAGTATTTATGAGCTGCTGAAGTTGAGTTGTTCTTTTCTGTCTGAGTGCTCTCTGATGACACCTGTCTCGGGAACCGCCCAGTTTAGAAGCAAATCCCCATAGCAAACCTCTTCTACTCTGTGCAGTTCCTGAGGCAAGCAGAGATGTCAGCAGAGAGCACTGTTGCCAGACAGAAAAAGAACAACTCAACTTCAGCAGCTGATAATTATTGGAAGCATTAAGATTTTTTAATACATTTTTTTTTTTTTACTGGAATACCCCTTTAATTTAGTTGCATAGTTACATAGTTCATAAGTGTTGATAAATGAGTATCCATCAAGTTAAACCTGTATCTCTGTTTTGTCTCTGTGTTGATCCTGAAAAATTATTTCATCCATAACTATTTCCCATTAAAAATTAATGTTTACACTTATATTATATATATATATATATATATATATATATATATATATATATATATATATATATATATACAGTACAGACCAAAAGTTTGGACACACCTTCTCATTCAGAGTTTTCTTTATTTTCATGACTATGAAAATTGTAGATTCACACTGAAGGCATCAAAACTGTGAATTAACACATGTGGAATTATATACATAACAAAAAAGTGTGAAACAACTGAAAATATGTCATATTCTAGGTTCTACCCACCTTTTGCTTTGATTACTACTTTGCACACTCATTCTCTTCATGTGCTTCAAGAGGTAGTCACATGAAATGGTTTTCCAACAGTCTTGAAGGTGTTCCCAGAGATGCTTAGCACTTGTTGGCCCTTTTTGCCTTCACTCTGCGGTCCAGCTCACCCCAAATCATCTCGATTGGGTTCAGGTCTGGTGACTGTGGAGGCCAGGTCATCTGGCGCAGCCCCCCATCACTCTCCTTCTTGGTCAAATAGCCCTTACACAGTCTGGAGGTGTTTGGGGTCATTGTCCTGTTGAAAAATAAATGATGGTCCAACTAAACGCAAACCGGATGGAATAGCATGCCGCTGCAAGATGCTGTGGTAGCCATGCTGGTTCAGTATGCCTTAATTTTGAATAAATCCCCAACAGTGTCACCAGCAAAGCACCCCCCTACCATCACACCTCCTCCTCCACATCAGCACACCTGTGAAGTGAAAACCATTTCAGGTGACTACCTCTTGAAGCTCAACAAGAGAATGCCAAGAGTGTGCAAAGCAGTAATCAAAGCAAAAGGTGGCTACTTTGAAGAACCTAGAATATTACATATTTTCAGTTGTTTCACACTTTTTTGTTATGTCTTTAATTCCACATGTGTTAATTCATAGTTTTGATGCCTTCAGTGTGAATCTACAATTTTCATACTCATGAAAATAAAGAAAACTCTGAATGAGAAGGTGTGTCCAAACTTTTGGTACATATAGTGCATACGTTCCTTCTACACCAAGGAACTGCTTTGCCTCCTGATAAATTTGGACCTAGGGCTAATTATCCAATATTATTTATATACATAACTTCATACTTCATAGTGATGTGCATTTTCTATTTTACAGCTCATTCTATGGGTAAACACTGGTGTATGGCTCATGTGTATATAAGATTTCTGGAGGTTCTTCTGGTACACTTCACATCGATAATATGTTCCTTGGGTCAGATGTGTACATTACCACCTATGTCAGACCTGGAGGGGATAAGACAACCTGGAGATATCATGATAGGAGTATTACTACCCATTAACTCTGACAAGAACTACCAAACACTCACATTCAATGTACAACCACCCAGGACCACCTGCAAACTGTAAGTAAGCCCAATGCCAAGATGATGCTACTGGTTTAGAGCTATTTTAGATCATATGGAAAGTTTAACAACCCTTTAATGTTTTCACATTTTATTATGTTGTGGTTTTGCGCTAAAATTAAAAATAAAAACATTTAATTTCTCATAGACATAAGTATTCAGACCCTTTGCTGTGACACCTGAAATTTATCTCTGGCTCCTCCCATTTCACTTGATCATCTCATTCACATGTTTCTCCATCATGATTGGAGTCACCTGGGGTAATTTCAGTTGATTGGACAGAATTTTAACAGACACTGCCCTGTCTATATAAGGTCTCACAGTGTATATTAGAGCAAAAACCAAGACATGAGGGGGAAAAAATGTGTATGGAGTCGGAGATCTGGAGAAGGCAGAAAAGCACTAAACATTTCCAAGGCACCAGTGGCCTCCATAAGTCTTACATGAAAGGAGGAACAACCAGGACTCTTCCTAGAACTGCTTCCCCACCAAACTAAGTAATCAGGGGAGAAGGCCCTTTGTAAAAGAGGTGACCAAGAACCCAATGGTCATTCTGGCTGAGCTCCAAGGATACTATGTGCAGATGGGAGAAGGTCGAGAACCATCACTGCAGCCTCCACAATCTGGGATTTATAGCAGATTAGCCAGAAAGAAGTTTCTCCTTAGGAATAACACTTGAAAGCTGCCTAAAGGTCACAAAAAAAATCACCTCAATGACTCTCAAACTATGAGACATGAAATTCTCCGGTCTGATGAAATCATGATTGACATTTTTGGCCTCAAATCTAAGCATATGTCTGGAGGAAACTAGAAACTGACCATCACCTGCCCAATATCATCCCCTACAGTGAAACATTGGGGTTGGCAGCATAATGCTGTGGGCAAATGGAGACTGGTCAGGGTTATGAGAAAGCAGAATGGGGCAAAGTACAGAGATATTCCTAATTTAAACTGGATCCAGAGTGCCCTGGCCCTCAGACTGTGACATAGGCATCCAATGACCCTAAGCACACAGCCAAGACAACACAGGAGGCTTCAGGACAACTCTGTGCATGTCCTTGAGTGGCTCAACCAGACCCCTGAAATGAACCGAATGGAACATCTCTGGAAAGACCTGAAAATGGCTCCCACCGACGGTCCCAATCCTACCTAACAGAGTTTAAGTTTAAGATTGGCAGATAAAAATGACAGGATATCTCTAAATCGAGGTGTGTAAACCTTGTGGCCTCATGTCCAAGAAGACTAGCTGGAGGCTGTAATCACTGCCAAAGGGGCCTCAACTAAGTCCTGAGTAAAGGGTCTGAATACTTATGTCACTGAAAGAGTTGAGTTTTTTTTCTTCTTTTTAATAAATTGATAAATATTTGTAAAATTCTGTCATTATGGGTTAGTGAGGGCAGAATGATGGGGAAACACAACGACAAACAGAGCAAAATGTGAATAAAGTGACTTGTGTTCTACTGTAGAACAAACTTTCTTTAAATTGGGGAAGATTTATCGAAAAACCTGTGCAGAGGAAGAGTGGTGCAGTTGCCCATAGCGACCAATTAGATCGATTCTATCACTTTTATAAAGGCCTCTGGAAATTGAAGCGATCTGATTGGTTGCTATGGGTAACTGCACCACTCTTCCTCCACACAGGTTTTGATAAATCTCCCCAATTGAGTCCATTTTCATCTCTTAAATGTGTCTGTGATATCTTAGAATGACATCTTTATTCTTGATTCAAGCATTGATGTCCTAATAGGGGGAGATTTATTATTGCAATAAGAGCTTTTTTTTTTTTTTTTTTTGCTTACTCCGGGCACACAAAATGTCAAACATATGGCTCAGCACTTTTCTTTTGCAGCAAACGGCCTTACCTAAGCAACTTTCAGTTTTCACTTTGCAGTGGTTGCGAATATATGAAGTGTGAATGTCACACGTAGGAATAAAAAAAAGTCACAAACCCCTCCAAAAACCGGGTTAGACCTGGCTTACCAAAATGCCTTTGGAGGGCACTTATAAAAAGTCTGCAAATAAAGTCGTAGTGGAGAGGAGGAAACATACATGTGGGGGGGGGGGGGAGATTTATCAAAACCTGTCCAGAGGAAAAGTTGCCCAGTTGCCCATAGCAACCAATCAACTCGCTTCTTTTATTTTTAACAAGGCCTCTGCAAAATGAAAGAATCTGATTGGTTGCTATGGGCCATTGTAAGGAGGGAAGAAAACGAAAAAAGATGCGGGGGCGCTCTCTGGCGTAGTAAATTCAATATTTGATGGTTCAAGAGAAAAAGAGAAGGAAAAAAACACCAACATACCTGTGCTGTGGCACTGACCTCAAGGGGTTGTGCGATAGGTAAGGCACGACTTTGTTTTGGTGTGTGGTGGGCTGTTACAGCTTGCTGCTTGGTGCCCCCTTGTCCGTTGTCCCCAAGAAGGGGTCACGGAAAGAACTGTAAAGGAATAGAAGCACAGAAAATGTGGGGGTACTGTCTCCCAAGCTCCACTGTGTAAATGAGTCAGGATGCCAAATGGATAAACAGGTTATTTTATTCGTACATAAAGGGTACAACTGGACAACGCGTTTCGGCGTGTTCTCACGCCTTTCTCAGGTCCACAACAATAATTTTGCTGCGTCCTGCTAGTGTGTTCCTGTGTTTGGGCGGCTGATAGCCGCCCAAACACAGGAACACACTAGCAGGACGCTGCAAATTATTGTTGTGGACCTGAGGAAGGCGTGAGAATACGCCAAAACGCGTTGTCCAGTTGTACCCTTTATGTACGAATAAAATAAAATAATCCTGTGTATCCATTTGGCATCCTGACTCATTTACACAGTAGCACTTGGGAGACAGAACCCCCGCATTTTCTGGGCTTCTATTCCTTTATGGGCAACTTTTTCTTTGCGCAGGTTTTGATAAATCTCCCCCACAAACTGGTGTTCTGAAGTGATTTAGTGTTTTTTGCTTATGTGAGCCAAATATATCAACCCCCTGTGATAACCCCATGTGTCGCACATAAGCAAAACCAAAACAAAAAATAAATGACTTCAAAACTCACTTTCCAAAGACAACTATGATTAATCTTCCCCATAGTTTTGTTCCAAGTTTAGGATTTGACCTGGGTTCAAACAATGTTAAATAAAGGCAAAACATTTCAGTAAAATAGCTATAAAAAGCACAGTTTAAAAAAAAATATCCAATTTAGAAATTTTGAAATTACTGCTATTTTAAATTCCGTTAAAGGGGTTCTCCCGTGGAAAACTTTTTTTTTCTTTAAATCAACTGGTGCCAGAAAGTTAAACAGATTTGTAAATCACTTCTATTAAAACATCTTAATCCTTCTAGTACTTTTTAGGGGCTGTATACTAAAGAGAAATCAAAAAAAGAAATGCATTTCCTCTGATGTCATGACCACAGTGCTCTCTCCTGACCTCTGCTGTCCATTTTAGGAACTGTCCAGAGTGGGAGAAAATCCCCATAGCAGACATATGCTGCTCTGGACAGTTCCTAAAATGGACAGCAGAGGTCAGCAGAGAGCACTGTGGTCATGACATCAGAGGAAATGCATTTCTTTTTTTTATTTCTCTTTAGTATACAGCCCCTAAAAACTACTGGAAGGATTAAGATTTTTTAATAGAAGTGATTTACAAATCTGTTTATTTTTCTGGCACCAGTTGATTTAAAAAAAAAAAATTCCACGGGAGTACCCCTTTATTCTCTTCTTTGATGATTTGGTTGTTCCATTACAGGGTAAAGTAACAGTATAGTTGCGATGTTCGGGCTGTCTTGTACTATAATCTTCTTTTGTGTGGTTGGCCTGTACTGCTTTTGTAATTAAGTTGTGATACTCTATGTTTTCTGATGTGGTTATCTTGTGGAATGGATACAGTAACACTGGGTGATATGGACTAAAATAAAAACTTAGGGGGAGATTTATCAAAACCTGCCCGGAGGAAAAGTTGCAATCAGATCGCTTCTTTCGTTTTTCCTGTTGTTAGGCTTACTCAATCCCTAGTAATAGAGAGAGACCAAAATAGAACACAGAAAGTGTGGTATAATGCTAAACACTGCTATGCCTATGAGCAATCTGTGAGCCTGTCTGCCTCCTCCAGAAGATTCACTCTGAATGAATTAAAGGTAAAATCAGTTTCATCCCAGCCCCCTACATGTTCAATCTCCTTCTCCCATCATCTCAGCCCCACAATGTACTATACTCTGAACAAGCTAATCCCCTCCCCTAGTCCCCTGATAACCCCATGAATGGTAACATGTAATATATATTCTTAAAATTTTGTAAAATACTGTAAAAATATTATTAAAAAAATTATAATAAAAAAATACATTTCTATATTCCAGGTTTGGTCTGGAATCATATCAAATGCTTCATGTCTTGATGTTCACTATGGAGGAGGTCGACAGAGATCCTTTCATTTTGTCAAATGTTACATTAGGATTCCAATTGTATGACACCTGTAATATACCTCACTATGAATTACAAGGGGCTTTACAGTTCCTGACTGACTCTAGTATTACTCTCACCAACCACCAGTGTCAGTCTACATCGTCCTTTGCAGCTGTTATTGGAAGCACAGCTTCAGCCAACTCAATAATCTTGGCTCATTTTTTGGGAACCTTCAAATATCCCCAGGTAAGAAGATTAAAAATAAACATTACTCCGTCTATATCCACTGGTCATTCAAAAGGAAGACCTCTTGGTAATTGTCTAGGCCATGAATGGTCAAACAAAGATCCTGATCTACCAGTAGACCTCAGATTTTTGGGTTACCAATATTTTCTTCTTGTCATATAAGGTTTTGCTTCATTAAGTTCATGACCTTTTCCAATGAAAAACTCATTTTTAATATAGGGATTATATAGAGATTCATGATGTTTGAACCACAGTCAGTTTGGCACAGGCTACTCTAATATGTGTAATCTAGTAAATCTCCCTGTTCTTAACCTTCTAACCACCGTCAAAATGGACTTTTAGGCTCTCACGTAGTGGTACCCAGAGTAGTCCCTGACTGGTGACTACTAGGAATGTCTGTAGGAGAAGCAGAGGCAAAGTCTGGAACAAAGTCAGGAGTAATCACTTTGAAAGAGTCTGGAACCTTAGAGTATGATTAGAAGATTGGCCATGGGTCAGTGTCAGACAATACAGAAGTAAACTATCTCAGAGGGACAATATATTATACAATGTGTACCAACCTATGTTTTAACAATGCCACTCTTACAGATAGAAATCAACAGTTAGCAACCAGTCGACCCAATATGGCTCACAAATATGTGCAAAGAGCTGATGGCCAAAGGTATGAGCTTGGTCCTGAAATGGGGAAAAGTAAATGTTAATAGCACCAGTGAAAAATTAGAAATGGAAAACTGGTAGACAGCAGACCGAGTGGAAGACAACTGAGGGTAAAAGGAAGAAGGGTAAAGAAAGAAGATATAAGGATGTCTAAGGAATTTAAGGTGCTCAAGTGCTACATCGTGGCACAACTCCTCGCTCACCTCCTAGGCCTTCCTTGTCTGATGTACAGAGCCCTGCATGTCAATCAAAGTGGGGCAGGGAGGTGAGGGAGCTTGAGCAGCTTGACCCCACCTTATTGACACTTGGCTGAGAAATTAAAAGGAGATTGTAAAAGTTTAACAAACCCCATCAGCTCTAATAACGGTACAATGAACTTTTATAACAAAGTGGTCCTTATCCCCCAAAGGATAGGGGATAAGATGTCTTTTAGAGGGGGTCCCGCTGCTGGGGACCCCGCAATCTCGGCTGCGGCACCCCAGACATCTCGTGCAAACTTCTCTCTTGGCCCGATGACTACCGATACGGGGCGGAGGCTCGTGATATCATGGTCCTGCCCCATTTGTGACGTCATGGCCATGCCCATTAAATGCAAGCATACGGTCACACCCCCTCCCATAGGCTTGCATTAAGGGAGCGTGGCCATGACGTCACGAGCCTCCGATGCTGAACCCGATGCTCTTAACAAACACTGAGTACAGCATGGAGATTGCGGGTGTCCCCAGCGACAGGACCCCCCCGTGATCAGACATCTTATCCCCTATCCTTTTGATAGGGGATAAGATGTCTATGGGCGGAGTACCCCTTTAACAACAATCCAAGTATGACTGCAGTTCACTGCAGCAAATACAGCTGCTGATAATGGAATCCAAGTGTAATGCCAGTTCAATGTGTGCTACTCCCGTGGGGGATAGGTGGAGTAATCCAAGTTAGCTAAGGATGATAGTCCCTCAGGGAAACGGTAGAATAGTTGTGTCATGTGAAGCCTGTACAACCTCTAAAAAATGATTATTATGTTAATATAGTACTTACTAATAGAAGGATCCAAACACTTTGATAACTTGCAAACAAGGGGAAACAAGTAAATAAGGTTGTATAGAGTTTTTCACTGTTCCATTTAAGAATGCTTTTATAGCAGATATTATGATTAAGAGTCCAATTAGTTCAGACTCTACTGTGAAAGGCCTACACAGGTTCACTTACTGTGGGGCAGATTCTTAAAGCTTTACTCATGTGCAGCACTATAGCCTTTGTGCAGTGCTAAAGAAATGACGTGGGGCCTTCCCCGGATACTCACAGAGCCGACCTGAGAAAATCTGGACTTTACAACATCTTGACAGTTTACCTTATTGTAACCTGGTCTTGTTAATAGGTAATGACCTTTGTTTATTCTACTTACTCATATTTTTTTTACTCTCAAATAGTTGTTTTAAAGAAAAAATATTTAATAAAAAAAAAACAGTTGAACGAAAAAAAAAAAAAAAGAAGAAGCAGGATACTTGAAAAAAGATGCCTCACAGCATGGACCAGAGAAATCCTTGGGCAAAATCCTCTGTACAGCGCTGTGATTACTGCATACACAACCCAAATCTGTCTTAGGTTAGAAGATTCTTGCGATTAGAAAAGTAGTCGGTTATCTTGTTGCAGCAAGATTTAGCCAAAACAGGTTGCTGACTAGGAGTGAACTTTTCTGGCAAATCCCAGGAGGTACACTCTTACTAAACTAGTCTACCTAGCAGGAGCAGAGCCGTAGGACAACTTCATATTTTTATAGCTGGGGCATGGGTCCCGAGAGACTGGGAATGTCTTTATGTGTCAAAGTTTTCATTTTCTGTTTTTCATGTTTATTTATTTATTTTTTAGATCAGTCCATTATCAAGTGTCTCTCTTCTGAGTAATAGGAGAATATTTCCATCCTTCTTCAGGATCGCTGCAAATGATAAATACCAATCCATTGGACTGGCTCACTTTGTTCTGAACTTTGGTTGGACCTGGGTTGGCCTCATAGCGAGTAACAATGATTACGGTCTTGAAGGAATTTCCCCGATTAGACAAGAGTTGGTCAAGGCCGGAGCATGTTTGGCTTTTACTGAATACATTCGTCTAGGTCAACCTGATCGCAATGCGCCGCGAATAGTGCAGACCATCGAAGAGTCCACAGCGATGGTTGTTGTTGTGTTTGCTCTTGATGTTGATTTCCTTCCTATTGTGAATGAGTTGGTGAAGCGGAATGTCACAGGGAGAGTTTTTATTGGTAATGCCGGTTGGGCCAGGTCAATAATATTGTCAAAAAGTTATTATTTTCAGGTTTTAAAGGGCGCACTTGGCATCGCTACCTATGGTTATGTTATACCAGGCTTCAGCCAGTTCCTGAGGAATATTCATCCTCATGAAGCTACAGGACCGAACTGGGTGAAACAATTCTGGGAAAAACTTTTCAGCTGCACATTTCCTAATGGTGACAATCATTTTGTAAAGAACTGCACTGGAATGGAACAGCTTGATGAAGTAATTGGCAGTTCTGCTTTTAGCAACAGCTTAAGATATACCCATCATATGTATGCTGCAGTGCACACCTTGGCAAAAGCTTTACATGATTTAAAAAACTGCAAGTCCGGAGAGGGACCATTTACTAATGGGACCTGTGCAAACACTTGGAACTTTAAACCATGGCAGGTAAATTTAGAGAATGGATCTGAACTAAGAAATCTAACAGGTTGGTCCAAAGATCTCAATGATAAAATTTTTACCTAACAGACAACATAAACTGTTCTCCTCCATTTGTGTTCATCTCTCTATTCAAAACATGATGGGGTATTGCTTAAGTCTGTAACTGGAGAAAAGTAGAGAAATCATTGACCTACCTCTACACTCTGCTCTGTGTAACATGTCTACAGTTAACTTCACAACTTAAAGGGGTACTCCGGTGAAAATTTTTTTTTTAAATCAACTGGGGCCAGAAAGTTAAACAGATTTGTAAATGACTTTTATTTAGAAATCTTAATAGTTCCCCTACTTATCAGCTGCTGTATGCTCTAAAGGAAGTTGAGCTGTTCTTTTCTGTCTGACCACAGTGCTCTCTGCTGACACCTCTGTCCATGTCAGGAACTGTCCAGGGCAGGAGCAAATTACCATAGCAAACCTATCCTGCTCTGGACAGTTCCTGACATGGACAGAGGTGTCAGCAGAGAGCACTGTGATCAGACATAAAATAATTTAAAAAAGAAAAGAACTTGCTCTGGAGCGTACAGCAGCTGATAAGTACTGGAAGGATTAAGATTTTTAAATAGAAGTAATTTACAAATCTGTTTAACTTTCTGGCACCAGTTGATTTAAAAAAATGTTTTTCACCGGAGTACCCCTTTAACCTCTTGGGGACGCAGGGTGTACCTACATAGTTACATAGTTAGTACGGTCGAAAAAAGACATATGTCCATCATGTCCAACCAGGGAATTAAGGGGTAGGGGTGTGGCGCGATATTGGGGAAGGGATGGGATTTTATATTTCTTCATAAGCATTAATGTTATTTTGTTCCATGAATGTATCTAATCCTGTTTTAAAGCTGTTAATTGTTCCTGCTGTGACCAGTTCCTGAGGTAGACCGTTCCATAAATTCACAGTCCTCACGGTAAAGAAGGCGTGTCGCCCCTTGAGACTAAACTTTTTCTTCTCCGGATGGAGGGAGTGCCCCCTCGTCCTTTGGGGGGGTTTAACCTGGAACAGTATTTCTCCATATTTTTTGTATGGGCCATTAATATACTTATATACGTTTATCATATCCCCCCTTAAACGTCTCTTCTCAAGACTAAACAATTGTAACTCCTTTAATCGCTCCTCATAGCTAAGATGTTCCATGCCCCATATTAGTTTAGTCGCGCGTCTCTGCACCCTTTCCAACTCCGCAGTGTCCCTTTTATGGACAGGTGCCCAAAACTGAACAGCATATTCCAGGTGAGGCCGTACCAATGCTTTATAAAGGGGGAGTATTATGTCCATTTCCCTTGAGTCCATGCCTCTTTTGATACATGACAATATCCTGCCGGCTTTGGAAGCAGCAGCCTGACATTGCATGCTATTCTGTAGTCTGTGATCTACAAGTACACCCAGATCCTTCTCTACCAGTGACTCTGCCAGTTTAATCCCCCCTAAGACATACGATGCATGCAGGTTATTAGTACCCAGATGCATAACTTTACATTTATCCACATTGAACCTCATTTGCCAAGTGGATGCCCAGACACTTAGTCTATCCAAGTCATCTTGTAACTTATGCACATCCTCTATAGACTGTACCGTGCTACAAAGCTTGGTGTCATCTGCAAAGATAGAAACAGAGCTGTTAATACCATCCTCTATATCATTGATAAATAAATTAAACAACAGCGGGCCCAGTACTGAACCTTGGGGTACACCACTAATAACCGGGGACCAATCAGAGTACGAATCATTGACCACCACTCTCTGGGTACGATCCATGAGCCAGTGTTCAATCCAGTTACAAACTAAAATTTCCAAACCCAAAGACCTTAACTTACCTGTCAGATGTCTATGAGGGACAGTATCAAACGCTTTAGCAAAATCCAGAAACACTATATCCACAGCCATTCCTTTGTCAAGGCTTCTACTCACCTCTTCATAAAAGCAAATTAGATTGGTTTGACAACTTCTATCCTTAGTAAACCCATGCTGGCTATCACTTATAATACAATTATCCCCTATGTATTCCTGTATGTAATCCCTTATAAGTCCTTCAAACAATTTACCCACAATGCACGTTAAACTTACCGGTCTATAGTTTCCTGGGGAAGACCTAGAGCCCTTTTTGAAGATTGGCACCACATTCGCCTTGCGCCAGTCCCTTGGCACAATACCAGACACCAGAGAATCTCTAAATATCATGAACAGGGGTACAGATATTACTGAACTTACCTCTCTAAGAACTCTTGGGTGTAGTCCATCCGGCCCTGGGGATTTGCTTACATTTATATCACTTAACTTACCTTGTACCATCTCTACATTAAGCCAGTTCAGTACATTACATGATGTGTTACCAGCACTGACCTGGCCAATGTCAGCTCCTTTTTCCATAGTGTATACAGAACTAAAGAACCCATTCAGTAGCTCCGCCTTCTCTTGATCACCTGTGACAACCTCCCCATTATCATTATTAAGGGGTCCTACATGCTCTGTCCTTGGTTTTTTTGCATTTATAAATCTAAAAAAATATTTAGGATTAGTTTTGCTTTCTTTGGCCACCTGTATGCCCGTGGGAGTTCAGGTCTCTGTCGCACGCCGGAGGGGGACCAGACCGGGATGCTTGCTTAAAGCATTCAGCAGGCATCCCGTGCCAACGCCTAGGGGGTTCCTGAGAATCGCAATTCAGACCGGTGATCTGCGGAGATTCTGGATCATACGGGTCCACCAGTGACACAGTGACACTGTGACCTGGAAAATAAGGATGATCGGGGCTGTCCAAGACAGCCCCGATCCCCTGAAGGGATAGAGTGAGGTGGCAGGGGTTATTTTTTACACTAACAGGCTGGTGTAGCCCCCAACTTTTCTTTTCCATAAGGGGTAAAAGGAGAAAAAGCCCCCCGAAATACCGGAAATACCCCATATCTGGCCCTAAACTGTTTCCTTGAAATATGACAGGGCTCCAAAGTGAGAGAGCACCATGCGCATTTGAGAACTAAATTAGGGATTGCATTGGGGTGGACATAGGGATATTCTACGCCAGTAATTCCCAAACAGGGTGCCTCCAGCTGTTGCTAAACTCCCAGCATGCCTGGACAGTCAGTGGCTGGGAGTTGTTGTTTTGCAACAGCTGGAGGCTCAGTTTTGGAAACACTGCCGTACGATATGTAAAAAAAAATTTTGAGGGGGACAGTGTAAGGGGTATATGTATATTTAGTGTTTTACCTTTCATTATGTGTTATTGTAGTGTTTTTAGGGTACAGTCACACGGGGGGTTTACGGTGAGTTTCCTGCTAGGAGTTTTCGCGGAAAATTACCTTGAAATACGACAGGGCTCTGGAGTAAGGGAGCACCATGCGCATTTGAGGTCTAAATTAGGCATTTGGGCCCTACCCGGATACAAGCATGGTGCTAAAATCCTCGACCAAAAATACCTTACGCAGTTTTTCCCAAACAGGGTGCCTCCAGCTGTAGCAGAACTCCCAGTATGCTTGGACAGTATATGGCTGTCCGGCAATGCTGGGAGTTGTCGTTATGCAACAGCTGGAAGGGCACAGTTTGGAGACCACGGCACAGTGGTCTCCAAACTGTGGCCCTCCAGATGTTGCAACAGCAAAACTACAACTCCCAGCATGTCTGTTATAGTTTTGCAACATCTGGTGGACCATAGTTTGGAGACCACTGCACAGTGCACAGCCAAAGGCTGTCTAGACATGCTGGGAGTTGTAGTTTTGCAACTTTTAGAGGGCCACAGTTTGAAGATCATTTACCAACGATCTTCACTGCCGCCCGCCGTCTCCGCCACCACAGCCTGCCATCGCCGGTCACAATGCTGCAGCCTGCCTCTGCTGGTCCCAACGCTGCAGCCCGCCGCCACCGGTAAGAAGCTCCGCAGACCCCCGCCGGATTTGTTCCTCCCGCTCTGCCTGAACTTATATGGGTAGGCAGAGCAGGGGATCTTAAAGGAAAACGGTCACCGGGTGGATTTAAATATTCATAAGTGCCGGTCACGTGAGCGCTCAGTAGGCATGAGCGCTCACGTGACCAGCGCTTATGAATATTTAAATCCAGCCGGCGGGCCCGCCTCAAAGCACAAGTAAGCGGTGGAAGAGGGGGACCTTTGGAGGATCAGGGCTCCCGACTGCAGTTAGGTATAGCAGGCCGAGACCCCGCATCGGTCTCCTGTTCACCCGCACTATAACCCGGTGTATCGGGTTATAGTGCAGGTAAACAGGTGACCATTTTTCTTTAACTCCTGACCAACCAATCACAGGGATAGGAGTGGGCTGGCACTCCTGCCACCTCACTCCTAACCTTAAGGGTTATTGGTGCTATCTCAGACAGCACCAATCACCCTGATTTTCCAGGCCATCAGGTGGCCAGAGACCCAATTGGCTCAGAAAAGCTGTGATTCACCGGTCAGAATTGCCTAGCGAATCACGGCTAGGGGGGTGGTCCTGGGATGGCTGCTGATAGATGGGATGTCCTGAGATGGCTGCTGATAGATATAAGCAGTCATCCTGTTCCGATCACTGTTCTGTGTGCTGCAGTGACCAGAAAACGCCAAGTGTGTACAGGTACGCCCTTGGTCCTTAAGTATTAGGATGCAAGGGCATATCTGGACGCCCTTTGTTCTTAACAGGTTAAAACTGACTTCTGTGGCTCTGTGGTGGAAATTTCTCACCAGTTTTCCCCTATGTAAGCTTCACCTCTAATTTTCAGTTGTCCCTGAGCTAGTGGATGGAGCCTGGTCTCTTTTTATTATTGTCCACATAGATTGTACACACAAATTAGAGAGAATCATGGTCTTCTATCTCTTTATAGCACACCTTATAGAAGCAGCATCAGCATGAATGACATTACAGAACAGTACCGAGCAGTCTAAGCTGTGCATTAACCAATGGGTTAAAAGCTGTTACTCACAATATGCTCCCCCCCCCCTCCCATTTCCCTGCCTTCCTCTCCCTTCTTCATTGGCTTGTATGGGCAGCATGTTACAGATCCTTCAGTGATCTTGTAGTCAATCTTGAGAAGAAAATAATACATTTTAGCTGTTTTTCTGGGTGATTGAAAGTTAAACAGGAGGGAGAGGACATTTGTACTTTATTGATTTATGCAGTCTGTTGAAATGAAATTAACCATTTAAGTTCAATAATCCATTGAAATTATTTAGTGCTTAAGGCTGTATTGTGCCTTTAAGGGGTACTCCGGTGAAAACCCTTTTTTTTTTTTTTATTCAACTGCTGCCAGAACATTAAACAGATTTGTAAATGACTTATATTTAAAAATCTTAATCCTTCCAGTACTAATCAGCTTCTGTATGCTCCACAGGAAGTTCTTTTCTTTTTAAATTTCTTTTCTGTCTGACCACAGCGTAAATGACTTACATTTAAAAATCTTAATCCTTCCAGTACTTATCAGCTGCTGTATGCTCCATAGGAAGTTCTTTTCTTTTTAAATTTATTTTCTGTCTGACCACAGTGCTCTCTGCTGACACCTATGTTTGTCTTGGGAACTGTCAAGAGCAGGAGCAAATCCTCATAGCAATCCTATCCTATTCTTGATAGTTCCTGAGACAAACAGAGGTGGCAGCAGAGAGCACTGTGGTCAGACAGAAAATAAATTTAAAAGGAAAATTACTTCATGTGAAGCATACAGAAGATGATAAGTACTGGAAGGATTGAGATTTTTTAAATACAAGTGATTTACAAATCTCAAAGCGAAGATGTGGTATTCGGCACTGCTCCTACTGGCTAAACTGGACTGTACGACGGGCGTATGACTAGGACAAACCAATAGAGATGTGGTGGTGCTCTGACATAGTAGCAAAGTTCAAATCTTCAATACAGTAGAGAATAGAAAAACATCGGCACTCACCGGTCTTCTCTTTAAAAAGGCTTCTTTATTAATACATACTCACAACATGAAATGCAGTAAGGGGGAGGTACCCGTGCAGGGGGGGGGGGGTAAATAGTAGGCAACAGACTCTGTTTCACTCTTTACACGAGCTTCATCCGGCCATATCTACCTGGAATTCTGTGCTGCTTCTTATACAGGTGGGCGGCCAATCGCAAACGCTCCGGACCGCCCTCCTCGCCTAATGCACCTGGCAAGTTCTCGTTAGAGTCTCACCATTGGCTAACCATCGCCATTTTTGTAAGTGTGTCAGTATAAGGAAGCATAGACAAAGAAACATGTGTATATTAAAAACTGAATATTTAAAAACATGGTGCATAATCTACTTTTTCATTCAAACCGAGAGGACCTGCTGCTGCTGTTTGTACAATCCAGTATGTTTCTCTTTGCAATAGGTATTGATCCATGCTTATCCCCGGTTTGGGTTTAACTCTTTCTATCCCAGAGAATTTTAGATGATCCAATTGTCCTTTGTGGGCTTCTATCATATGGGCAATAAAAAGCAGTGCTCCTTTCAAAGTCCGGAACGAATATAGATGTTCCCTTATCCGAGCGCATAATTGTCTTATAGTTTTGCCGATATAGTAGAACCCACAGGGGCAATAAATGACATATACCACAAATTTAGTTCTACAAGTAATAAGATCGGTTACCGTGTGCGTAATTGCTCCCAATCTCATAGTTTTTAACTCTGCATTATACTTACAGAAACTACATGACTTACATGCAAAATTCCCTTTCGGGGTACACTTCTCTAGCCATGTATTGTCTGTATTTTTCTTTGTTCTTACTTGTTTTTTCAAAATGTCTCCTATAGTTTTGTTCTTTCTGTATGAAATCAATGGTTTTTTACTAGCTACTTCTTTCAGTTCTGCATCACTTTCTATTATGTGCCAATTACGTCTAACTGCCTGTTCTATAGTTCTATTCAGGGGTGTATTCTGGAAGGTGAAGGTGACTCCTCTACGAATCCATATATCGGGCATTTGAAATTTTATGCCCGCTATGTGGACGACATACTAATAGCTTGGGCAGGGACTGAGCCACAATTTGTCAGCTTTGTTAGACATCTAAACGAAGTGAATAGAATGAATCTTGCCTTCACATCTCAATTCGGAGGATCATCCATCGAATTTTTAGATGTTAAGTTGATAATTAATGATAATAGGATTGTGAGCAAAGGGTATAGAAAAGATATGTCCAGGAACACCCTTCTTCACTCTCACAGCTCCCACCCAGCATCAGTGAAGAAGGGTATTCCCTATGGACAATTTATTCGTCTGAGACGGAATAATGCACAAGATGAGACATTAACAAACAAGCCGATGATTTACAAAAAAGACTCATAGTAAGACAATATCCAATACAATTAATAAAAGAAGGCAGAAAAAGAACAACAGAAATGCAACGAGTTAATCTACTAAAGAATAAAAAGAAGAATAAGATACACACATTAGAACAGAAACGTTTCACCTTCACCTTCCAGAATACACCCCTGAATAGAACTATAGAACAGGCAGTTAGACGTAATTGGCACATAATAGAAAGTGATGCAGAACTGAAAGAAGTAGCTAGTAAAAAACCATTGATTTCATACAGAAAGAACAAAACTATAGGAGACATTTTGAAAAAACAAGTAAGAACAAAGAAAAATACAGACAATACATGGCTAGAGAAGTGTACCCCAAAAGGGAATTTTGCATGTAAGTCATGTAGTTTCTGTAAGTATAATGCAGAGTTAAAAACTATGAGATTGGGAGCAATTACGCACACGGTAACCGATCTTATTGCTTGTAGAACTAAATTTGTGGTATATGTCATTTATTGCCCCTGTGGGTTCTACTATATCGGCAAAACTATAAGACAATTATGCGCTCGGATAAGGGAACATCTATATTCGTTCCGGACTTTGAAAGGAGCACTGCTTCTTATTGCCCATATGATAGAAGCCCACAAAGGACAATTGGATCATCTAAAATTCTCTGGGATAGAAAGAGTTAAACACAAAGCGGGGATAAGCATGGATCAATACCTATTGCAAAGAGAAACATACTGGATTGTACAAACAGCAGCAGCAGGTCCTCTCGGTTTGAATGAAAAAGTAGATTATGCACCATGTTTTTAAATATTCAGTTTTTAATATACACATGTTTCTTTGTCTATGCTTCCTTATACTGACACACTTACAAAAATGGCGATGGTTAGCCAATGGTGAGACTCTAACGAGAACTCGCCAGGTGCGTCAGGCGAGGAGGGCGGTCCAGAGCGTCTGCGATTGGCTGCCCACCTGTATAAGAAGCAGCACAGAATTCCAGGTAGATATGGCCGGATGAAGCTCGTGTAACGAGTGAAACAGAGTCTGTTGCCTACTACTTACCCCCCCTGCACGGGTCCCTCTCCCTTACTGCATTTCATGTTGTGAGTATGTATTAATAAAGAAGCCTTTTTAAAGAGAAGACCGGTGAGTGCCGATGTTTTTCTATTCTCTACTGTATTGATGATTTACAAATCTGTTTAACATTCTGGCACCAGTTGATTTTAAAAAAAAAATAGTTTTTCACCGGAATACCCTTTTAAGGAGTCCCTGAAGCACAGTACTATGTGTGTTGCCAGGGATATAGCTATAGAGGTACAGTGGGGATCAAAAGTTTGGGCACCCCAGGTAAAAAATAGTATTCATGTGCATAAGAAGCCAAGGAAAGATGGAAAAATCTCCAAAAGGCATCACATTACAGATTAGACATTCTTATAATATGTCAACAAAAGTTAGATTTTATTTCCATCATTTACACTTTCAAAATAACAGAAAACAAAAAAGGCATCTGCAAAAGTTTGGGCACCTGCAGAGTTAATATCTTGTACTGCCCCCTTTGGCAAGTATCAGCTTGTAAACGCTTTTTGTAGCCGGCCAAGAGTTTTTCAATTCTTGTTTGAGGTATCTTTGCCCATTCTTCCTTACAAAAGTCTTCCAGTTCTTTGAGATTTCTGGGCTGTCTGTCACGCACTGCTCTTTTAAGGTCTATCCATAGATTTTCAATTATGCTGAGGTCAGGAGATTGTGAAGGCCATGGCAAAACCTTCAGTTTACGCCTCTTGATGTAATCCCCCGTGGATTTCGAGGTGTGTTTAGCATCATTATCCATTTGTAGAAGACATCTTCTCTTTAACTTCAGCTTTTTCACAGATGACATCAAGTTAGCAACCAAAATATGCTGAAATTTTATTGAATCCATTTTTCCTTCTACTCGTGAGATGTTCCCTGTGCCACTGGCTGCAATACAACCCCAAAGCATGATTTGTCTACCCCCATGCTTAACAGTTGGACAGAGGTTCTTTTCATTAAATTCTGTTACCCTTCTTCTCCAAACGTACCTTTGCTCATTCCGGCCAAAAAGTTCCATTTTAACCTCATCGGTCCACAGAACTTTTTCCAAAATGCATCAGACTTGTCTATATGTTCATTTGCAAAGTTCAAACGCTGATTTTTGTGGTGAGGAAGTAGAAGAGGTTTTCTTCTGATGACTCTTCCATGATGACCATATTTGTGCAAGTATCTCTTTATAGTGGAATAGTGTACCACAACTCCAGTGTCTGCCAGATCTTTCTGGAGGGATTGTGCAGTCAAACGTGGGTTTTGAATAGTTTTTCTCACAATCCTGCGAGCTGTTCTGTCTGATATATTTCTTGGTCTTCCAGATCTTGCTTTAACTTTCACTGTTCCTGATGACTGCCATTTCTTAATTACATTCCGAACAGAGGATATTGACATCTGAAAACGTTTTGCTATCTTCTTATAGCCTTCTCCAGCTTTGTGAGCGTCAACTATTTTCAGTTTCAGATTTCTAGACAACTGGCATAGAAAAACCCATGGTGCTGATTGTTGGGGCAAGGTCAGATGAGTCTGGACATTTAAAACCTTTGCGATTGACATCACCTGGTCTTCACAGATGATGATTGAGAACAATCCATGACACTGGCAGGTCTCAGCTTTGCAAAGGGGGCAGTGCATGCTATAAATTCTGCAGGGTGGCCAAACTTTTGCCAACGCCATTTTTTTGTTTTCTGTTATTTTGAAAATGTAAATGATGGAAATAAAATGTAACTTTTGTTGACATTTTATAAGAAGGTCTAACCTGTAATTTGATGCCTTTTGGAGATTTTTCCATCTCTCCTTGGCTTCTTTATGCACATTAATACACATTTTTACCTGGGGTGCCCAAACTTTTGATCCCCACTGTAGCAGAGGTAGCAGTCGCACCGGTCCCTGCTGCCTAAGGGGGCCCAAAGCACATCTGCCCCATAAGAGACCATAATTATAATTGGCACATGGGGCCCTGTTGCAGATTTTGCATCAGGGCCCAGAAGCTACCAGCTACGCCTCTGTGTGTTGCCATATAGTGCCTTTAAGTCACACTGTATTTCAGAGATTCTCCCATCTAAAATGAGTGCTTCTATGGTAGAATAGCTCTGTAAATCACCATCAGGTAGATTGAGTTCCAGCTCCATATATTCTAGTATTTCTTCAAGAAGTACAGTCAGGGTACTCTGCTATGGCCAAGAGGTTTTATGGTGCTAAAAAAACACTGTTTTGTGCAGAAAATTTTAAAGGGGTACTCCCCTGGCCAGTGTCTAAACATTTAGTTCGGAACGCTGTGCTCATGCTGTGGGGGTAGGCCACGCCCCCTCATGACATCACCCACCCCCTCAATGCAAGTCTATGGGAGGGGGCGTGACGGCACAACCGCAACAGAACTAAATGTTACAAATGCTGGCCAGTGGAGTACCCCTTATAAAAAAAGACATATAAATAGGAATGCTTAATTTGGTTTGCGCCTTTACGGTTGGCTTTATTTTTACAATTTTCATGTGAAGATCCTTTTTGTCTATGGCAACACTGTGTTGGCTTATGATTTAAACACCTTTTCCATTTCAGCTTACATATTATTTAAGGAAGGTCAGGATGACTCTGGACACTGGAAATGAGATATACTTCGATGTGAATGGTGATTTACCTTATATCTATCGAATTGTGAACTGGCAAATGAATCCAGATGATACTGTGATACAAGTTAAAATTGGCACCTTTAGCACTTCAGAACCTCCAAATAAAGCCCTGATCCTTAACTCAAGTCTAATCTCATGGCCAACTGGAAGTCAACAACAGGTAAAATGATAACATTATTACAAAAAGTCAAAAGAATTAAGAATCTATCATTTAAATTTATGTATGGAGTAATATTTTTGATCACAGCCCTTGCTCCATTGACCATTCAAGATGAGGAAATGAGAACAAACATGCATTTACTGAAACCAACACAGTGATGAAAAAGAACCATAATCTGCAGGTTACATGTAGGTTGGTCGCCGATCACATTAAGTTTAAAATGATTTACCTTGTCTTTTTTAAACTTAAAGAAAAACGGTCATCCTGTTCACCCACACTAAACCCAATACACCGGGTTATAGTGCGGGTGAACAGGAGACCAACATACCTACAGTACCTGACTAATATATCTACCTTCAGTCTGGCACCCGGTCCCTCTGAAATTGGCTTCTATCTGTGCTGAATCGCGCGATGGAGACAGGCCCGCCAGCTGGATTTGAATATTCATGGTTGCTGGTCACGTGAGCACCCAGTAGGCACAAGCGCTCACATGACCAGCAACCATGAATATTCAAATCCAGCCGTCTGCTTGCACCCTGCCCTGGTTGCCTAAAGAGCATTTTTACTACCATACAGTGCCTCCCCCCCCCCTCTGAGGTGGGCCGTAGCTCTAAGTGATCCCTCCCCTGGCCCCTCTCCTCATTGTAGGTGACTGTTCCTTTCTCGGTCCGTAGGGCTCCGTCTGCTTCTCGATTGTCTACATCTTTCCGACAACTGTTTAGACGTCATCGACTGTTTGAACTTTGGCGGATAGCTTAGCACACTAGTAGGGAGTACACATTTTTTTCCAAGCACATGCTGTTCATACACGGATCAACTCCTTTTTTAGAAACGTTTTGGGCCTCCAACTGACCAAAAGCGCTAAAATCCACCTGATTACTTGGTCGGACCATGCACTGGTCACCTTAGACCTGAAACCGAATTTCTCTCCACATAGACTCTGTCACTGGAGACTGAATAGAACATCAGGCCTCCCTGGAAGGTTGTATTCGATCCTACTTTGAGCTGAATGTGGGTAGCGTTCCCTCCTACTCCACGGTTTCAGAAGCGCATAAATCAGTGTTCAAAGGACTTTGTATCTCCCTGGTGTCCCACCTTAAAAAAGACACAGCCATTATGATTAGGGAACTTCACTCCCATCCCTGAGACCTGGTGAGCAGACTGGGTGCACATCCATCCCTGAGCATTTTGTGTCAAGTCCTAGCCCTTCGCAATCAGTTGATGGACCTAGCGATTGATTCATAAAGTGGAAAGACTTTTGGTCTTTACAAAACATAAATTCCATGCTAGGGCCAAAAAGGCTCACACCTTTGTTGGCATCCCAGCTCCTTACTCAGGCTGTACAAAGCGCCCCTTTTGCCCTCCAGGGACCGGATGGGCATCTAACTTATGATCCAGTTAGAATGGCACACCTTCTTCGCTCCCCTCTGATCCATCTGAGAGAGACAACGTGTTGCGGTCCTATCTGACCAGTTGTGGCTTACCGACCTTGTCCTTTTCTGAATTGGAGTCTCTCAACCTGCCGATAACATTGGAGAAACTTTCAGAGGCAGTCAAGAGTTTACCCAATGGCAAATCTCCTGGCCCGGATGGCCTTCCGTACTCTTACTATAAGTTTTTTCTGGATATTTAAGATCCTCACTTGCTGTCTCTTTTTAACTCTTTCTGACAGGATTCCCCTATCCCACCTAGTATGCTTGACTCCTTTATTACAGTCATTCCCAAACCTTGGAAGGACCCAGCAGACTGTGCCAGTTATGGTCCAATTTCTTTATTGAACTTGGACCTGAAACTGTTCACTAAAATTTTGGTGGATTGGCTCAGCATATTGATTCCGCGCCTTATTGATAAGGATCAGGTGGACTTTATGCTACATCAATAGGCGAGGGATAATTCCAGGCATGCTTTGGACCTCAAAGACGTCCTTAACAGGTCTAAAAATTAGGGTCACTTACTGAGCCTTTACACCAAAAAGGCATTTGATTGCCTGGATTGGTCATTCCTCCTGACTGCGCTGGAGGTCTACGGTGTGTCTCACTGCGATCCATGCACTCTACTCCCATGCCTTTGCCCGAGTTTGTTTGCCACATGCTACTTCCTCACCTATCAGAATCCATAATGGGACATGGCAGGGGTGCTCTCTTTTCTCTTTGCTTTTCTGCCTCGGTTTTGACAGCCTCCATGGAGCGCAGGGGGTTGTCATTGCCTGATGTTTACAAATATTAGCTTGCTTCACTTTTTCCCATCCTGGTCATGTCTTCATGTGTACACTAAATGGGCTGAGGTGGAGAAGCGCTGGTTGGCCCCCTACCATCCCGGTGTACTGCTCTGGTCCCTTCAATCCCCTGACATCCCGATGTCCCTATTAGGACCCATGTCCTTTACTGTCAGGCTCTGGAGGGAGACTCTGATACGCTTTCCTCTGTGGTCACCTGGGTCTTTATTACAGCCTGTAATATTAACCCCTGATATCCTATCCAGCTGCGACTCTGAGAGCATATCTCTGTGGTGTGGGGATGAAATTGTCCAATTGGCTGATATAGCTGACGCAGTGAGGCATACCATTCTTCCCTTTGAGGCTTTGCGTACTCAGTATTCTTTACCTGCTGCTGCTGCTGCCTACCATAGCTGTATCTTAGACAGTCTAGGGGGTGGGATCCCAGAGACTTTTTATTCTCCACCCACTCCGTTTGAGGTAATCTGTAGGACTGCAACCTCTTCTAGGGAGTTAATATCGAACATTTATGGCTACCTACATTTATCTACCCCTGAGACCTCTTCCCAGCCTGGTTTACAAACATGGCCAAATGGGACCGGTTCCTCGGTAGGCCTGATAGGGATGGATTAATGTGCGGCCTTAATCTGTGAGTGACTACCGCTGTACTAATTTCCGACGTAAGAAAATTCACACCAGGCCAGGTTGGTATGGGTTCTCTCCTCGGTTCTCCAGGGAGTTCGGTTTATTACAGGAAGTAAATTTGGTTTTTACAAACGGAGAAAAAGGGGAGGGTGAAAGGTAAAATTATGCATCATTCTATATCCTGATTGGTTGTTTGAGCGTGGCGTAGCATAAATCATTATCTTGCAAGTCCTTTTAGCTTAAGATTTCAGCATCTTTCCACACAGTCCAATGTTTAGACATCTTGTATCCATAGTCTCCATCTCAAGGCTCTAGTCTTAGTTACAGGCAAAGCGATAAGTTGAAATGTTTTGCATTTAGCATTCTGATATAATTCGGTTAAAGGGTAAGGGAACAGATATTTTTCTAGCAGCAATGGCATTTTAATATTAATATATTGATCAGTCATTAGAAACATAAGGGTCATCCCCATCAGGCCTATATCCTTACAGTTGTGGCAAATGATTTGGTCCCAGGCAGCCAAGGCGTTTGCGTGTATAATAGATAAAGAGAATCAATATAAGATACTGTTTAATTGGTATCACACCCCTGAGGTGCTACATAGTATGTACCCTCAGGTGCTTTCTACTTGTGGGTGCTGTGGTCAAGGGACTGGGTCCCTTTCGCATGTCTTCTGAAGTTGTCCAGCTCTAACCCACTTCTCGGAGGGGGTACGCTCTCTTGCCAAATCCATCCTTGGGGTGGTGATACCTTTGGATCCCCTGACCTACCTGCTAAATGTACCCCCTAAGAATCTGGGTAAGGTATTGGCCAGATTATTCTTGCATATCCTTACGGCAGCTAAATGTCTCATATCCCGATGGTGGAGGCTTCCCGAGGTCGTGACTATGGTGGCACTCAGGAACAGAGTGGCGGAGTTGCGGTGTATGGAATATCTTTCATCATGTGCAGACCAGACCACTGAATGGTTTAGTGCAGTGTGGCATCCTTGGGACGATTATATTTAAACTACCATACAAGTGGCCTGTGCATTTCTTTGATATGCTGGGACAGGGTTGGCATGTAATCTTTTCTCTCTCCTCTATTTTTCTTTGTATGTCTTGTTTTCGTGCATCCACTCTCTGTTTGTCTTGTGTTGTCTCATGTGTTTGTAGTATGTGCTTATTTAGTTGTCTTTTCGTTGCCCTACTTCTCCTTTCCTTCCCTGAAGGCTTGATACGAGTGACTGCTTAGGTGGTCCGTTGTCCTAGAACTAATATCCTCTACGACCGGGCCTCCGTTTTTCTTCAAAATAAAGTTTTATTGTTTTCAACGAAAAGAACAATCAGCAGATCAAAATGTTTACACATAGTAACAGATATCATACATCAGAAAACCCATGAAGGACAATCTCTCCAGATCAGTCTGTGTACCCTTGCTAAACAAGAAACAGTCATATAAATTACCACTAGATAAGGTCAAATGCAGGGTTTATGGAGAAAAAGCCACCTCGCCAAGCTGAATCAGGTGAAACACTGTATCAAGGGGCCATGTGGGCACCAATCCGTATTAGCTAGGCTAGAAGGTAGTATAATCTATTGTTAGGTACCAATAGGGAGATAAGTATGTGAAGCACAATAAAAAGGGAAAGAAAGAGGGGGGGGAAGCAATAGACAGGGAAGGAAAGGGAGAGGAAAGAGAAGAAGTAAGAAGAAGCAGGTCACTTCTGGAGACACATACCTCTTGGACTGGGTCAGCTCAGCCTTCCCCCAGATCGGTAGCAGCAGCAGACATGAGGAGTGCAAGTCACTGTGATGTCGGGTTGGCTACATTAGTGCCCCAAGTGCAGGGAATCAAACTCCGGCGATGACAGGAAAAAGAGCCAGGGGCCCCAAACGGACTGGAATTTGTCGTGTTGACATTTAGAGTCAGCAAGTAGTTCTTCCAATCTACATATATGGGAAATTTACTGAAGCAATGATGAAAAGGTGGGCGGTTTGGGTGAGCGCCATAGTCTGGGCGGGCCTCCGTTTGTTTTATTTTCTTATTCGGTGGCACTTTGATAAGTCTGATGTATTAGATTTGAAGCTGACTACACAGGGCTATTCTGTTGTCCTTTCTAGTCAATACATCTCTGCCTTTGTATGCTATGTGTATGGTATGTTGTACATTACATAATATGTTCTCTTTGGGCTGTGTCTCCATATAAGTGCTTGCTCTTGTGACATGCTGTTGATTACTTTGTCCACTCCCATTTTTTTTTTGTTTGTTTTTTTGTTGTTGTTTTTTGCCTATTCTTCTTATTGTAAAAAATATTATTTAAAAATAAATAATAAAATACTGTTTATTCACATAAATAATATACTGTTATTGCTACTTATGGTGCCCTCTTCTGTCTCTCCTGATGACAATCTGAACACAAAAAATAGAGTGTCAAAAGAATGTCCAAAGAGCAGGGACGGCATGTCATCCTTGAAAGTGAACCACTTAAAGAAACTATCTGATATAATATCATTTCATGCTACCAGGTCCCACGTTCTGTCTGTAGCAAGAATTGTCCTCTTGGATTTAGGAAGGCAGCTATTCAGGGACAACCTATCTGCTGCTTTGAGTGTGTTTCGTGTCTACAAGGAGAGATCTCTAATCAGACAGGTAAATAATCTCACAATAATATCCAAGAGTTTTTTGATGTGTAAATTTTTAATTTTTATTACTTTCTTTCTATTCAATAGAGTAAAATGATTTTGTGTTGGCCACAAACTCTACCTTTGTTTTATAAAAAAAAAAAAAAAAAAAAAAGGAAAGGAAAAAAAAAAAGTGAAATACTATGCAACTCTTTATTTCCTTTGCAGATTCCATTACCTGCTACAGGTGTCTATGGGACCAGTGGCCAAATCATGAAAAGTCCAGCTGTCTCTCTAAACCCATTGAGTTTCTGTCTTATGAAGATGTGTTAGGAGCCATCTTAGCTGCATCCAGCTTGATTTCTGCTGTTATTCCTCTTCTTATTTTGAGGCTTTTTATTAAACATAGAAATACCCCTATTGTAAAAGCCAGCAATTATTCTCTAAGTTGTCTTTTGATGGTGTCCATAGGCCTCTGCTTCTTCTGTTCCTTAGGGTTTATTGGTTACCCAGAAATTAACAAATGTCTCCTGCGTCAGGTGACCTTTGGTCTGGTCTTCACTCTCTGTGTTGCTTGCATTTTGGCCAAGACAATCATGGTTGTTTTAGCATTTATGGCCACCAAACCAGGAAGCAGTCTGAGAAAATGGACCACATTCAGGGTCTCCTATACGATTATTTTCATCTGTTGTCTGTTACAGTTCATCCTGTGTGTCACCTGGTTGTCCATTGCTCCACCATTTGCTCAATATAACACTGACATTAGACCTGAACTTATCATTGTTGATTGTAATGAGGGATCAACCATCGCCTTTTGGACTATGTTGGGTTATCTCTTTCTTCTGGCCACCATCAGTTTCATAGTGGCCTTCCTGGCCCGAAGACTTCCCGACAGCTTCAATGAAGCCCAGTATATTACATTCAGCATGTTGGCCTTCCTCAGTGTCTGGATATCTTATATCCCAGCCTCCCTAAGTGCTCAGGGCAGGTACACAGTGGCTATGGAGATCTTTGCCATCTTAGCATCCAGTTGGGCTTTAGTCATATGTATGTTTCTTCCTAAGTGCTTCTTCATACTGCTCAGACCTGAGATGAATTCCCGGGAAAATATCATGAGAAAAAACAAAACAAGCACCATATATGTTTAATAAAACTCTTCAAGCTCAATTGTTGGTTTAATAGTGATGGTTACAAGGTTAAATAAAAATGTAATATTTTTATTGATTATTTTTATAAAGCTAAATAAATTATATAAAAAAAGATATGAAAATTTACAGTCTGCATGGAGCATAGAAAATACAACAAAAAACAGAGGTGTCTCCACTAATCCTAGCTTATTCAGGGAAAAAGCCATTCTTTTACGTCACCCTATCAGACTCAATGAAAGGTGCTGCACATGGGGTAAAGCACAGGATATATAACCTTTGGGGGCCCTTATACCACACTTTATTGAGACAATTTAAACACTGTTTTACCAGTAAGCCCTAAAGACTGCACAGATAGCCTTGGCAACTTGGTGAACTAACCGGCTGTTTCCCCCTCCATAACCCGAAAGCCAACGGAATGTATTCTCCTTCCATTGACATTTTCTATCTTCACAACCCATAAGGACAGCTATGTGAACAACTTGGAACAGTCTGATGCAGATAAAAATCACAGGCTACTATACTGGACCTACGAAGGACATACAAAACCAGAACTAAAGGAGAAGAAAGACAAAAAGCGCTCCCTGTGAAGAACAGTATGTTACCGGACAGGCCCCAATTTTAGGAGGACTCACTAGTTTCAGTTGTGCTGAATAGAGGCACAACGCTCGTATGGGTGTGACTGTTATTTTCCCTCTCGGCTGGTTGTGAGGATCCTAGGACAAACGGATTCACTTAGGACTGCAGCTAGACCCGACCTCGCATGCAGCGTGGGAATAGGAACACTGAAACTTTTTTACCGCCAGTGCAGATGGATGGGAATTGAAAGCGCTGTCCACAACCAAGGATTGTTTTCTTTCTACTTTATTAAAACATGTAACGCGTTTCAAGGATGCTCCGTCCTCTTCCTCAGACATGCTATAAGTTAGAAATGTCGCCAATATATATATTAGTGACTGGAAATGCAAATTTATTGTAACATAATTTCCGGTCACTAATATATATATTGGCGACATTTCTAACTTATAACATGTCTGAGGAAGAGGACGGAGCGTCCTTGAAACGCGTTACATGTTTTAATAAAGTAAAAAGAAAACAATCCTTGGTTGTGGACAGCACTGTCAATTCCCATTCATCTGCACCGGCGGTGCAAAAATTTCAGTATACAAAACCAGAAGACTTTGCCATATTCTTCTCTTTGTGTCCTCTGTTGGGTCAAGAAGATAAGCTGCAATGGTTTCAGAGAACGGGATATCAAGCAAGTTGGCAATCTGCACTTAACCTATGAAGAATCTATCAATCATAAGCAACTGCATTAAGATAACTGGTGCCTTATTAAGAGACAAATGTTGAATGTCTCTTTCTGCTTCTTCCTTCAAGTCATTGATCAATCAAATATTAGGATAGGAAAGGGACAGGAAGTTCTTTCCTCATAAAAAGACCTTGCCTTTTCTATCTCTTGAATTATCCACTCATGTAAGGCTGGACTGACTCATCGGAGTATCCTGATCTGGTGCCCAGGCTCTAACACAGTTCTGATTCTTAATATAGGTTCAGCACAATGTTGTTCCATTTGTAGGTGACTGTGGAGCCAATCACTTATTCTAGGGTCTATTCCTTAAAAGATGATGGTATCTGTGTACTACTGGTGTAACATCCATAGAGGCACACCATGCAACTCGTATGGGGCACATAGCACAGGGGGGGGGGTGAGTGCGCTTGTGTGGTTTCTGGGCCGTGTATGGACCCAGAGCACCTCCCCCTTCCCCCACCTCCTGAATAGTGTTGGGTGCGAATATATTTGCATTTTGAATTTTTATCGTGAATATCGCAAATTCACGAATATTGTGAATATATTCGCTATATATTCGAAATTATGAAGATTCGCTTTTTTTCGCATATTCGCATATTCCTTCTTTTAACTTGTGGGCCAATTGGAATGATGCAAATACACTTAGCAGAGGTTTTCAACAACATCCCTAGCAACCAATAGTAAAGTTGCCCACCTCCTCACTGTTTTCTTCCTCGAATACGCGAATATGCGAATATGCAAATATAACGAATACGTGAAATTCGCAAATATAGGATGAATATTCGTCTATATATTCACGAAATATTGAGAATTTGAATATGGCCAATGCTGCTCATCACTAACGATAAATAGTTATGCCGTACCATTCACATCTTCAATATGTCTACTTTATGCTCCCATCATTTGATAAACATTATTTTACTTTTATAGAATATTAGAAGGTTTAAAAATTTAGCAGCAATTTTCCAGATTTTCAAGAAAATTTCTAAATCTTATTTTCCAGGGAACAGTTCAGTTCTGAAGTGGAATTAAGGGGCCTGTATGTTAGATACCCCTATGAATCATGCCTTAAAGTAGTCAGAATGACAATGAAGTAGTTTATTAACCCTTTAGGCGTTTCACAGAAATGAAAGCAGAGTGGAGGCGGAATTTTAAAATTTTTTTTTTTTTGCCGATTTTTTATTTTAGTCCATTTTTTTCTGTAACAAAGTAGATGTTGACAAATAAATAAAACTCAAGATTTATTCCCTGAATGCTGATGTATTTAGAAATATCCCATATGTGGCCTTTGTGCGCTACATGTCTCTCACTCAGGCCTCAGACATGAAGGTGTGCTGTGTGGATTTTGGGGCCTCCCTTTAGTTTTGGATATTTTGTTGGCATCATATAAAATTACAGGGGCCTTGGGGTGCAAAAATATTTTGGGAGACAAGTTGACGCTTTCATTGGTACCATTCAGGGGTACATGTTACACTCTGATTGTTTTTTATTTAATTTTTTATGAGGTGGTATACATAAAAAAAAAATCTATTATGCGGTTGTTTTTTTATAAATGGTTAGTCATATGGTAAAAATGAAATGTTAAATTTACTCTGCAGGTTAATACGGTTATGGCGATACCAAATTTATATAAGTTTTTTATATTTTAGTTCATTTATAGCATAAAAACTATTTTTGTAAAAAAAAAAAATCATGTTTATAAGTCGCCATATTCTGTGAGCCATAACTTTTTTTTTATTTTTTTTCACTGACACAATTGTGTGAGGACTCTTCTTTTGCAGGACATGTTGATGTTTTTGGGGTGACTATTTTTGGGTGTGTTTTGGGGTGTATTATATACATATATAATTTATTCTATTTTTTCTCATTTTTTTCTTTTAGTTTTTAATGTTATTTTTTTTATATATTTTTATTTTTTTCAAATTTTTTATTTATTTTTCCCTATTTTTCACATTTTACTTTTTTTACTATTATAAATGTAATTCAATGGAGTACACATGTGTACTCCATTGAATTATGCCTATGTCTGTCAGTACTGACAGGCATAAGATAGATCAGTCTCTACCTTTGACTGATCTCCTGTTGCCATGACAACGGAGGCAACTGTCAGGCTTCCAGTTGCCATGGCAACCATCGGCGCTCTGCTTTCACTTTGCAGAGCGCCGATCGGTGACAGAGGGAGCTCCCTCCCTCTGTTACCCTAATAGACGCTGTGGTCTCAGTGACCACAACATCAACAGGGTTAACTCAGGATTGGAGTGCAGCTCTGATCCTGAGTGCTGTGGGTGGCCTCCTCCAACAGGGCCCCCTTCACTACTGATCACTTCACTGTGTGAAGCAACGGAGGAGAGGGGGAAGGAGGAGACCCCTGCACTATCACTGCTATTGGTCTGTCTGTACTGACAGACCAATAGCAGCGATCGCCGGCCAGGGACCGCTGCAATTGGTCCCTGGCCGGCTTCAGGGAGGCCCGGCTGTGCAGCACAGCCCAGCCCAATAAACTTTCACAGTGCCCAGCGGCACTGTGACAGTTTATTTCCATTAGGTACATGTACATGATGATGCGGGAAGTCATCCCTAATCGTCACCTACATGTACCTGAAATTGCGTAAACGGGTGAAATTTGGTGTTATCACTCTCACACTTTCTGATACTGGTAACTGTAAGCTCAACATAGCACCTCATGGCAAAGAGGATCTGAATGTGAGGATCTGAAAAAAGAATTGTTGCTCTACATAAAGATGGCCTAGGCTATAAGAAGATTGCCAAGACTCTGAGCTGAGCTGCAGCATGGTGGGCAAGACTATACAGCTATGCCAAAGCACAGGTTCCAAAGAAGTCGACCAAAGAAGTTGAGTGCACATGCTCAGCATCACAGAGGTTGTCTTTGGGAAATAGACGTATGAGTGCTTCCAGCATTGCTGCAAAGGTTGAAGGGGGAAGGTAAGCCTGTCAGTGCTCAGACCAACACCGCAAATTGGTCTGCATGGCTGTCATCCCAGAAGGAAGCCTCTTCTAAAGTTGATGGACAAGACGGACTGAAAACAGTTTGCTCATGACATGCAGACTAAGGACATGGAGAACCATGTTCTGTGGTACAATGAGACCAAGATAAGTTTGTTTGGCTCAAGCGTATGTGGCAGCAACCAGGTGAGGAGTACAAAGACAAGTGTGTTTTGCCTACAGTCAAGCATATTGATGGGAGAGTATTGGTCTGGGCCTACATGAGTGATGCTGGCACTGGGGAGCTACAATTCATTGAGGGAAGTATGAATGCTAACATTTGCTGTGACATACTCAAGCAGAGCATGATCCCCTCCCTTCATAGACTGGGCTACAGGGCAGAATTTACACATGATAACAACCCCAAACACACCTCCAAGACCACCACTGCCCTGCTAAAGAAGCTGACGGTAAAGGTGATGGACTCACCAAGCATGTCTCCAGACCTTAACCCCATTGAGCATTTGGGGTGTCAAACGGAAGGTTAGAGGAGGTATCACAGTGGTTTCAAGGTATGAAAGAGGACTCTAGTGGCAACCTGTGAAGCTCTGGAGAATTCCATGCCCATGAGGCTTCATAATGGCGGCCACACAAAATATGGACACTTTGGGCCCAATTTGGACATTTCCACTTAGGGGTGTACTCACTTTTGTTGCCAAGGTTTAGACATTAATGGCCATGTGTTGAGTTATTTTGAGGGGACACAACATTAAAAACTTTTATACAGGCTGTGCACTCACTACTTTACATTGAGTGTCATTTCTTCAGTGGTGTCACATGAAAAGATGGAATAAAATGATTAGAAACATGTGAGGGGTGGACTCAGTTATAGGAGATACTGTATATAATGGGAGGGGCAGACTCACTAATGGGAGATACTGTATATATAATGTGAAGGATGGTCTCACTTATGGGAGATACTGCATTTATAATGTGAGGGGTGGACTCACTTATGGGAGATACTGTATATAAAATGTGAGGGATGGACTCACTTATGGGAGATACTGTATATATGATGTGAGGGGTGGACTCACTTATGGGATATACTGTATATATATTGTGAGGGGTGGACTCACTTATGGGAGATACTGTATATAATGTGGGGGGTGGGCTCACTTATGGGAAATACTGTACATAATTTGAGGAGTGGATACACTTATGGGAGATACTGTATAAAGTGTGAGGGTTGGACTCACTTATGGGAGATACTGTATATAATGTGAGGGGTGGACTCACTTATGGGAGATACTGTATATAATGTGGGGGTGGACTTACTTATGGGAGATACTGTATATAATATGAGGGGTGGACTCACTTATGGGAGATACTGTATATATAATGTGAGGGGTGGACTCACTTATGAGAGATACTGTATAAAGTGTGAGGGTTGGACTCACTTATGGGAGATACAGCATATATAATGTGAGGGGTGGACTCACTTATGGGAGATACTGTATATAATGTGAGGGGTGGACTCACTTATGGGAGATACTGTATATAATGTGAGGGGTGGACTCACTTATGGGAGATACTGTATATAATGTGAGGAGTGGACTCACTTATCGGAGATACTGTATATAATGTGAGGGGTGTACTCACTTACAGGAGATACTGTATATAATGTGAGGGGTGGATTCACTTATGGAAGATACTGTATATAATGTGAGGGGTGGATTCACTTATGGGAGATAATGTATATAATGTGAGGGGTGGACTCACTTATGGAAGATACTGTATAAATATTTAGCATGTTGTGTCATTTTGTTTTATTTTCTTTACTCGGACATCTTAGACCATTCCTCCCTGCTTGTTACCCTCTCCCTTTTCTCCAAGGTTTTCCTTTGCTGGTCTAAGATACTCTGAAAGTGACTTGAGAGGTTTCCTCTGAGTCACCATCTCTTATATTAAGAGGGAGTCATCTAGGTGGGAGGTTGAACTTGCTGAAAGGTGTGCAGAATGAGAGGCTAGGTTATTGCAGACCCCACAGTCACCTTACAGTGTTTTTCAAAACATCTTAAAAAATGAATACAATTTTTAAAAAGCAGTTTTATTATGAACATGAACTTCTAGCCCATGGGGTTAGGCAAGACCTGTCCTATCCTCCTATCTTCAACTCCCCCCCCACCCCCTGCCTGCCACTACACTATTTGCTGCCTCTTCCTTGCTGCAGCTGTATCACTGGGTCATAAAGACTCATTTATGTAGCGCTGGAAGGCCCGCAAGGAGGAATGAGGGTTGGTAGGGATGGATGGGGGACATGCTGATTGGGAGGGGGGGGAGGGCTGGCATGGACAAATAGGAAGCATGCATAGTGTGGGTCACCCGGGGCCAGGGTGGGTCACCTTAAACTGGGGTTGTTCTTTGGGTCTAGAGCTTCTTTTTACACTAAGATCCTGTGTTTTTTGGTAAGCCCCTTCCCAGCAGTTCTACCTGGATGTCATTTAATTCCCCAACCTTTCTGATGGGTCTTGATGACATCTTTAGATTGATCTCTTAGCTGAGATGGTCAATGAAAAATTGGCTGGTCTGGACGACCTTCGACTGGAGATATACCTTCTCTAAGTAGAACAGCTTCTGTCACCTCTACAGGCCATGTACTACTATATTTTCATTGAGGAGACTCTCCCTGACACATTATATTATGCCACTATTAAGGTGCTTTGTGGCATTCCCAGATTTCCACCAATACTATTCAGCTGGGAAGTTATAATACACTGCTCGAAAAAATAAAAGGAACACTAAGATAACACATCCTAGATCTGAATGAATGAACTAATCGTATGAAATACTTTCGTCTTTACATAGTTGAATGTGCTGACAACAAAATCACACAAAAATTATCAATAGAAATCCAATTTATTAACCTGTGGAGGTCTGGATATGGAGTCACACTCAGAATCAAAGTGGAAAACCACACTACAGGCTGATCCAACTTTGATATAATGTCCTTAAAACAAGTCAAAAAGAGACTCAGTATTGTGTTTGGCCTCCACGTGCCCATATGACCTCCTTACAGTGCCTGGGCATGCTCCTGATGAGGTGGCGGATGGTCTCCTGAGGGATGTCCTCCCAGACCTGGACTAAAGCATCCGCCAACTCCTGGACAGTCTGAGGTTGATGGATGGAGCGAGACGTGATGTTCCAGATGTGCTCAATCTGATTCAGGTCTAGGGGACGTGCGGGCCAGTCGATAACATCAATGCCTTTCTCTTGCAGGAACTGCTGACACACTCAAGCCATATGAGGTCTAGCATTGTCTTGCATTAGGAGGAACTTAGGGAATACTGCACCAGCATATGGTCTCACAAGGGGTCTGAGGATTTCATCTCGGTACCTAATGGCAGTCAGGCTACCTCTGGCAAGCACATAGAGGGCTGTGCGGCCCCCCCAAAGAAATGCCACCCCACACCATTACTGACCCACTGCCAAACCGGTCATGCTGGAGGATGTTGCAGGCAGCAAAACATTCTCCATGGCATCGCCAGACACTGTCTCATCTTCCACATGTGCTCAGTGTACACCTGCTTTCATCTATGAACAGCACAGGGCGCCAGTGGCGAATTTGACAATCTTGGTGTTCTCTGGCAAATGCCAAATGTCCTGCATGGTGTTGGGCTGTAAGCAAAACTCCCACCTGTGGATGTCGGGCCCTCATACCACCCTCAGGGAGTCTGTTTCTGACCGTCCGTTTGAGTGGACCTCCTATGGCCTCCTCTATATCTCCTAATGTACTGGCCTGTCTCCTGGTATCGTCTCAATGTTCGGGACACTAAGCTGACAGACACAGCAAACCTTCTTACCACAGCTCACATTGATGTTCCATCCTGGATGAGCTGCACTTCCTGAGCCACTTGTGGTTGTAGACTCCGTCTCATGCTACCACTAGAGTGAAAGCACCGCCAGCATTCAAAAGCGACCAAAACATCAGCCAGGAAGCATAGGAACTGAGAAGTGGTCTGTGGTCACGACCTGCAGAACCACTCCTTTATTGGGGGTGTCTTGCTAATTGCATTTCATTTCCACCTGTTGTCTGTTACATTTGCACAACAGCATTTGAAATTGATTGTCAGTGTTGCTTTCTGAGTGGACAGTGGGATTTCACAGAAGTGTGATTGACTTGGAGTTACATTGTGTTGTTTAAGTGTTCCCTTTATGTTTTTTGAACAGTGCATATAAGGGCATGGGACTTGCCAGAGCCTCTTTCTCAATCTGAATGTCATATAGAAACACAGAATCCTCTCCACTTCTTCCTCCCATACCACTACCTTTCACCTTATTGGTTGAACTTGATGGACATTTGTCTTTTTTCATCTGTACTATGTAACCATATCATTTGGCCCATTATATTGATACACATTCCCTTTGACCAATTTTAGAGAGCCTTCCCTCAGGTAAGAGGGGTCTCCTACCAGCCCACATATTGGCAATTCAGGTGTGGAAAGCAGTCTCACTGTATACACTCAGCTATCATATCTGACCCTTGTGCTTTGACTTTCACCCATCTCTTCCATTCTCTGGAGAATTAGCAGTTTTGGATAACCTCTGAGGTGTACAAAAGGTGAAGTTTATGTGAATTATGTAAATTATTAATTATTGAAGTCTTTCACGCGGCTCCAAACTGAATTTGGTATTTCTAGGGAGGTCTTTTATAGGCATCTGCAGTTATGAAATGTTTTCCATTTTCAATTCCCAAGCCACCAATAATGGCTTATTCTTTGACTGGGATGTTAACGTCTGGGGGTCCTAGGGGGTTTTAGTCCATCCTCAATAACACTCTTACTCAAGCCAAGATAGCTAGCTCTTTCCTTCTAGCCAAAACATAGTGTGAAACCCATAATCTAACGGGTGAGGAGTTTGTGTAGACACTGTCTTCCCATGTTATAGTTTCTCCAGTGGCAACTAAAAAGTTAATTCAGTTATATATAATTAACTACAACTATGCTTTGCCCATCTGGCTGCATAGGATGGGACGGTTTGGCAAATACACTTGCCTCCACTTTTATTCATCTAGTGCAAAATTTTGCCTTTTAATTTGGGCCTTTCTGTAGGGAAGTATTGTAGGTGTTGACTTCCTAGGTGTATTCTGTAATTCCATTGGAACCTTTAATGTTTTTATTTGGAGTTCTTTCAGAGTAGATTTGGCCACCACATCACACACATATTATTTTACAAGGAGCACCTGTATTGGCTATAGACCCCTCACTCCCAGTAGGTAAAAAAGTTGGTTAATGCAGTAGTGCCTAACGCACAGACTGTCTATTAGAAAAGAAATGTCCTAATAAGTTGAATAAAGTTTGAGGAACTTGGTGTGCCTCATTCCAAACACAATATTCTATAACTTCATTTAGGTATTTATACAGTGTTCTTCTTGTCCCAAGTTTATACCGAAAACCTGCTGCATTGGTTGTGTTGGTTATTTTTTATTTACACTTTTAGTTATCGGTGTACGTTTTTCCTTTTTTATTAGTGTGTATGGACCTTCATATTGTCCTACACTGTGATTGTATTGTCAGTTTTTTTCTATAAAAAAAATGATAAGAATCATATAGAAGAAAGATCACATCTGCTGAAATATCACGTAATTATTTTCCCAGGGGTCATAGAAAAAATAACCGTTTGAGAAACCCAGATCTCAGCGACTATTATATTGTCATCATAATCAATCCCTCACACAATGCCCTCATGGGACTACTTTGAGATGATTCCTTTGCAGTATATAAGACATACATGTATATAAAAGATTAGAAACATGGACAAAGGTAAAGACTGGAGGAGCATTGCAACTGTAAGTAGTAGGTATGTTCTTATTGAGTCCATCATACTCCCTGACATACATGTACTGTATTAAGTAATCATGGACAATTAAATTCAACCTTTTTTTGGTTATCGCAAAATATAAAAATTTTGTATCATTTTTCTTAATTTAAGAATTTCATTATTCAATATAATAGATTTTTTTTTAGCAAATTAACAATTTTTTTTTAGTAAATACCCTAGTGAATCTTAATAACAATAAATAGAGCTATTAACATAAATGTTCCTGCTTCTTTATCATAATGAAAAATGAAATATAAATTCTACATATTCTGTTCTTTTGATTTCTACATTTTTTTCTTAAACGTTCGTATATGTGTACTGAAATATCAAACAAAATGTATACATCAATATTTTCCAAAAATGTCTAAAAAATATATTAACAATTTCCATGTTTCTTTTTAGTGATAAGTAAAAGAATTCAAAAAGTCAAACATGCATGAAATATATAAATATTAACAATGCAAACTCTAAAAATAGAAATAATTCATATTGGTATTTTGCTTTCGTTGTGAAAAACAGAAAATAAGCTTTTTTTTCTAATAAATTGCTATAACTACAAAAATACATATTTTATTTTATGATTTATGATATGTTGAATTTAAAATAAAAAGTTAAGCAATTAAATTTTTTTTTTATTCTGACACATAACATTAATAGATGTTAAATCTATATCTAATATATTAATAGATTTTAAATCTATATTTTGTCGGTAATTTACAACATTTAATTACAATAAAATAAACACAATAAAATAAACTGAAATAAATTTAATTTCAAAATGTATTCACAGAATCTCTCATAAGTGAGTCCACTCCTCACATTTTTGTAATTATTTTCTTCTATATTTTGATGTTAAGTAGTGAGTGCACAGCCAGTATAACAGTATTTAAAAGGATATTCCAGGATTTTTTTTTTATTTGACTATACTACAGGGGCTGTACAGTTAGTGTAGTTCATAATATACTGCCTGTACCTGTGTGTGATGGTTTTTCCACAATTCTTCTGTGATTTTCACCCCAATATTTATTTTTAACAGCATACAAAATGACTGTTGTCTCAGATTTTTCCCAGGTTGCAATGAGGCTGAGACCTGACTCCCTAATCAGCTAATGAAGCCTGTCTACTTCAATGGGTGGAGCAATCGCTTGGTGGGAGAGAGTTCAATCTGCAACTAATGCAACAGCTGTAGGCACCCTGATTGAAAACCACAAGTCTTTTGAAGCTAGCCACGGTTTTATGGTAATCTCACAACACAGCCCCAAGACAAGCACTGATCCTTCCTAAGCATGTCCATTACTGTCTGCCAGATATGTACTAAAATCCCCTTATGGTGGATAACGCCTTAAATGCACACTAGAAATGCAGTTTAGGCCAACAGGCTGTTTCAAACTGCATTTGTACCTTTCGTGTTGGAATAAAGAAGATTTTAATGCTATATGTGGGATGAGCGAATCGAATCTGATGAATTCAAATTTGTTACGAATGTCAGGAAAAACATGATTTGTGATTTGATTGCACAAATTGCTTCATTAAACCCTAATGTGGTCCAGGGCATCTGAAATGGCGGATCAACATGTGAGGACATGGGGCAAGGAATCCTGGGACGGCGGGAACAAGGGTAGGTGGGATGACCCTGAATCACATGCAGCATGCAGCCTAACAGCAGCCAGTCACCCCTGTGATGTCACAGCCCTATATAATTGGCAGCCATTCTGCAGCCAGTCATTTCAGCCTTTTATTGCAGAGAGAAAGAGAGGGACAGACAGCAGTGTGTGTTGCACAGAAAAGCATTTTTCCAGCAGTGATTCACCTCCCAGTCACATCAGTGTTCTGTTGCAGAGAGAGAGGGACAGAGAGCAGTGTGTAGCACAGAAAAGCTTTTTTACAGCAGTGATTCACCTCAAGCCCAAATCCAGCCTAGAAGCACTGATAGAGAAGGGAGTCAGATTGAAAGAGAAAGTGCAATTTTGGGTGGAGTACACAGCGACTCTGTGCTGCAGCACTGGGGAGCACTAAAAGCATATTGTCCTCTAATAGGTATAACCTGTGTGTAGATCTAAGTGGTGTTTCATTTTCTTCCTGTTAAAGTAATAAAGGGGTTATCCACCATAAGGTGATTTTAGTACTTACCTGCCAGACAGTAATGAGCATGCTTAGGAAGGATCTGCACTTGTCTTGGGGCTTAATAACTATGATGTGAGATTACCATAACACAGTGGCTATCTTTTTGTGAACCGGTATTTCCTGTTTGAGTGTTCTTTTTTGCCTACAAATCCCATAATGCCATGTTCCTCCCTCCCACACATCAGCAGCCCCACCCATTGAAACATAAATAAGCTGCATCCATTCAAAAGACCTGTGGTTTTCAATCAGGGTGCCTACAGCTGTTGCATTAGTTGCAGATTGATCTCTCTCCCACCAAGCGATCGCTCCACCCATTGAAGCAGACAGGCTCCCTGTCATCAGCTGACTAGTGAGGTCAGGTCTCAGCCACATTGCAACCTGGGAAAAATCTGAGACAACAGTGATTTTTTTATGCTGTTAAAAATAAAAATTGGAGTGAAAATCATATAAGAATTGTGAAAAAACATCACAAACAGGTAAAGACAGTATATTATGAACTACACTAACTTTACAATCCCTGTAGCATAGTTAAATAAAAAAACATTCCTGGAATACCCCTTTAAGGGCCTAGATATTGTGAAAGGCAATGCAAAAGTACACACCTGCTGGTGTTGTAGGCAAATACTGTTTTAAGCGTAGTGGAGCGCATTGTCCTCCCCTCATAAGTGCATACCACATACATACATCTAAGTGGCGTACTATTTTGATCCTGTTAAAGTCTTAAGGGCCTAGATACTGTGAAAAGTATACACCTGCTGGTGTTGTACACAAATACTGTTTTTAGCGTAGTGGAGCGTTTTGTACTCCCTTCATATACGCACTAAGTATGTCTGGCAGAGAAGCACCAGGACATGCACAGAGGAGTGGCAAAGGCCTAAATTCATCAGGCAGAGGTCGCAGCAGACTAGGGGCGAGTGGCAGCAAGAGTCGCAGCGAGAGGCCTGAGCTCCCGGTATCAGCTAGCGATGGTGTCTCGACCAACAACCTATCTGCCATCATCGATTGGTTAAAACGGTCATTCACTTCATCACAAATGACATCTGACACCCCCAGTCAACAGTCGGTGGGTTTCTCAGACACAACCCTCAGTTGGCATGGCCCAGGAGCAGTCTTTGTCCTCCCATTGCCTCTGTCCTATGCTGTTCTCTCCCCCCCAGAAGTATCTTATGCTGTGGGTTCAGCTCCACTATTTAGTGAGGACAATCTACTAGAGGACAGTCAGCAGCTACTGCCTAGCCAAGAAGTGGAGGAGGCATCCGCCGCTTCCTCCGCAAGGCAGGCAAGTAGTGATGAGGAGAGTGACGTGGGAGGTGGTGTTGCGAGTGTTCAGGCTCCTGAAGCAGACACTGTTGAGGAACCTGAGGAGAACATCAGTGACGTGCAGACACAACTCAATGATGATGAAGCCGATCGCACTTGGGAGTCGGGTACAGAATGGGCTTCATCATCATCAGGAGAAGAGGGTTGAGGTTGCCTGTGAGGCAACAGCTGAGCCAGCAAGGTGGTAGCATGGTTGGCATTCAGCTTAATAGCAGAAGTGGAAAGTCAGGAGCAAAAAAAGCCCGGAGAAGACTACCTGCTTCGCGGCAGCCTACCTACCCGGCAGCTAGTGGAACAGGGATTCCTGGAGTTGGCGGCAGTAGCAGTCAATCAGTGCGGACTGTTAGTGGGAAAATCAGCTACTCAGTGGTGTGGCAGTTTTCCATCAAGCATCTAGAGGATGTTAACCTGGCCACATGCAAGATGTATCAGTAGAAGGTGAAGCGTGGCCATGGTCCCAATGTTTGCACCATGGCCCTGCGTCAACATATGCTGCAGCACCGTAAAGCGACCTGGGAGAAACGGGGCTCTGATGTGGTGGTCCAGCCTGCTGCATCACCCAGTGGCACGCCACTCCCTGTTTCAGCCAGCCAAAGCTCAACCATCTCAGCCGAAAGGAGCTGTGTGTCATACCCATCTTCTGTCGCTCCAAATGCTCCTGCTCCTCCTACTTCGAGTCAGTCATTCTGCCAGCAATCCATCGGCGAAGCATGTCCAAGAGACAACAGTATGCACACACTCATCCAACAGCGAAGAAGTTGAATGTGCTGCAGTCCCTCCCTTTTCAAGTGATGGATTCTGCTCCTTTCAGAGAACTGATGGCTTGTGTCGAGCTGAGGTGGAGAGTCCCAAGCCGTAATTTTATTACAAAGAAGGCAGTACCAGCCCTGCACAATTTTGTGAAACAAAAGGTGGGCCAGTCCTTGAGCCTGTCGATGTGTATCAAAGTGCACGGCAGCGCCGACATGTGGAGCTAACTATGGTCAGGGACAATACATGTCCTTTACGGCTCACTGGGTGAATGTGGTTCCTGCACAGCCACAACAGCAACTTGGACAGGTCACGCCGCTTTCTCCTCCACGCTCTAAGGCCGTTGGTCCTGTTACAGTGTGCGACTCCGCCTCTTCATCCCCCACCGTGTCCTCAGCCTCCACTGCCCCTCCAGCATACCATGTGTGTAGGGCACGGCGGTGTCACTCTGTTCTTCACATGGTTTGCCTTGGCGAACGGAGTCACACAGGGGAGGAACTGCTAAAAGTCATTCATCAAGAAATTGAATCATAACTTACTTCACGAAAACTGGAAATGGAAACCATGGTGACCAACAACAGTAAGAACATCTTACTGCAACAACGAAGACTGAGACGTGCGCCCTGCATGGCACATGTGTTCAATGTGGTTGTCAAACGGTTCCTGAAGTGTTCCCCCCAACTGCAAGACATCCTAAAAATGGGAAGGAAAGTTTGCAGGAGCCTCTCCCTATTTCCCCCTACAAACACTGCCATTCCCATGGTTTTTAGTTGGAAATAGAGAGAGTTTCCTGTGTGAGGCCTCCCTTTTTAGGGCGAGTAACACTTGCCAATAAGGGAATTAATAATGCAAGAGAAAGGTCTTACAGGGGAAGTTTTTATCCCTATTGGTTACAGTGGACCATATGTTGTTCCCTTCCACCATTTAGAGGTCTTTGCATAACATCAATACTTTGTGGTGTAGGTGGCACATGGTGTTTTTTTTCACACCTTTCCTTTTGTATGATTTAAAAAAAATTGGGTCCATAAATGTTATCCTAAGCAATGGATATCCTCAATACTTACTTGTGCACACTAACACTTTTACAAAAGAGACTATTTTCTTCTGCCTACCTGCCTCAGCTACTATTCTGATCCTGTCACCCGCCTGATGCCACACATTTGATGCCAAGTTCTCCTTTTTTCACCCACCTTCGTCACCGTGTACTGGTATTCCAACCCACCGCACCACTCTGTCACAGGGTCACTTTCAGGACTCCTGATGCTGCTGCCACCTCCAAGCTGTCTCATTCTTCCACCATATGTTCTCCTTGTGCTGATGCCACCTCCAGGCTGTGTCATTCAGCCATTATATGGTCTCCTCATACTGCCGCCACCTCCACGCTTGGTCCTTCAGCCACTATATGGTCTCCACATGCGGCCGCCACCTCCACGCTGGGTCATTCACACACTATATGGTCTTCTCACGTTGCCGCCACCTCCCCGCTGTTTCATTCAGCCACTATATGGTCTCTTCATGCTGCCACCAGCTCCAGGCTGTGTCATTCAGCCACTCTATGATCTTCTCATGCAGCCGTCACCTCCTCGCTGAGTCATTCAGCCACTATATGGTCGTCTTATGCTGCTGCTACCTCCACGCTGTGTCATTCAGGCACTATATGGTCTCCTCATGCTGCCCCCAACTCCATTCTGTGTCATTCAGGCACTATATGATCTCCTAATGCTACCGCTAACTCAGGGCTGTGTCATTCAGCCACTCTATGGTCTCCTCATGCTGCCGCCACCTCCACGCTGTGTCATTCAGCCACTATATAGTCTTCTCATGCTGCCGCCACCTCCACACTGGGTCATTCAGCCACTATATGTTCTCCTCATGCAACCGCCAACTCCAGGTTGTGTCATTCAGCCACTATATGGTCTCCTCATGCTGCCGCCACCTCCACGCTGGCTCATTCAGGCACTATATGGTCTCCTCATGCTCCCGCCACCTCCACGCTGTGTCATTCAGTCACTATTTGTTCTCTTCATGCTGCCTCCACCTCCACGCTGTGTTATTCAGCCACTATATGGTCTCCTCATGCTGCCATCTCCACGCTGTGTCATTCAGGCACTATATGGTCTCCTCCTGCTGCCGCCACCTCCACGCTGGGTCATTCAGCAACTATATGGTCTCCTCATGCTGCCGCCAACTCCAGGCTGTGTCATTCAGCCGCTATATGGTCTCTTCATGCTGCCGCCAACTCCAGGCTGTGTCATTCAGCCACTACATGGTCTCCTCATGCTGCTGCCACCTCCATACTGTGTCATTCAGGCACTATATGGTCTCCTCATACTGATGCCACCTCCAGGCTCTGTCATTGTGCTGCTCTGCGACAGTGACTCAAATAGTGACGCCTCTGATCTTCATGTCATACTGAATAACAGTATTATTTCACTGACCCAGCACACACCCTATGAGTGTTACAGCAAGACAAAGTGTTCTACACCCCTATTGAGGCTCTATGAAGGCCAGAGATAGACTTTTTTTTTATTCGCTCATCTCTAGCTATAAGAGTGAGTGCCATGTGCATTTTCATGAGATCAGACTTTTAAAGGGGTACTCCGGCGCTTAGACATCTTATCTCCTATCCAAAGGATAGGGGATAAGATGCCTGATCACGGGGGTCCCGCCGCTGGGGGTCCCGCAGCTGTCACGCCCCCTCTCGTAGGCTTGCATTGAGGGGCAGAGCGTGACGTCACACGGGGGCGGAGGCGTGACGTTACACGCCGACGGCCCTGTGATCGCCGGTAATCATACCCGGAGCGAACATGCTCCAGGGACTGATTTTAACTGGGTGCAAGATCACGGGGGACCCCTGCGATCAGGCATCTTATCCCCTATCCATTGGATAGGGGATAAGATGTCTAAGCACTGGAGTACCCCTTTAGGACTGAGCACCACTATATATGAGCAGTTTGTGATATCATAGGCTCCCAGTCACACATCATATATGTTCCAAAGGAGAAGCAGTGCTGGTGGTTCTATTGCCTACTTGTACGATTAACAGTGTTTAAGGGGAAAAGTCCAAATTGGACCGAAAGTTGATGTTAGAGACCTTGTGCTCTCCCACCTTTCATTTGAGGATACCCAACAGATGCGCAATAGGATTCTGGTCACCTTTACTCTCAGCTTCTTTAGCAAAGCAATGGTCATCTTGGAGGTGTTTGGGGTTGTTATCATATTGGAATACTGCGCTGTGACCCAGTCTCCAAAGGGAGGGGATCGTGCTCTGGTTCAATATGTCACAGTACATGTTGGCATTTATAGTTGCCTCAATGAATTGTAGCTCCTCACTGCCAGCATCACTCATGTAGGCAAGACAATTACTCTCCCACCACCATGCTTCATTGTAGGCAAAACACACTTGTCTTTGTACTTCTCACCTGGTTGCCACCACACGCTTGACAGTATCTGAACCAAATAAGTTTTTATTGGTCTCATCAGTCCATGGGACATGGTTCCAGTAATCCATGTCCTTAGTCTCTTGTCTCCAGAAAACTGTTTGCAGGCTTTCTTTTTAGTGTGAGAGCAATAACACCAAATTTAAGACACCCTTTCCCCATTCACACATGAAATCTTGTAACATTAGTCACATGACTACAAGGAGGGAAAATGGCTAATTGATGTATTTGTTTTATTTTGAAGGGACACGACATTGCACATTGGTATACAGAATGTGCACTAACTACTTTACATTGTAGCAGAAGGTCATTTCTTTAGTGTTGTCAGATGAAAAAATTAAATAAAATATTTATAAAAAAAAGTGAGATATTTTGTATGACGTAATAAAATTTAGTTTTTTGCCTTCAAAACTTTAGAAATTTCTCTAAATATTATGGATACCTTAAATTATACAGATATATTGTATGGTATAATGTATAGTAGGTGTTAATGTATATTTTATATTTACAGCTAAGCCAACGGATAAATACTATAATATGTTTCTAATGTATAAAACTTTTATGAAGATACTTCTGTTACCCGTCATGGCAGTTGCTCATTCCATCAGTCCTATGTGTAGATTGCCACCTACGTCAGATCTGGAGGGGAGAAGACAACCCGGAGACATCATGATAGGAGTATTACTGCCTATTAACTCTGACAAGATTTACCAAAAACTTACATTCAATGTCCGGCCACTTAAGACTACCTGCAGATTGTAAGTAGGTTTTACACTATGATATATAGTTCTTGAAATAATGGCCTTCCTTTTGCTATTTTGCTATTTTATTTATTGTGGGTCACTGCTATTCATACACTTCATAGTAATGTAATTTTTATGACATTAGTGACAATATGTAGACTTATTATTTATTATGCTGATAATTGGGCTTTATATAGTGCCATCAGAAGGAAGCCACACAAGGTACGACAGCATACTAAATATTTTACTATATAAAGATCATTACACTGGATAAAAGGATCCAAAAGGCTAGTAAAGGAAGAACGACTATTAATTGAAATTATTAAGATACAGAAGAACAATAAATAGTGATGATATATGAGAAAGTTAACCAATAATAATGTAAAATCCGTTTATATATATTTTTTTTAAATCCATCAAAATGTGATTTTATTTTCCTTTTTCTGTTTTTGGAAGATTCAGCCTAGAATTTTACCACCGGTTCCAGGCATTCCTATTTACCGTTGAGGAAATCAACAAGGATCCCAAAATTCTGCCAAACATGACTATTGGATTCCAGATGTATGACACCTGTAATATACCTCACTATGAATTACAAGGGGCTTTACAGTTCCTGACAGACTCTGATAGAATTATCACCGACAACCAGTGTTGTTCTAGACCTCTGTTCTCCGCCGTTATTGGGTCTACATTTTCAGCCAATTCAATCATCTTGGCTCATGTTTTGGGGGCCTTCAGATACCCACAGGTAAGAAAATTTAGAAGGCTGGAAAAGATGGAATATAACATTTACCTATCATTGATACCTCTCCAATCGCTAAAATGAAGAAGTTCCAGCATTCTTTGCACCATCCCGGAATCTTCTAAAAAAAAAAAATTACATGATTGCTGGCTTGTGTCCCAATACTGCCCTATCATAAGTTCTGGAGTATATGAGCACTGGGAGTTATTGTTAGGACTTATTAAAGGTGACTACTGAAGGTAAAGCATGGTTCTGAAGCCTAGCGACCCATCAGCATTGTCACAGGTCACTTCCAATTGTGGGACGCTTAGCTGGAAATCTTTTTAACAAAAGAGTTGTTAGTTGTTTGCATTCTTAAATCCTTATGTTACATATGAATTTTCTTTAATTTTCAGATCAGTTCATTTTCGGGTCTTTCTCTCTTAAGTAACAAGAGAATGTTTCCATCCTTCTTCAGGACTGTCCCGAGTGACAAGTTCCAGTCTAAAGGACTGGCTGAGCTTATTCTCAGCTTTGGCTGGACCTGGATTGGTCTTGTGACTGTTGACACTAATTATGGCCTTCAGGGAATTCAGCCAATAAGGGAAGAAATAGTCAAGGCTGGAGCATGTGTGGCCTTCATGGAATATATTTACCTTGGGCAACCAGACCGCAATGCCCCATACATAGTGAAGACCATAAAAGAGTCCACAGCTACGGTTGTAGTTGTTTTTGCCTCTGAAGTTGAATTTGTTCTTATTTTGAACGAGATGGTAAAGCAGAATGTCACAGGGAAGATTTTTATTGGGAATGTGGGTTGGGCCAGAGCCATAATATTGTCCATGAGTACGTATTCTAGTATTTTATCTGGAAGTCTTAATTTAGCCTTCAGTGATTATGTTGTCCCAGGATTAAGTCAATTCCTGGCCAAGATAGATCCATCTACATCTGTAACATCAAAGTGGACCAGGATGTACTGGGAGTCAGTGTTCAACTGCAAATTTCTTCCTGAGAATCAAACTATTTCTTTAGAGAACCCAGTAAACATATGTACGGGATCAGAACATTTAGACGGCATCAAGAACAATTCCAACTATGTATCTAGCTTGCAATCCACGCATGCTATGTTTTCTGCAGTTCAAGTCATATCCAAAGCTTTAGATGATCTGAAAAGCTGCAAAATAGGTGAAGGGCCATTTTTTAATGGGACATGTGCGAACATTTGGAACTTCAAACCATGGCAGGTAATAACACATATATGTTGGGTCCAGTTTAGGTAAAGCATTCATTATATGCATTATATCCTATAAGTGATATGTTCTTACAATATATATTATTCAGTTGTAAAATGTTTTTTAAATTATGAATGATAATGAGGCGGCTATCAGGCAGGATTTGTTTTAAAATACTAATGTTAAAATTTATAGAAAAGATAACTAAAGTGGCACTCACCATTCAGTTGATTAAAAAGCAGTCCATTATTTCATAAATCCATCATAAAACAGACAGATTTGTATGTGGACAGAGACTGGAGCATAGGAAGCTCCGCCCCAGCCTTAGTACACATCCAAATATGCCTGTTTTTATGACAGAGTTATGAAATAATTGACTGCTTTTTAATTGACTGAAAGGTGAGTGCCACTTTATTCATCTGTTCTATAAGTAAACTAAAGCCTAGGCAGTAGAGCACCAACACAGTCAATACAAGCATTTTATGCAAGTCATCTGTAATCCATTAATTTTTGTGACAATCAGACCAGGCTATAGCAGTGTATCTTTGGCATACTAATGTTAATATTTGGCATGACAAAAAAATTAATTCAGTCATGATGAGGCAGAGCAAATAATTAACACAAAGCAAATAATTTTAACAAAAAACACCATGTTTGGGGTAGTAAAAGTAGTAGCCACAGAATTATTGATGATTGAGTTAATGTTTTCTGGGCTCTGCTGGCTTTATTGTAAGCAAGGCCTAATTCTCCAATAGAAATGAGAAGCACTGCCAAGACTGATAAGAAAGGATGCACTGCTGTGGCTCCCAAAGAAGCATTAAAGACTGTTTAAGACACCATTGTGAATGCTTAACAAGGGTGGGAGGCACTGCTAAGATTCATAAAGAAAATAGGTTCAGACCTTAAATTCTGAAAAAGAGAAGTAGTAAAGAGGAAAACCATTTTTAAGAGGCATTGCAGCTATAAAAGTAATTGACAGACCATCAGATGTCTGCTAAACAGATAATGGGCTGCTGCTGATGCCATGTCTACTCTTTCTGTCATGATGAGGAGCGCATAAGGAGCAACAGTTATACTGTTTGATTTGAGAGAAAAGTCTTCCTTCTGAACAAGAATTAAAGGCACAAGACAGGAAGAAATAATCATACAGATTGACTTTAAAAAAAAACATAAAAAATGAGCCAACCATTATTATTTTTTTCATTCTGTATAATTGCCAAATTGTTTGTTAAAATAATGTTAATAATAAAAAAAAATTTAAAAATGATGGAAGTGTCCCCAAAAACCAGGTTCATTAACCCCTTAAGGACTCAGGGCGTACATGTACGTCCTGAGTTCGCTCCCATTCTATAACGCTTCAAAGCGGGTCGGGCGTGGCAACTAGCAATGGCCAGGACCCGTGGCTAATAGCGCACGGCACTGATCGCGGTGCCGCACGCTATTAACCCTTTAGATGCGGCTTTTAAAGTTGAATGCCGTGTCTAAAGTGAAAGTAATACATTGCCGGTTAGCTCAGGGGACTGTTCGGGATCGCCGTGGCGAAATCACGGCATCCCCAACAGCTGTAAGACACAAGGAGGGTCCCCTTACCTGCCTCCTGGTGTCCGATTGCCATATGACTGCTCAGTGTCTGAGATCCAGGCATGAGCAGTCAAGCAGCAGAATCATTGATCAATGGTTTCCTATGAGAAACCATTGATCAATGTAAGAGATCAGTGAATGCAGTTTTATAGTCACTAGAGGGGGCTATAACACTGCAAAAAAAAAGTGAATAAAGATCATTTAACCCCTTCCCTAATGAAAGTTTGTATCACCCCCCTTTTCCCATTTAAAAAAATAAACAGTGTAAATAAAAATATCATCGCGTGTGGAAATGTCCAAACTATAAAAATATAATGTTAATTAAACCACATGGTCAATGGCGTGCGCGCAAAAAAAAACTTCCAAAGTCCAAAATAGCATATTTTTGGTCACTTTTTATATAATGAAAAAATTTATAAAAGCGTTCAAAAAGTCAGATCAATACAAAAAAATGTATTGCTAAAAACTTCAGATCACGGCACAAAAAATGAGCCCTCATACCACCCCGTACTCAGAAAAAACAGAAAAGTTATAGGGGTCAAAAGATGACAATTTTAAACATATTGTCACGAACCGGCAGGACAGGTAGTGGATCGTCTAGACCAGAGAGGCAATGGCGCGGGTCGTACTGAGGGATCGATTCTAAGCAGTTACTGGTCTTCACCAGAGCCTGCGCAAAGCGGGATGGACTTGCTGCGGCGGTAACTACCAGGTCGTGTCCCCCAGTAACAACTCGACCTCTCTGGCAGCTAATATGGCATGGTACACAGGGAGCAGGCAGGAGCATAGTCTGGGAACATATACTAATTTTATCAAAAAGATACACCAAATTAGAAAAGTAATTAAACTATTATTGTCAATATGGTTATTAACTGCCAATACTCAATTTCCGGCAAAATCCTGCCGATTACGCCATTTGTTGCGGTGCTAGGGTGATAATCCTGTCTGCAGCTCTACTTATTGTGGAAAATCCTGCATGCTACACCAATTGTGATTTTAGAATTAGAGTAAGACAAACATTCCCCTCCCCCGACCATGTGCTCTCTTTGTTGAAGTCAAAACGGCACCAACTATATGAAAATGGAAGCAGGAAGTTCAGGCTAAATTTATAGGTCCTAAATATGTTTGTAAAACACCCAGAAACACTGATTACGTTTTGTACAACTGTAAAATAATTGTACAAGGTATTTTGGCAGAAATGTCTTGTATCAGCAGTGTATACCACCAAATTAACTATCACTCGATAATCACCAAAGTTAATAACATTTAATAAAAATATTAATTAGCTAAACCAAATAAGACATACATACACGCATTAATACAATAGTACATACTCTATGTTTAGCAAACTAGCTGGAATCTACGCAAGTGATACATGAATATTTAGTGTAGAAATGATACAATCAATATACTTATCCATCCAAGGCTAAAGGAGCAGGAGCTTGCACCTCTCTCAACGAAAGTCCCAAGCAAAAGAGACAGAGGGCTATGTGGTTTCCTGTGAAATCCCCTAATGTCCCACCCCTTTGGCCTACTCTCCTCACATAACCTGGAAAAACAGGTTCTTTACTGTGGCTGTAGTGAAACTAAGCTAAAACCGTGGGGGCAGGGAAATGTATACTACATGGGAAACAATGGATGTAAAAACACATAATTTCAGTGTCCATAACACGGGGTGTAGAGATACTTCAAGTAAGTGTCTCCACTCGTCCAAAGCCAACTTAATGGCCAGTAGTTCTCTGTCTCCTATGGAATAATTTCTCTCAGCGGGAGAGAAAGTTTTAGAGAAAAAACCACAGGAAACCAACTTGCCCTTCTCAGTCTTCTGCGTGAGCACAGCTCCGGCGCCTACGGAGGAGGCGTCTACCTCCAGGTAGAAAGGTTTGGAGGGATCGGGCCCCGACAGGACTGGAGCAGAGGCAAAAGCAGATTTGAGAGTGCAAAAGGCCTCCTCGGCCTGTGGAGGCCAAGTCTTAGGGTTAGCTCCCTTTTAGGTCAAAGTCACGATAGGTGCCACAAGGGTAGAGTAATGTGGTATGAATTGTCTGTAGTAGTTTGTGAATCCAATAAATTGCTGTTTGGCCTTTAGGCCAGAGGGACGAGGCCAGTCCAGGACTGCGGAAAGCTTGGCAGGATCCATCTGTAGACCCTTGGCAGAAATGATGTACCCCAGGAAGGGGAGACTAGTACGATCAAACAGGCACTTTTCAAATTTAGCATAAAGACGATTCTTCCTAAGACGGGAGAGTACAAGGCGAACCTGAATACGGTGTTGATCCAGATCAGAGGAGAATATTACGATATCATTCAGGTAAACTACCACACAAGTATAGAGCAGGTCTCTGAAGATGTCATTCACGAACTCCTGGAAGACAGCTGGTGCATTACAGAGTCCGAAAGGCATGACTAGATACTCAAAATGACCATCTCATGTATTGAAAGCAGTCTTCCATTCATCACCCTTTCGTATCCGAATGAGGTTTTAGGCCCCTCTAAGATCCAACTTAGTAAAGAACTTGGCACCTCGCAGACGGTCAAAGAGTTCTGCAATCAGGGGAAGAGGGTAACGGTTCTTGATAGTGATGCTATTGAGTCCCCGATAGTCTATGCACGGCCGAAGAGTACCATCCTTTTTAGTAACAAAGAAGAATCCTGCTCCGGCAGGGGAAGAAGACTTTCTTATGAATCCTCTCTGTAGGTTCTCTCGTATATAGTCGGACATGGCAAGAGTCTCAGGAGGTGAGAGAGGATAAATTCTGCCCCGGGGTGGAGTAGAACCGGGTATGAGGTCGATCGGGCAATCATAGGGTCTGTGAGGGGGAAGGACCTCGGCTTGTTTCTTGCAGAAGACATCCGCAAAGGAGTGGTATGGCTTGGGCAGGCCAGGAGGCGGAGAAACTTGCGGGTCCCGTTTTATAAGTACAGACTTGAGACAACGGTCAGAACAGGAGGAACCCCAACACAAGATCTCCCCGGTAGACCAATTCAGGACAGGAGAATGACGTTGAAGCCACGGCAGGCCCAGGAGGAGTTCGGAAGAGCAGAAGGGAAGGACAAAGAACTCCAAAGTCTCAGTATAAAAATATCCCAATGCCCATCTGCAGAGGCTGGGTGCTGTACTGCACCGTGGCAGAGAGTCTCTCTCCGTTAACAGAGATGAAGAGCAGCTTGGGTAGACGGACTATTGGAATACGGTAATTGTCTACCAAGGAGGCGTGGATGAAGTTGCCAGCTGAACCGGAATCCAAGAAGGCGGCAGCGGAGAAAGAGGACTTGGAAGAGAAGGACAACTGCACGGGTATGATGAGGCCTGGAGAGGAAGAATCCAACCCTAGCAACGCCTCTCACATGTTTACTAGGTGCGAGCGTTTCTCGAACGTGGTGGACGTAGAGGACAATCTCTAAGGAAGTGCTCGGTACTAGCACAGTAAAGACACAGGTTCTCGTCTCTGTGACTGCTTCGTTCTTGCGGAGTCAGACGTGACCGATCCACCTGCATGGCTTCCACTGCGGGAGGCCCAGTAACGGTTGAGGTGGACGCAGAAAAATAGGAGCCAGACGAGGGTAGCGTCTAGGATGAGCCTTTTCCTTTTCTAGGAGGAGTTCCTCATGTCTCTCGGGGAAACGCTTGTCTATCCTAGTGGCCAGCAAGATGAGGTCACTAAGGGTGGAAGGTAGCTCACGTGCAGCCAGAACGTCCTTAATCTTGCTGTTAAGTCCCTTCTTGAAGGTGGCACAAAGGGCTTCATTGTTTCAGTTCAGTTCAGAAGATAGGGTGCGGAACTGAATGGCATAGTCACCTATGGTAGAACTTACTTGGGTCAAGTTTAATAAGGCAGTCTCTGCGGAGGTAACCCGGGCAGGTTCCTCAAAAACATTCCTGTACTCCTGGCAGAAGCTCTGGACGAAAGAGGTGGCTGGATCAGCGCGGTCCCATAGCGGAGTAGCCCAGGCCAGGGCCTTCCCGGACAGCAAACTGAGGATAAAGGCTACCTTGGCTCGCTCAGAAGAGAATTGGTCGGACAGTAGCTCGAGGTGTAGAGAGCACTGCGACAGGAACCCACGGCACTGCTTCGGATCTCCGTCATACTTGTCAGGCAGGGACAAACGGATTCTGGAACCGGTGGTTACAGCAGGCGGAGGTGAAATAGCAGATGCAGACGGAGGGGCTGGCTGTGTCTGGGAAGGCAGAAGCTGCTGCATCATAGCGGTCAGTTGAGCCAGCTGTTGACCCTGCTGGGCCACAATGGATGTGAGGTCCGCTAGGCTCGGCAGGGGAACATCAGCAGGATCCATGGCCGGATCTTACTATCACGAACCGGCAGGACAGGTAGTGGATCCTCTAGACCAGAGAGGCGATGGCGCGGGTCGTACTGAGGGATTGGTTCTAAGCAGTTACTGGTCTTCACCAGAGCCTGCCGCAAAGCGGGATGGACTTGCTGCGGCGGTAACTACCAGGTCGTGTCCCCCAGTAACAACTCGACCTCTCTGGCAGCTGATATGGCGTGGTACACAGGGAGCAGGCAGGAGCGTAGTCGGACGTAGCAGAGGTCAGGGCAGGCGGCAAGGGTTCAAAGGCGAGTAGACGGTAGCAACAGGTTTGGCAACAGGCAAGGCAATACTAGGCTACAGGGAACGCTTTCTCAGAGGCACAAGGGCACAAAGATCTGGCAAGGGCAGGAAGAAGCAGGGCACTTTTATAATTTAGCCCTTAATTAACCATTTGGGCCAGGCACCAATCATTGGTGCGCTGGCACTTTAAACTTAACATAGCTCGCACGCGCGCCCCAGAGAGCAGGGACGCGCGCGCCGGGACACGTGGCCGGTGTACACAGGAGCGGGGAGAGGTAGATGAGACTGGGATGCGGATCGTGTGCGGGGACGAGCCGCGACGCGACCCGCATCCCCGCCGGAGACCACAGGGACACTGCGCCCCCGGTCAGGGTGAAGAACCGGGGCGCGCATGGCTTCAGCAGGAGGTGAGCGCTCCGGTCCAGAGGCAGAGACCGGAGTGCTCTTCATGACACATATACATTTTCCTGCATGTAGTCATGATTTTTTTCCAGAAGTACGACAAAATCAAACCTATATAAGTAGGGTATCATTTTAATCATATGGACATACAGAATAAAGATAAGGTGTTGTTTTTACTGAAAAATTTACTGTGTAGAAACGGAAGCCCCCAAAAGTTACAAAATGGCGTTTTTTCTTCAATTTTGTCGCACAATGATTTTTTTTGTTTCACTGTATATTTTTGAGTAAAATGACTGATATCATTACAAAGTAGAATTGGTGGCGCAAAACATAAGCCATCATATGGATTTTTAGGTGCAAAATTGAAAGGGTTATGATTTTTTAAAGGTAAGGAGGAAAAAACGAAAGTGCAAAAACAGAAAAAGCCCGGGTCCTTAAGGGGTTAAGGGGTTAAAGGGGTTATCCAGTGTTTTATAAAAAAAAATTATAATAATAATATGGGGAGGAAGAAATAAAAAACATATTTTACATGACTGTCCCTCGATGGTTACTCACAGCTCCCATTCGTCTTCATCCGGTGCCCCTGTCTTCTCTCATCTTCTTGCTTCAGAGAGTTTAATGCAGGACCTGTTGAATAAGCCAATTACTGGCTGACATGAGACACTGATGCGGCCAGTGATTGGCTGAGCTGACAGATCCTGCATCGAACACTCATCTCGGAAGCAGGAAGAAAAGAGAAGAATAGAGGACCAGACAGATGTGGAAACCATAATATTCTTAATGTTGATTTTTTATTTAGAATAGCGTAACTGATATTTTTTTATCAAATTTTCTTTCCCACTTCAGCTTACTTACTATATACGGAGGGTCCAGCTTAATATTAATGTGGAGAATGGAAAATATTTTGATGAGAACGGGGATCCTCCTGCAATCTTTCCTATTGTTAACTGGCAGCTGAAGGCAGATGGGACCCTGACACAGGTTAAGATAGGCAGCTATAATAGTAATGTCCCTTTTCCTTGGACTCTGACCCTGGACACAAGTCTTATTGTTTGGAAGATGGGAAGAAAACAGGTGGGTGAAAATACTAAGAATATCAAAAATCCACAGGACCTGGATGGAACAATATGAGAATTGCTGGATGTGTATAACATTTTATGATGCCCGCCACTATTACTGTCAAAGGAAAAGTATGAGCTTCCCAGTGTGCTGCTCCCAGACCAATCAGAAGAAGTAAATGATAAAACAACTCATATCAAAATTAATGTACAAGTAGTAAGGAATGATCTGAAAAAAGAACAAGGGAGGGTGAAAATAATGCAGCAAACCAGAGGTGTGAAAGTGGAGGCCCTGTGGGATCATGGGGTCTAACTGGCAAATTTTAGCCTAGGGAACAACCACACAGCACAAGCCTACCTGTACATGAGTGAGATCATTTTCAACCGTATACCAGGACATATGTCCCAGATTCCCAGGAGGACCTCCTGGCCTGGTTCCGATCACTACACCACTAGTAGCTTTTTAGTATCTACTGTGGGACTAGCCATAGGGGATTTGTTCCCAACACCCCCACCCCCTCCTGCCCAACATGCCCTGATCGATGAGTGACAAAATAATGGAGATAGTGGTCCTCTGTCATGGTCATGATGTACATGGTGTCATGGCTGAGATCTTCTTCACCAAGCTTCCCACACACCTTGGGTTAGTACAGTGAAGAGGAAGTTATACTTGATGAGCTGAAGTCACAGTGGGCTTACTGAGCTGGACCGGGAACTTAGCAGGTTTTCCAAGTTCTTATTTCATTTCTAATTCAACAGTCATCTTCTCAAGATACAGCACCTATGGAAAAGTTTGAATCCTCAAATATTGATTCTTCTCAGGGCAGTTATGTGCAATTCAATGTGAGCTGCCAAAGCTACTAACCCAGGTCAAAGGCTTAGGGCTGAGTCACAAGCTGTGAGGTCCTCTCACTTCATTCTTAAGGAGAGAACTGAAGGAGGGAGAGATTTAGGAATGAAGAGAATGAAGGATAAGAATGGCAGTAACTGAGAAATGGATAGATAGAGATGGAGGAAAAGGGGAAAGTGCCCAAGTCCCTTTTGTCACATAAAAAAGTTGCAATAATTATAAATGACACATTGTAGATGAAGGGCCTCTTATATATTGTACTGGGGTCTAGGATTTTATGGTAAAAACCCTAGAGAAAGAAATGTGTAAAGAGAAAGGGATAGGAAAGGTGGTTATAGAAGAAGGGCAAAAAAATCGATCGGTAGAGTAGGAAGTGATGGAAGAAAGCAGTAAAGGAGGAGAGAAAAGATAAGAATAGTGAAAGAAGGATAGTGGAAGAAGAGCATGAAAAAAGAGAGGACGAAGGAGGGTGGAGATAGGGAGGAAGTAAGGGAGGGAGAAAATTAAGGAGGGAGAAATAGGAAGTGGGGAAGGGAAGTGAGGGAGGGAAGGAGGAAGGGAGAAAGGAAGAAAGAGACAATGAAGGAGGGGAATGATTTAATAGCCAAGTGATGGAGAGAGGAAATGTGATGTAGAGTTAGAGTAGGCAGCAAAGTAGTGTAAGAAGAAGGATGTTAAGGTGGGAAAGAGGAAGAGGATGGAGAACATGACTGAGTTAAGATAGGGAAGAATGCAGAGACTAATTAAAGAAAGAAAGGAGTAAAGGGTTGAGTGATGAGTGAAGGAGTAAGTGACTGAGCAAAGGAAAGAAGAAGTGAATGATGGAGAGAGGAGATGGTAAGAAGTGTGGAGGGGTAGACATCCTACAGTGATGAAAAATAATTCAAGTGAGCGAAAATTACCCTAGATCCCAATCCCTCAACCCCCTCCCACCCCTGTTATTCACCTACAGAGTACATTTCTCCTCAGTTTATTTTATATTCGTAATAAGATCATTTTCTTTTTATGAAGTGACAATTGGAATGGACATAGTCCCCTCTGGTGTGCTACGCCATTTCATTTTACTTAAATGCAATGTGTACATTATATAATGTCACTTATATGGAATCTAAACCTTCAGTAATAATTTATAAAATACTTTATATTCCCAGGTCCCTTCCTCATATTGTAGTGACAGGTGCATTATGGGATTCAGGAAGGCCGCCCTGCAAGGGAAACCGACATGTTGTTACGTCTGTGTTCCGTGTCTACAGAGGGAGATCTCAAATCAGACAGGTAATAGTCAACAACAAAATATATCTCCAGCCCCTTAAAGGGGTACTCCGCCCCTAGACATCTTATCCCCTATTCAAAGGATAGGGGATAAGTAGTCAGATCGCCGCGGTCCCGCTGCTGGGGACCCTCGGGATCGCCGCTGCGGCACCCCGCTGCCATTACTGCACAGAACGAGTTCGGTCTGTGCGTAATGATGGGCGATACAGGGGACGGAGCAATGTGACATCATGGCTCCGCCCCTCGTGACATCACGGCCTGCCCCCTTAATGCAAGTCTATGGCAGGGGCGTCACGATAACCACGCCCCCTCCCATAGACTCGTATTGAGGGGGGCGGGCCGTGACATCACGAGGGGCCGGGCCGTGACATCATGATGCTCCGGCCCCTGTACTGCCCGTCATTACATGCAGAGCGAACTCGCTCTGTGCAGTAATGATAGCGCGGTGCCGCAGCGGCAATCCTGGGGGTCCCAGCAGGACCGCGGCGATCTCACATCTTATCCCGTATACTTTGGATAGGGGATAAGATGTCTAGGGGCGGAGTACCCCTTTAAAGAGAATTTACCCCTAAATTCCCCTACTCATTCACAAAATATAAGGGTTTTCCTAGGGGGATAATTCTTCTAAAAAAAGGTTTTCCAAACTTTTAATAAATAGTTTTTCCTTAGGATAAGCCATGAATATATTACCAGTTGGGAGCCTAACTCCAATATACAGAGCAAAGAGACTGTTTTGGTCCTTGGAGCATTCATTGCTTATCCAAGCATAGAGCCATGCATACTGCTATGAATGTGTCGGGTACAGTAAATCAGTAGTGTCTTAAGAGTAAGTGCCACCTGGTAAGTTAGAAAATGTGGTCACCCCACCCTTTCTACAAGTAACTTTCGAGTAACTGCAGGGCAGGGCAAGATTGCTGCGGCTCCCTCAGAGGTCTCTGCTTTTCTGCTGGCAATTACTGTACACAATCTACCAATGCACATTGGGTAAGAAGATTTGGGGAGATTTATCAAAACCTGTGCAGAGGAAAAGTGTCCCAGTTGCCCATAGCAACCAATCAGATTTCTTCTTTCATTTTTAGCAAGGCCTGTGCAAAATGAAAGAAGCGATCTGATTGGTTGCTATGGACAACTGGGCAACTTTTCCTCCGGACGGGTTTTGATAAATCTCCCCCATTGTGTTTATTGGTCTCCGCCACAAGTTTTCACTTCTGGCCAGCGAGTGGCCATTTAATAAACTTTCAAGGGAGAGGGGCTCTATAGACTGCCATGAGAGACTGCCATGAGAGGGGGGTGCTTTAAACTGCTGTGGGAGATGGCTTTTAAAACTGATGTAGGAGGGAATCTCTATAAATTGATGGGGGCAGAGGCTCTATAAACTGTTGTGTGAGGGGATCTGTCTAAACTGTTGTGGGAGGGGGAATTTTTAAACTGCCGTGGGAGGGAGGACTCAATAAAGTTGTGGGGGAGGGAGGACTCTATAAAGTTGTGGGGGAGGGAGGACTCTATAAAGTGGTGTGGCAGGGAGGACTTTATAAAGTGGTGTGGGAGGGGCCCTTTATAAACTGCTGGGGGAAGGGCTTTTCAAACTGCTGTGGGAGGAGGTCTCTTTAAACTGCTGGAGGGAGATGACTCTTTAACTCCTTAAAGGGGAACTCCGTTGGAAAAAAAAGTTTTTTCAAGTCAACTGGTGCAAGAAAGTTAAACAGGTTTGTAGATCACTTTTTTTTTTTTTTTAAATCTTAACCCTTCTAGTACTTATCAGCTTCTATATACTACAGATATACTACAGAGAAATTTGTGAAGTTCTTTCCAGCCTGACAACAGTGCTCTCTACTGACACCTCTGTCCGTGTCAGGAACTGTCCAGTAGGAGAGGTTTTCTATGGGGATATGATTCTAATCTGGACAGTTCTGACACGGCCAGAGGTGTCAGCAGAGAGCACTGTTGTCAGACTGGAAAGAAATTCACACATTTCTCTGTTTTATAAAGCAGCTATTAAGTACTGAAAGGATTAAGATTTTTTTATAGAAGTAATTTACAAATCTGTTTAACTTTCAGGCACCAGTTGATTTGTAAATATTTGTTTTCTACTTCTTTCCACCGGAGTTCCCCTTTAATGACCAAGGACGTATATTTACGTCCTTGGCCGGCTCCCGCAATATAACGCGTCATATCGGGTCGGTCCCGGCATGCCGGGACCAGGGGCTAATAGCGCGCGGCAGTGATCGCGGTGCCACGCGCTATTAACCCTTTAATCCAAGAGAAGCAAACAGACCGCATACTATATTAGAGAGCACATCAATAATTTATAAGTATTCCATAATTTTATTAAGTACAAAAAAAGAGAAAGGCACACAAATGTAATGCATGTACAAAAAGGCCCCTGAGGAAGTCGCCTTATAGCGACGGAACACGTGGTGCTCCGTGGCACCGTTCTGTCCCGTCTTAACCATCTATCTGATCCTTTCCATGCCGGTCGCTTCCATATGTCAATACACAGGTTGTATATATTGGCAGGATGCATGTATAGTCAGGGTAGTGCATTGATGTATATACTTAGCTGTTATTTGTGACTTGATTTTGCTATATTGTACAATTACATCATACTTTCCTACCTGCATATAGTGCTGCTAACTCATTGTGACACGGATGGGACATGTCAATTGCACTTACTCTTCATTTCGGGACAGTGGCCTACTAGTTGAGGGGGTTCATGGCCCCTTGCTAGGACTGTGTTGCGGCTCTAAATGAGCCTTTTTAATTGGTTTTAGAGCTTTGTCCACTTTTTGTACATGTATTACATTTGTGTGCCTTTCTCTTTTTTTGTACTTAATAAAATTATGGAATACTTAATAATTATTGGTGTGCTCTCTAATATTGTGTGGGGTCTGTTTGCTTCTCTTGGATTACAGTTTTTTTGCACACTTGAAGAGCACCCATATGATGTATTACATAGATTGAGCCCCCCCATCACATATTTGTTCTATTAACCCTTTAGACGCGGTGTTCAAAGTTGAATGCTGCTTCTAAAACTAAAGTGAAAGCTGCCCGGCTGCTCAGTGGGGCTGATCGGGGCTACCTCAATGAAAATGCGGTGTCCCAATCAGCTGGGACACGAGCGGAGGTCCTCTTACCTGCCTCCAGCGTGTCCCCTCGGCGGTTGATTGCTCCAAGCCTGAGATGCAGGCTTGAGCAATCGACCGCCGATAACGCTGATCATTGCAAAGCTATGGCTTTGCAGTGAACAGGGTATAAGATCAGTGTGTGCAGTGTTATAGGTCCCTATGGGAGCTAGAACACTGCAAAAAAAAAGGGTAAAAAAAAAGTTAATAAATGTGATTCAAACACCATGTAAATAAAAATAAATATAAACATATGCGGTATCGCCGCGTGTGTAAATATCCCCAACTATAAAAATACATAATTAATTAAACCGCACGGTCAATGGCGTACGCGCAAAAAAATTCCAAAGTCCAAAATAACGTATTTTTGGTCGCTTTTTATATCATGAAAAAATGAATAAACAGCGATCACAAAGTCCGATCAATACAAAAATGGTACCGCTAAAAACTTCAGATCACGGTGCAAAAATTGAGCCCTCATACCGCCCCATATGCAGAAAAATAAAAAGTTATAGGTGTCAGAAGATGACAATTTTAAACGTATAAATTTTTCTGCATGTAGTTAGGATTTTTTCCAGAAGTACGACAAAATCAAACCTATATAAGTAGGGAATCATTTTAATCGTATGGACCTACAGAATAAAGATAAGGTGTAATTTTTACCGAAAAATGTACCGCGTAGAAACGGAAGCCCCCAAAAATTACAAAATGGCTTTTTTTCTTCAATTTCGTCGCACAATGATTTTTTTTCCATTTCGCCATAGATTTTTGGGTAAAATGACTGATTTCACTGCAAAGTAGAATTGGTGGCGCAAAATTGAAAGGGTTATGATTTTTAAAAGGTGAGGAGGAAAAAACGAAAGTGCAAAAATGGAAAAACCTGTGGTCCTTAAGGGGTTAAACTGCCATGAAAGGGAGTCTTCTTAATAAACTACCATGGGAGGGGGTCGTTTAAGGGGGTGTCTTTAAACTATCATGGGGGTGGTTTCTATAAGCTGCAGTGGTGGGGATATCATAGATGTGGTGGGAGGGGCTGTCTATAAACTGCTGTGGAAGGAAGATTCTGCTGTAAGAGGGGGTCTCTATGAACCGCTGTAGGAGGGGGCTTTTTAAACTGCTGTGGGAGGGGCTATACTGCTGTGAGGGGGCAGGCACTATAAACTGTTGTGGGAGTGGGATATTTTTAAACTACTGTGGGGATCGGGCTCCATAATCTGCTTTGGAAGTGGGAACTCTATAAATGACTCTATAATGTGCTACCAGGTGCATCACCTTTCAAAGATTACCTTTCACTTTCCTGAGGAGGCTCAGTGAGAAGATGTGGGCACCACATTTTAAATGGCAGTGTTAATCCCTTGTTTCCCTTAACCTTTTAGCTCCGATCCGGGGCCTCAAAGAAGAATAGACGGGGGAAAAGGAAAAATATTGGATGATGACTCTGCCACACACTGTAACAATGCATGAGGAGAAATTAAGTAGCATAATGTACAGTAGCAAAGGGTGGGCCACTAGGCTTAGGGGTGGGTCACACCTAAGGTCTCTGCAGCTACAACACTGGATGTGGGGTGATGTCCTCCAAGGATGATAACTTCCCTGATGTGGTCCCTTACCCCATCACAACTCCACTGCTAACAACGTAGCTCATTAAAGTAAACTGAACTTTAAAGAGGAACTGTGGTGAACATATGGAGCCCCTACACTGCACTGCTTCAATTAATACAGTAACATAACTTGAATATGATGTATACAGTCCATTTATGAAATTGCAATAACGTTTTGGTCAAATTGACCTTTATCAGATAGTAAGGATTGCCGTGAGGTAGGGAGAATCAGGATGAATAGGAGAATATGGGAATTGTGACTTATAGTCGCTATGGATAATACTGTGGAACTATCAGCAATACACGAGTGTCCCATTGCATGCTACTGGTACAATCTACTGGGCGGAGATTATACCAGTCCAGTTCCACCATTGTTTTTTTTATCTTCAAATCTATTGACTTGGATGATTATCTTGGGTCTTTTTTGCCTCCATCAGGGTGCTGCCAATGGGCATTGTATACTACTGAACTCCTATACAGTGCCATACGATGGATGAATCCTTTCAAGGTATTTTTAACAAAAATAACATAAAATCCTACAAACAATCTGTTCTTTCTTTCTATCTGTAGATTCCTTCAACTGCTTCAGGTGTCCATGGGACCAATGGCCGAATCCTGAAAGATCCAGGTGCCTCCCTAAACCCACAGAGTACCTGTCTTATGAAGATACATTAGGAGCCAGCTTAGCTGCTATCAGTATAATGTCTTCCATATTTCCAGCTCTTATCTTGGGGCTTTTCTTCAGTCGCAGGAGCACTCCACTCGTGAAAGCCAGCAATTACTCCCTAAGTTGTCTTCTACTGATATCTCTCAGTCTCTGCTTCTTCTGCTCCTTAGGATTTATTGGTTACCCTGATCATGATAAATGTCTTCTACGTCAGGTGTCTTTTGGTCTGGTATTCACTCTCTGTGTTGCATGTATATTGGCCAAGACGATCATGGTGGTTTTTGCTTTCATGGCCACAAGACCTGGGAGCAGTCTAAGAAAATGGACCAACCTAAGAGTCTCCTACTCAATCATTTCTATCTGCGTCCTTCTACAATTATTACTGTGTATCACTTGGATATCAGTGGCTCCTCCATTCCCACAATACAACGCTGAAGATAAACCAGAACTTATTATAGTTGACTGTAATAATGGGTCACCCATCGCCTTCTGGGCCATGCTCGGCTATCTATTTCTTCTGGCTACTATTAGTTTTATAGTGGCCTTCTTAACAAGAAAACTTCCAGACAGTTTTAATGAAGTCCAGTTTATAACATTTAGTATGTTGGCCTTTCTGTGTGTTTGGATATCATTTATTCCAGCTTATCTCAGTGCCCAGGGTAAATATACAGTCGCCATGGAGGTATTCGCCATCCTGGCATCTAGTTGGGCATTGTTAATTTGCATGTTTTTTTCTAAATGCTTCATTTTACTGTTCAGACCTGAGATGAATTCCAAAGAATATCTCATGATGAGAAATAAGGACAAAGAAACATCAAGCAGATTTTAGAAAAAAAATTGAATTTCGTAGAAAATAGATATAAATATTCTGAAATCATCCTAGAAAGTAATTTTAAGGCTTTAAGGGAAATGTGTCATACATTTTGTTTGTTTGTAAGAGCATTAAAATGCTGTTAGGTAAATTACTGAGCTCATTCTTCAGTTATTTATGATAAATACTTTACACTGGTGCGGTAGGGCAGCCACTAAGCATAGCACATGAAGATGGCTTCTTACTTTATCTGCTGTAATGACACTGTAGAATTTATGAATTGCAGGGTGGAAGATCATGGGGAGCTGAGAGCCATCATAATGGAGACCAGAGTCAGTCTTTCTTCTTCTCTTCTCCATCTGGTCCAGACCACCATGATAACTTTTCCAATGATTCAAAATGCACATATGTACACTACAACCAGCTCACACCTCTCAATCCAGAAAAACATTCCAGCATGGAGAGTCTAGATTAAAAATCAAGCTTTATTGAAGCATAAAATTTGTATATCACACAAACCACAGGTAAGAGAAGCACCGGATCGGCCACCTTCCAGTCAAGTGGACCTTAGTCAAAGATCTATGACAGCTGGAGAATTATTCATTTGCTGACTTGATCTCTTCTATTGTTTCTTTTCTTATTTTGAGTTTTTTTATTAACCCCTTAAGGTTTTTCTATTTTTTCCTCCTCACCTTTTAAAAATCATAATACTTTCAGTTTTCAACCTACAGACCCATATAAGTGCTTGTTTTATGCACTACCAATTTTACTTTGTATTGGCATCAGTCATTTTACAAAAAAAAATGCCATTTTGTAAATTTTTGGGGCTTCAGATTCTGCGCAGTGTACTTTTCGGTGAAAATGACACCTTATATTTATTCTGTAGGTCTACTATTTGTTTTACTACTGTTAAAAAATTTCAACTTTTTGCATGAAAATTAGTATGTTTAATATGTTTAAAAATTTCCTCTTCTGACTCCTATAACTTTTTTTATTTTTTCGCATATGGGGCGGTATGAGGGCTCAATTTTTGCTCCATGATCTGAAGTTTTTATCGCTACCATTTTTGTTTTGACGGGACTTTTTGATCACTTTTTATAAATTTTTTGAGGGTATACAAAGTAACCAAAAATATGCAGTTTTGACTTTTGAATTTTAACTTAGTGGTTTAATTATCATTATATTTTTATAGTTCGGACATTAAGGCACGCATTTATAGCCCCCATAGGTGACTATAACATGCAATCATGTGATTGCAGACACTAATCAATGCTATTCCATAGCATAGCATTGATCAGTGTAATCAGCACTCTGCTGCTCCTGCAATAGAAGGTAGGGACCCTCCTCACGTCCTCTCAGCTGATTGGGACACCGCGGTTTTATCAGCCCGACTGAGCTGCCGGGAAGCATTTTCTTTGATTTTAGTTGATTGCTGCTTCTAAAATTAAAGAAAGTGCTTTCCGATCGATGATATCTGGTACTAGCCACAGGTCCCGGCCGTTGATATCCTCCGGGACTGACTCACTATGACATAGGGTCAGCTCGTGACCCTGCGTCATAGCAGGGGAACGGGCACAGGGCCTACAGGTACGCCCTGTGTCCTTAAAAGGTTAAACATAGAAATACACCCATTGTAA